>NC_052150.1:52168401-52768401 GCF_902713615.1 Scyliorhinus canicula
ATCGCCCCCGGTATTCCTTGGTTGTCAGTTTTTCATTCTTACCAGGAGTATTTCTTAACATAGGATGATTGTAAATATCCATCGGTGAGTTTTGCATCTAAATTGTATCAGTTCCAAAAACACACAGCCGGATTCTCCAACCGATTCAACAACTGTTAAGGGGCCAGCATCAGCGCCAAGTGGAACAAAGTTGATTCCAATGGGAAACAGTGCCGGATTCGTTGGGTCTGGCATTGGCATTCAGGAGGCTGACAAGCTGCAGCCACATATACACACTGCACTCCCCACACACACCACCCCAGCCAACAAGATGGCAGCAAGGAGAGCGGCCCTGAGATTCACCTACGCAGAACTGGAGACCCTGATGGACGCGATGGAGGAGACCCTGGGCTGTCTAATAATGGGCCTATGTCCCCACTCTAGTGTGAAAACCAGCACCAATGAATCCGGCATCAATGTGCCTGAAAGTGAGGAAATCTCACCTTTCTAGGGGGCTAGGTTGCTGCCGGAGTCATCCCCGCAGCTCCAGCAGGCGCAGAACGGCCGGTGTATTTTCGCGCACGCGCGGAATGACTGCCGTCATTCGGCGCATGCTCGGAGGTTCCCTTCTCCGCGCCGGCCCCTAGGCAATATGGCGGAGCCCTGCACAGAGGGGCCCGGCACAGAGTAAAGTAGGCCCCCACAGAACCAGCCCGGCCGCTGTTCAGTAGTCCCCGATCGTGCCCCCCTCCCCTCCCCCCCCAGGACGGTCCCTGCACACTCACTTTCCATATCCCGCCATGTGGGAGGTGAGTATTCCATACCGACAGGACTGGGCAAAATTGTCGGCCACTCGGCCCATCGGGGCCCGGAGAATCGCCGGGGGAGCCGCTGTCAACGGCCCCCAACTGGCGTGGCAGCAATCCCGCCGGCGCCCGAAAAACGGCGGTGGAGAATTGGTAAGCCGCCGTTCGTGCGGCGGGGCGTGATTCACGGCCCCTGTACCCGGGGTCGGAAGGAGGCTGCCTGTCTGACACTATGGGCGGGCTTCTCCGCTCCCAGGACTAAGTGCCCGTGCCGTCGTGAACGCCGTTGCATTTCACGACGGCGCGAACAGGGCCCAGGCACGACCTATTCTGGCCCCCACAGGGGGCCAACACGGCGCTGGAATGGTTCACGCCGCTCCAGCCTCCTTACGTGATGCCAAATGGGCATGCGCAGTTGGGCCGCGCCATCCTGCACATGCGCAGGGAACTTCTTATACGCGCCAGCCCCTCACCAACATGGCGCCGGGGGTCTGGGGCTGGCCGCAGAAGGAGGTAGGCCCAGGGGGGGAGAGGCCGGCCTGCCAATTGGTGGCCTGACCCCATCGGAGGCCCCTCCGATGAAGGAGCCCCCCCCCCCTCCCCCACAGGCTGCCCCTTCCAGCGTTCCGGCACAGTTTCCGCTGGCAGTGGTCATTTTTTTCGCCGGCCGCTCGACACATCCGGGCCGGAGAATCACCGCTCGCCGTTTGCGGCGATTCTTCGACCAGCCCGGCGTGATTCTCGCGGCACTGGTTTCAGGGGGAGGTGGGAGAATTACGTGCGGGGGTCGAGGCGGTGTGGCACAACACGCGCCGCGGCGATTCTCCCACCTGGCGTGGGGGGCGAGAATACCGCCCTTTATGATATTGTGAACTTCCTGTCCCCACCTCGCGCGCCAGGAAAGGCAGTGTACAACTGCCAGGAGTGGGAGAAGACTGGAGGGGAACCACTGGACCTATGGCCTCTCACTGCAGCAGAGCAGAGGGAACTGGACATCGTTGGTGGGCTCAAAGAAAGGGCAGTTGCCAGGGCTGGAGGTCGGCATCAGGGGAGGAAGTGAGACCCCACCTCCCGGCACCCCCACCCCCCAGCCCCACGATGCAATCATGCGTCGTTTCTTGTGTCCTGCAGGAGCTGCTGGTGATGGGGCAGGTCCTTCTGGTGTCCCCCGACCCTGACCCCAGCCACAGCCAGAACCCCAGTGTGTCAGCCAGCAAGAGGATGACACTGACATGGACGGGCGCCATCGACCTGCATCCCGAGACACCAGGAGCACGACACTGACTCCAACACCCTCCACCATTCCGCAGACACTCACCTCGGTTGGGCACTTGAGTGAAGAAGGCTTCTGGGATACTTTCTGGTGCGCACCACACAGCTGCTCCAGTACATCAGGTAGAGTTATGAACAGTCGAGGGGGCTGACGGTCTGAGGGCGGGCTGAACCCCGGGTCTAGCTGCCGCCCAGATGGGTTTCGGGCTTCTGGGACGGACAGTCCCATCGGTAGCGGAGATGAAGCCGCAGAGCCGGGGACTACATGAGGGGTTGTCGGCGATCATCCAGCACCCGCAGGTGCAGTTGAAGGAGTCCAACAGCGTGCAGGAGCAGAAGGTGGTGTCGACCATGTGTGCCACCCAGGCCAACGCCAAATGGATGGCATCCACGGTGGAGTCCTTGGGGCAATGGTTTCAGCCATGGGTCAACATGTTCAAGGCCTGGGGCAATCTGTGCAGGTGGTGGCCGAGGCCCAGGACATGGCTGCCCGCTCACAGGCAATCATGTACCAGAGCCACCTGGACATTGAAGCGGCGCTGTTGAGCGTGGCCCATTCACAGCAGGCCATGGCTGGGAACGTTGGCGGCATTGCCCAGGTGCTGGTCGATGTGGCACAACACAGAGAGAGGTGGCACGGTCCCAGAGGGTGATGGTGCATTCACTGGCTGATCTACCACAGACCCAGAAGGTGGTGGCACAGTCAGATGGAGGTGGTCCACTCCCTGTGCTGCATGGCCACCAGCATACAGACCCTGGCTGAGATGACAGCAGGCCTCCGGGACTGGCAGCACCTGGTGTGGGGAGAGCCTCAGGGGTTAGCCCAGGGCCCATCAGACACCCCGAGGGAGGAGCAGGTTATGGGGCCCACGCTAGTGACTCCAGCAGGGGAGGTGACGGAGCACTGCAGCACTTAGGACACCCCCGCCCCTGGTGCATCATATGGGCAGCGGGCAGAACAGGACGGCCCCACACCACTTTGGACACCCGAGCAGTTGGCCCATCCAGGCCTGGTTGCTCCATAAGGCAACTGCCAATGGGGACCCAGGTCACAGGGTGGGAATCGCAGCAGGCCACCTCCACTACTGATGTACCACCTGGGGATCCACCTAGGCCCATAAGGCCAGAAAAGTAGACACTACTTAAGTTGGCATGGGTGCAGGGCACAATATAGCATTAGGGGCTCAGGCACAAACCTATATATGTTCACATTAAACACTTGTGCACAATGTTACAACCCGCCTCGGTGCTCTGTCAGAAAGGTGTGAGGAGTGGGCTGGTCTGGGCTGGCTGCAGAGGGGGTGTGGGTGGCAATGTTTAGGGGGAATGGGTGGACATTGTGAGTGGTCTTGGCCCAGGGACCGCAGTTAAACCAGCGCTCACTGCTCTGGTGTCCCACCCACCCTCCACCCCAATGTCCCCAGCACCGTCACCCCAGGGATTCAATGGGACCATGTGAAGGAATGGCCAGCTTACATGCAGGGATCACCCAGGTGAACGGTGGAAAGTGTTACCGTGGGAAGGTGTCAGATGCTGTCAAATGATGCGGAGCACCAGAGCTCATCGCAGAGCGGGTTGTCATCATCCTCCATCTCATGGGCAGATTCGCTTTTACTGCCAACCCAGGGCCCACATCCCGTAGTAAGGCAGGTAGGAATCACGGAGGGGCTTGCAGGCTGGGATGGAGGGGGGGATACGGTGTCCGAGCACCTGGCAAGTCCACCTCCCCCATTCAGTGAACTTGAGGGCGACTAGAGCATCCGGCACGTTAGCCCAGGCGCACACATTGTGTGGCCTCTCGTGCCTGCCCGGGTTCCATGTCCTGCCCATCCTCCCCCTCCCCCACAGAGCTTTGTGAGATCCCAGACAGGTCCCCACTTGGTGCCCAGAAGGGCCCTGTGGCATAGACGTACAGGGTGACTGTAACCTTAACAGCCACCAGGAGGGGGTGTCCTCCCCCATTCCTCTGTGGTGTCAGGTGCACCATCAAATGGCAGATATATCACACGGTCCCCCTGCTCAGCCGGAGTCTTCGACGGCGAGCCCGATAGGCACTGCCAGTACACAGGAGGCCTCATGCGGCACCTCCAGCAGTTTAAGGACCAGCAGCCCACAATCGTGCTTCTGCATGTCCTAACTCCTCTCTCGCCATCATCAGCAAAGGTGCCTGGGCGCGATTCTCCCAAAACGGGAGAAATCGTAAAGCTGGCGTCAAACCCGGGTGGGTTTGACGCCAGCGCGCCCCTTCCCGACCGGGAACCGATTCTGGTCCCCGGTCGGGGCTAGCAGCCCGACGCCGTAGGCTCCGGCATGACGGGCTTAACAAATATCGTTAAGCCCGCTGGCCGGAGTTAGCGCCGGCTGACGCGTCATATGACGTCAGCCGCGCATGCGCGGATTGGAAGACTCCAACCCGCGCATGCGCGGATGACGTCATCGCGTATTTGCGCAAAACCCGTGCATGGGCGGGCCGGGTTGCCCCTCAGCCGCCCCACCGATCGCGGGCCCATGGCACCCTTGGCACGGCCGTGGTACTGCCGGGCCAATCGGTGCCATGGTTATGAAAAGCGAGTTTGTGACGCCGTTTTTACGAACGGCCAGACCAGGTGTGTTTGCCGTTCGTAAAAACGGCGTAAAGGGCTGGGACTTCGGCCCATCGAACAGCTGTGAATCGCTGCCGGCCGTAAAAACACGGCGGCAGCGATTCGGGTCGGGAGTTGGGCGGGGGGTGGGGGAGAATAGCGGGAGGGCGGGGAAAATGTCGGGAAGGCCCTCCCGCTATTCTCCGACCCGTCGTGGGGGTCGGAGAATTTCACGCCCTGTTTCTCAATTTTTAAAAGCACAATTTCACCTCACTAATCCCCCCCAGTGTAGGTGGAGCATCGCGGAGACCCTGGAAAATGCCTGGAAAAGGCCCTGGAAAATGCCCTGGAAAATGCCCTCTAATGATATGCAAGAGGCATTTACTGCACATGCGGAATTGAACGCCTTGACGCCCCTGTCGAAGCGCCGGAGAATTGTGATTTGGCGGGAACCCGGCACCCGCCACAATCTCAGTGTCACAGCAGAATCTGCGCCCAATTGCCTTTCCCGATTTTGGCGTCGGCCGCAGAGAACCCCGTTCAGACACTGGACAACGATCAGAAATTATTACTTGTTTATCTAAAAGAAAGTTGTTTGATTGTTAGTCTGGATCTGCTTAACACTGAGCTGAGCAGAGTGCTTTTTTAAAAAAATAAACATTTTATTGAGGTATTTTTGGTATGGTAACAACAACAAAATAAAAAATGTACATGAAACTATAAACATAGTGCAAAAGCCGTCTCCCTCCCTCACAGGTCCCACCTTTATTAACCCCCTACTGTAAGCTAAACTAAACCCCCCCCCCCCCCCACTTCTGCTGACAATTAATTTTCCGTGAAGAAGTCGACGAACGGTTGCCACCTCCGGGCGAACCCTAACAGTGACCCTCTCAAAGCAAACTTGATTTTCTCCAAACAGAGAAAGCTAGTCATGTCCGATGGCCAGGTCTCCGACCTCCGGGGCTTTGAGTCCCTCCAAGCCAATAGTATCCGTCTCCGGGCTACCAGGGAAGCAAAGGCCAGAATGTCTTCCTCTTTCACCTCCTGGATTCCCGGGTCTTCCGACACCCCGAAAATCTTCACCTCTGGACTCAGTGCCACCCTTGTTTTTAACACCGTGGAAATAACATCTGCAAACCCCTGGCAAAATCCCCCAAGCTTCGGACATGCCCAGAACATGTGGACATGGTTCGCTGGTCCTCCCGCACATTTTGCACACCTGTCTTCCACCCCAAAGAATCTGCTCATCCAGGCCACTGTCACGTGAGCCTGATTAACGACCTTGAATTGTATCAGGCTGAGCATGGCACATGTTGTGGACACGTTGACTCTACCCAACGCGTCCGCCCATAGACCCTCCTCTATCTCTCCTCCCAGCTCCTCCTCCCACTTGCGCTTCAGCTCCTCGGTCTGCGTCTCCTCTGACCCCATAATTTCCTTGTAAATGTCAGAGACGCTCCCTTCTCCTACCCACCCTCTGGAAACTACCCTGTCCTGAATCCCCCTTAGCGGGAGGACGGACACCTGTTTACGTAGGAAGTCCCGTACCTGCAGATACCTGAATTTGTTTCCCCTCACCAAACTTCTCCTCCAGCGCCCTCAAACTCGGAAAGCTCCCCTCTATAAACATATCCCCCATCCTCTCAATCCCTGCTCTCTGCCATATACAGAACCCCCCATCCATACTTCCCGGGGCAAACCAGTGATTCTTACAGATTGGGGACCAGACCAATGCTCCCTCTGCTCCCACATCTCCTCCATTGCCCCAGGCTCTCAAGGCCGCCATCACCACAGGATTGGTGGAGTACCGTGCCGGCGGGAACGGCAGAGGCGCAGTTACCAACGCCCCCAGACTGGTGCCCTTGCATGAAGCCTCCTCCATACGCCCCTTGCCGAACCCTCCCCCACCAGCCACTTTCTGATCATGGCAATATTCGCCACCCAGTAATAGTTACTAAAATTTGGCAGCGCCAACCCGCCCTCTCCCCCACTCTGCTCAAGCATTACCTTCCTTACTCCCGGGGGACCGTCATCTTCACCATCTGCACCCTCCCAGCCAGTGACAACGGAAGCGCATCCCAACTCCGAAAATCGTCCTTCATTTGGTCCAGATTTAATTTATGCAGCCGGTCCCATTCCCGCGCCACTTGAATGCCTAGGTACCTAAAGCTTCCCCCTACTAATATAAACAGCAGCTCCCCCAATCACCTCTCCTGTCCCCTCGTCTGGACCGCAAACATCTCATTTTTTCCCATATTAAGCTTATACCCCGAAAACCGGCCAAATTCCCCTAGAATCCTCATGATTTCTTCCATCCCTCTATTGGGTCAGATACATACAGAAGCAGGTTGTCTGCATAGAGCGAGACTTTGTGCTCTGCACACGGACCAGCCCCTTCCAGCCTCTTGAGTCTCTCAGAGCAATTGCCAACAGCTCTATAGCTAGCGCGAAAAGCAGTGGGGAGAGGGGGCATCCCTGTCTCGTCCCCTGGTGCAGTCTAAAATAGACCGATGTCGTCCTTTTCGTCCGTATGCGTGCCACAGGAGCCTGATACATCAACCTGACCCAGTCAAAGCCCCGCCCAAATCTGAACCGTTCCAGTACCTCCCACAGATAATCCCATTCTACCCAATCAAAAGCCTTTTCCACGTCCATTGAGATCACTACCTCCACCTCCCTACCTTCCAAGGGTTGAGCAGAGTTCTTTATCCCGGTTATTGACTCTTAGGGCTGAAATCTCCAATTTTGTGGTTATATGCCGACGTCAGAATAGAATCAGTGGCGTTTTGCGACGCCAAAATCGGCACCGAACCCTCACCGATTCCAGAACTGGTGAGGGGCTAGCAGCTGCGCCGGGTTAAACACCCGGCTCCCGTGCCGAACACGGCCGGAGAATAGCCGGGTCCGTGGCCGTGCATGCGCACTGCGACGAGGTTGAGCTGTACAACATGGAACTCACTGCGCGTGGACCCGACCTGACAGATAGTGCCCCCCTGTACCCTCCCTCACCACCCCCGGACCACCCCCTACCAGTCCCCCTGGCTCCCATCAAAGCCCCACTGGCCAGAGGACTGTGGCGGTGCTGGACACAGACCACAGCCGCCTCACGAGATTGACAAAAACTCAGAGCACACGTGTCCCGCACCGTCAGGAAGTCGGCCCATTGGGGGCGGTGCATCAGGGGAGGGCCATCAGGTGACATCCTGAGGCCGTCCCAACGGCGTGCGGCGTACTCTCCGATGGTGCTGTTTTGGAGGGGGCGGAACATCTGAAAACAGGTGCCCCCCGCCCCCCTCTCACCGATTTCGGGGTCAAAAAGGATTCTCTGGCTGATCGCCGATTACATTATCGACGTCGGGCAACAGAGAATCTCGCCCTTGGTGTTTTCTACTCAGGTTTAGAACAGGAAAATTAACTGCTTGATTACTTTATAGTAATCTATTTTGCTTAGCTCCACAGATTTTTATTCACCTGTCCCAAATAGTTTGTTTCAAGAGTAGAGTTGTTATTTTTGCTCTTTTCTTTTCACTCCATTTTGGCAAATACTATCCAGCCACAATATATATCCCTGACGTGAACAAATGAAAAGACAGTCTTGTAAATTGCCGCTCCAGCTGAAGTGCCCGGCAATCAGAGCACAAAATAAGTTCCTTGATGATAAGCCACAGAGTCCTATCCTGCACAAGCACAGACTGAAAAACAGTTCTTAATTTAACCCAATGATGCATCAGTTCAACTGTGCCCAGAAGGCTTGCGCAAGTGGCAATAGACCATTGCTAAAAGGTTCCAGATGGTTGAACAATTGTGTCATATAAATAATGCTGCTGATTCTGTACGTGGCTTGAAAGAAACAGCCAAGCATGTGCTCTTCACCATCCAGTGAGTAATACAGCAGTGATAAGCTGATAAAAGTTTGGCTTGCTCTTGAATGTTTATTGTTAAACTCCGGTGGAAATTTAGAGAGGCGAGGTTTCCAATGTGAAACCTCACTGTGTTGGAGCAGGGGTCACAAATAATACCAATTCTGCAACCTGTATTTCTGTTTAGTGTGACTTTAGGGCAGCACGGTAGCATAGTCGTTAGCACAGTTGCTTCATAGCTCCAGGGTCCCAGGTTCGATTCCTGCCTTGGTTCACTGTCTGTGCGGAGTCTGCACGTTCTCCCTGTGTGTGTGTAGGTTTCCTCCGGGTGCTCCGGTTTCCTCCCACAGTCCAAAGATGTACAGGTTAGGTGGATTGGCCATGCTAAATTGCCCTTAGGCAATTTAGATGGGGTTAGGTGGGGTTATTGGGTTACAGGCATAAAAGGGGATAGGGTGGAGGCGTGGGGCTTAAGTGGGGTGCTCTTTCCAAGGGCTGGCAGAGACTCGATGGGCTGAATGGCCTCCTTCTGCACTGTAAATTCTGTGGACTCTGCACCGGGGCCCTCTACTTGGAAAATTACCCCATATGCAACTCAAGGAGAACTTTGGAAGCATCTTCTTTGCTCAATTGATAAGATGCCTCATTTATTTGCTCTAAATTTGACATGAAAATGCTTGCATTGTGAAAAGGCTGAGGACAGTTTTTGCAAAGCTTGTGCTTTTGACAGTGCGACATATGTGGGGAAGTCAGTCGCTGATCAAAAAAAGGGACAGCACTGAACATTCCCAAGTGCATTGTGTTGTTTGAGTCTGTGGCTATTTTCATTCATAGTTGTGGGAAAGTATCTGAAGAATCTTTTGTATGCCAATGTAAAGACAAATTTACGAGAAGAAAAATATAATGAAGGGAATCGGGCATGAATACAGCGACACATTATTCCATAAAAGCAGGGAAGTAGGAATAATTGGATGGCACTTTCAAAGAGTACAACAAAAACACAATGGGCTGAATGGCATCCTTCTGTGCTGAATAATTCCATTATTGTATTCTATGGGTAGCGCCAGACATATCTTTATTGTAGAAGTGTGGGAGATGCTACTGGCTACCTCTGAACAGGTGACACAATCTTTAGTATCTGGAGTGGCATATGCAGGCTCATCCTCCATGTACGCCCAGAGGTTGAAAGGACCAGATCCCATGATGCAATGCAAAATACCAAAATTGGGCAATGAGCGTGCTAGGAATTCCTTCCTTATCCACTCCTGAAACAGTAAGCGTTTTGAAACCAGTTTGGACCCTGTTTTGGAGCTATTTAAAAGGGCCATTCAACAAATTGTAACTGAGGTGCTTTTGAGTTACTTGTGGTGAGGCAAACTTGGTGGAAGCGCTTGTGAGTTCATGGGAGAATTTGAAAGTTTTTGATAATGAGAGGAAGGTAACAAATAAAATGGCCTCACATAGATATGGGATAGTGTTTGTGATACCAATCACTCTGATGGGGTCTCCTCCGCAAGGTCGGTAGCCTCACATAGATATGGGATAGTGTTTGTGATACCAATCACTCTGATGGGGTCTCCTCCGCAAGGTCGGTAGCCTCACATAGATATGGGATAATGTTTGTGATACCAATCACTCTGATGGGGTCTCCTCCGCAAGGTCGGTAGCCTCACATAGATATGGGATAATGTTTGTGATACCAATCACTCTGATGGGGTCTCCTCCGCAAGGTCGGTAGCCTCACATAGGTATAAGATAGTGTTTGTGATACCAATCACTCTGATGGGGTCTCCTCTGCGATGTCGGTAGCTTCGGTTGTCGTTCGATCCAGCGTCAGCAGAGTTACGTGGGTTTCTAAACTCACTTAATTCTGCAAGACTGGGTCGCGCTCACAATGGGTGAACCCAGATCGCGACATCTCGCAAGGTCTGGTTAGATCTCCTGAGGCGTAACGACCTTCTGAAATCCTGGAAGTGGCCTTTCCGGGATCTACCTGCTGCGAGCTGCCTCAATTCTGTGGGGCGCTTGTAATGACCACACCCACAAGCCAGGGTGAATGAATTTTCTGTCATATATATTTTGCAGGATGATATACATTATAGATGTGGCTAGAACTGGAGACAGAAAAGGGCCACGGATGCAGTGCCAAAGCTCCCAACCAGGAGCTGCTGCAATACATACAAAAGCCTGGAAGGAAGGAAAGGAATTCGGAACTGGATTGGGAGAAAGTAGGAAGGCCAGGCATGCAGAGAGCATAAGGAAGTTGGAACCGGCAACCAAAGGAAACAGGAGGCATGACCCAAGAGCTAAGTTTACAGTGGCAGAGAAAACCCCAGTCTTTATATCAACATCAGAGGTGCAGTTCGTAAAAGAAGGAAGTTGCGGCAATGCACTCCAGGCTGCTGGTTACTCATATTTTCTCACAGAGAGAAGGGGGATAGCACATCAAGGGAGGTGAGAGCTCCACAATTTAATGACACTGGACACAAAGTGCAGAGAGAGATGGAGGCCAGGAAATAAATCTAGGCCAGGATTTTCCTTTCCAGAGTCTAAGTGCTCCCGCCAGCGGAGAATTGGGACTGGTCCCCACTGGCAGTAGGAGCGCCCCCAACGTCCCATTCCATGGCGCTTTCCCATGCCATTCCATGTCATGCCGTGGTTCGCACTGCAGCTGAGAGTGGCGGGACCTAATCACTCGGGCAGGCCCCACACCTCTGAGATCAGAGCCCCATTTTTAAAGGATGCTCCAATCTCAATTAGCTGCTGCAGCCCCCAGCCCAAATCACAGGCAGGGCACCACCCCCACCCTAATCGTTGGCAAAGGCCCCCTGCTCAGAACCTTCCACGCCTTCTATTCAGCCCCCCATTCAGTCCCCCACCTCAGCCCACTCGACACCCCTTCAGCCCCCCCCCGCCTTCATTCTCCCACCTCACCACCACAGGCTCCCCCCCCCCCCTCAGCACCCCCATGTACCATCCTCACCCCTCCATACTTACCCGCATCAGGCTCCGACCCTTGGTGATAATTACCCTCCCAACAATAGCCACCAGGGTGCCAAGGAGGATGCTTCCTGGGAGGTGGCAGTCGGGGGGGGGGGCTTGTGTATGGGCTGGAGGTGCTAAAGCGAGGGTGTTCCCTGGGATGGGGCTCCTTTGGCTGTGGTTAGAGAAACAGCTGTTACCCTGACTTAATAGATCCCCGCAGAGCTACAAAAATAAACAATCTGATTCTACCCTTTGAAGTTCCAGCGAGCTGTCAATCACGATGCTTTAAGCAGACAATGGAGTGTGAAATTCTATGTAAACAATCCAGCTCCAAGCATTCAGCTTTCTAGCCGTCCACACTGATTTCAATACTTTAAAAGGCAATAATATTGACTGTGTGAAAACCACTTTAAACGTTTCCATCACTTTAAAATAATTACTTTAACATTGATCTTACAGATCTTTAAACTGACAAAGTGTTCAGGAGTGCAATTATTAGTTTTTTTTATTAATGAGTTGATAAGTGATTGTCTAAGTTGTATAAGGATACATATGAGCATATTTTCACTTTATTATGGGAAAACTTTAACTGTTACGTGCTGACTGACTGTTTGATGAGCTTAATGCCTGCAGATGGGGAAGACACCCTAAGAAGCCCCACCTGCCCAGCACAAGCCCCCATGACCCCCATCTCCCAGATTGACCACCCCTTCGGCACCCTAGCGGCAATTGATGGGAGGGTACTTACTACTTATCCACCCCTCGGACTGCACCCTCCTCAATATTTGTGCCAATTTATACCAGTGGGGCTTTCTGCTGGGGGGGGGGGGGGCTGGAGCGTCCAACCTGGCTTGTGAATGGTGCATCCTGCCTGCTAATGACATGCAAAATTGTTGTTTCTTTGATAAATATTTTTATTCTCCTCCTTTTTCACATTTTCTCCCGAATTTACACCCACCAACGATAAACAATAAGCAGTAATGAATACAATGTCAATCCCCATGTCAACAACAACAATCACATCCTCCCACCAACCCCCAAACAACTGCCCGCATGTTAACATAAACAAATAACAAAAAGGAATCAGGAATCACCCATAGTCACCATTAACATGTACGGTCCCCTCCCCCCAGCCCCCCTAATGTTCTATGTTATCCATGGCATTAATGATCTGGATGAAGGGACTGGGGCAAAATAGTTCTAATGAGCTATATGCATGGTAAATAAGTAAATAATGAATAACGCCCATGAATTGTAGAACCCTTCATCCTTCACCTCAGTTCAAACTTAACCTTCCCAAGAGTCAAGAATTCCAACAGGTCCCCCGCCACGCCAGGGCACAGGGTGGGGAGGTTGATCTCCAACCTATCAGGATCCGCCTTTGGGCGATCAACGAGGCGAAGGCTACAACATCTGCCTCCGCACCCGTTTCCAACCCGGCTGGTCCGACACCCTGAATATGGTCTCCCAAGGGCCCGGGTCCAGTTTCATTTGCACCACTTTAGAGATTACCCTAAAAACCTCCTTCCAATAATCCTCCAGCTTTGGACAGGACCAAAACATATGAACGTGATTTGCGCACTGCCCCCCGGCAATATTCACACACACATCTCCTAACCCCTCAAAGAGCCGGCTCATCCTCGCCCTTGTGAGGTATGCTCTTTATACCACCTTCAGCTGTGACAGCCCCGACCTTGCGCACGAGGTGGAGGCGTTCAGTCTCCAGAGCACCTTACACCAGAACCCCTACCCCATACCCTCTCCCAACTCTTCCTCTCACTTTACCTTGATCCCTTCCAGCGGTGACTCCTCTTCCACAATAGCCCCGTAAACTGCTGACACTACACTCTTCTACTACACTCTTCTCCAGTGCCCCTGTCGTCAGCACCTCCTCCAGCAATGTGGAGGCTGGCTCCATGCAAAATAGTTCTAATGAGCTATATGCATGGTCCTGTCTGGTCGGGTCAGGAAACTCGCTATAGTCGGCAGAGCAGGCACAGAAAGGTGTGACCGGTTTGCCACTCGGCGCAGATCCTGATTTTGCCACATTGAGGGGTTTCTGATACAGCCTCACTGATACATTGAGGGGTTTCTGATACAGCCTCACAGATACATTGAGGGGTTTCTGATACAGCCTCACTGATACATTGAGGGGTTTCTGATACAGCCTCACTGATACCATAAGACCATAAGACCATAAGACATAGGAGTGGAAGTAAGGCCATTCGGCCCATCGAGTCCACTCCGCCATTCAATCATGGCTGATGGGCATTTCAACTCCACCTACCAGCATTCTCCCCGTAGCCCTTAATTCCTCGCGACATCAAGAATTTATCTATCTCTGCCTTGAAGCCATTTAGCGTCCCGGCCTCCACTGCACTCCGCGGCAATGAATTCCACAGGCCCACCACTCTCTGGCTGAAGAAATGTCTCCGCATTTCTGTTCTGAATTTACCCCCTCTAATTCTAAGGCTGTGCCCACGGGTCCTCGGCTCCTCGCCTAACGGAAACAGTTTCTTTGCGTCCACCCTTTCTAAGCCATGTATTATCTTGTAAGTTTCTATTAGATCTCCCCTTAACCTTCTAAACTCCAATGAATACAATCCCAGGATCCTCAGCCGTTCCTCATATGTTAGACCCGCCATTCCAGGGATCATCCGTGTGAATCTCCGGTGGACACGCTCCAGTGCCAGTATGTCCTTCCTGAGATGTGGGGCCCAAAACTGGACACAGTACTCCAAATGGGGCCTAACCAGAGCCTTATAAAGGCTCAGTAGCACATCGCTGCTTTTATATTCCAACCTCTTGAGATAAATGACAACATTGCATTCACTTTCTTAATCACGGATTCAACCTGCATGTTTACCTTTAGGGAATCCTCGACTAGCACTCCCAGATCCCTTTGTACTTTGGCATTATGAATTTTCTCACCGTTTAGAAAGTAGTCTATGCTTGGATTCTTTTTTCCAAAGTGCAAGACCTCACATTTTCTCACGTTGAATTGCATCAGCCATTTCCTGCACCACTCTCCCAAACTGTCTAGATCCTTCTGCAGCCTCCCCACTTCCTCAGCACTACCTGCCTGACCACCTAACTTCGTATCATCGGCAAAATTCGCTAGAATGCCCCCAGTCCCTTCATCCAGATCATTAATATATATGAACAGCTGCGGCCCCAACACTGAACCCTGTGGGACACCGCTGGTCACCGGCTGCCATTCCGAAAAAGAACCTTTTATCCCAACTCTCTGCCTTCTGTCAGACAGCCAATCCTCAACCCATGCCAGTAGCTCACCTCGAACACCATGGGCCCTCACCTTACTCAGCAGCCTCCTGTGTAGCACCTTATCAAAGGCCTTTTGGAAATCCAGATAGACCACATCCACTGGGTTTCCCTGGTCTAACCTACTTGTCACCTCCTCAAAGAATTCTAATAGGTTCGTCAGGCACGACCTCCCCTTACTAAATCCATGTTGACTTGTTCTAATCCGACCCTGCTCTTCCAAGAATTTAGAAATCTCATCCTTAACGATCGATTCTAGAATTTTACCAACAACCGAGGTTAGGCTAATTGGCCTATAATTTTCCATCTTTTGTCTTGATCCTTTCTTGAACAAGGGGGTTACAACAGCGATCTTCCAATCGTCCGGGACTTTCCCTGACTCCAGTGATTTTTGAAAGATCTCAACCAACGCTTCCGCTATTTCTTCAGCCACCTCCCTCAGAACTCTAGGATGTAGCCCATCGGGGCCAGGAGATTTGTCAATTTTAAGACCTTTTAGCTTTTTTAGCACCATCTCTTTTGTAATGGCAACCATACTCAACTCAGCCCCCTGACCCTTTATAATTTTTGGGATATTACTCATGTCTTCCACTGTGAAGACAGACGCAAAGTACTTATTAAGTTCTCCAGCCATTTCCTCGTCTCCCATCACTAGCCTTCCGGAATCAGTTTGAATTGGCCCAATGTCTACTTTGGCCTGTTGTTTGTTTCTTATGTATTGAAAGAAACTTTTACTATCATTTCTTATATTACTGGCTAGCCTGCCTTTATATTTGATCCTCTCCTTCCTTATTTGTCTCTTTGTTAACCTCTGTTTGTTTTTGTAGCCTTCCCAATCTTCTGATTTCCCAGTGCTTTTGGCCACTTTATAGGATCTCTCTTTTTCTTTGATACATTTCCTGACCTCCTTTGTCAGCCATGGCTGTCTAATCCCTCCCCGGATAATCTTTCTTTTCTTGGGGATGAACCTCTGTACAGTGTCCTCAATTATGCATACAAACTCCTGCCATTTTTGCTCTACTGTCTTCCCCACTAGGGTTTGCTTCCAGTCGATTTTCGCCAGTTCCTCTCTCATGCCCTCGTAATTACCTTTATTTAACTGTAACACCATTACACCCGATTTTGCCTTCTCTCTTTCAAACTGCAGACTGAACTCAACCATATTATGATCGCTGCTTCCTAAGTGTTCCCTTACTTTAAGATCTTTTATAAAGTCTGGTTCATTACATAGCACTAGGTCCAGAATAACCTGCTCCCTTGTGGGCTCCATGACAAGCTGTTCCAAAAAGCCATCTTGTAAGCATTCCATGAATTCCTTTTCTTTGGATCCACTGGCTACGTTATTTACCCAATCCACCTGCATATTGAAGTCCCCCATGATCACCGTGACCTTGCCTTTCTGACATGCCTTTTCTATTTCCTGGTACATGTTGCGCCCCTGGTCCTGACCACTGTTAGGAGGTCTGTACATAACTCCCATTATGGTTTTTTTGCCTTTGTGGTTCCTCAATTCTACCCACACAGACTCCACATCATCCGACCCTATGTCGTTTAGTGCCATAGATTTAATTTTGTTCTTAACTAACAAGGCAACCCCACCCCCTCGGCCCACCTCCCTGTCTTTTCGATAGGTTGTATATCCTTGGATGTTTAACTGCCAGTCCTGAACCCCCTGCAGCCATGTCTCTGTGATGCCTACCACATCATAATCATTCACGATGATCTGTGCCATTAGTTCGTCTACTTTGTTACAAATGCTACGAGCATTCAGGTAAAGTGCCTTAATGCTAACTTTCTTATCATTACAGATATTGGAAGTCCTAAGATGTCCAAAGTTATCCTTCCTTTTTGTTGCATTCCTAGTCTGCCTCAAGCTTAAATCCACCTGCCTACATGTTATCCTCCTGCGTACCTTGCCATTTAAGTCCATGCTCCCTGTTGCTTTCACTTTCCCTTCCCCCCAACTCAGAAGTTTAAAGTCCTACTGACCACCCTATTTATCCTCTTCGCTAGAACACTGGTTCCAGATCGGTTCAGGTGGAGACCGTCCCAACGGTACAGATCCCCCCGGTTCCAAAACTGATGCCAATGTCCCATGAAGTGGAATCCCTCTTTCCCACACCAATCCCTTAGCCACGTGTTTACTTCCCTAATTTTCTTATCCCTATGCCAATTAGGAGCACGTGGCTCGGGCAGTAATCCGGAGATTATGACCCTTGAGGACCTGTATTTCAATTTTCTTCCTAGTGCTTGATAGTCCCCGAACAGGTCCTCCACCCTAGCTTTACCTATGTTGTTAGTCCCAACATGGACCACAACAACTGGATCCTCCCCCTCCCGCTCCAATATCCTTTCAAGCCGGTCAGAGATGTCCCGCACCCTGGCACCGGGCAGGCAACACACCATGCGGGACTCCCTATCGCTCCATTGAGGGGTTTCTGATACAGCCTCACTGATACATTGAGGGGTTTCTGGTACAGCGTCACTGATACATTGAGAGGTTTCTGATACCCCCTCACTGATACATTGAGGGGTTTCTGATACAGCCTCACTGATACATTGAGGGGTTTCTGATACAGCCTCACTGATACATTGACGGGTTTCTGATACAGCCTCACTGATACATTGAGGGGTTTCTGATACAGCCTCACTGATACATTGAGGGGTTTCTGATACAGCCTCACAGATACATTGACGGGTTTCTGATACAGTCTCACTGATACATTGAGGGGCTTCTGATACAGCCTCACTGATACATTGAGGGGTTTCTGATACAGCCTCACTGATGCATTGACGGGTTTCTGATACAGTCTCACTGATACATTGAGGGGTTTCTGATACAGCCTCACTGATGCATTGAGGGGTTTCTGGTACAGCGTCACTGATACATTGAGGGGTTTCTGATACCCCCTCACTGATACAGTGAGGGGCTTCTGATACAGCCTCACTGATACATTGAGGGATTTTTGATACAGTCTCACTGATACGTTGAAGGGTTTCTGATACAGCCTCACTGATACATTGAGGGGTTTCTGATACCCCCTCACTGATACATTGAGGGGCTTCTGATACAGCCTCACTGATACATTGAGGGATTTTTGATACAGTCTCACTGATACATTGAAGGGTTTCTGATACCTCCTCACTGATACATTGAGGGATTCCTGATGCAACCTCTGATATACTTAATGGTGACAGGGAGTCATACACCACGTGTGGAGGAAATATCCCTTTGTCTTTGAGATGCCATCCTTATCTGTCTTGGAAACCCAAGTGGGAATTCCTCACTTTGATGGGATAAAAAGATTAGGGCTGCTGCCAGGTGAACAAGTATTCACCAAGATGAATTTATAGATGTGGTCACATAACAATCCACGCGAACTGAGTTAATAGGCCTTGCAGTTGTGATATTGCTCTCCACTAATGTGGGGGATCCACAGAGCCATGCATGCAGGTCATGGTACCCCATCAAGAGGTTATCCTGGCTTTCCTCTTTAGCAAGTAGAGTATAAATGTCCCTCTCCTCCTAAAGAGGGCTTCTGCCACCTCAAGGGTGTTTTTGTGGATGGTGAACTGTGACACATTGTTGACATCATCTGCTTCCTCTAGGAAGGATTCAGCAGAAAGAAAGTGTGACGGTCATGTGCACGGCCACCTGGAGGGTCATCCTCACCCTGGTTTGAGGTTCTACGTCTTGAAGAGGGAAGTGGCAGAACTTCATCACTAATTCGCTTTGTGAATTAAGCATGCCTCCTGAGGTACTAAACTGGCACATTCCAATGTGGAACTTAATAATAATAATTTTTATTAGTGTCACAAGTAGACTTACATTAACACTGCAATGAAGTTATTGTGAAAATCCCCTATGGTGCCTGTTCGGTACACTCAGGAGAATTTGAATGTCCAATTCACCTAACAAGCACATGTTTTGGGACTTGTGGGAGGAAACCAGAGCACCCGCAGGAAACCCACGCAGACACGGGTAGAACATGCAGACTCCGTACAGACAGTAACCCAAGCCGGAATTGAACTTGGATCCTTGGTGCTGTGAAGCAACAGTGCTAACCACTGTGCTACCGTGCCACCTCGTACTCCTGGAAGACCCTCTCCTGGTAGGAACTTCCAGAAAAAGTCATCCTTCTCCTCCCTCCTTGCAGAGATTTCCTTCTCCACCTTTGCCTCTGTCTGTCCTGCTCATGTTGCAGAGGAAGTCCAACCACTGCTTCCATACTAATCAAAAGGCAATCTGGAATTAAAACAGAAAATGCTGGAAATACTCAATAGGTCAGGTAGCATCAGTGGGGAGGGAAACAGAGTTAACATTTCAGATCTGTGGCCTTTCATCGGAACAGGTAGGAACAGCAGTTTAAGGAATTTTGAATTCCTAGATCAGTAATCGTGGATGAATCGGAAACATAGGGCAGCACGGTAGCATGGTGGTTAGCATAAATGCTTCACAGCTCCAGGGTCCCAGGTTCGATTCCCGGCTGGGTCACTGTCTGTGCGGAGTCTGCACGTCCTCCCCGTGTGTGCGTGGGTTTCCTCCGGGTGCTCCGGTTTCCTCCCACAGTCCAAAGATGTGCGGGTTAGGTGGATTGGCCATGCTAAATTGCCCGTAGTGTCCTAAAAAAGTATGGTTAAGGGGTTGTTGGGTTACGGGTATAGGGTGGATACGTGGGTTTGAGTAGGGTGATCATTGCTCGGCACAACATCGAGGGCCGAAGGGCCTGTTCTGTGCTGTACTGTTCTATCTATGTAAACAATGGGAGGAATTCTAGTCGGAATCCATGTGGACTAACTTGTACTGGAGATGGATGCTGAGCAAGGAGATGTGGCTGTAAATTTGATTTTTGATAGATAACGGAACAAACAAAAGAGTGATGGAAAGCAACGAATGTGACTGAGCGGTAAACAGAAATCTGTTTGGAATCAAGTTATTTAATTTCTAATTTCTATCTGTCTGTGCTCGGCAAAAAACCTCCAGACAGATTCCTCCGATAACTCATCAAAGAACCTCCAGCAACATCGCCTGAGCACAAGTAAGTCAAAGGCATCTCAGCTGCACCTTGGTAAGTGGCTCTTTAAATAGCCCCAAAACAGGGTTCATCTTGCTTCATACTGCTTGTTGTTTCAGGAGTGAATAAGGGAGACTTACCAGCACATTTGTTGCATCTAACCTTGTATCAACCCATTGATGCCAGTGATGTCATGATTGGGCACATTCAACGATTTTGGGTGCATGCAGGGAACAGTTGCGTGCACGCAAGGAACATATTTGCATATACCACCTGCAAATAAGTTACACTTTAGTGGCCTCATAGGAGGAACCATCGGCTTCTTGCATGGTGCATTTCATCAGGCAGACCTTATAGCGCCACTAGATGCAGTGATAGGCAAATGGATTTTATGTTCCTTGAATGACAAATAGCCAGACTTCCAGAATAGATTAACATCTTCACTGCCATGCATTCATATGAATACAGTAAATGGAATTCTAAGCAGACCTATATAGTGTTGGCCGTTCTGGGTGAGTGTGCTTAACACTCAATTTGGCTCTGTTTCTGTACTTAGCTCTGGAGTCGCCAGGTGTCGTTAAGACACCGCCACAAGCTTAAAGGTGAAGTTCAAAGCAATAAAACCATACACCAATTAGTAAGTCCAAACAACTGAGTTTATTATAATACAATTATAATAACTACCCATGCACACGCTAAAAGGATTAAACTTATTCCTACCGCTAAATAAACTAATACTTATCTCGAAGGAACTGCTGGGTCAGGGAACAAGGCCTCTTGCTCTGCTCTGGTCTGCAGACTTCAGGTTGGTATCAGTTAAAAGGGGTCAGGAGTGCCTATCCTTGGTAGTGATCGTTGTGAGGCACTTACTTGTTGGCGGCTGCTGTCCGAACCCTCTCCTCTCTCTTGTTCAAGATCTTCTTGGCAAAAGCTGGTCCACGGAGGAGTGTTGGTCAAAGAGAGAGAAGGGCTGGAGGGCTGGATCAGAAGACTGAACCATGTGTGGGAACTGTCTTTTATAGGTCCCAGGGGATCCGCGCCCCTTTGGGCGGACTTCCTTACCTGCTTGGAATCGATTGGGTCTCTTCCCAATCGATATGTTTGAACCCCCCCAATCATGGGGCAGTTCCTCGGTCACTGGGGCGATTCTTGGGACTTATTGTTTTGGGGTTCTCTGGCGCCGAAAGGTCTGGCCTTCCATTCAATGTATCGATCTGTGTTTAACTTGTTTCAATTGTATCTGGGGATCGCCCGGTATCACCTCATTAGTATGTTAACTGGTTTCTTTTCACAGTGCTGTCTGGTTTCTGCAGCAGTCAAAAATGGTTTCTGCAGCCGTCCCAATGTACAAGCGCTTTGCAAGCTGCTTGCTTTACAACATGTCCATTTTCCCTGCATTCCTTGCAATCTTCCATTTTGTGTTGGGCAGTGGCCACCCCAGGTGGCTACAATAGAAACTGCAGTATTTGTGTTTAATTCAAAATAAACAAAATGCTGAATTAAGCTAAAAGAAAAGTCTGTGAAGTCTCAAAAGTCTTTTTGAAATGAAAAGATACTTTCAGCTTTTGGCTCAGTTGTTATATGATGCAGAACATAATGGGCCAACTACATTACAAAACTGGATTACTATTATTGGGTTCTAATGATAGACTGGAAACCATTTACGCGTTTGTGTGTCACATCTTGAGCACTCTAATGCACTTTGATATCTGTGACCTATGTATCTTTGTACTTTCTGCTTTTATGTGGTTTAACTACATTACATGCCAGTTCCCATTCAAGATGAAATGAAGAAAATTGTTTCTCAGGAATTAATGGTGCACTTCCGAATATGAGTAGGAGGCAATCGGGTCTGGGTGACTCTACTGTCAGTCTTTCCTCAGGAATTACTTAATCTTAACCCTGTGGTTCCCTCAAACACAGACATTAAGAATCAACAACTTTTAACAAAAAGGGGAAAAATATGCACCTATATGAAAGATGGAAAAATGACTGCTGTGGTTTTCCTGTGAATTTTACTGCAGCCTCTGATCAAACCCATTGCTTCAAGGGCAATGGATTAAGTCTAGCTCCTTTGTATAAAAATTGGAAATAGGGATTTTATTTGCGCTTTAGGATCACATTCCCCAATTCAATTTGTTTCCGTTTGAAAACTGAAACTCAATGGCCTCATGTATAACGAACAAAAATAAATAATTAAATTGGACTGCAGTAGAATATGAACAGCCTCATATGACTTAAAATGTAGCTACATCCAATGTTCCATAAGATGAAAACCCTGAAGTTGACAAGAGTACACGGTTTTTGCAATGGGGTGTTTAGAATTTTTGAACGGGTGAGGACAGTTATAATTTCCTGGAGCAATTGTCCCCATCAACTTTTGATTTTTTTTTGCATTCTGCAGAAGTTTAAGATTCAGCACTAAAAGTCAAATGTAATTGGCTGGAATTCTCCAGTCATTGCGATTCACTTTTCCCGCCTGCAGTGCCCCCGCGACCCCCCCCCCCACCCCCCCCCCCCCCACCCCCCCCCCCCCCCCCCACCCCCCCTCCCCCCACTCCCCACCCCAGAGTGGATTGGTTACAATGGGAAATCCCATTGTCAAGAGGCGGGAAGGCAGAATCCCGTCACCAGCAAACGCTGCGCCGTTGAGAAACACACGGTTGGGGAATGGGAGAATCCCGTCCACTATTCTGCACTGTATACATACGTTCAGTAGTTGTTACAAATCACAATTTTCACCATCGCAACGTAATATTCATTGAGCATAGCAGTGAGAGTCTAATGTCTGCAGACAATAAATGTGAATGAGAAATAATAAGTTTGTTGGCTGACTTACAACATCAGAAAATTATTGACATAGACATAAACAGTAGAATATTTTTAATGTAGAAATTTGGATGCAAAGAACATAACCTTTTATATTTCACTCGTGTTCTTCAAGTGCAGGGATACTTTAAGTGAATGGCACTTACGAAAGAAAAAGCATATAAATAGTCAATAAGTTATAGTGTGGAAGCAGCGAGCAAGCTGATAAATATTTCCACATTCACTTGCTCACGTCTAACCTAAACATCACAATTCATAAAGGCTCTCTCTACTCCCTCCGGACCAATTTATACTGCGCATGATTCAACATGCATTCCGTCAGGGGAGCGGCGTAGCCTTCAGGCCAGGTTCGATCTACTGACCACCAGAAAGGCGGAAGCTCAGTGGAGGAAAGCACAGGGGGCGGTATATGAATATGGGGAGAAGGCGAGCAGGATGCTGGCACACCAGCTCCGAAAGCGAGACGCGGCCAGGGAGATTGGGGGAGTGAAGGATAGAGTTGGGAAGGTGGTGCGGAGGGGGGTAGACGTTAATGGGGTCTTTAGGGACTTTTATGGGGAACTGTATCCCCGGTGGTTGGGGGGGGGGGGGGGGGGGGGGGGAATGGGGCGCTTCTTGGACAAGCTGCGATTTCCGAAGGTGGAGGGGGGGCAGGTGGAGGGACTGGGGGCGCCGATTGAGCTGGAGGAGGTGGTCAAAGGGATAGGGAGCATGCAGTCAGGGAAGGCGCCGGGGCCAGATTGGTTTCCGGCCAAATTTTATAAAATGTATGCGGACCTATTGGGCCCCCTGTTGGTCCGGACCTTTAACGAGGCAAGGGAGGGGGGGGCTTTTCCCCCAACTATGTCACGGGCGCTGATTTCCTTGATCCTTAAGCGGGACAAGGACCCTCTGCAGTGTGGGTCATATAGGCCGATCTCGCTGCTAAATGTAGACGCCAAGCCGCTGGCAAAGATCTTAGCCACAAGAATAGAGGATTGTGTGCCGGGGGTTATTCATGAGGACCAGACGGGTTTTGTGAAGGGACGGCAGTTGAATACCAACATACGAAGGCTCCTCAATGTCATTATGATGCCGGCTGTGGAAGGGGAGGCGGAGATAGTGGTGGCATTAGATGCGGATAAGGCCTTTGATAGGGTTGAGTGGGGGTATCTGTGGGAGGTGTTGGAAAGGTTTGTGTTTGGGGAGGGGTTTGTCCGTTGGGTGAGGTTGCTTTATGAGGCCCCGATGGCGAGTGTAGCCACGAATAGGAGGAGGTCGGAGTACTTTCGGCTGTACCGGGGGATGAGACAGGGGTGTCTCTTGTCCCCCTTGCTCTTTGCGTTGGCAATTGAGCCCCTGGCTATGGCATTGAGGGAGTCAGGGAACTGGAGGGGCCTGGTGCGGGGTGAGGAGGAGCATCGAGTGTCGCTTTATGCGGACGACCTGTTGCTGTATGTGGCGGACCCAGTGGGGGGGATGCCGGAGGTGCTGAGGATTCTCAGGGAATCTGGGGGCTTCTCTGGGTATAAGTTCAACCTGGGCAAGAGCAAGTTGTTTGTAGTGCACCCGGGGGATCAGGAGGAGTGGATTGGTAGGCTCCCACTGAAGCAGGCAGGGAGGAGCTTCAGGTACCTAGGAGTCCAAGTGACTGGGAGCTGGGGGGCCCTGCACAAGCTCAACCTCACAAGGTTGGTGGAGCAAATGGAGGAGGAGTTCAAAAGGTGGGATATGTTACCACTGTCACTGGCGGGTAGGGTGCAGTCCGTCAAGATGACGGTGCTCCCGAGGCTTTTGTTCCTGTTCCAGTGCCTCCCCATCTTTATCCCGAAGGCCTTTTTTAGGAGAGTTAACAGGAGTATTACGGGATTTGTGTGGGCGCATGGGACGCCGAGGGTGAGAAGGGTGTTCTTGGAGCGGAGCAGGGATAGGGGGGGGGCTGGCGCTGCCCAACCTCTGTGGGTACTATTGGGCTGCCAACGCAGCGATGGTGCGTGAGTGGGTAATGGACGGGCAGCATGGAAGAGGATGGAGGTGGCGTCCTGTGTGGGCACGAGCCTGGAGGTGCTGGTAACGGCGCCGTTGCCGCTCCCTCCAACGAGGTATACCACGAGCCCGGTGGTGGCGGCTACCCTCAAAATTTGGGGGCAATGGAGACGGCATAGGGGGGAGGTGGGGGGCTCGATGGAGTCCCCGATACGGGGGAACCACCGGTTTGTTCCAGTGAGCATCGATGGCGGATTTCTGGGTTGGCACCGGGTAGGTATTAGGGGGTTGAGGGACCTGTTTGTGGATGGGAGGTTCGCGAGCCTGGGGGAGTTAGAGGGGACGTTTGGGCTCCCTCCGGGAAACATGTTCGGGTATATGCAGGTTAGGGCGTTTGCCAGGCGGCAGGTGGAGGGGCTCCCCTTGCTGCCCCCACGTGGGGTACGGGACAGGGTGCTCTCGGGGGTGTGGGTTGGAGGAGGGAGGATTTCGGACATATACCGTGTAATGCAGGAGGTGGACGAGGCCTCGGTGGAGGAGCTGACGGTTAAATGGGAAGAGGAGCTGGGTGAGGAGATTGAGGAGGGGACATGGGCGGATGCCCTGGAAAGGGTGAATTCCTCCACTTCCTGTGTAAGGCTTAGCCTCATACAGTTCAAGGTGCTGCATAGGGCCCACATGACTGGGACGAGGATGAGTAGGTTTTTCGGGGGCGAAGACAAGTGTGCTAGGTGCTCGGGGAGCCCAGCGAACCACGCCCATATGTTTTGGGCATGTCCAGCGCTGGGGGAGTTTTGGAAGGGGGTAGCAAGGACGGTGTCGAGGGTGGTGGGATCTAGAGTCAAGCCAGGCTGGGGACTCGCAATTTTTGGGGTTGCAGTGGAGCCGGGAGTGCAGGAGGCGAAAGAGGCCGGTGTCCTGGCCTTTGCATCCCTAGTTGCCCGGCGGAGGATCTTGCTTCAATGGAAGGATGCGAGGCCCCCAAGCGTGGAGGCCTGGATCAATGATATGGTGGGGTTCATCAAATTGGAGAAGGTGAAATTTGCCCTGAGGGGATCAGTACAGGGGTTCTTTAGGCGGTAACAGCCTTTCCTGGACTTCCTGGCGGAACAGTAGGGTAATAGGCCGGTAGCAGCAGCAACCCGGGGGGGGGGGGGATTGGGTTTGGTGGGAGGGAGAAGTGTGTACATGGGTTTGTTGGATGTGGCGGGTGTTATCTCTTTCCTTTCTGTTGTTTGTTTTTTTTGTTTTCGATTTAGTAGTTCCTTTTGTAAGGGGGTGGATGCGGTTCTTGGGTTTTTTACCATGGTTATTCTGTTAATATTGTTTTGTTGTTTATATTTTGTGAAAACCTTAATAAAAATTTTTTTTTTAAAAAACATGCATTCTGTCCGCTCCCCTTCCTTCCTCTCCCTTAAATATGTCTCCTCACCTCATCATACTTTCTCATTCCCCCCCAGCATTTAAATTCTGCAACATCATAATATTTCCCACCTCAAATGGGCAGGTTCCCAATGACAGGCATCTAGAATGCATCATACGTGTCCTCAATAAAACAGTTAAGCTGACTTTGGAAACTCTTAGCGCACCACACCTCCGGGATCTCTTCCAATTGGAAAATATGGACTTGGACCATTGCCTATGTTGCTACAGCAACCCACCCATTGGCAACAATGAGGGATCCACTACAATATAACTTTGTTTTGTTTTTAAGTGGTATTATTGGAGGACAGCCAAATGACCTCCATTGAGGCCCTTCTTCATTGGTCAAGCAGATCCATACAGTGGCTGAAACTGTTGCCAGGCCTTAGATGTAGTGCAGATGAACTTGTAAACTGTGCAGCTGCCCACAAGGACAATGAATCACACAGGCACCTAGGAGGAAGGAAGGCTTTATGCATGCTCAAGTCTCTAAGTGCCCAGCTCAAATATATGGAAGCAAATAGTGCTCACGGTGGGAGAAAAGGTCCGGCAGATATCAAAGAATTACCTAATGTCATCACGTCCTTAAAATAACCTTCATGACATGATCAGCTAATAATATTGCTTTTGGAACATGGCCAATGAATCAAAAATTCATAAGAACTGCTCTTTGCGAGAATCTCCTTGATCCACACAGGGTTATTACTGTTCTTGTTATTTCCACACACAGCTTTGTTCTGTTCACAGTAACACTTCTGTGCTGCATTCTGCAGACAGAGATTAACACCCTCAGCCAGGGTTTTATGTATTGTAGCCTGATGCAATGCAAGTAGCAGAGCCAGCAACGATACATCCATCTGCAAAAATTAGGTAACCAGCATCAGTGATCTCAGCCTTTCAGGTCTGTTAGATAATAAAAATTAATATTTATGAAGTAAAGTGAACTATATTTTTACTCTCCACCTTCCAGTCTTAACACAATTGTAAGATCTTGACCTGCCAAGCAGCAATCCCTGTCGAGAGGTGTATGTGACTTACTCTTAATGCTGTAATTGAGCTAAATGCCAGAAAGTCTTGACTGTTTCTTTCTCTTTTCGCATAAATTCAGACCAACATTTGTGGAGCACAGTGGTTAGCACTGCTGCCTCACAATGCCAGGGACCCAAGTTCCATTCGACTTTGGAATGGAACCCGGAATGTGGAGTTTGCACTTTCTCCCCGTGTCTGCGTGGGTTTCCTCCGGGTGCTCCAGTTTCCTCCCAAAGTCCAAAGACGTGCAGGTTGGCTATCTGAATTGTCCCTTAGAATCCTGCTCACTATACATATATATATATGTATTATGCACACACATGCAGGGCTACAGGGATAAAATGGGGGAATGGGCCTGGATGGGGTGCTCTTTCAGTGAGTCGGTACAGACTTGATGGGCCGAATGACCTCCGGCTGCAGTGTTGGTATTCTATGATTCTGAGGTTTGGGAAGTAAGCCCATACATTAACACTTTGTGGCACAGTGTGTTGCTGCTCTCGCACCCTTGCTTTTGCATCAGAAATATGTAGATACATACCCCGCTTCGACACACAAACACATAACCTAGGCTGATAATCCTGTGCCATACTGAGAGACTGCTGCACTGTCAGGGGTGCTGCCTTTCAGTTGAGATGATTGAACTTAAGTTCTATCTACCTGTTCAAAAGGATCTTTAAAAAATCCCATGACACCATTAATGGAAGAAAAGGGAGTTCTCGGACATCATTCCCTCAACCAAAACAAATCTCATTTGTTGTTTATGGGAATTTGTCCTTTGCAAATTATTTGCTGCATTTGCCTGGTGACTGCAATTCAAAGGATAATTTATTGTGGATGTGCAAGGTGCTGTAGCAATCCAAGCACTTTCAATTATGGGCTGTGACACTACCCTGACCTTTTTCATTGTTTAAAAAACACTTTTTGATACCAGAGTTGATCATTTGATTCTTTGCACATATTTGAGGTTAAAGTAGACAACAAAACCTGAATTCCTTTTCAGGCATTAGGTGGCTAACTAAGAATCCAAAATGGTTCCAACATATTTCCGGCGGGATGTGCACAGTACACCATTTTAGTAAAGAGTCTTGCTTGCCCGCATACTCCGAACAATTCCTAATTGTTGAACAAGAATATCAACACTGATTTGAAGCAAACGCTGCCATTTCCAATGCTCCAGCCAATCCATAGTCCTGACCTTGCACATCTTAACATGACATTAAGTGAAAAGAAGGAATTCCCACCAGCGCTATTTAAAGGGACCATGAAAATCTTACAGGTTAGTTGTTAGATTATTCCTTCTGGCCACTGGTGCAATGGCATGTTATTTTGGAGGTTTCTTTTATTTACTAAAGTTTGAATAAGTTTACAGCGAATGGTCTCACAGTACTTTTTTTGTCACATACTAACTTGTTCTGAAAGAAGTTGCTTCCAGACACAGGTATAGCTTCCTCTGGGAATCAAGCTAGGCTAAGAGAATGAAGAGAGGTGATATTGAGCAGGACAAGATGCTGAAAGAGGGAGGAAGGGTGCAGAGCACTCCGCATGAGGCCGTATCTGCCAAGGGTCTTCAGGACGAAATTCTCTTACCAGCATTGGCCAATGCATGAGATGTCGTCACTTCACAAAAAGAAGTCATGAGCGAAATCTGTTACTTTCTGCAGCTCAAATTTATGTCACAAAGTAGGGTGAGAACAGAATTGTCTGTGGCTGTGAATGTGACCACGGATCTTATTTTTTATGTGGCTGACTCCTTTCAGGCTGTTGCTAGAACTGTAGACAACATCTCACAGTTTAAAATAGTCTGCTGCAGAGAGGAGGAAACTGAGGCTCACTACACGAGGAGTGATAGTTTCATTATTATGATCCCAGCCCAGACCCTGACAGTGGCTAGGATACTGGACAGAAACCCCAATATTTTATTTTAATTTTGTAAAACTGTGAGGAAGCTTACTTTGCCCTGGGAGCGATTTTATGCACAAATAGGGATATGATAAATTAAAACAATATTTATTACCAGCAGAGTATTAAAATATCTTTAATATCACTCAAGAAAATAGCATACCTGAAACAATCAATGCAATGACACAGTAACCCTTAACTGCTATCTTTATTACCACTCAAACAACAAAACCATTTCAGATCCCAATCCACTTTTAGCACTCGGGAATACTTGCTGTAAAGATGGGCTGGATTCTCCGTTTGGGAGACTAAGTCTCCACGCCTGCCTGATAACGGTGGTGTTTTATGCCAGGAAAACTGGCACAAAACGACCACCGATTCCCCATTTTGCTGGGGGCTAGCAGGGAGGCAGTGTAAAGCTCGCAGGTCTAGCTGCTGATATGGCCTGCAGGATTTCTGGGTCCATGGCTGTGCATGCGCTCGGCAGCGGCCTGCAGTGGCTGCGCCGTGCTTCATGGAGGACTCAGCCCACGGTCACGGAACGCAAAAATAGTACTCCCCTTCGACCGCTCGTGCCCCCCCCCGGAATGCCCCCCTGCCCGCGGATCCACTCGCCCCCAACTGTGGCGGCACTGGACTGAGTCCACAGCCACCATGCTGAGTTCACAATGGATGAGACCATGAGAGTCCCATGCCATCGGGAACTCGGCCAGTCGGGGATGGAGTATCGCGGGGTGGGCCTCAGCCAATGGCCTGAGGCCATGGCTACAGCGTGTGGTGTGCTCCTAGTGTATGCCGCTTTTCAGGGAACGGAGCATCCAAAAACCGGTGGCCCCCCCCTGATTTCGGCATCAAAACGGATTCTCTGCCCCGTTACCGAACGTGAATCCAGCCCGAGATGTCTTTTGAGACTCTTTGGGACTGCTTTAAAGAAAGAGTTTTGACCCCCTGTCAGAATAATGGAAAATTGGAGTTGCGGTGGCGCAATGTGAGGAGAAGGCGCACGCAAGTTGGCTCCCGCTGGAAACCTGACCTTTTTCCCCTTTTTCCAGCACCACGGGCCTTTAACTTCTTGGAAAATTCCGTGAATTTGGCTGGGTAGATTCTCACATCTCTGCCCAATGGAGGCAAAGCCAGGAAAGAAGTGGCCCGAATACTGTGGACAGACTCTGAAACCTCCCAGAGATCAACTGGTGGTAAGATGGCAGAGGCAACTTCTTCTCCAAGCACTCCACTCATGGCCGAAGCCCGTCACCAACATTTTGACGACTGAGCTCAATAGGTAGACCAAAGATGTGCAGGCTAGGTGGATTGGCGGTGCTAAATTGCCCCTTGCAAGAATAGGTCAAGGGATTGAGCCTGGGTAGGGTGGTCTTTTGAAGGGTCGGGGCAGACTCGATGGGCCAAATGGCCTCCTTTTGCATTGTAGGAATTCTATAATATCGGCAAAGCTTGTCTGCAGATCTTAAAAGATCAGTTGAAGAGGTCTTGGCCCCCATTCGTTTAGCTCGAGACCACCAGCAATAACGCCGAAGCACATGGAGCCACGGTCAAGGGCATGGAGATTGCTTTGTCTGACCACAGTAATCTCTACCCAGCCCAGCCAAGCCCATCCCTCACACCCTTCAAACAGAGTACCGAGGGAGATCAGAATGTTAGTGAACAAGTGTTTATTGATATATACAAGTTGGTGCTCTAGCCCCCATCGCTAACATATTGGCCACGGTCTTTGCAGAGTATGCACGTTCACCCCATGCCTGCGTGGGTCCATCTGTGGTCCTGGTTATGTATGGGCAGCAGTCAGCAAGTCTACCATTGGGAGTGGTGCATGGAAGTGAGTGGTATTTGCTGGGCTGTGACTGGCTGCAGGACCTCTTTTGGATGGCAGCACTGCAGTCCAGTCCTGGTGGTGGGTCCCATGACACTCACGCCCACCTGTGACATGGCCCGGTATATGGTAAGAAAGGTACGTGCATTCCAAGCACTACGTGCATTCCAATCACTCAAGCATGTGATTGCACGGTACTTACCTCTCTTTGATGGGGGTCAATGTTTGTAAACTGAGATCATAGAATTTACAGTGCAGAAGGAGGCCATTCAGCCCATCGAGTCTGCACCGGCTCTTGGAAAGAGCACCCTAACCAAGGTCAACACCTCCACCCTATTCCCATAACCCAGTAACCCCACCCAACACTAGGGGCAATTTTGGACACTAAGGGCAATTTATCATGGCCAATCCACCTAACCTGCACATCTTTGGACTGTGGGAGGAAACCGGAGCACCCGGAGGAAACCCACGCACACACGGGGAGGATGTGCAGACTCCGCACAGACAGTGACCCAAGCCGGAATTGAACCTGGGACCCTGGAGCTGTGAAGCCATTGTGCTATCCACAATGCTACCGTACTGCCCCAAACATTGGGATTTCGCAACTTAGGCCACTGAACCGTGAAGCGAGATGAATGAATCAAAATGCAGATGGTTTTTTGAAGCTGTCAATCACGCCCCACTACTAAAAATCTATGAACGGATTGCAGCTAATGGATCTGTAGGAACCAGACGCAGGTCGCAGCTGTTCGCCTTCGAGGAATGAATAAGTAGATTTTCAGCGTAAGTGTTACAGCTGTAATTCTTCTCACTGCCCCTGTCTGGACTGCTCTCTAGCATCCAGTCAGGGGTCTCTTTTCTGGGGAGGTCTGTGTTGGAGGGGGGTCTGTGGGGTGGGTCCCTTTAGGCAGGGGGTTCCTGTGTGTACTGCCCTTAATGCAGGGGTCCCTGTGGTGATCCCATGGTCAGCGAGTCCCTGTGGGAGGTCTCCCTATTGCAGGGGTATCTGCGGGGGGTCCCTGGGGGGGTCTCAAAATGCAGGGGTCCGTGGAGGGGTCCCTCTATTACAAGGGCCACCTGAGATCCCCACAGTACACGTTCGGCCCACAGGCCGACATTTGGATGCCCCTAATTCATGGTGCTGTACATAAACCTCCTGGAAAGACATGCAATTCCAGCATTTTATTGATTTTTGATTGCTTTCTAAATCAGCTTTCGCAATTCTAAATAAATCAATTCTGTTGTCAGGTACAATTCACAACACACAATTTTTAATTAAACTGAACGATTACCAATTTGCCAAAATAATTTTTGGCAATCAAAACTACAACCCATTTTTGTCTCATTGATCAGATGAATTGGTGAGAAGAGAGGTTTGAAAGTAATAACTCACAATGTTAAAAGTCTTCTATAATTCACAGAAGCTCAGTTTCATGAGAATTAATAAGATCTTATTGGTGTTGACTCACCACCAGATGCTCCCAGCTGAGTCAGCAATTCAGTCCAACATTTGATCGGGTTTCTTTCCACCATTTCAAATAGGACTATCACTTTGCCTTCAGCTCGAAGGTGGCCTTTATGCACTCACCATCATGCCAAACAAAGCAGGACTATGCAGAAGTGAAATGTTCAACCCCTGGAATGACTTTGGAGTAAATGTCATGATCTGGCAGGAATTCAGCTGAATTCAGAATTTTGCAAAACGGAGAATGTTTCATCCTTTATGGTGCATGCCACAAAGGTGATATTCTAGACTTTGCAACCAAATTTCCAATATTACTCCACCACATTAGCCTGTGCCAGGAGTAGTTCATTGTAAAATACGCCCTTATTCCTTAAGTATTACTGGATAGATTCAACCAGACCTAGATCAGCCTGTTTGCATGGAAGTACAACTCAGGGGATCGTGTCTGTGCGGAGTCTGCACGTTCTCCCCATGTCTGCGTGGGTTTCCTCCAGGTGCTCCGGTTTCCTCCCACAAGTCCCGAAAGACATGCTATTAGGCAGCACGGTAGCATTGTGGATAGCACAATCGCTTCACATCTCCAGGGTCCCAGGTTCGATTCCGGCTTGGGTCACTGTCTGTGCGGAGTCTGCACATCCTCCCCGTGTGTGCGTGGGTTTCCTCCGGGTGCTCCGGTTTCCTCCCACAGTCCAAAGATGTGCAGGTTAGGTGGATTGGCCATGCTAAATTGCCCTCAGTGTCCAAAATTGCCCTTAGTGTTGCTTGGGGTTACTGGGTTATGGGGATAGGGTGGAGGTGTTGACCTTGGATAGGATGCTCTTTCCAAGAGCCGGTGCAGACTCGATGGGCCGAATGGCCCATTCTATTCTTTTAATAGAATTTTCTGCACTGTAAATTCTATTAAAAAAGTGAATTGGACATTCTGAATTCTCCCTCTGTGTACCCGAGCAGGCGCCGGAATGTGGTGACTAGGGGCTTTTCACGGTAACTTCATTGCAGTGTTAATGTAAGCCTACTTGTGATAATAAAGATTATTATTATGTTTTATCCCTGTCTCTGACTCATTCCTGGTCTATATCAGTGCAACCTGCCTGAATTTAATCTTCTCTACCGGCAGAGTTACAGGAAGGTGAGTGTAGCAATGGAAAGAGGACAAAGTACTAAAACTGACAGGAGCAATAGTGACGTCCTCATGATAAATGTTAACCTCCCCTATCAGGAATGAAATTAAGGTGGAGTCATACCTGTGACCTCAATGTCACCCAAACTACTGGGAAAAACATTTGATGAGTGGCCAAAGGTTTTTCACATGGAACTGAGGAAGAATGATCCCTGCCTGAGCTGCTCTCACATCATCGGTGAAGGCCACTGAGCTGCTCATTTGTCTGTCATTATAGCTGGACGATTGGAGAAAATATTACACAAAATAGTCTAATTGTCAAAAGAAAATAAAGGACACAACTGGCTCTTGTCCTCTAAACAAATAGGCATTAATGTTGAAATGAAATGAAAAATTAAAATTGCTTATTGTCACAAGTAGGCTTCTAATGAAGTTACTCTGAAAGGCCTCTAGTCTCCGCATTCCGCCGCCTGTTCAGGGAGGCTGGTACGGGAATTGAACTGTGCTGCTGGCCTGCCTTGGGCTGCTTTAAAAGCCAGCCATTTAGCCCAGTGTGCTAAACCAGCCCCTGGTTGCAGGATTTTGCCGGATTTATTCAATGAATCTGTACTCCCAGGAGGAAACCTCATTTGAATTTACCCTTATCTCTTTTTAGTTCATTAAATGCAAGCTATTATTAGTATTTTACAAAACAATATTACAGATTTCCAACAATAACCATAACATCCCAAACTTTTAAATGTAATCTTGAAGATGCACAATAATGATCTCCCATTGCCTTTCTTACTGTTTCAAGGTACTATAGACTAAAAATAAATTCGCTTCTACTCCAGCAGAACCAGAGGGAAAAATCCCCAGGGGACGGAATTCTCCGTTCCATCGGCTAAGTGCCGATGCCAACGGAGAATCCACGGGGGTTTCACGATGGGAAAATCGGCACGAATCCCTCACCGATTCCAGTACCGGTGAGGGGCTAGCACCAGCGCCACGTGAACCACCCCATGGATCACGCGGAAAAGGGCCAGAAAATCGCCGGGTCCCAGGCACAGGGTTGAAGGTCTGCACCAGTCGCGCCGAAAAACATGGCGCCGGCCGTGCTGGAACCCTAACCCGCCCACCCCTACCCCACAGCCAATCCCCTGGCCAGCCCCCACCACTCCCCTCAGCCCTAGCAGAAGCCCCCTGGCCTGTGGCATGGATCCCGGGCGAGTGTGGTGGCACTGGACACTGCCCCCAGCCCGACTGCTGGGACCACACGTGGCCCATGCCATCGGGAACTCAGCCATCAGGGATGGCACATCATGGGTGGGCCGGCTGATGACACACCAACGGCCTTGTGACTGCACGTGGTGGTGCTGATTTGGAGGGGGCAGATCATCGGTAACCGGCATCAAATTGGCTCCTGCCCCGAATCCAACGTCGGAAGTCATTATCCGCCCGTTCGCCGATCCCTAATTCGACGTCAGGCAACGGAGAATTAATTCTCGTTGGGCGGGATTATCCATCCCACTGCACCAATTTTCTGGTGCGGCGCGCCCCACTGGCAGTGGGATTCTCCATCCTGCCAGCCAGCCAATGTGGTTTCCAATTGTGGGCACCCCCATGCCATCGGGAAATTCGCGTGCGTCAGTGCGCTGCCGGTGAAACGGAGGATCCCGCCAACGGAGAATCCAGCCCCTTATCTTCTGCTCCCTCTCACTGAGGTATACATTTACCCAACCTCAAGTGGCTCTCTCTCACCTGCCACAATACAGCATTATCCACTCACTTTTCTTACTACCCTCTCCCTCTCTGCGTCCTTCATCTTAACTGTATCTGCCATAGGGCCTGCCTTCCACTTCTTACAAAAGAACATGAATGCTTTTTAAAGGATAATCCATTGCATGCAAATTTTGTATTCATTCATGCTGAGTGGGCGTTTTGGCTCAGTCAGCATTTATAGCCAATCCTGAATTTCCCTTGAGAAGGTGGTGATTTGTTTTCTTGAAATGTTGCAGTCCATGTGGTACATCCACAGTGGTGTTAAGGAGGGAGGTGTAGAATTTTGACCCAGCGACAGTGAAGGAACGGTGACATTTTCCAAGTCGGGTTGGTGAGTGGCTTGGAGGGGAACCTCCAGGTGGTGGGGTTCCCATATATATGCTGCCCATGTCCTTTTAGATGGTAGCGATTGTGGGTTTGGAAAGTGTTGTCTGAGGAGTCTTAGTAAGGTCCTGCTGCCACCCTGCATCGGTGGTGGAGGGAGTGAATGTTTGTGGAAGATATGCCAATCAATGGGGCTGCTTTGTCCTGGATGGTGTCAAACTTCTTGAGTATTATTGGAGCTGCACTCATCCAGACACGAGGAGTTGATTCCTTCACATTCCTGACTTGTGCCTTGTAGATGGTTTGGCTCTTGGAGGTTAATCATCTCCATCCCAAGATATTACTGCATGAGGTCCTCAGGATAGTATTCTAAGCCCAACCATCTTCTGCTTCATCAATGATCTTCCTTCCATCATAAGGTCAGAAGTGGGGATATTTGCTTCTTTGATGCCATACTTGGTCAAATGTTGCCTTGATGTCAAGATCGGTCGCTCTCACGTGACCTCTGGAGTTCAGTTCTTTTATCCATGTTTGAACCAAGACTCTAATGAGATCAGGAGCTGAGTGACCCTGGTGGAACCTAAATTGAGCAGGTTATTGAGAGGCTTAGGAGAGTCAAGAGGTGAGTAACTCACCACAGGATTTCTAGCTTCTGACCTGCTCTTGTAACCACAGTGTTTATGTGGCTAGTCCAGTTCAGTTTCTGCTCAATGATAATCTCCAGGATATTGATAGTCGGGGATTCAGTGATGTTAATACCATTGAATGTCATGGGGCAGTGGTTAGATTTGCCCTTGTTGGAGATGGTCACTATCTGGCATTTGTGTCGCACAAATATTAGCTACCATTTGTCAGCCTAAGTCTGGATATTGTCCAGGTCTTGCTCCATTTGCATGTGGACTGTTTCAGTATCTAACGAGTTGCGAATGTTGCTGAACATTGCAATCATCAGCGAACATCCCCACATCTAAGCTTCTGATGGAGGGAAGGTCATTGATGAAGCAGTTAAAGATGGTTGGGCCTAGGATACTACCTTGCAGTAATATCTTGGAACTGAGATGATTGATCTCCAACAACCACAACCATCTTCCTTTGTGCTAGGTATGACTCCAACCAGCGAAGAGTTTTCCCCGATTCCCATTGACTCCAGTTTAGCCAGGGCTCTTTGACGCCATGCTCGTTCAAATGTTGCTTTGTACTCTAGGCCAGTCGCTGTCACCTCACCTCTGCAGTTCAACTCTTTTGTCCTTGTTTGAACCAAGGCTGTAATGAGGCAGGAGCTGAGTGACCCAGGCAGAACCCAAACTGATCATCAGTAAGCAGGTTATTGCTAAGCAAGTGCCTCTTGATAGCACTGTTGATGACCCCTTTCATCACTTTACTGATAATTGAGAGTAGGCTGTTGAGGCAGCAATTGGCCTACTTTTATGTACATGATATATCCAGGAAATTTTCCAGATTGCTGGATAGATGCCAGTGTTGTAGCTGTACTAGAACAGCTTGATTAGGTGTGTGGCAAATTCTGGAGCACAAGTCTTCAGTACGATTGCCGGAATATTATCATGCCCCAGTGCCTTCAATATTTCTCAATATCTCGTAAACTGAATCAAATTGTCTGAAGACTGACAATTGTGCTCTAGGGACTTACGAAGAAGGCTGAGATTGATCGCCCACTCCGCATTTCTGACTAAAGATTGTTGCAATTCCTCAGCCTTTATCTTTGGCACTGATGTGCTGGGCTCCTCCATAATTGAGGATCAGGACATTTGTGAAGACTTCTCCTCCACTGAGTTGTTTAATTATCCACCACCATTCATGACTGGATGTGACAGAATTACAGAACAGTTATCTGATCCATTGGTTGTGGATTGCTTGTTGTTAATGCTGTTTGACACACAAGTATTCATATGTTTTTGCTTCACCAGGTTGCATCTCATTGTTAAGTATGCCTGGTGTTGCTCCTCGACTCTTTATCCAAGGTTGATCTCCTGGCTTGGTGGTAATGGTAGAGTGTTGGTTATGCCTGTCCATGAGGTTACAGATTGTGATTGAGTACAATTCTGCTGCTGCTGATGGCCCATGTCACCTCATGGTTGCCCTATCTTGAGTTACTAGATCTGTCTGAAGTCTATCCCATTTAGCACGGTAATATTGCTACGCAACACGATGGAGGGTATCCTCAATGTGAAGTTGGGACTTTGTCTCCACAAGGGCTGTGCAATGAGCACTCAATACCATCATTGATAGATGCATGATAGGGAGGATGAGGTTTAGTCTGTTTTTCCCCCTTGTTGTTCCCTCATCACCTGCTGCAGACCCAACAGCTTGGTCAGTAGTGATGCTATTGAGCCACCCTGATGGACATTGAAATCCCCCACCTCGAGTACATTATGTGCCTAGCCATCCTCAATGCCTCCTCCAAATTGGCATTCAACATGGAGGGGTACTGATTCATCAGCTGTGGGGGTGGAGGGAGTTGGGTGGACAGGGTGCTTTGTGGGGGGGGGGGGGGGGGGGGGCTACATGGTATTCAGGAAGAGTATTCCTTCCCCATGTTTAACCTGATGCCATGAGACTTCATGGGATCTGGAGTTGATGTTGAGGACTCCAAGAGCAACTTCCACCTTACTGTATCCCACCGTACCGCAACCTCTGCTGGGTCTGTCCTGCTATTGGGACAGGACGTACCCAGGGATGGTGATGTTGGTGTCTGGGACATTATCTGTAAGGTATGATTCCGTTAGTATGCCTACATCAGGCTGTTGCTCCCAATTTTGGCACAAGCCCCCAGATGTTAGTAAGGAGGACTTTGCAGGTTTGACAGGATTGAAAACCCTTTGTTGGTTCTGGTGACTATTTTCATAGAATTTACAGTGCAGAAGGAGGCCATTTGGCCCATCGAGTCTGCACTGGCTCTGTGAAAGAGCACCCTACCCAAGCCCACACCTCCACCCTATCCCTGTATCCCAATAACCCCACCTAACCTTTTTGGACACTAAAGACAATTTAGCATGGCCAATCCACCTAACCTGCACATCTTTGACTGTGTGAGGAAACCGGAGCACCCGGAGGAAACCCATGCAGACACGGGGAGAGCATGCAGACTCCACACAGACAGTGACCCAAACCGAGAATCGAACCTGGGACCCTGGAGCTGTGAAGCAATTGTGCTAACCACCATGCTTCCGTGCTGCCCACTAAGTCCATACCAGGTGGTCCATCAGGTTTCGTCCCTGATTGACTTCTTTTTAGCAGTTTGATACAACTGAGTGGCTTGCTAAGCATTTTCAGACGGCACTTAAAAGTCAACCATATTGCTGTGGATCTAGAGTCTATGTCGGCAAGGTGAGAACAGCAGATTTCCTATCCCTAAAGACATTTGTGAACAAGGCAATGATTATCATTAGACTCATACATCCAGAGTTGTATTGAATTTAAATTCCACCATCGGCCATGGTGGGATTCGAACCTGGATCCTTGAGTCTCTGAATTACTACACCAGTGGCAATACCACCTCTCCTGTGTTAGTTGCTGGTTTTCCATTTAACTGTCAATTGGAATTTGGTGTTTTTTGGCCTGTTTTCTGGCTGTGGTAACCTAATTGTGACTGAGAAGACTTTGCTGATGCTGCAATGTGTATTGCTGCCTTCAAAACAGTTGTACTGCAATTATAATTAGACCGATAGGTCTGCCCTTGGGGCTGGGAAGAGGAGCAAGGATGACATGAGAGAGCAGGAGCAGCAACACAGTGACGGATTTGCAGCTAGTGGGGCTCTGCTCTGCTTCATTTTGCCTCCCTCCCCAAGAGCCACCAGCTCGCCCCTTTCCCCTCCCCCTCTCCCCCCCCATTTCCAACACCACCTCCCCCCCGCCTCTGGGACAATCTGTCCCCCACCCCATGCAAACTCAAGCAATAAAATAATTTAATTGGAAGGGATCAATTTCTGAGGCACGGATCTGCCCCAGTGAAATGTCTCAAGTGCGGCCAGATGCTTAATTTTCTCCTAATGGTGGGTAAGTTAAAATGAGTAATAAGTTACCAAGGAAACCGAAAATCCCCAGGACACCCAATAGGATGGAAATAAAATATCACCTATAATTTATTAAACTTCTGAAGTTTAGTTACGTTTTGAAGTAAATGCTTGGTGATACATTGACAGATCAGGATAAATGTGAAGCCCACAGAGTTGATTAATTGAAATTCTCAACTTATGGGTCAATGAAGATTTTAACAAATCACTACCAATAAAAATATCCTTCCCATACCGTTACAATATTTAGATCAGCAAATTGACAGTTCGTTGCTGAGCTGGCTGCCTTATTCATTCAAACTTGCAAAATAAAGTGTATAAAAACATTTGACGGTGGTTTGATTTCTGAACTCATAAGCATAAGAACAAAGGAACTAGGAGTGGGATTAGGCAATTCAGCCCCTCGAGCCTGCTCTGCCATTCAATACGATCATGGCTGATCTCATCTTGGCCTCAACTCCACTTTCCTGCCCTTTCTCCGTAACCCTTCTGCTGTGACCATCAATTCACGAGACACGTGCTTTAGGATGTGAACAGTGGTTTTAATCAACTTACACAGAGCCAGCCTGTAACACGATGAACTCCAGATGAACTGGTGGCTGGCTCTTCGGCATCATCCTTTATACGTCAGTCTAGGGGGAGGAGTCGTGGGTGGAGCCAAGGGTGGAGCCCAAGTACAAACTCCTGTACATTCCCAGTGCAACTCCCCCTAGTGGTAGGGCAACGCAACTGCTTGTATGTCGAGCTTACAGTGACATGGTATAATATATATTACAGTGTGAATTACATTCACCGCACCTTCTACTACTGCTTAAATTTACTCAATGTCCCAGCATCCACTGCACTAGAGGGTAGTGGATTTCACAGTTTCAGGACCCTTTGAGGGAAGTAGAGCACGATTTAATGGGGAAAAAAAGAATCCCATTTACACCGCGTTTAGCAGTGTTGTCCTCAGCACCTTTTGGCCTTGGTGAGAAACGAAGCGAACTTACCTCACTTCCTGTACGGACGAGCTCAGTATATAAATCTGAATCTCATTCAGCGATGGTGAGATCCCGATCGCGACATCTCGTTAGATCTTGCGAGGTGTTCCGAGTGTCGCAAATCTCCTAAGAGGCCTCTCGCGAGATTTAATGGCCTCTGACCGTCACCGAGTCAGGCATGATGAAGCCTTTCGGTCACGCCCGTCATTTCTCCTCATTCCTACTTTGAATCTGCTGACCCTTACCCTGAAACTATGGCCTTTCGTTCTAGATTGCCCCACAAGAGGAAGCATCTGCCCCATGTCTACTTTGACAATACCTTTTATCATCTGATATACCTCAATTAGATCTACTCTCATCCTTCTAAACTCGAGGGGGTATAAGCCTAAACTGTTCAACCGCTCTTCATAAGACAAACTCCTTGGGTTGGATTCTCCATTGGCGGGATCCTCCGCTTTTCCAGCAGCACACTCACACCCGCAGATTTCCCAAAGGCGTGGTGGTGCCCAAAATGGGGAACCCCCATTGGCCGGCTGCCAGGACGGAGGACCCCACTGCCGTCGGGGTTGCGCCGTACCGAAAACGGGTGCGGCGGGACGGAGAATCCCCCCCTTAACTCTGGGATCAATTTAGTGAATCTCCTCTGAACTGCCACTAATGAAACTACATCCCTCCTCAAATAAGGGGACCGTGACTGTACACAATATTTCAGGTGCGGACTCACCAATGCCTTGTACAGTTCCAGCAACAGTTCTCTACTTTTACACCTTTACCCCTTTAGCTATAAAGGTTAAAATTCAATTTGCTTTCCTTATTACCTGCTGTGCCTGCAAACAGGTTTTCTGTGATTCATGCACGAGGACACCCTGATCCCTCTACACCGAAGCACACAAGTTTCTTTCCATTTAGTAAATAAGTTGCCTTTCCATTCTTACAACCATAATGGATAACCTTACACTTATCCACGTTAAACTCCATCTGCCCAATTTTGCCCACTCACCTACCCTAACTATATCCGTTTGTAAATTTCTTATTTCCGCATTACAACTTGTAATCCCACCTATTTTAGTATCAGCTATAAATTTGGCTGGAGCACCTCCTATCCCAACATCCAAGTCATTAATAGAAATTGTAAATATTTGGGACACACGGACCGAATCCTGTCGTACCCCACTAGTTACATCTTGTCAACCAAAAAAAGTCCCATTTATCACGACTCTCTGCCTTCTGTTGGTTAGCCAAACTTCTATCCAAGCTCATAAATTATCCCTAATCCCATGTGATTTTACATTGTGTATAAACCTTTTGTGTGGTACCTTATCAAATGCCTTCTGGAAATCCAGATATACTACATCTACAGGATGTCCATTATTCACTTGGCTTGTTACATCTTTGAAGAAGAATCAAATGAGTCAAACATGATTTACCCTTCATAGAGTCATGTGCTGATGCTGATGGATTGCGCTTTGATTTCCTAAATGTCCTGTTATTACTTTCTTAATAATGGATTCTAACAATTTCCCAATGACTGATGTTAAACTAACTGATCTATAGGTTCCTACTTTCTACCCACTCCCGTTTTGGATAAGGGCGTTACATTAGCATTTTTCCTTTCCACTAGAATCTTTCCTGCATCCAGGAAATGTTGGAATATTATAACCAATGGAACCAATATCTCTGCTGCCACTTTCTTTAAGATCCTAGGATGTAGGCCATCAGGCCGGGGAATCTGTCTGCTTTTAATCTCAATAGTTTTCCCTGTCGATGATTGTTTTTCTAGCTTCCTCCCTTTCTATTACCTCTTCATACCTGTTACTATTGGGATGGTAGTCGTGTCCTCCACCATGAAAACTGAGGTAAGATATTAATCTAGCGTCTCTGCCATTTCTGTGTTTCCCACTATTAACTCTCCGGCCTCATCCGCCAAGAGAACAACATTCACTTTAGCGACTCTCTTCACTTTTATATACTTATAGAAACTTTTTCTATCCTTTTTTATATTTTGTGCTAGTTTTCTTTCATAATTAACCTTTGCTCTTTTTATTAATTTTTAGTAACCTTTTGTTTATCTTTAAAAGTTTCCCAATCTTCCAGCCATCTACTGGCTATTGCAATATGGTATGCGTTACAAAGAACAAAGAACAATTAAGCGCAGCAACAGGCCCTTCAGCCCTCCACGCATGCACCGACCATGGTACCTGCCTAAACTAAAACCGAATGCACTTACGGAGTCCGTATCCTTCCATTCCCACCCTATTCATATATTTGTCTAGGTGCCCCTTAAATGCTGCTATTGTACGTGCTCCCACCACCTCCCCAAGCAGTGCATCCCACATATTTACCACCCTCTGTGTAAAAAACGTGCCTCGCACATCAGTTCTAAGCTTTTCCCCATGCACTTTAAAGCTATGAAATGAATGAAATGAAATGAAAATCGCTTATTGTCACAAGTAGGCTTCAAATAAAGTTACTGTGAAAAGCCCCTAGTGGCCACATTCCAGCGCCTGTTCGGGGAGGCTGTTACGGGAATCGAACCGTGCTCCTGGCCTGCCTTAGCCTGCTTTCAAAGCTAGCAATTTAGTCCTGTGCTAAACAGCCCCAAGTCCCCTAGTGCTTGACTCTCCTACCCTAGGAAACAGCATCTAACGAAACACTCTGTCCATGCCACTCATTATCTTGTATACCTCTATCAGGTCACCTCTCAACCTCATCGTTCCAGTGAGAACTCTGTAATCTCTCCAGTAATCTCTCCTCATAGCAAATGCCCTCAATACCTTTTGGGCGCAATTCTCCGCTCCTCACGCCGGGTGGGAGAATCGCGGAAGGGCCGGGCGACTCGCGACACGCCCCCTGCCACCCCCCGCGATTCTCCCACCCCCCGCTCGGAAGAATCGCCGCTCGCCGTTTTTCACGGCAACCGGCGATTCTCCGGGCCGGATGGGCCGGGTGGCCTGCCGTTCCCGACCGGTTCACGGCGGCGGCAACCACACCTGGTCATTGCCGTCGTGAACATGGGCGCCAAATGCTTGTTTGAAACTTGTGGGGGGCAGAGAGGGGAGTGAGCACCACGGCCATGCTCGGGAGAGGACTGGCCTACGATCGGTGCCCACCGATCATCGGGCCGGCATCTCAAAGCGACACACTCTTCCCCCTCCGCCGCCCTGCAAGATCAAGCTGCCATGTCTTTCGGGGCAGTGGAGGGGAAGACGGCAACTGCCGTCAACCATCGTGACGTCAGCCGCGCATGCGCGGGTTGGAGCCGGCCAACCTGCACATGCGCGGCTGACGTCACTTAGGCGCCGCTGTCGCATCATTCTCGGCGCGCCGCCAAGCATCAAGGCTCGGCGGCCGAGAGTTACAGAGCGCCGCTCCTAGCCACCCGGGTGGGGGTGAATAAGGTGCGAGGAGCGGCCTCTGAGGCCGTCGTGAAACTCGGCCGAGTTCACAACGGCCTTCCCGATTTATCGCGGGAGCGGAGAATTCCGCCCTTTGTCTTTACGTTATCTTTTCCTTCCTTACTCAGCCATGGATGATTTTTCTCTCTCTTATCATCCTTCTTCCTCTCTGGAATATACTTTAGCTGGGCTAAATTGAATAACCCCTTAATCACTGCCATTACTCATCAACTGTCCTACCTTTTAGTCTTCTAGCCAGGTCCACTAGTGCCAAATCTGTCTTTATGATAATATAATTACCTTCAGAACTCAAGTCTGGGACTCCAGTTTTATACCCTCAAACTGAATGTTAAATTCTATCATGTTATGATCACTCTTCCCCAGAGGATCCTTAACTGTGAGGTCATTAATTAATCCCTCCTCGTTGCAAAATATCAAATCCAGAGAACTTACTCCTTGGTTGGTTCCACAACATATTGCTCCAAGAAACAATCTCTGACACACGGTAGCACCGTAGCATTGTGTATAGCACAATCGCTTCACAGCTCCAGGGTCCCAGGTTTGATTCCGGCTTGGATCACTGTCTGTGCGGAGTCTGCACATCCTCCCCGTGTGTGCATGGGTTTCCTCCAGGTGCTCCGGTTTCCTCCCACAGTCCAAAGATGTGCAGGTTAGGTGGATTGGCCATGATAAATTGCCCTTAGTATCCAAAATTGCCCTTAGTGTTGGGTGGGGTTACTGGGATTATGGGGATAGGGTGGAGGTGTTGACCTTGGTTAGGGTGCTCTTTCCAAGAGCCGGTGCAGACTCGATGGGCTGAATGGCCTCCTTCTGCATTGTAAATTCTATGATCGTAAAGGTGGTGGCAATGATGGCATCCCTGAGGACAGGAGGGATTTCAATTCTGTCCCAGATTTTCAGGAACAGCTATTGGAGATGACAGGTAGTCTCTTCTCCTCCAAGTTTGAAAATGTCCACAAGAATTCTGTCCACTCCTGCAGCAGTTCCATTCTTCATGTGTTTAATGGCAGCTTTGACTTCATCGCCACTTAGTGGGAGTCCAAGGTTATCTTTGATGAGGTGTTTGGGATTTCCCCAAACACATTCTCATCTCTATTTGCATCACGGTTTAGGAATTCTTTGAAGTTTTTTCTCCATCAAAGGCTGATGTTTTCTCTGTCTTTCAAAAGGGTTCTGTTCTTACTCTGCACTGGCCCAGGGTAATGGGTCCATATATTGCCTTGGTGGCACTGAAGAAGCCCCGAGTGTTGTGCTAGTCGGTGAGGAATTCCAACTCCTTAGCTTTCTCAGTCTACCATTTCCCTAGTTCTTCTTTGTACCTCTGCCTTTGCTAATTCTTGAGCTCTCCCCTTCGCCTTGCTGGTTGTGTCATTTTGCCCGGCATGGGGAGCTTTCCTCTTCTTGTCGAATGGGCAGAATGGGAGCACAGTGGTTAGCACTGTAGCTTCACAGATCCAGGGCGAAATTCTCCGACCCCCACGACGGGTCGGAGAATAGCGGGAGGGCCTTCCCGACATTTTTCCCGCCCTCCCGCTATTCTCTCCCCCCCCCGCCCAACTCCCGACACGAATCGCTGCCGCCGTTTTTTTACGGCCGGCAGCGATTCACAGCTGTTCGATGGGCCGAAGTCCCAGCCCTTTACGCTGTTTTTACGAACGGCAAACAGACCTGGTCTGGCCGTTCGTAAAAACGGCGGGAACAACTCGCTTTTTATAACCATGGCACCGATTGGCACGGCAGTACCACGGCCCGATGGCGGGCCCGATGCCCGCGCACTATTTGTCCTTCCGCCGCCCCGCAGTATCCATTCGCGGGGCGGCTGAGGGGCATCCCGGCCCGCGCATGCGCGGGTTTCGCGCAAATACGCGATGACGTCATCCGCGCATGCGCGGGTTGGAGTCTTCCAATCTGCGCATGTGCGGCTGACGTCATATGATGCGTCAGCCGGCGCTAACTCCGGCAAGCGGGCTTAACGAAATTCGTTAAGCCCGTGATGCCGGAGCTTGCGGCGTCGGGCTGCTAGCCCCGACCGGGGACCAGAATCGGTTCCCGGTCGGGAAGGGGCGCGCTGGCGTCAAACCCCCCCGGGTTTGACGCCAGCCTTACGATTTCTCCCGTTTTGGGAGAATCGCGCCCCCAGGATCCCAGGTTCAATTCCCGGCTTAGGTCACTGTCTGTGCAGAGTCTGCACGTTCTCCCTATGTCTACGTGGGTTTCCTCCGTGTGCTCCGGTTTCCTCCCACAAGTCCCAAAAGATATGCTGTTAGGTGAATTGGACATTCTGAATTCTCCCTCTGTGTACCTGAACAGGCTCCAGAATGTGGCGACTTGGGGCTTTCACAGTAACTTCATTGCAGTGTTAATGTAAGTCTACTTGTGACAATAAAGATTATTCCTATTATTAGGTGTTGGAATGTGTGGTATTTCTCGTCGAACCAGTCATCGTGTTTCCTGGTCTTGCAGCAGATGATTTATTCGTAGCTTGAGATGGTGGCTATCTTCAATTCTTTCCAGTTTTCCTCCACTCCTGTAGAATTGACACTTTGGAGATTTTGGTGAAGACATTCAGCGGGATTCTCCAACCCCCTGCCAGGTCGCAAAATCCCCGTGAGGCGGCGCGAATCCCGCCCTGCCGCCCCGACGCCGGCTGCGGCATTCTCCGGTTTGCGGGCGGGGCCGGGGTTCATGCCACGCCGATGGGGGCCATTGGCTGCAGCCCCCCAGGCAATTCTCTGGGCCCTGATGGACCGAGCGGCCGTCTGTTTTTGGCCAGTCCCGCCGGCGTAAATCACTCAGCTCACGTACCGGCGGGACCTGGCAGGTAAGTCGGCTGGGGCAGTCCTCAGGGGACCATCTCAGCTAAGGCGCAGGGGATCAGACCCCGGGGCGGCCCCACGGTGGCCTGGCCCGCGATCAGGGCCCACCAATCTGCGGGCAGGCCTGTGTCGTGGGGGCACTCCTTCCTTCCGCGCCGGCCCCTGTAGGGCTCTGCCATGGCCGGCACGGAGAAGAGAAACCCCTGCGCATGCGCCAAAACACGCCGGCGGTTCTGCGCATGTGCGAGATCACACTGGCCCTTTGGTGAATGCGCGAACCCGCGCAATCCCTTCAGCGCCGGCTGGAGCGGCAGAGAATTCCGCACTTTCAGAGGCTGTTGATGCCAGAGTGGTTGGTGCCGGTTTTTCCACCAGCGTGGGGACTTAGTCCCTGGGAGGGAGAATCCCGGCGATTGTTGGAGATTTACCATCATGCTTGGCTCTGGAAGCTGCTCAACAGTGATCTTTTGTCTAGGCTGTTTCATCATCTTCTGCTGCTTCTGGTGGAGTGTGTTGGGCCTTTAGACGTACCTTGTCTGGTAACAGGGTGGGGTTCCATTGTCTCTTCGAGAATCACCTTGCTGCAATTCAGCCTGTGGTTTGTGTGTCCATTTAAACTCAGATTATATATAGTCCAATATTTCTGGATGTAATTCGGTATTTTCCTCTTCATTATCATGACAACTGGAGAAGGTGGGACTGTCATCCTTGCACAAGAGAATGTTGAGAGGAAATTTGATAGAGGAATTCAAAATCTTAGAAGTCTGGATAGAGGAGGTTGGGAGAATCTGTTCCCATTGGTGGAAAGATCATGAAACAGAGGGCACAGATTTAAAATAATTACAAAAGAAGCAATGGACACATGATCATTTTAATTATGAAACAAGCGGTTAGGATCCGGAACGCACTGCGACACGTTCAATCAAGGTATTCAAGGGGGCATTAAATTATTATCTGAAAAGCAATATTGTGCAAGGTAAAGGGGATAAGATCTGTCTGCAAATATCTCCCTCAGGGAGCCAGCACAGACACGACAGGCAGAATGGCCATTTTCTGTGCTGTAACCCTTCTCTGATCACACTTAGAAAGTGATCTCATCGAGAGAGAGTGATCCTATTGAGATACTGGTGATCTCATAGACAGAGATCCTACTGAGGGAAGTAGTGATCCCAGTGATAGAGATCCAATTGAGAGATGGTGATCTCACTGATAGAGATCCCATTGAGAGTCAGTGATCTCACTGATAGAGATCCCATTGAGAGACAGCGATCTCACTGATAGAGATCCCACTGAGAGACGGTGATCTCACTGATAGAGATCCCACTGAGAGACGGTGATCTCACTGATAGAGATCCCATTGAGAGTCAGTGATCTCACTGATAGAGATCCCACTGAGAGACGGTGATCTCACTGGTAGCGATACATAAGATCATAAGGCCATAAGACATAGGAGCAGAATTGGGCCACTTGGCCCTTTGAGTCTGCTCCGCTATTTGATCATGCCTGATATGTTTTTCGCCCCATTCTCCTGCCTTCTCCCCATAACCCCTGATCCCTTATTAATCAAGAACACCAGATTTGCTTTTACCTACAGGGCTACAGGCCAAGAGCTGGAAGTTGGAATTAGACAGAATGGTTCTTTCTTAGAACAAAAGAACATATGAACTCGGAGCAGGAGTAGGTCCTCGAGCCTGCTCTACAGTTCAATATAATAATGGCTGATCTCACCAATGACTCAACTCCATCCTCCTGCCATTATCCACAACCCTTCAATCCATTACTAATTAAAAATCTGTCCATCTCCTCCTTCAATTTATTCACTGTCCCAGCATCCACCATACAATCAGGGTACCGAATTCCACAGATTTATGACCCTTTGGGAAAAGTAGTTTCTCCTCATCTCTGTTTTAAATTTGCTACCCCTTATCCTGTGACTTTGACCTCTCATTCTGGAATGCCCTATGAGAGGAAGTATCTGCTCCAGGACTACTTTATCCATACTTTTCATAATCTTATATACCTCAATTTGATCTCTCCTCGTTCTTCTAAACTCTAGGTCCCTTTGAGGGCTGGTGGATTGGATTTGTTTATTGTCACGTGTACTGAGGTACAGTGAAAAGTATTGTTCTATGTGCAGTTCAGACAGATTATTCCATATATGAAAAAAATACATTGGGCAAACATAAATACAATGTAAATACATAGACACAGGCATTGGGTGAAGCATACAGGAGTGTAGTACTACTCAGTAGAGAAGATGTGTGAAGAGATCAGATCCGTCCATAAGAGGCTCATTTAGGAGTCTAGTAACAGCGGGGTAGAAGCTGTTTTTCAATCTGCTTTTGAATCTGTTCCCAGACTTTTGTATCTTCAGCCTGATGGAAGAAGTTGGAAGAGTGAATAAGCCGTTTTGGAGGGGTCTTTGATTATGCTGCCCACTTTCCCAAGGCAGCGGGAGGTGTAGACAGAGTCAATGGATAGGAGGCGGGATTGTGTGATGGACAGGGCTGTGTTCATGACTCTGTCGTTTCTTTGTTCTTGGACCGAGCAGTTGCCATACCAGGCTGTGATGCAGCCAGATAGGATGCTTTCTATGGTGCATCTGTAAAAGTTGGTTAGAGACAATGTGGACAGGCCGAATTTCCTTAGTTTCCTAAGTAAGTATAGGCACTCTTGTGCTTTCTTGGTCTTAGCGTCGACGTGGGTGGACCAGGACAGGTTGTTGGTGAAGTGCACACCTAGGAATTTGAAGCTGTCAACCATCTCCACCTCGGTCCCATTCATGCAGACAGGGGTGTGTATGCGTTGACTCCTGAAGTCAATGGCCAGCTCTTTAGTTTTGCTGACATTGAGGGTTAGTTTTTTGTCATTACACCACACCACTAGATTCTCTAACTCCCTCCTGTATTCTGACTAATCGTTGTTCAAGACCAAATCCACTATGGTCATGTCATCAACAAACTTGTAGATGGAGTTAGGGCCACATTTTGCCACACAGTTGTGTGTATAGGGAGTACAGTAGAGAGCTAAGCATGCAGCCTTGTAGGGCCCTGGTACTGTATTGAGGTTTATCGTGGAGGAGGTGCTGTTGTTGACAGAGATCCCACTCAGGGAGGGGATGATCTCACTGATACAGATCCCACTGAGGGAAGGGATGATCTCACTGACAGAGATCCCACTGAGGGAGGGGATGATCTCACTGACAGAGATCCCATTGGTGATCTTTTCGCCAATGCTCGATTTCTCCTTCAGATTCACAACCCCCTGGCAGTTTGCGCGATTTGCTATTGGTTTCGGCGAAGCCACGCGCCTCCCAGATCGGCGGCTGCTGTGTGGGTGACGTCAGGCCGGGGGTACTTGTGGAAAGCGCCGAGAGCGAGTGGACAGAACCGGGAGAGCGCGGACAGGATAGCAGGCGGCGCAGTGAACTGGGACACGGGAGCAAGGCCAGGAGCCGGTATCGGGGACACGGGAGTAAGGCCAGGAGCCGGTACCAGGGGTGAGGGAGTAAGGCCAGGAAGCAGGCACAGACCCGAGCCCGGGGATTGAGAGGGGGGGCCGGGAAGCTGGTACCGACATCGAGCGCGGGGGACTGGCCGGGGAGCGGGTATCGGCAGCTGAGCCGGGCCCAGGCGCGGGCGTATCAGCAGCGCCGGCTCCGGGTAGGAGAGCGGCGGCGAAGGGCAGCCAGTGAGTCGGTTGCCCGGCAGCTGAGGCGCCGCGATGCTGTGCTACGTGACCAGGCCCGACTCGGTGGTGATGGAGGTGGAGGTGGATCCAAAAGCAAACGGCGAGGACTGTCTGAACCAGGTGAGAGGGGCTGGGGGAGAGCGGCGGGGCGGGTGGGTGTGTGTGTGTGGGTGGTGGTGGTTGGGGAGTATCGGTCATTCGGCCCATCGAGTCTGTCCTGTTACTTCAATACGATCAAGGCTGAGAGTGAGAATTACTGTCCGTGTGGAGTTTGCACGTTCTCCCCGTGTCTGCATGGGGTTTCCTCCTGGTGCTCCGGCTTCCTCCCACAGCCCAAAGATGTGTAGGTTAGGTGGATTGGCCACGCTAAATTGCCCCTTAGTGTCCAAAAGGTTAGGTGGGTTTACAGTGATAGGGTGGGGGAGTGGGCTTAGATTTGGGTGCTCTTTCAGAGGGTCAATGCAGACTCGGATGGGTTGAAGGGCCTCCTTTTACACTGTAGGGATTCTGTAATTTGCTGCTTGAACCTTGCTTTCCTTTTGGTTCCCCCATGACCTTAACTTTTTTGTCCATCACAACTGTCTCTAACCTGCCTGTTGAAGATTGACCCAAGTTGAGTTTGTTTTAGTTCAGTCTGAGTCGCCTGCATGGGTTGATCTGTTTGTTTTGCAGCATGGGATTATTTCAGTTGTATTATTTCAACATGAAGCTAACTTTTGAAGTAACGAATTGAAGTGCCTTGTTCTCTTCTGCCCCCAGTGTTTCTGGTGGAATTCTGATCTTGTGGTGTTTTTGGAGTGCTTGGAGGCATGTATTTCTTTGGGAAATGCTCTGTAATATGTGTTACTTGGGCTGTTCTGAGGGCATGTGATGTTTGTTGGAGCAGGGGTATTGAGGGTCTTGTATGCGTGTGTGTTTTTCTTTGGCGGGGGGGAGGTTGGATATGAGACTTAAATAATTACTATAAGAGTCTCCTTCCTCAGGTCTGTCAGAGGCTCGGGATTATAGAGGATGACTACTTGGGTCTGCAGTACTCCGCGAACAAAGGGGAGACTCTTTGGCTAAACTTGAGGAACCGAATCTCTCAACAGATCGAAGGGATGCCTCCCTATAGATTCAAGCTCCGAGTCAAATTTTTTGTGGAGCCTCATCTCTTACTGCAAGAACAGACTAGGTATGTAATTAAAGTACAATGTTTCGCAAAAGTGAATACTAGTCTGACTTTGAACTTTTTGTTTTACTTTGCCTCTTGCCTGGGGTGCAGTCTAAAGTTGCAGGAACTCAGTGCTTCCTTGCCCTAGCTTGTCTTATTTACAGATGACCGATAGTAACCTCGACATTGGAGTGTTATTACAGGTCATTGTGGCAGAAACCAGCGCTTTCACTGCAACCAGACAGCCTGGGTCCTAGTGCCCCAGGTCTCTTATTTTGAAGTTGAAACTCGTCTTGTTTAAATTAAACGCAAAATGGGAGTGGGTGTAAATGTATTTCGGCAGTTCTGATTCTGCTTCAGTCCTAGTCTGTATTTGAAGATGTGTCCCTGTTTGTTGACAAACTAATTGAAGTGGCTCTATCTACCTCCGTTGTTCCAAGAAAAATGCTTTGAACAGAATTCTATTCTTGGAGACTAGATTGTACCTGTGCACTTCTGAAACTGTTTTTTTTTGGGCTGTTTGATTGGCTTTAAATAAGAATCACAATAAATAGTAGTGACAGCTTAATGGTTCCCAAGAGTGTAGTTTTGTAATGCAGGAATCGCAACCAGATAGAAGTGAGTTCCCAAGCCTGTTTTGGATTACCTTTTAACCTAGAGAGCTTTTAAATTGTCAAATTTGGCTTAATTGCATTGATGATTGATGAGACACAACTCTTGTTTTCCTTGGGGAGAATGTCTCCTTTCCAAACTCGGGCTTTGGTATAACCAGGGTCCTACCCTCTTTCACCACACCCTCTGTAAACAAAACATCAAATGGTGCCTCTTATTGTACATTGAGGCGAGCAATGACTGCAGCATAGATTTTAAAAGTTGGATGAAAAATATCTCCATCTTAAAAACATTTATTAATCTTGTGCGTTCTATGAATAAGTAGCGATGGCCCCAGATAGTCTTGTGCTGTACAAGACTATGGGCCAGTCTGACACGCAACAAATCTGGCTACAGCTTAAAGGTGTATGCGACTACAAATGTAACATCTGTACATGTTGTTGCTTGATCTGTGCTGCAATTAGCACTATTAATTATTTTTACAAGTTGCCTGCATTGCTGCTTGTAGCAACTTGTACCAGAAGGTCTGCTGTCATGGTCTATCTCTTTGTCTTGTGCCATCCTAATGTCTGTCATCCAATGATGTCTGACCTTTCTGCTGCTTGATGTCTGACCTTTTTGCTGCCCCATCTTGTTCCTCCTTGTGAGAAATCTGTAGTTTTTACAGCAGAGGCCCTTTGACTCATTGTGCCTGTGCCAGCTATCAAGCACCTATCTATTCCCATTCCATGTTCCAGCACTTGGCCCGTAGCCACTATACCATTTCATGTGCTCATCTAAATACAATGTCGGGTTCCTGCCTCTACCACCCTGCCTCACAACATTCCAGATTCCCACCACCCTCTAGGTAAGTTTTTCCTCATCTCTGGCCATTAACTTAAAAATCTATGCCCCATGGTTATTGACCCCTCTGCTCAGGAGAAAAGTTCCTTCCTATCTATGCCCCTCATAATTTTACACATTCAATCAAATCCACCTTTCTCTGCTCCAAGGAAAACAACCTCCAATCTATCCAGTCTCTAGCGAAAATGCCCCAGCCCAGGCAGCATGCTAGCGAATCTCCTCTGCACCCTCTTAGTGCAATCACTTTCCTATAGTGTGGTGACCAGATGTTAGGTCATTGCTGGAGTACTGTGTACAAGTGTTTTATACAGTTCCATCATAACCTCCCTGCTTATATTCTAAGCCTCGGTTAATAAATGCCTTTGAAACAGCATTATCTACCTGCCTGCTGTCTTCAGAGATCCTTGGGCAGACACACTCAAGGTTCCTCTGGACCTGGCGTCCTACCATTCATTATATATCCCTTGTCTTGTTAGTCCTCCAAAAATGCATTACTGTGCACGCTTTTTAGCATTAAATTCTATTTGCCACTGTTCTGTCCATTTAACCAATCTGCCTATATTGTCCTGTAATCTAAGGCTTTCCTCTTCACTATTTACCATTGGACTGGGGTGGGCACAGTAAGAAGTCTTACAACAGCAGGTTCGTCCAACAGGTTTGTTTTGAATCACTAGCTTTTGGAGCTCAGCTCCTTCATCAGGTCACTCACCTGAGGAAGGAGCTGTGCTCTGAAAGCTAGTGATTTGAAACAAGCCTGCTGGACTTTAACCTGCTGTTGTAAGACTTCTTACCAATTTTTGTGTAATCTGCAAACTTGCTGATCATACCTCCTACTACATGTCCAGATCCAAGTTCATTTTGCTCTTGCAATTTCAAGAACCTCTTGTGTATTCTCCACGTAATGTTGCAGGAGAACTTTTATCTTGCTGTTAACTTTCATTTACACAGCATATATGCATGTATGTTGCAGTCCACATGATCTCCTGAGAGTACTTAGATTTCAGGGATTTGTGTCTGAAATATCTCTCTGGTGATGCTTTCACTGACTGAAGACTCATCCACCTAGCTCACCTTTTATCACTTGTTTGCTGAGCATACTGTTTTGTCTCTGCATAATCACCTCCCTTTGGATGTATTGGTATTCTGACATCAGTTGAATGCATGTGAAGTTGGCTCACTTTAGCAGCAGTGCTATCATTTGCTCTATGCTGAGGAAGGAAAAGCAAACTAGGCCTTTGTTGTTTTTCCGCCCCTCATGTCTTTGGCAAGGCCATTTGTTAATCTTAATTTGTCATTGCAATGGCTAACAAGCCATTCTGCTCAGAGGCAGTTGAGATGTCTTTTGTGAATCAAAATTGCTGTGAATTAAAAATCCAGACCAGCTATAAAGATGGCATATTTCCATGTGGAGTGGTTGAATTGGTTGAGACAAACATTTGTGATTCTAGGGACTGTCCTGAGGAGGCCTAGTTGGATCATCCTCTCAACATTTGTGGCTAAAGATAGTAAATGCTTCAGCCTTTTTGCACTGATGTCCTGGGCTTCCCCAATCATTGTGGATGGGGATATTTGTGGAGCTGCTTCCAGTGAGTTAAATTGGATGTGGCAGGATTGCAGAACTTGGATCTGATCAGAGTTTGGCTGTCTATTACTTGTGGGTGGTAATGGTGGAGCCGCGTTAATCCCCTGTCTAGGTGGTTAGTCAATGTACATTCTGCCCACTAATCCCGATTCCTTCTGGTGTTCAACATAGAGGATTGATTTGTCAGCTGAAGGGGGTTGGTGGCAGGGGTGGTAATCAGCAGGAGGTTTACATGTTTGACCTGATGGCATGAGATTCCATGGGGTGCAGAATCTACATTGAGTGCTCCCAGGGCAACTACCTCTGGACTGCATACCACTGCTATTATTTGCTGCATCCTACCAGTGGGACAGGATATAACCAGAGATAGTGACGGTGATGTGGGATGTTTGTCAGGTATGATGTGTATGGCATGATTTGACTAGCCAGCACACACTTTGCCCCCAGATGTCAGTAAGGAGTGGTCTGTCTGGTTTCATTCATTTTGAAACTTCTAGTGATTTGCATTCAACTGAGTGGCTTTAACGTTTTACACATCAAACCGTTTACACATCAAACGGGAAAGAGCTATCTTTAGTCCATGTCGTTGTGTTTTACCTTTTCAAGCATTGCCAGTAGCTGTGGTTCTCGACCATTCTGAAATGGCTTTGGTAAGTACAGCAACAATAGTTTGAATCTGGGTTCCTGCCATAGCTTTGTGCATCAGAAGTTTCATGTGCGTCATAATTTTAGCAAGAGATCATTGGAGCTGCAAACAATCCTATTTTTAATGGATAGTGATCCCAGCTGGGCTCCCCACCCAAATTCTTGATTTGTGGTCCTGGCACATGCACTGCACCAAGGGTACATGTGCAATATCTAGCTATAGGTAGCAACGGTTTACACCTCTGATTGGGTAGCTAGTTTATGGAGCAAAAGTGACTGTCTTAACGTGAATGGTGTCTATGTAGTCTGCAATTGAGAAGGAGTGGTGAAAATAGACTCATTCACTCCCTCATTTGGTGCTGGCACAGATTCATTTGTCAACCATGATTCACTGTCACCTAACTGTTTAAATTGGTGTTGGTTTTTAAAAAAAATCAGGGATACAAATTTTTGCAACCTACTTGTTTCATGGATAATTAATACTGTACTTTCCCCTGCTCACATAGGTAACTAGGTTCTAACTTTTTGCATGCAATTGTGGTTCTATTGCTATATGCCTTAATATCTTAAGATGTTTGTATGGCGATCCAAATCTACATTTAGTTTAGAACTTAACTTTTCCACTGTTGAATTGGAAAACTTTCAGGCAGTTCTGACACGATTAAGCTTCCCATTTGCTGGCTTAAAGTAAGGAAGCAACTTCACTTCGGATGTGATAGTTTTGTTGGTGTTCTGAATTGTTGACTACTAGTAACCTCCTCATGACTACCATCCGTTTCTCTGGCCTGAAGTCACCCAGTGCTTGGCACCAGGCTACAGTACAGTCAAAAAACTAGTGATTGGTAGCCGCTTTAGTTTCCACATTTTTAATTGCTAATTTCAGGAATATCAAGTCTGTCCTAGACTTTAAAATGCATTCTTCCTAAGCTGCAGGCAATGTTGCTACTTTACCTTCCCACATCCCCAAATATAATTTTCATCCATCAATAGTAGTCCAGCAGAAAATCTGCTCACTGGCCTCAAGTCGTGGTGTTGATGAATTGGCTGGCGATAGTTGTGGGAGGAATTGCCAGGTTATCTAAAGATGTTCCCTCTTCATTTGCTGAAGCAACTTGCCTTGTTTGTGCTGTCTCCAAATCAGGAAGATAACTTTGGGTGAGTCATGTCTTGCATTGCTAGGAAGGGGGGGGGGGGGAAGTCAGAACTAGAGACTTGTTTTTATAAATTGTTCCTTTCACAACTGGTTTAGCACAGTGGGCTAAGACATCTGGCTTGTAATGCAGAACAAGACCAGCAGTGTGGGTTCAATTCCTGTACCAGCCTCTCCGAACAGGTGCCAGAATGTGGCGACTAGGTGCTTTTCACTAACTTCATTGAAGCCTACTTGTAACAAGTTGTTATTATTATTCCATTTGCTGTGAAATGTCCAGAGATTGTCAATGTGTGAACAGGCATGGTCTTGCAAATGGCAATATGGCAGCCTGGTGATTTTCTGTGATGGTTGATATGGTGGTTAGGACATTAATTCTAATCTTTATTAGTGTTACAAGCAGGTTTACATTAACACTGTGAAAATCCCCGAGTCACCACACTCTGGTGCCTGTTCGGGTACACTGAAGGAGAATTCGGAATGTCCAGTTCACCTAACAGCATGTCTTGTGGGAGGAAACCGGAGAACCTGGAGGAAACCCACACAGACACAGGGAGAACATGCAGACTCCGCACAGACAGTGACCCAAGCTGGGAATCTAACCTGGGTCGCTGACACTGAAGCACTGCTACTGTGCCGATCATTAGGGAGAACTCTCTTCTAAAGTGCTTAATCTTTTATATCCACCTGAAAGGGGAGAAGGCCTAGGAAAGACAGCACCTCAAATACTGTATGATGCATCTGATTAAATTTAATCTTTTGAAGTAGGATTCAAACCCATCACTTGACTCTTGGTCTGAATACTAACCATTAAGCCACAGCTGATTTATCTGTCAGATGGCCTGAGCATTGACATTGTTCTGCTGGTTATCACCACCACTAGCGTTGATTTGTTTTAAGTTGACACTTGATGCACCATTTATGTTCCTGCTCACTTGATCAGTGTCAACAGAGCATGTATATGAGTTAGATGTTTATCTTGTAGGAATTGCTCCAATGTCTGACTTATTTCAAGAACAATTGATTGAAAAAACTTTGGATAGATGTGGTGCTTGTTTTTATAGCCACTTTTTACTTTTTAACCAGACAAGAACCCTAATCGGTATCTCATGTTACAAACTTTTTTGCTCCAATAAAAATGGCTACAGGGACCACCAAGAACATTTGTTGAGAAAATATACACATGGAAACATTTTGCATACGTTGTTTGACTGAGCCTAAAGGATTCCTGGAACTGAAGCAGACTTGTGCGTGGAGACTGATTCACATCATGCACAAGCAACTGCAGACAAACCCTGTCCTTTCTGGCACAGGGCCATGAAGGGGGGGGGGGGGGGGGGGGGGGGGGGTGGGGGGGGGGGGGGTCACTCCACCCCTTGTATGCTGCAGTTATGCTTTGGCTTCCAGCTGTTTGGCAGCTGTTGAAGGGCCAACAATGACCATGGCTGTCTTTGTTCCAGAATCTATGCTGAAAATACAATAATTCTGTAGAGCAGGCACCACCCTGTCCTGGCTGTTAAATTAGTTGGTGTAACAGTCATATTTGGGCATCTATATGTAGAATTGTAGGAGATTAATAATCCTTTGTGTATGCTGGATTGTAATTCCTGGCTAGTTATGTCACTTATCAATAATATAAACATATAGTTATTTTGTATAGTTGAGACAGCAAGGCAATTGTGTGATGTTGAAACTGTTTCATTTTATTGTTCCCACTTGATGCATGCTTGCCCTCTAGTAACCTCATGTTTACACTCTTAGCATTTGACCGAGAGTTACCTTTTGCAAAATATGGTGTTCTGAAAGTGCTGGTGCCTCTGGCTACATGAGGTAATAACCAGCCTCCGCACATGTTGTACTTCACCACCTGCAACAAAATTTGACTTTCTTTTTGATTCTTCTTAGCATTTTGTTAACCATTAGTTGGTCATAAATTTATAAGGATATCTAAAATTGTTGCCAGAGGCTAACTTAAGTTCTATCTTTTTCTCAGAATTATTCCCTTTTTGCTCCTGTGCCCAAAGGTTATGCTGACTTAACTCAATCCTCTTGTTTCAGTTTGCTAGTATTCTTACCCTTGATCAATCTCTCTCTCTCTCTCTCTCTCTCTCTCTCTCTAAATTGGAATGACAGCTACTCAAATGAAAAGTGCTTTTGTTTCAGTTCTTGCTTAACAAGGGAAATTCCATTAGGAAATGGAAGCTAAACTGCCAAATGCCACCACCCACCGAATCTGGCCAATATTTTTATCAAGAAGTTGTTTGACTTTTGTATTTAAAAAAAAAAAAAAAAAAAAATTTTTTTAAAATTCTGAAGTAGCGCATAGTTTTTTGACTTGTGGTGCTGCATAAAAGACTGATCCAGAAGGTGGGATTGGAGGTAGCGTACTACATTGGATTGAAGATTGACTGACAAAAGCAAGATAGTCAGGATAAATGGGTTCTTCTGTAACCTGCAGGGTCGATCCTTGGACCTCAACTGTTTACAATCCATATAAATAATCGTCAAGTGGGGACATAGCACAATTTACAGATACTAAAATAGGTGGAAAAGCAGGCAGTGAAGAGATGCAAGATTCTGCAGATGGATATAGGCTAGGAGATTGAGCCAAAATTATTTGGCAGATGGAGTTTAATGTAGATAGTGAGATTATCCATTTTGGCTGAAAAAATAAATGGCAAATTATTATCGAAATGTCAAGCAGATTCAAAATTAATCTGGGCAGAGGGATCTGGGTGTCTTCGTTCATGAATCGCAGAAAGTTGGTATATAATGTAATTTAAAAGGCAAATGTGTAATATTACTGTTGTAGCAGAGTGTTGCAATTGTATAGGGCTGTTGGTGAGACCACATCTGGAATACTGTCCAGTTTTGGTCTTTTTTATTTGAGGAAGGATGTGGTGGCATTGGAGGCATTTCAGAGGAGGTTCACCAGATTGATTCCGGGGATGATATGGGAAGAGGTTAAACAGTTTGTGCTTGTACTTGCTGGAGTTTGGAAGGATGGAAAGAGATTGAGGTATAGAAAATTCAAAAAGGGATTGATAAAGGAAATAAACCTCGACCAGCTAGAATAAGAGGTCACATAGAACAGGTAGGGGTGGATTTCAGATTAGCCATGATCTGGTGGGCAGAGCAGGCTTGAGGGGCTGAATTGCCTACTTCTCAATGGGTACATCAGTTATATGCCATTTCACGTGTAGTTGCTTGGGTTCCAAATGGTCAGTCAATTTTCTGGCAGATTTATCATGCAACAGCAGAACTTGCTTATCTATCTGAACAGACCTTGGCAGATCCGTTCTAATTTATAGTAGCTGTGTCTCTGGCTGCATTTCCCACAAGTAGACTTAATTGAAGAATCAAGAATTACTGTTATTTCCCTTGAATGTGGGGAATTGCTGCACTGCACTTGGACAACAAATTGTTTACTGATATCCAATTTACAAATAGTTAATTTAGTTCCATTACCTTGCTCAGCCTGATTTATTTCAATCCCAAATCTTGATTCGGTATACAATTTTGGTTAAAACTTTCAATGCAAATGGCTGAACACTGGCAGTTCAGCCCCGCTGTATGTCCAAGGTGCTCATAAGGTGCAGTGATTCTCTTTAACTCTGAGCCAATGGCGTCTACATATTGGCATTATCTTTACCACTGCACTGAGCGGCAACTATAAAAATGTTATACTTATTTATAGAATGAGCTTGTTCAAATATTTCCCCTTAAACCCTAGGCACCAGTTTTTTCTGCATGTCCGGGATGACCTGCTAAGTGGGCGTCTGCATTGTTCACCGGAGCAGGCTGTGGACTTGAGTGTACTTCTAGCCCAAGTGGAGTTTGGAGACTACAATCAAAACACTGCCAAGTATTCTTATGAAGACCTCTGTACAAATGAGTTAAACACTACCATTTTGAACAGGTAAATGACTTGCATAAAGCTACAAACTGCCTTCCTTCTGGTTATGGCAACATCCTCAAAAGCCCAATGTGGGAATCCTCAAACCACCTAGCTCCTGAGCTTGTAATTTAAGTTCTACTGATGTTCTGTACTTTAATCATAATCCATTTGTTGCCTTAACACAAGCTTAACCATAATCTTGGGGAAATAATAAGTAGCCTTAGCACCAGTTTGGCAGCCGTGGTCACTGCTCCCCTACCGCTGTCGCCGGCCAGGTACTCCACCAGTGTTAGTGGTGGTGGCCCTGCAGATATGGGGCCAGTGGAGGTGGGTGCGTCTGTCGGGGCTCCAACATGTGAGAACCATCTATTTGCCCCCGGGAACATGGATGGAGGGTTTTGAACATGGTGGTGGGTGTGGATGGAGGGTTTCGAACATGGCGGCGGTGAGGAGGGTGGGCGATGTGTTCCTGGAGGGGAGCTTTGCGAGTTTGAGGGGCTTGGAGGAGAAATTTGGGCTGGCAAGGGGGAAATGACTTTAGGTATTACAGATGCGGGACTTTGTCTGCAGATGGGTCCCATCCTTCCCACGCCTCCCACCAACAGGGATCCAGGACCGAATAGTCTCTAGAGGAGAGGGTAGAGTCTCGGATATTTACAAGGTGCTCATGAAGGGGGAAAGAGTCCCAGACGGAGGAACTGAAACTCAAATGGGAGGAGGAGCTTGGCGGGGAGATGGAGGACGGGCTGTGGGCAGAAGCCCCGAGTAGGGTAAACTCAACCGCAACATGTGCCAGGCTCGGCCTGATTCAATTTAAGGTCGTTCACCGGGCCCACATGACGGTAGCTTGGATGAACAAATTCTTTGGGGTAGAGGACAAGTGTGCTAGATGCGTGGGACCAGCAAACCATGTTCACATGTTTTGGGCATGTCCTAAGCTTAGGGGGTACTGGGAGGGGTTTGCAGGGATCATGTCCCGGGTGCTTAAAACAAGGGTGGTGATGAGTCCATGGGTGGCAATTTTCGGGGTTTCGGAAGACCCGGGAGTGCAGGGGGAGAAAGAGGCCGATGTTTTGGCCTTTGCTTCCCTAGTAGCCCGGCGGCGAATACTGCTGGCATGGAGGGACTCAAATCCCCCGAAGACCGAACGATGGCTTTTGGACATGCCGTTTTCTGGGTATGGAAAAAATTAAGTTCGCCTTGAGGGGATCTGTACTGGGGTTTGCCCGAAGGTAGCAACCATTCATCGACTTCTTCGCGGGAGAGTGAACGTCAGCAGTGGGGAGGGGGGGGGGGGGGGGGGGGGAGAAAGAGATAAATAGGTGGGTAGTGTCTATGGGAGAGGAGCGGGCTTGTGCAGTATGGTTTGATTGAGGCATTGGTTTTACGTTGGTGTTTGGACATTTTTTTTTTAAATCTGTAACTGCTTACAATGCTGAAAAAAAACCTCAAAATTGTTTTTTTTTTAAAAACTGTTTCATGGGAAGTGAGAAATGACCTCCCTTGCGCACCCCCCCCCCCCCCCCCCAATCCCTTCTCCACATAAACTTGACCAGTTAATACAAACACTGCTTCTTCTGTTTCAACAGTATTGTTGCAAAACACAAGGGATTGGAAGGAGTAAACCAATGCACAGTTGAATATCGTGTTCTACAGATTGCGTGCACACTTGCGCACTATGGTGTGGAATGGCATTCGGTGAAAGATGGTGATGGACAGAAGATGATGATTGGAGTCGGGCCTGATGGAATATCTGTGTGCAAAGAGAACCTGAGTCTAGTTAACAGGTATGTAGCACTAACTGTTAATATTTGTCCATTCCACTGTCAATCTAAGGATTTGTTTTATTGTACACGTCAAATGGTCCCTTTATTTTTAACTTGGCTACTGTGATAATGTCATTGGAAACATAGTAAATAGGAGCAGAAAGAAGCCATTTCGCCCTTTTTGAGCCTACTCTGCCATTCACCTATGGTCATGGCTGGTCATCCAACTCAGTAGCTTAATCCTACTTTCCAGGTCTCATTGCACATTCCCTTCTCGTAATTTATGGCCATTCGGATAATAGTCTGCCTTCTCATTTTTTTTTGTGCTCCCAAGTGGACAAGGATAACCTTGTGTTCCCCAACATTTTTTTTTTTGAAGCCTATAACAACTATGAGCCATTTTTTTTTCCCCTCATTCTTTTTTTTTACCTCACTGCCAGCTACTCTTGAGGTACTTGATGTCTCTGTATAATGGATCTAGAAATCTATATTTATATCAGCAGAAATTATAATGGATCCAGAAATCTATTTGTGTATATGAAGAAATTAATGTTCAACCATATGTTTGATTTACCTTTAAGGATTTCATACCCTATAATCCAGATGGCTACGCAATCTGCCAAAAACGTTTACCTTACCATCACCAAGGAATCTGGTAGCAGCATAGTGCTAATGTTGAAGCTGATTAGTACCAGAGCAGCAAGTGCCCTTTACCGTGCGATAACGGAAACCCATGCCTTTTACAGGTACTACATTTGTTGTTAACTGTAATTTAATGTTTAATACTCTTCAATTATGATGCCTCGTATAAACTACCTTTTTAATCAAGGCATGTTTATCAAGACTTTTTTGAGTTGATTCTGATATGGGACTCTGGGGAAGCTGAAACCACTTGCTTGGTTTGCTAAAGTTCATCCTCATTTGTTTGGTTTGCTGAAGTTCAGATAGTCTTTCATATTTTCTTTCATCTTTAGATAAACTTTTATAGAAGCGGTCATTTCCTTTTGGAGAAATAAATCTGCTGTCTTATTTCCTTATTTAGAGAAATAAACCTGGTCTGGCCTAAATGTGACTAGACCCAGAGAAATGAGGTTGACTTTTTAAATGCTCTCAAATAGCTTTGCAAGTCTACTCGCATACTCAGTAAAATGGAGTACATCTTTTTCCGCAGGTCACATTTTTAAGTATGATTTTTGTTTTTGTCATTTAGGGTTTTATTTGGCATTTAACTGAATTAATATCCTCCTGCAGGTGTGATACTGTCACCAATGCAGTCATGATGCAATACAGTAGAGACTTCAAGGGCCACCTTGCTTCTTTGTTTCTTAATGAAAACATCAATCTGGGAAAAAAATATGTTTTTGACATCAAACGCACATCCAAGGAGGTTTACGACCATACAAGAAGAGCTTTGTATAATGCTGGCATTGTAGACTTTGTCCCGCACAATCAAGATGGCCAGAACTCTCCACTTAAATCTTCAGAGCATGAATTGAACTGTAACAGTTGCGAAGGGCTGAGCTGCCAGCAAAGCCAGGTGCTCCAAGAAAAGCTCCGAAAACTTAAAGAAGCATTATTGTGCATGGTCTGCTGTGGTGAGGAGATTAATACAGCCTTCTGCCCCTGTGGCCACATGGTTTGCTGCAATTCTTGTGCTAATCAGCTAGAGGTAAGATTATTTTGAACCATTCTTAACAACCTGACCTAACTAACTAACTAGGGATTTTTGGATGTCCTGCAAGATTTTGTACTTATTTATTTTACTCCAATAAAAGTAAATTTTGTAATTATCTTTGTGTTAAATAGTTGTTTAATTTCTTTTTTTTTTACCAGGCCTGTCCAGTTTGTCGCTCTGCAATTGATCACATTCAGCATGTATTCCTGCCCACATGTGCCAGCCTACTCACTGTAATTTGAACAATCGAGAGTCAGCACTTCTGACGGATGATTTCCAGAGTTGACCCATGCTACAGAAGGAACCAGAAAGCACTCCCATGTTTGTCCTAATGCAAACAGAGCCGCTTATTCTAGACCTCCTTTCTGTTCTCATCCCAACAGATAATGGATGTTTTAGCAGGACGTTACAAAATTCATTCTCATGGATAGTATTAAAAGACTGGCCAAATTCAAGACCAATTGCTGAGGTCTTGTCAGTTGATCACACAATTGTACTGTAGTGTTTTTTTTACCAGGCGCTTGCAATGGAAATGTGGTGAACAATCCCTGGGTATTGTCTTTATTTCTTGAATTATTCACCCATAGTGTTAGAACTTTTAATTCTATTGTTTTGATGTGCTTTTATAAAAGAAAAATAAGCTTTTAAAATTTTCGGTTTTTGTAATGAGTAATTGACACCACAATTATCAACAATGGTGCAGAATTATTTGGTGTGTAATAGCTTTATTCATCCTTTCTGAAACCAATTTACAGGGTGGAAAATACAAATTTAAACCTGGTTTTTGAAATTCCGATCTCTTTATCCACTGCAGAAGAAACATTTCATTCTGCAACATGCAAATTCAGTAGTCCTACATTTCCCTTCTAGACATGACAGTAAGTGAATGCAAGGAATTGTTGAAAACCAGGTTTGGTTAATGAGTTTTATCCACTAAATGTTATCCACTCTGAAATGTATGGTCAGTAGAATCTTTCAAATGCAAAGACTTGCTAGAAGACCAATTTTTGTGCAATTCTGGCTGCTTTTGAGGCTAGGAATAAACTACAGTGTCACTTTATTGAGAAATTTCCAAAATGTATTGTTCATAGGGTTGCCTTAAATGTAGCAGCAATGATAAGACTCCATCTGTTTATGTACAGATCAGGTTCTTTGCACAGATGTGTCAGACTTTTAAAAACATATATATTGTTGACTGTCATGTTAGCACATAGCCTCTTACTCAAAGAGGCATCTATTTTTTCACTTTGTATAAATGAGGTTTATTTCCATTTGAAGCAAACATTGTCTAAGCTAAAGTTAACTTGACTTTTATATTCCTTTTAAAATGTGTTAATAAAAAATTTGTAAGAATTATGAAATGTGTTGTCGACAGTTTCTCTTTCTTGCGGAGCAAAGGTTTCCAGGTGGGTGTTTTTCACTTGTCTTTTACACTCCAATTTATATTAGATGGTGTATATTAGACATTGGATAGTTCTGACTCTTGGCAGGATAGTTGAAAGGATTAAACTCTGATCTTGCTGACCCATCCTACTCCCTTCTGCCTGGTTTGCCAAAGTGGCTGGGACAGTTTGAGAGTTGCAGCTTGATGGTTGCTGGTGCCATAAAGGTACATCACCTTCTTTAGCCCTGACCCAGATGTGGGGATCCTCTGGTATAAGATCCTTTTTTTTTTTTTTTTGCTTCCATTCAACTGTGCTCTGACTCATCACTCTTGCTGCCTACCAGCCTTTTTCTAAGCTGGTGTATGGGATCCTCCTTACCATGCGAGTCCTGCACAGTGATACATTTATTCCTGGAACAGACGGCAGAGCAGAGGAGTATTTCTAAATGTTGTCAGTATCAACAAATTGGAGTCCTAGTATTCAGCCCTTAAAGTCCATGCTGGATCTCCTGTTGAACATCTAGTCAGGCCCTTTTTCCCCTCCCTTTAGCCTTGAAAGTTAATTCCCTTCCTTCCAAATATTCATTCGATTTGCTGTTAAGGGCGCTCATAGTTGTTTCCAAGTGAGTTTGCATGTTACCACTTGGTTTTCCTTGAATCTCCAGCATAGGGCTGTCTGTGTCATGCCCTCATAATTTGGTGATTCTTTTGCCCAATCCTTGGACTTGTACCCTCCCAAACCAGATGTTTACAATGGCTGTGCAAGTGATGACTACCGGCAACATTTTAGTATCTGGCTTCTAGAGATCCAAGATCTTTCGGTCAGCAATGCACAATTGGCAGTCATACCAAGCAACCCATTAGTTACCTACTTTTTCAAAGTTGTCTCTTTTTGATGATGAGAATGAACAGGTGCTCTGATTTGTAACTCTGGCTGTTTTCCCAACAGTCACAGGACATTTATCTGCAGCAAGCAGCTGAGAATTTTCCCGTGTTGAACTATCTGCATATATATGATCAATTAGACTTGTCTCAAAATAGACTTCTAGAAATATACTAAGCAAATGAAATCCATTGAATCCAAGATGGAAATCTCATCAGTAAAACTTGTGTTTCATTGAAGATCTGCAATCAAACCACTTAACCAATTCTTGTATTTACCAAGCTGTCTTTTGGTTACATTTTTGTCTTTTGGTATAATATACAAAGCACCCATTAGCTCTTGGAGATTGTGTGAACACCTTGTGGGTTCATTTATTGTAACTGGGCACATTTTATAGGGCATAAAGCTTGAAGGCTATAGAGCGATGTGCTTGTAATGAAAACTGGATCACCAGACACTTCCAGCTGAAATTGCATAAAGGCATATTACAACATTCCCCTTTGTAAACAAACTCTTCTCTTTTTCCTCCCTCCCCCCCCCCCCCCCCCCCCCGCACACAAAAAAAATTGTAAATATTCACAAGTGGTTCATGTTTGGTTAACATTGAAGATTCATTGGGTAATCTGCTAGTTAGCCCATATTCTGCAATAGACGTCTTACTTGGGGATGTATGGGCTTGTTTTGGATGTTGCATTTGGGATCCTGTTTTCAATGTGCTAGGACTGCACAGGTAATCGAGCTGGAATGGATTGGATTTGCCCTTGGCAATGCATCACTGTTGCCTGTGTATTACGATTTCAGATGCCCTTGGTTCCAAATAAATCCTTGTCACACGTACTCTGTGGAATCATAGATGTGAACTTGTCCAAACTGTAAGGTAGTGGAAAGTAATATATCCAATTTCTCTCCAGCTGAAAATGGTTTGCCAATAAGGAGGTTGTTATCTGCAACAATCTCCAGGTACATCAATTAAACTGAAAATAGCACTAGTGTGCGTGACAGTTTGCTTAATTTATTGTGCAATTGTCAAATGGGTTACTTTGTAGAGTAGTCAAACATGTGAAGTCAGTGCCATGGACATGAGGTATGCAATTTTGGGCCAAGAGTGAGTTGGAACTTCCAGTGGTGCTTTGTGCTGACTGGCATATGCGCTTGACATGACTCTCACTTCTTCACAACTTCAATGTAATTGTTTATATGCAGCCAATAAAATGTTTCTTGTGAGTATTTACATTCAATCCATGCCCATGTCTGAGTTATGGCATCTGTTTTCCACTAGATTGACAGTGTGAATCATAGAATCCCTACACTGCAGAGGGAGGCTACAGTCTGAAAGAGCACCGTACCTAGGCCCATCCCTGTAATCTCACCTAACCTGCACATCTCTAGACAATTTTAGCATAGCCAATCCACCTAATCTGCACATCTTTGGATGCTGTCCAGAGGAAATCATAGTCACCCAAGGCTGGAATTGAACCTGGGTCCTGGTGCTGAGGCAGCAGTGCTTGCCACTGTGCTACCCTGTATTCCCCACTCTTCCTCCTGCCATGTAAATCAGTCATGCTTTGATTTGTCAATTACCTTGTATGTTTCTGACATGATGGCTATCCTTATTTCTGGAAGGTACCCATATTGTGTGGCCTTTTTGGCCTGGCTGGCTCTCTGTAGCTACATGCTCTAGTGCAGTGCCACATGCCATTGCAGACTGGATGGGCATTTCCTTGGTCTGTGTATGAGGCCCCACCCTTGACCTGTCTTGCTAAGTTTTTTGATGTCCCAGCAAATGCATCAACAATTGTGGTTGTATTCAGTACTTTTAAGCTTCTTCGACCTCGTGTCCATTAGTAGGTGTTTGGTATGATTTGATGATTCCATGGGATTGGATGCCCAACTCAACTGATCACAAGCTCTGCGTTGCAGTATGTACCTTTTCCCAACACTGCATGGTAGCACAATGGTCAGCACTGCTGTATCACGACTGCAGGGTCTCTGGTGCCTGTGTGGGTTTCCTCCAGGTGCTCGTTACCTCCCGCAGCCAATCCACCTAACCTGTAGGTCTTTGGACTGTGTGAAATTGCCCCTTAGTGTCCAAAAGGTTAGGTGGGGTTATACGGTGGAAGCATGGCTCAAGTGGTGTGCTTTTTCCAAAGGCCGGTGCAGACTGTTATGTCAAATGGCCTCCTGCACTGTAAATTGTGGTGAAGTGGTCCATAGATTCAGCGGGCTACTATCAATGATATGAACTCTACTCAATGGAAGAGAAGCATGATTTATTTTTTTGAATTTTAAAGAGTTTTTAAAAATTGAGTATTTCCAATTAAGGGGCAATTTAGTATGGCTAATCCACCTAACCTGCACATCTTTGGGTTGTGGGGGTGAAATCCACGCAGACACAAGGGCGGCAATGTGCAAACTCCACACGGACAGTGACCCAAGGCTGGGATTTGAACCCTGGTCCTCTGTACCGTAGGCAGAAGTGCTAACCACTGTGCCACGTGCTGCTCCTGAGAAACCTGAAACTTTACCGATCCATGTAGTCCATATCATTTGGAGATCCTTGTTAATCCTGAGGTGTAGACTTTCATTCTCAATTGTTAGGTGATTATTTAAAAAAAAAAAAATTTTATGGCCTTTCTGGTTCAGAAACCCCTGAAACCAAGAAATCATAACTGCACTGTTCAGGTATTTTGAATATCGGATGGTTGGTCAGCTACATCCCAATTCAGACTGGAGCATTTTGGCAATATCACTCCCTATAGAACCTGGGATTAGTGTCTCTCGGCACTTTTCTATGTGCTTTTCTGGAGTTCGCCTCTTATAACTGCAACCTTCTCTGGCCTAATGTTTCTGACTTTTTTTTGTTTGACTTCCCCTTTCCTGTTATTAGTCCAGCCCAGACCCTGGTCATACGCCTTTCCTGCATGAGATAATATGGTGCTGGTCTTCTCGATGCTCTGTACCACTCACTGAACTGGCAGGTGTGGTGATGTGCTCATCTGTATATAGTTGCAGTGTATATCAACTGTATATAACAGTACCAATGTATATAGCTGATGATCAATATACATAGTGACAGTTATGACCTCCTGCTATTGGGTGGAACCAGGCACATGGAGCCACATATATATCGGGGGACAGACGAGATACAGGCACTTAGTAGCGGGAAAGATGACAAGACTGTAACATCTCACCTAGCTCTCCAGCAACTTGGATATAATTGTCTACATGGATTTGTTGGTTACCTCCCTGTGTGTTAAGAATAAATACTTGTTACAACCATGCACTCATGTTCTATGCATGTCTTCATGATCAGGGGAGCCATAGAACACAACAGCAGGTTCAATCTTGCCGTCAGGGATCTGTCTGGTACCAGCTCTTTATTTGAAGACTATCTCAGCACTGTCTTCAAAGCGTTGTGCACTCGGCACATTGCAGTTTTAACATTCTTCGATGCTGTGGCTTTGTTGCGGGCTGACCAAAACATCGAAGGTTGGTCTCATGCCATGCAGCATGATCGAAGACTGTTCACCATACCATGCGTTTACTGAATCTTGCTGCTAGGCTGAACATCATCCCGTTTCACAGGAGCTACTCTTGCACAGCATGTCATGTATGTTATAGTGATAAATACACCAATCACTCAAGGGATTATATAATTACATTATGGGTTCATTTATTAAACTTTTATACAGAGGCAAATTGCTTGAGGGCATCAGAATCATGTGCGTGTGTGCCCTGCCGAAAGCAGAACTAAAACTCGTTTGCATGAGAGACTTTGAATGATGTCATGCTGCAATCCCTTAAAAGGCATATCACAAGACCACAGACTTGGCAGCAGAAATTATTTTCCTAGATGTTTGATGTTTCAGGATGCCTGTAGGTTGTGATATGTGCGCCGGTGACCAGACTCCTGTGATAGTGACACATACAAACATCTTTAAGGAAACTTTCTGGGATAAAGCTTTCCTTTTGTATATAATAATAATATTTATTGTCACAAGTAGCCTTACATTAACACTGCAACAAAGTTACTGTTAAAAGCCCCTAGTCGCCACAATCAGGTGACTGTTTGGGTACACAGATGGAGAATTCAGAATGTCCAATTCACCGAACAGCACATCTTTCAGGACTTTGTGGGAGGAAACCGGAGCATCCGGAGGAAACCCACACAGATAAAGGGAGAACGTGCAGATTCTGCACAGACAGTAACTCAAGCCAGGAATCGAACCTGGGACCCTGGTGCTGTACAGTGCTAACCACTGTGCTAGTGAGTCAAAGAACACCACACTAAAGATTTAACATAATATACTGGATTTTTGCAGAGTTATGAAGACTTCAAGGAACTTTAAGCATGGCAGGCAGGACCCAGATGCAATAATCCCACCAACATTTTATTAAGGGGCAATTTAGCGTGGCCACCCCACCTATCCTGCAAATCTTTTGGGTTGCGGGGGGTAAGACCCACACAGACACAGGGAGAATGTGCAAACTGCACACGAACAGTGACCCGGGGCCTTAATCGAACTCGGGTCCTCGGCGCCATGAGGCAGCAGTGCTAACCACTGTGCCTCCTTGTTGCACCTTGGTGTTTTCCAACTCTGCAAAAATTCAGTACATTATGTTAAATCTTTAGTGTGGTGTTCTTTGACTCACTCATATTCCCTCTTATGGACTGAACTGATCTCTCCACGCATCTTCTCTACTCTGTAGCACTCTACTCCGCATGCTTCACCCGGTGTCTATGCCTGTGTATTTACATTGTGTATTTATTGTATGTTTTTCATGTTCGGAACGATCTGTCTGGAGTGCACTCTGAACAATACTTTTCATTGTACCTCGGCACACGTTCTTTTATTACACTCCTGTATTATCTTGATATACTACAGAGTGTAATATGTGTTACTCAAAGCTTGGTTACTGATGAGGTCTTCTGAATCTCGATGAAGAAGACTCAAACTCGTCCAGTAGTGACAAAAGGTTTATTGAGTAACTATAACAATAATTGCATGAGTTCTTTAACATTGATACTAGTAATAAGGTTAACAAGATCTAACTACATTAACTATATGTAACTCCACTAACCATCTGAACTGATCTGATACTCCTGCCCTTGTCACAGTCAATCCAAAAGAGAGAGAGAAAGACCCAATGTGGTTTCTTTTATACCCCTGTTGGTCTGGCCCTCTAGTGATCATGTGGTGCTACTGATTACACATTAACCCCTTATGCACATGCACATACAGAGATCACCACACACGTGATAATAAATCTAAATCTATACATATCTTTATCACAAAGTTTCCATTGAGATATTTTATGTGTAACTATAACAGGAGTCTGATCACCACCCCACATATCACAACCTAAGGCACGTCTATTGACAGGAGGCATCCTGAAAAATCAAATTACTAGAAAAATAACTTCTACTGCAAGTCTGTAGTGTTATGATATGCCTATTAAGGGATTGCAGCATGACATCACTAGAAGTCTCTCATGCAACTAGTTTTAGTTTTGCTTTCAGCAGGGCACAAGGCTCTGATGCCCTCAAACATTATGCCTCTGTATAAATGTTCTCAAGTGCCCAGTTTTAATAAATGAACCCACAATGTGGTTATACAATCCTTTATGAGCGATTGGTGTATTTATAATTATAATATACATGACATGTTGCCTCCTATCCTGCTTACACTTGAGGCCATCTAAAACTCTGCTGCCTGTGACCTAGACTGCACCATGTCCCATTCACCTTTGCGCTCACCGATCATTTCATGCTGACCACCTGATTGAACAATGCTTAAAATTCTCATGTTCGATTGCTCCATGGCTTCACCCTCTCCCATTCCTGCAATTTGTCAGCCCCCCCTACAACCCTCCAAGAAATCTAAGTCCCTTCGATTTTGGCCTTTTAAGCACCCTTTGTTTTGCTGCAGCACAATAGAGAAAGGTTTTTGGTTTTATTCTGTAAATTATGAGTCTGGACAAAGTGCGATATTGATGAGAATTAGAACATGAATAATTGTGTTCTGTGGTAAACGGTATTGGACTAGTGGGATATTGGCCATGTCAACAGATCAGCAGGACATTTTCATGGAATCGGACTGATGGTATTAGAGTAAAAGAATAGTGGCAATAGAGTGGAATATTGGTAACATTAACACACCATTGAAATATTGGTACCAGAATTAGGCCCGAAGAGTATTGAAAATTGGATCAGAGCAAGTGGTTTACGGATAATGATAAAAGACCAGTAAATTATATGCAATGGCACCAAATTAGTGAAATATAGGCAATGGTAGCAGACAAGTGAAATACGGACAATTGTATAAGGTCAATGGAACACAGGCAATGGTATGAAAGCAGTGGAGTATAGGTAATGATATCAGTTCAGTGACATATTGAGAATGAAATTATTGAATATTGGTCATGGTATTAGACCAATGGGAAGGTCTTTGGCAAATGGGTGCCTCTGAGCCAGAAGCTCTGGGTTTGAGTCCCACCCCAGGACTTGATGGCCAAGGCAGATGCATTCATAACACATCCAAACAGGTTGAGTGTGTCAACCTGCAAATCACACCAATGCCTGACATTAAGAGCAGGAGAGACCTCTGGTTAGACACGCTTGATGTGGAGTGGCGCCCCTCAAGATGAGGCGCCCCTGGTGACCTGTTCCAGGAATTCCGAGCTATGGAAAGGGACAAAAGTCTGCCTTAGTGCACCACTTAGTGCGGGAAGAGAATCGGAATGGAATTAGACCAATGGACTATTAGTAATGGAATGTTTTATGGAATCAGATAGATGGAAATTTGAATTTAAAGGCAGCCTGCCTCTATATTTACAATAAGTTTAAAAACAGGAAAGAAATGCACGTTGGTTGTTTTAGGCTGATGCCGCCATCTTCTTTCCTAGCTGCCACTCTGTTTGAAAACAAAAGACTTGCATAATTATATAGCGCCATTTTGCAATCTCAGGACATTTTAAAGCCTTTACAGCCAATTAAATACTTTTTCAAGTGCAAACTCTGTGGCAAATGCAGAAGCAAATTTGCACACAGCAATCACCCACATATAAGCATTTTGAGGAAAAAATATCAAACAGGAGAACGGGGAGAACATCCTGATTTTCTGTGAGCTTAGGGCACACCTCCAGTTGGGTTCAGTTTGAAGGACAACACAGGAAAGGTGCCAGATTAAACCAAGTGGGCGGAATTCTCCATTCTTGAGGCTAGGTGCCGGCGCGAACAGAAAATCCGCGGGAATTTCATGACCGGGAAAATCGGTGCAAACCCCTCACCGATTCTGTTATCGGTGAGGGGCTAGCACCGGTGCCGTGTGAAACGGTCATGAATCGCGCGGAAAATGACCAGAGAATCATCGGATCCTAGGGCTGACACTGGTCGCGCCAGCCGTGCTGGACCTCTAACCAGCCCACACCCTGTCCATCCCCCACCACTCTCCGCAGCCCTAGCAGAAGTCCCTGGGCAGCGGCACGGATCCCGGACGAGCGTGGCAGCGCTGGACACTGTCTGCAGCCGGCACGCCAGGTTTCTGACTGCTGGGACCACACGTGGCCTGTGACGTTAGGAACTCGGCCCATCAGGGATAGAGCATCGTGGGTGGGCCAACTGATGACACCCCAACGCTGTTGTGGCCGCGCGCGGTGCGTGTCCCAATGGTGCTGTTTTGGAGGGAGCGGAGCATCACAGACCGCGTCAAACTGGCGCCTACCCCGACTCCAGCATCGGAAGCCATTCTCCACCAGATTGCCGATCCTGATTTTGGAGTTGGGCTACAGAGACTCCTGCCCACGTTTTTTATTTGTTTTCCAACATTCAGAAAGATAGAGGTTATATTTAGACTTTGTTTCTCTTTGCTATAAAAATTTAAGGAGCCAATGATAAACCCTCTCTCAACTGACAGCATTTTACATTTCCAAATGTTTTGCTGGATAATCAAATGTATTGGCTGAACATTTTGAGAGACCATTTTATATCCTATATATTTTGCATCCTTAAGTTCTCATTGGTTATGATTATTTGAAATGCGCTTCTTCCTGAATTAATGGAACGAACATGGATAAAAATTATACAATGTGCATCTTCAAATATACCACAAGTTATGAGCTTGCCCATCTAATCAGTTTTCCTTCCTCCTTTTCCCTCTCCACCACCCTTAATTTAACTATAAATATATGTAGTACAAGAATTTAAAGGGACCTTGACATTCTTGGACTATAGTTGAAAAAATCTTATTCACGTAAACATACAAGATGGTGCTGTGATGTAATGTTTTGTCAAAAAAGGTCACCTGATTATGAAAGCAGCGTTGTGCTATTTGTATGTGACACCTGTAGGACATAATTATATTGGCATTATTTTCACCTTCTCCTGTAAACTGGTGAGCCACAAAAACAGTGGCATTAAAGTGAATAAGTATTTAGTGTTGGGGGGGGGTTGCAGGAAATTCAGCAAGTCCACAAGTGAGGGAGAAAGCAGGGGAAGGCTGGTGATGTCTGTGTAGGGCCAGGCTGGGCATTCTTCCTACACTTGGCCCATTTAGGAGTTTTTAAAGGTTGAGAAATATCGCTCATCTAAATCTGACGCGGATCTTGGCTGCTGACAACTTTAACTATCCAGTTGGAGACAGTGTGGTAAAAATGGCTTGCAAATCCTGATGACATAATTGGCGTGCACCTTTGCTCGATGAGCCCCCCAATCTTCTGGTGTAAGTGAACTTCAGTAAGTGAAAGCTGAATTTCAGCAAGCTCAAATAATGAGGAAGGGCGGCCCGGGAGACAGTGGTTAGCACTGCTGCCTCACAGCACCAGAGACCTAGGTTCAATTCCGACCTTGGATAACTGTCTGTGGTGTTTGCATGTTCTCTCCGTGTCTGCGCAGGCTTCCTCTGGGTGCTCTTGTTTCCTCCCTCAGGGAGGAACATGAACCCACAACATGTTTACCCATTCTCTTATGTGTGATTGGTGCCTTAATACCATTATAAAAACTCAACATGTTGTTGAGCGGTGGTGAGCGTGGCAGCCGGATTCAGTACAAGTACGACATGGTGAATAGCCTTGGATCATGCTACATGACACGAGACAACCCTCCATGTTCTGGTCAGACCTCAACGAGCTCACAATGTCAGTATTGAAATTGTAGGGTGGTGTGGGATGACCACTGCCCAAACACAAAATGGAAGATTGCAAGGAATGCAGGGAAAATTGGACAGGTTGTAAAAAGCAAGCAGCTTGCAAAGCGCTTGTATATTTGGACTGCTGCAGAAACCAGTTTGGCTGTTGCTGAAACCCGAAACAGTTAGCATATTAATGAGGCGATACCGGGCGATCCCCAGGCACAAAAGACACGTTAGCACTAACCGATACATTGAATGGAAGGCTAGACTTTTCGGTGCCAAAGAAGCCCAAAACAATGAGTCCCAAGAACCGCCCCAGTGATCGAGATACTGTCCCGTTATTAGGGAATTCAAATCAATCGATTGGGGAGAGACCCAATCGATTACAAGAGTATAGAGGGTCCGCCCAGGTGGGCGCAAGACCCTGAGAGGAGTATAAAGCAGAGACCCCGACCCCAGCTCGCTCTCTCTGTCAGCCTCTCCTTGACCAGCTAGCCCTCCCAGCAGAACGCCGTTGCAGCAGAAGAACCTTGTGCAGGAGAGGTCTGGACAGAAGCCGCCAGCAAGTAAGTCACAACGCATGCTGCGGGAATAGACACTCCTGACCCCTTTAGACCATAACCACTGGAAGCCTGCGGACCCAGGACAAAGCTAGAAGCCATTGTTCCCTGATCCGGCAGTCCCCTTATCGAGATAAGTATTTGGCCTATTAGTGGTAGGATTAGCCGAGTCTTATAGTTTTATATGCATGATTAGTAGATTACTGTAATATAATAAACGTGTCTTGTTTGAACTTACTAATTGGTGTATGGTTTTATTGCTTTGAACTTGACCTTGAAACTTCTGGCGGTATCTTAATGATACCTGGCGACTCCAAAGCTATGTAACGAAACAGAGCCAAATTGAGTGTTAAGCACACTCACCCAGAACGAGCAACATTTAGTGGCGACATCCGACGGGACTCGACTAGAAGTGGCCCCACCACTCCGAGAGAACCCAGAAATTTGAATCTGAAATCCAATTGGGAAAAGGAAAAACCACAAGTGTTCAAGTAGTTCAAACCAATACTCATAATTCGGAAGTGTGTTTTTGCATGCGCAACTAACAGGATTGTAAGGTAAAACCGAGAGATATTTGTTGCGACAAACTGTCGGGAGTTTTATAATTCGGAACATAGCGAAAGCCGTACCCGTATTTTATAAGCATTGCCTTATTATCCCTCGTTCCAAATTTAAGAGAGCATAGTAGAAAAAGAAATGGCCATGCAGGCAATGGAACGCCTCATGAACACAGAGCAGTTAGTGGTCGCGGTGACCAGCAGCAGCAGAGTAGGTCAGTGTCTCGTGTGGGAGCTGGAACTCAGGAAGTACCTCAAAGGGAAAGGATGGCCAACTTTGGAGTGAGTTTTGTGTGAATGAGGAGACAGGTCCCAGGAGTATAGGACATACTTGGTGGGAGAACCTATCTGAAAATCACAAGAAGAGTTTAGGTAAAGCACGTAAGCCGATGGCAATTGTGTCCTGCTTGGCACAATTGCGAGGCACAGATGAGGTCGTCAGGACGCTCCATTCAGATTTAGAGCAGAAGAACAGAATGAGCAAAGTGGATGTCAGAGACATCGAAAAGGAGAATATAGAATTGAGACAACGACTGGCAGATAAGGATAGAGAGGTGGATGATGCCGAGAGGGCACATCAGTCTTGTCTAGCCCATCTGAGCAGCTCGCAAGTTCAATATGAAAAAGCCTATCAAGATGTGCAACGTGCAGTCTTGATAAGAGAAGAAGCAGAAAAGCAGGTAGAGACACTGAAGAAGCAGTGTAGCGACCTAAAGGCAGCTTTAAGGGCACTCCATGCTGCCACCACTGAGCAAAGGCAAAGCACAGTGGACCACACTAAATGTAGGAAGCAGATTGCGCAGCTGCAATCTCTGCTTTCTGTGCAGAATGGCTTCCAAGAGACATTTGGGACACAGTTAGATGAAGAAAATGCCCCATATTGGCAGGAATTAAGTGAGACAGCGCAGCGCTATGTTCAGGGAACATGTGCGCCAGCAGTGCAACAGAAAAGGAAAGCGCCCCAACCCCCCACAGATCAGATAGCACCCGCACCAATGAACCCAGTCACCACCCAACGAAAAGCAACCACAGAAGGCGCACCCGAGGTTACTTACACCACCCCCTTAACCGTAACACAACTAAGGGACGCGTGTGAGAAAATCACCCCGTTCCTCCCCACCGCAGACCCCCACCAATTCTTCGCACGAGTGAAGGAGCAGGCGACCATGTACGGCTGGATGTGCGAGAGCAAGTGAAGCTCACAGTTTTGAGTTTAGACTCATCGGTAGTAGCAGCCCTCCCCGACCCACAGAATGTTGGAGGAGGCACCCTTGAAGAGATGCAAACAGCTATTTTAGACGCGATAGGGTACAACAGAGGAGGTCCAGTCGAAGGCCTAAATAAGTGTAGGCAGAAGAGGACCGAGCACCCCACAGCTTTCACCGGAAGGCTGTGGATTAATTTCACTGCCGTTTTTGGTGATTTAGACCGCGCGCATTTAACCCGCGATAATATGGTTAAATGGACCCGCACCATCATCTCCCATGTCACAGATGCAGGACAGAATGTCTGCTCCAATTATGACCCCTCAGAAGAGGCCCATAATGGGAAATGGGCATTGAAAAGATTGTCCAGCACTTGGGAGCAATCTGTCCATGGCAAGGTAAAAGTACAGAACCCCGAAGAAGCTCAGGCTGCAGCAGATATCCAAGCAGTAAGAACGCACCAAAACCCCGCATGGGTAAATGAGGGAAAGAACAGCCCCCCACAGGAGTCACAAGAATGTTATAACTGCGGACAGTTAGGGCATTTTGCTAGGGAGTGCAACAGCCCGCAGAAATCTCAGAGAGGCCAGCAGACAGGCACTCTGACCAGGAACAAAGCTAAGCCTATCCATAGTATAGGGACGCAGTCAGGACAGACCAATGTGGACGGAACGGACTGACGGTGTTCGGGCTCCCCCACTTGGGTCTGTGACACCCTCTGGGACCAATCCGGAAGACCGGTGGTCACGGCGAAAATTCGGGCAAAGCCCATAGAATTACTTTGGGACACAGGAGGGTCCCGCACGACCATTAATTCCTCCAGTACACCACAGGCAGATGCGTGGCCCACTACAGTTTCAATAACACTCAGCGGATTTACAGGTCATTCACAGCAGGGACACATTACAGCCCCTGTACCCATCCAACTAGGGAATATCTCCACCAGACACCCCGTTGTTTTAGTTAATCTGCCCCGCACAGCAGAACACATACTGGGAATTGGCTTTATGAATGCCCACAGCCTGTCGTTCGACCCAGTAAATCAGTGTGTCTGGCGAATGGCGAAATCTGACAGAGCACCCGCAACGCTCACAGTAGGAGAGTATGCGAACAGGATTAGCGCAGTAGGCGACTATTGTTTTGACCCAACCACGCTTAGCACGGACAAACAGGTTAGGGCAGCACTGAACAAACACAGGACAGCATTTGCCAGTCACCGGCACGACTGCGGCAGAGTGACTGGACAAGTTCAAATTACAGGACCTGACCCGAGACCACAAAGGCAGTACAGATTTCCCCTAGAAGCAGAGGGAGAAATTGGAAAAGTTATAGAGAGCTTATTAGAGCAGGGTGTACTTAGGACAGTAGCCTCGACTAATAATGCCCCTATTTGGCCAGTGAGGAAGCCGACGGATCATGGCATCTGACCATTGATTATCGGGAACTCGACAAAGTTACCCCAGCAGTAGCCCCCATGGTAGCAACAAGTCCCGAGACCATGCTCAAACGGGGACTCCACTCCAAATATTTCACGGTATTGGACATTAGCAACGGCTTTTGGTCAATCCCATTGGCAAAGGCGTGCCAGTACAAATTTGCCTTCACATTCAAAGGACAGCAGTACACGTGGATTCCACAATTCCCCCTCCATTTTTCACCGGCAGCTGGCAAATGGACTAGTAAAATTTACCCGACCCGAATGTCTCGTACAGTATGTGGACGACCTATTACTGCAGACAGACACCAAGGCAGAGCACATCACGCTTCTGTCTGAACTCCTGGAACTTCTGAACTCAATCAGATGTAAGGTTAACCCCAGAAAGGCCCAAATATTGGAGAATCAAGTGATGTATTTGGGTACAGTCATCACACACGGCAAACGCGAGTTCAAAAGAATTGACTCGATCGTCAAATTGCCCCTTCCCCAAAATGTTTCAGCCCTCCGGTCATTTTTAGGACTGGCTGGGTATTGTCGGAACCATATCGATGGTTTTGCGACCAAGGCAGCCCCACTATCAGACCTCCTTAAGAAAGGAGCCCCTTGGGAATGGCTTCCGCAGCATACAGAGGCTGTGGAAGAGTTAAAGAAAGCCCTTAGCGCAGCACCCGCGCTACAAGTTCCAGACCCACTCTCCCCCTATGCAATTGAGATAGGTAGCACAGATCTGACCCTCTCGGCCGTGCTCCTTCAGGAACGGCACGAGCAGCTACAACCAGTGGCTTATGCAGTGGCTTTTCATTTCATTCATTCATTATGCCTCACGACTGTTAGACACCGTGGAGCAAGGTTTCTCAGCCTGCGAAAGGCACCTGCTCGTGGTATTCTGGGCAGTACAATACTTTTCTTATATTACCGGACTCAATCCCATCACCATTCTGACTGCACACATCCCCACACAGTTACTTTTAGACGGACGACTGAAGGACGGTTCAGTGAGCCAGATAAGAGCAGCTAGGTGGACACTTCTGTTACAGGGACGGGACATAACAGTTAAACGGACCAAGGCACACACATTTTTAGCGGACAACCTACAGTATCCAGGACAACCCCATGAATGCAAAATAGTAGCCCCCCTACACAACCCAGGATCCTTCATTGCTAAGACGCCCCCAGGAAGATAGGGAATTCATGCCAGAGCCCCCAGCACACAGACACGTGTGCACCCCTACGGATTTATGTGGACGGTTCATCCACAGTTTTAGATGGCGAACGCATAACTGGTTGCGGTATTTATGTAGTAGATGCGCAGGGATGCGCACTAGAGGAGTTAGCACTAAAGTTACCCGGTCACTTAGGCGCGCAGGCAGCAGAGCTCGCGGCCATTGCATACATAATGGACCACCCAGATTCGTTCCCCAGCCCAGCAGACATATATTCGGACAGTCTGTATGTCTGTAACAGCTTAACAGATTTTCTACCCCTGTGGAAGACACAAGGTTTTGTCTCCGTGGACGGGAAGCCCCTTCCATCAGCCCCATTACTCCACCATATCCTGGAGAAGGCAAAGGATAGGATGTATGGCATTATTAAGGTTAGAAGCCACCATCGATCATCCCCCCCTGGAAATATGAAAGCCGATGCACTGGCTAAAGCAGGTTCCAGGCGAGGTCATTTTTGGACACCCCCAGCTAGCGCACCAACTAGCGCCCCTGTGAGTTCAGTTCAGGTCTCACAGACAGACATAGAAGATTTAGTACAGGCACAGAAGCAGGACGCAAATCTCCGGGACATTTTAAAAGGAAACTTTGTGGCCCAGTACGCCAAATTCAAACACGCTTTGACCACACATGAGGGTGTGATTATCAAAGACCAGTTGTATGTGGTTCCTGAGAAAGACAGGAATCAAATGATTGCCTTATTCCATGATGGTCATGGACACCAAAGGATCGACCCTACCACAGCCCACCTTAGACAACTCTGTTGGTGGTCCAATTTAAAAGACGATGTAACTCACTACATAGAGAATTGTTTAATTTGTGTACAGAATAACCCAGAAAGGTATTCTAAGAAGGCACAACTCAGCCACACTCGCCCCGTTAATGGCCCATGGACAAACCTCCAGATCGATTTTATAGGTCCATTGCCCCTTTGCAGGAATGGCTATAAATATGTTCTGGTGGTCATAGACACATTTACGAAATAGGTAGAGTCATTCCCAGCTCGTACAAACACTGCAAAGACAGCCGCAAAGATCCTGACGCACCATATCTTTACTAGATGGGGACTCCCCAGAAGTATAGAATCAGATCAGGGATCTCATTTTACAGGACAGGTCATGAAGAACGTCCTGACCATATTTGTCATCAAACAAAATTTTCACATTGCGTATCACCCCCAATCAAGCGGGATAGTGGAACGCATGAATTGGACTCTAAAATCGACCCTTAGAAAGATAGTACAGGAGAACAATTCAACTTGGGATTCAGTGCTCCCATTCGCACTAATGTTCATGCGAAACACTGTTTCAGCATCAACAGGTTTCACCCCACACATACTCATGACCGGACGCCCTATGAAAGGTTCAGAATTCCTTTTAGGATTCGACATGACCAGCCCAGAAGTGACGGCCCTCACACACGAGAAAGCAGTAAAACAATTAGTTGAGACTGTAAGGTCGGCTCAGCTAGCAGCCGCGGTAAAATTGGGTAAAAGGCGGTAACAGAGCAAGGCCTGTTTCAACAAAAATGTCCACACCACAGAATTTCAGGTTGGGCAACAGGTGATGTTATCTCTGTATAACCCCAGCACATTTTTGGCCCCCAAATTTTCCGGCCCGTACTCAATTTCGGACAAAATCAGCCCCTCAGTATATCGGATAAAGTACCCCAATGGTAAGACTGCGTGGTTCCATATTAACCAGTTAAAGGCATATGGAACACAGTCAAACCACTCACACCATGTCCTGCTAGACGCAGCACAACACCACGCCCCGCCCACAAGAGATACATTTCCTCCCACCCCCTCACAGACCAGTTCTTCATCGGACTCGACCTCGACTCCACCCACTGACTCCAGACCACGCCCCGGAACGCCCACAAGCTGCCACAGCAGAGACAGCGACTGTAACTTGGACGACAGCCACAGCACGCCTCTCTACTGCCCTGATTCCACAGACACCACACACACCAGCTCCGACACCGACTACAGTGATTTAGAGATCACTTATATTAAAACTCCAGACCCACACCCAAACCCACCGCCCAACTATGACAACGCAGACAACGTTCATTCAAATTTAGACCCCACGATTTGGCACAGGGACAATTCTTGGAGACTTGTCCGCAATGACGAGAGTGACCCCCGGTCACACAATGCTAAAATTGCTTGCCTGATCCATACAAGGGTATGGGATCCAGGAGAAGAGGATGACTCTGAGTCTGACTCCTGGCAACCCCTTTGCGACCCTGTTCACAGAGAATGATGAGAAGTGAGGTGTCCAGATGATGTGAAAAGAGGAACCGCTTGAGAGATAACCTGTGTCCTTTCTGATGGAACCTGCACGCATGTTTGGACGTTTGTTTGTATGTTAAGTGTTTGATTTGGAGATTGGCCACTCGCTTTTCAGCCGAAAAACTTGTGACCACCTCACATGCACGTTAGTTTGTCCGCCGATATTTCTGAGAACTTGACTCAGCTGCAATGTCTGGAGCCCAACTTAAGGCTTCACCCTTCACCCCACTAGGAGCATCTTGGCTCCCCCTTTTGTTAGGTGCCCCTCTATTCTGGGAATAGAGGCTGCAATTCAACAATGAATACATTCATGCCCGTTCGTTCCAGGTCGCTCAGGCAGTGGAGAAACGGCATTGAGGACCCGCCCTGTCTGAGGACCCCCCCTCTGGTCAGCTAAGCTCGGATACAGAACAGCACGCCCTACCCAGGGATCCCACCCAAATCTTACCCGTCGTGGCCCATACGCAACTCATTCGACTTTTCTCATTTCTAAAGTTTGGTTTCATTTTGTTTAAGGTAGCCCTTCGGCCGCCATTCCATATGCTATTTATATCCAGGATCATTCGGATGGTAAATCACAAAACCTGCGGGACGGCTAGCAGTGGCACAGTTGTTAGGTGTATGTCTGGTCCTAAATTCGCTTTTGAAAAAAAAAAATGAGGGCAGTCACAGGGTGTGACTTGGCCATTCATTTAAGGGACAATTGGAATGAGAGGACAGATACACTAACATTACAGGTATTAAACAAATTATTGACAGATACTGTGCTTGATCCCATAGCTTTCGAGCGTTCGAAGGAAGGATCAGAGCAAGATCAGCAATACAAAGGCCGGAAGGAAGAAAAAAAAGAAGATCAAGATGATGAACTACATGTTTTTAGTTACTGTTTTTGTATCTTTGCGCGCGGACGCAAACCATTTTTCCCCTATGACCCCCGCCGTTAATGTTTCATAGACAACGACTTCTCAAAGCCCAGTAATGAACAGCAATGACCTCTCCTTGACCAGCTAGCCCTCCCAGCAGAACGCCGTTGCAGCAGAAGAACCTTGTGCAGGAGGGGTCTGGACAGAAGCCGCCAGCAAGTAAGTCACAACGCACGCTACGGGAATAGACACTCCTGACCCCTTTAGGCCATAACCACTGGAAGCCTGCGTACCCAGGACAAAGCTAGAAGCCGTTGTTCCCTGATCCGGCAGTCCCATTATCCAGATAAGTATTTGGCCTATTAGTGGTAGGATTAGCCTAGTCTTACAGTTTTATATGCATGATGAGTAGATTACGGTAATATAATAAACGTGTCTTGTTTGAACTTACTAATTGGTGTATGGTTTTATTGCTTTGAACTTGACCTTGAAACCTGTGGCGGTATCTTAACAATACCTGGCGACTCCAAAGCTAAATAACGAAACAGAGCCAAATTGAGTGTTAAGCACACTCACCCAGAACGAGCAACACTGCACAGGGAAGCTTTGAAGATAGAGGGTTGAAATAATGCTCAAGTAAAGAGATGGCAAGCAGACGGAATCCCTTGTGATGAGATTGCAGCTCGTCGCCTGTCAGTTCCATGAGTGGGACAGCACGTTGAGAGGGTCAGCACCAAGTTAGCTCAGACGGGAAAGGCGAGTGGCCAGAATGTAGACCGGATCGATAGCGATTAGAGGGACTGCCTAACAAAGCCATAACCAAACAAATTCATCATAAAATCAGGCCAGAGAAGGTTGCGATTATAATGGATGGCTTCAGGAGTTGCTGAACAATAAATTGAATAAAACAGGGAGGGAGGTCAAAGGGATATTGTCAAAAGGTCCACAAAATTCTCCAGTTTGATTTGGGGTTCAGCTGACCTATTATTCAAATTCAAAATGTTTAAAGAGCTTTCAGAGTTAGGGTTTTTTGATTCAAATATGCCTTTAGCAACATGCATTACTAGAAAGAAAGGTGTCATGTGGTCCAGTCTCAGTTTCCCTTAGGTTTGTGAGCAGAACACAGCACACATCATTATGCTGCTGATGATTTCAAACTTCCATCCATATTTTTATGTGCCTCGTCTCAGTAAACAAAGCCACAACCCTTTGTGGTGGTATGACTAGGAAGTTTACGGTACCTCAGAGTAGTGCTGCCATTGGTGCAGAGGACTCGCTGCCCATTGGCTCAGGCAGGTCATGTGTCTCTCTGCCAATTGGCTGAGGCTATTCATGTGACTGCTCGCCGAGAGGCCGGTAACCCCTCCTACGACACGGGGTATAAGAACCCGTAGCAGCCAGCAGTCGGCCTTTCTCTGTAAGTTGACTGCCGGGCACTCAACTAGTTCATCAAAGCCTGATATTTGGAACTTCTTCACGACTCGAGTCCGATTGATGGTACATCAATTTAACGAACTAGAATTTTGAAATGGAGCTTCGGATCAAACCAGACTGCCTCCGCATCAGCCCGCATGCTACAAACGCGTCAGCAACTTTTAAACATTGGCTGGCGTGCTTCAATAGTTACCTCACCACTAAAGACAGCCAACCCACAAAAGAGCAGAAACTCCCCATCCTCCACTCGTGCGTGGGCACCGCCATTTACTCGATGATTGAGGACGAACAGGACTATGACGCAGCCATGGATCTCCTGAAAGGACATTTTCTCAGGCCTGTAAATCAAGTCTATGCGTGGCACCTCCTGGCTACAAGGCAACAGTTCCCCGGTGAGTCCCTTGATGAATTCTATCGGGCCCTCATTGTCCTGGGAAGAAATTGCGCCTGCCCGCAAGTTACTGCGGCAGAACTCACTGAACTGCTAATCCGGGATGCCTTCGTCGCGGGCATGCAATCCTCTCAGATACGCCAGCGGCTGCTGGAAAAGGACACTTTAAGCCTCACTGATGCACAGACCCTCGCATCCTTTCTGGAGGTTGCCTACCGAAACGCCCGCACATATGCCCCCGGCCGCGCGGCGGCCCCTTGGGCAGCGTGGCACGCAACCCCCCTCTCCCCCCCCAATTCTGACCCCCCCCCCCCGGCCTGCACTACGGGGCGCCCCGATAAGCTCACGGGGCCCCGCTGTTATTTCTGTGGCCAGGCCAAGCACCCCCGCCCGCGCTGTCCAGCCCGCTCTGCAGTCTGCAAGAGCTGCGGTAAAAAGGGCCATTTCTCTGTGGTCTGCCAGTCCAAGTCGGTCGCTGCTATTCCGCGCAGCGACCATGGATCGCCGCCCCCCCCCCTCGCCCGCGCTCCCCCAGGGCCCCGTGCGGCCCGCGGACCACCCTGCCCCCACTCCCAGCCACCACGGGTGACCCACAGACGCCGCCATTTTGGGACCCTGACGCCCCATGCGGGCCCCGGGCGCCGCCATCTTGGGGCCCCGACTCCACATGTGAGCCCCGGGCGCCACCATTTTGGGGCCCCAACTCCACGTGCGGCCGACGGGTGCCGCCATCTTGGGTCAGCATGGAGGACTCCACCGGTGAATACTCCACAGGAGAAGACAACTCAGATCTCCTGCCACGACTCGCTGCAGTGACTCTGGATCAATCGCGGCCCCGCACGCTCTCCACGGCGACTACGTAAATTTTCCTCAGCGGACACGAAACAAGCTGCCTACTAGACTCCGGGAACACAGAGAGTTTTGTCCACCCCGATACGGTAAGACGCTGCGAGTTCCCCGTTCACCCGGTTAAGCATAAAATCGCTCTAGCTTCAGGTTCGCACTCCGTCCACATCACCGGGTGCTGCGTAGTGGACCTCACGGTCCAGCGGAGGGTTTTTAAAAATTACAAACTCCTCGCCCTTTCCCGTCTCTGCGCACCGGCACTCCTAGGACTGGATTTCCAGTGCAACCTGCAGAGCTTAACCTTCAAATTCGGAGGCCCTATACTCCCCCTTACTGTCTGCAGCCTCGCGTCCCTCAAAGTGGACCCCCCTTCCTTGTTTGCGAACCTCACCCCGGATTGCAAGCCCGTCGCCACTAGGAGCAGATGACACAGTGCCCAGGACCGGACCTTCATCAGGTCCGAGGTCCAAAGACTGCTGAAGGAAGGAGTCATTGAGGCCAGCAACAGTCCCTGGCGAGCCCAAGTGCTGGTGGTTAGGACTGGGGAGAAAAACCGGATGGTCATTGACTAGAGTCAGACCATCAACAGGTTTACGCAGCTGGACGCGTATCCTCTCCCCCGTATCTCTGACCTGGTTAACAGGATCGCCAAGTACAAAGCCTTCTCCACGGTGGACCTTACGTCCGCCTATCACCAGCTGCCCATCCGCACAAGTGACCGAAAGTACACCGCGTTCAAGGCGGATGGGCGCCTCTATCACTTTCTAAGGGTTCCATTCGGTGTCACAAATGGGGTCTCGGTCTTCCAACGGGAGATGGACCGAATGGTGGACCAATACGGTTTACGGGCAACCTTCCCGTATCTCGACAATGTCACCATCTGCGGCCATGACCAGCAGGACCATGACATCAACCTCCAAAAATTCCTCCATACCGCAAAACTCCTTAACCTCACATACAATAAGGATAAGTACGTGTTTAGCACCGACCGTCTAGCCATCCTCGGCTACGTAGTGCGTAACGGAGTGATAGGCCCCGATCCCGAACGCATTCGCCCCCTAATGGAACTCCCTCTTCCCAACTCCCTCAAAGCCCTCAAACGCTGTCTGGGCTTCTTTTCTTATTATGCCCAGTGGGTCCCGAACTAATCGGACAAAGCCCGCCCCCTCATCCAATCCAACACGTTTCCCCTGTCGATGGAGGCCCGCCAGGCCTTTAATCGCATCAAAGCGGATATCGCAAAGGCCACGATGCGTGCTATCGACGAGTTCCTCCCATTCCAGGTCGAGAGCGACGCGTCTGATGTAGCTCTGGCAGCCACCCTGAACCAAGTATGCAGACCCGTGGCCTTCTTCTCCTGGACCCTCCACGTTTCCGAACTCACCCATTCCTCGGTGGAAAAGGAGGCACAGGCCATTGTCGAAGCTGTGCAATACTGGAGGCACTATCTGGCCAGCAGGAGGTTCACCCTCCTCACAGACCAACAGTCAGTAGCCTTTATGTTTGACAATGCACAGAGGGGCAAGCTCAAGAACGACAAGATCTTGCGGTGGCGGATTGAGTTGTCCACGTACAACTACGATATCTTGTATCGTCCTGGGAAGCTCAACGAGCCTCCTGATGCCCTGTCCCATGGTACCTGCGCCAGCGCGCAGATCGACCGCCTCCGCACCCTCCACGCGGACCTCTGTCATCCAGGGGTAACCCGCCTCTACCATTTCATTAAGATCTCAACCTGCCCTACGCCATTGAGAAGGTCAGGACCGTGACCAGGGACTGCCACATCTGCGCAGAGTGCAAGCCGCACTTTTACCGCCCCGAGCAAGCGCATCTGGTAAAGGCGTTCCGCCCTTTTGAACGTCTTAGTATGGACTTCAAGGGTCCCCTCCCCTCCAACAACCACAACATCTACTTTCTAAGTGTGATTGACGAGTACTCCCGCTTCCCTTTCGCCATCCCCTGCCCTGACATGACCACGACAACCGTCATCAAGCCCTCCTCCCCATTTTCTCCCTGTTCGGTTACCCCGTGTACATCCACAGCAACCGGGGGTCCTCTTTTATGAGTGATGAACTGCATCAATTCCTGCTTAGCAGGGGCATCGCCTCTAGCAGGACGACCAGTTATAACCCCCGGGGTAACGGGCAGGTCGAGTGGGAGAGCGGTACGGTCTGGAAGACCGTCCTGCTGGCCGTACGGTCCAGAAATCTCCCTATCTCCCACTGGCAAGAGGTCCTCCCCGACGCCCTCCACTCGATTCGGTCTCTCCTCTGCACTGCCACGAACCAAACACCCCATGAACGTCTTCTTGTTTTCCCCAGGAAGTCGTCCTCAGGATCCCCACTCCCGACCTGGCTGGCCACCCCCGGGCCCATCTTGTTCCGGAGGCATGTGCGGGTGCACAAGTCCGACCCGTTGGTTGAGTGAGTCCAGCTACTCCACGCGAACCCGCAGTACGCGTACGTGGAGTATCCCGACGGTCGGCAGGACACGGTCTCCCTTCGGGACCTGGCACCCGCTGGCGTGCGGCCACAACCCCCAGCACCAACACCCCCCCCAGTCCCAACCGCCCCCGGCGCCCCCAGCGCCCCCGCAACCCAGCGCACAGGAACCCCCTCCCCCGGCCAGAGCTTCATTAGCACCGACCAGGGGTACGGACACCGGACCACGACCACCGCTCCCGGAGTCAAGGACGACCACCGGCCCGACGTCACCGGCACCGCTGCGATGGTCCAGCAGAACATCGAGGGCGCACGTTAGACTGATCAAGTCGATCTGATGTTCCACTGGACTTTATCGGACTCCTTGTGTTGTTCAGTGTTCCCATGTACAAAGTTGCACGTTTTTTTCTTTGCTCGTTTTCCCTTTTGTTTTGCTTGTACGGTGTTGTTGTTCGTTTACACATGTGTCGCAGGCCAGTGGGCAGCCACCAGATATCTCAGTACACCTCGTTCTCTCTAGTCATACCACCCGTCCGATGGCCCCCACCCCTCTTTTCTTACTCTTCTTCTCCCCCCCCCCCCCCCCCGGCTTCTTTCTCCACAAGGGGTGAATGTGGTGGTATGACTAGGAGGTTTACGGTACCTCAGAGTAGTGATGCCATTGGTGCAGAGGACTCGCTGCCCATTGGCTCAGGCAGGTCATGTGTCTCTCTGCCAATTGGCTGAGGGTAGTCATGTGACTGCTCGCCGATTGGCCGAGAGGCCGGTAGCCCCTCCTAGGACGCGGGGTATAAGAACCCGTAGCAGCCGGCAGTCGGCCTTTCTCTGTAAGTCGACTGCCGGGCACTCAACTAGTTCATTAAAGCCTGATATTTGGAACTTCTTCACGACTCGAGTCCGATTGATGGTACATCACCCTTATGAGCGATTGGTGCCTTTATATTCTTACAAATATGTGACACAGAGCAGTCAGTTCAAACACAGTGTGGGGCAACTTGGAGAAAAGATAGTTTGGGGAATATTAACAGTCACAAATGTGGATAAATGAAAGAAACCAGCATGCATTTGTAAGGACAAATCATATTTAAATAACTTGTTTGAGTTTTTGATGAGGTAAAACTCAGTTGATGTGATGTACTTAAACATCCAAAAGGTAGTTGATAAAGTGCCATACAACTGATTTGTCAACAAAGTTAGAGCTCATGAAATAAAAGGGACAGTGATAGCATGGATATAAAACTTGTTGAGTGACATGAAACAGAGTAGTGATAAATGGTTGCTTTTTGGACAGGGGTTGATGTTACGATCCCTGTTTTTTTGTATGTATGTATATTAATAATGTCGACTTAGGTGTACAGATCACAATTTTCAGATGACATCACCTTGAAAATATTTTAAACTATGAGGATAGTGTTAAACTTCAAAAGGACAAAGGTAGGCTGGTTGAATGGGCAAACAGATGGCAGACTAAATGAATGCAGAGAAGTGTGAAGTGAATTATTTCGGCAGGAAGAATGAGGAGAGGCAACATATAATAAAGGAAACAATTCCAAAGGAGTGCAGGAGCATAGGAGCATCGGTGTACATGTGTACAAATAATTGAAGGTGGCAGGGCAGGTTGAGAAAGCAGTTAATAAAGCATACAGGATCCTTGAGTTTATAAATAAGGGCATAGAGTACAAAAGCAAGGACATTATGATAAACCTGTGTGGAACGATGGGTTTGGCCTCAACTCGAATAATGTGTCCAGTTCTGGCACCACACTTTGGGAAGGATGTGAAAACTTTAGAGAGGGTGTGGAAAAGATTCACGAGAATGGTTCCAGGGATGAGGAACTTCAGTTGCATAGGAAGATTGGAGGAGGTGGGGCCCTTTCTCCTTGGAGAATTAAAGGTTCAGAGGATATTTGACAGGGGTATTCAAAACTATGAGGCACCCGATAAGAGTAGATAGAGAGAAACAGTTGCTTTGGCGGAAGGATCCAGAACGAGAGGGCACAGGCTTAAGTTCATTGGCAAAAGAAGCAGCAATGACATGAAGGAAAACCTTTTTTGAGTAGTTAGGATGTGCAATGCACTCCTGGATAGCGTGTTGGATGCTGATTCACACAAGGTCTTCAAAGAGAATTGTGTAACAATCTGAAAAGAAAAGAAAATTCTGGCCATGGGGCGGATGGGGTGAGGTGGGGTGGGGTAGGACTAGGTGAGGTACTCTTGCAGAGATCTGGCATGGACACCATGGATCAAATGTGTGCTGTAACCAGGCTATGATTCCATATTCCACATCACAATGTTTACACTTATAAAACACACCAAATTAATTATTTTTGAAGTGTTCTGAGTTAATGCTACGGTGCTGTACACTTTATATCTTCCTCGAGATAAGTAACTGTGAGAAGAATTGAAAACAAAATCAATTTTATTTTAACAGATTAGGTGTTCAAACAAAAGCTTCTGTTCTTTTCAATTTAGGGTGAGATAACATCCGAGGCAAGCAGGCAGCTAACAGTGCATACAGAGCTTTTCCATTCTTGAAGCCAAAGTGCATGACTCATGTAACTTGAAGCCTGGATTACTTCTTTATCTGTACCAAGCATGTGACATCTTCGATAAGGAAGAGTTTGTCATGATAATTCAATGGTGGATTTTGTCCCTCCGTGAGAAGTATGCAATTTCTTCTTTATCTTCTTGCTATCCTCCCCTCCCCCATAACAGTAGCATTGAGACTGGCAGCGTTCCAATACAGCTCACCTGCAGTTAGGAATAGTCGCACAATTTATTTTTCGCTGAGGCTAATCAGACAAGTGTTAACACAAACGAGTGCAATTGAATCCAGTGTATTTTTCCAGCAATAAATTTAGAAGTTACTGTGCACCCTTGAAACAAGAGAGGTGGTCGTGGAGGATTGAAGTGATCTCATGGTGAATCTATGCTCCATGACTTCTTTACTTTTGCAGGACTACACCTGTGCTAACACAGATCCCGTGTTTGTTTCTTTCTAAAGCATAATAAGCCTGATTGCGTCTCAGGTGCCTTTGTTGGGGACAGACCGTGCTGTAAGGATTTCTGTTATCCACATATTTAAAATAAAACAGTTTAATTAGTTTGATGAAACAACAAACCATACAAGAAATTCATCCAAGATGCTAAGCCATTCCTGAAAAATGTTTTCATGAATGGGTTTAATCCCTCAAATGGTTGTATTTCCTACGCAACATTCCCTAACCCTGATGAATATTGAATTTACAGCACGTTCCAAAGTTATCAAATGAATATTGAACTCACAGCACGTGCCAAAATTATCAGATAATATTGAACTTACAGCACGTTCCAAAATTATCAGATAATATTGAATTTACAGCACGTTCCAAAATTATCAGATAATATTGAACTTACAGCACGTTCCAAAATTATCAGATGAATATTGAACTTACAGCACTTTCAAAATTATCTGATGAATACAGAGCAATCTTGTGCAGTTCTTCTTTACAGGTACAGAATTACTTCCTAATACTAGCAGCATAACATTTTTAGTGGACAGCATGCAGGCTGGAGCCAATCCACCGACCCCATGATAGCCATGGTGGCTGCCAGCTCACCCAGGTGGACTGTTCAAAAGATCTGCCTCAGTACTGTGGGATATTGTCCCAGTTAAAATAAAAACACAAAGATCCTCCAGCCCTCACCTCTCACACCCCCTCATCCTTAAAACATTTCCGTTGGCCCCCACCCAACCCTATAGCCCCTCATGCCCCCTGTGTCAAACTCTGCCTATTCACCCACCCCTATGGCCCTTCATGCCAATGTCTGTCCTTCCATCCACCCCATGCTCCCTTATTCCCCATACCAATCTCTTCCTTTTCACTCAACTCTCAGGGCCTCTCATGCGCCCAAACCAAGCCATGTCCATGGCCATTGACCCACTATAAACTGTCTAGAAGCAATGAACCCTGTAGTGACATTAGAAAGTGTACAAAAAGCTTTGAAAAAGTAATCCGTTCAGAGCTGATTGACCTACTTCTGCTCCTATTTTCCATGTTTCTATATTTTTATTTTACCTTGAAAAAAAAACTAATTTCAATACAAGCTAATAAAAGTGTCAATCTACAGACATTTTAAAGTGTCAATAACAAAAAATACAAACCCTTGAAACCACTCGACATTATGTAAACAAACATTGTGAAATTAACAGCAGAGATCAGAGTGCCTGAATTCATAGAATCATAGAATCATAGAGTGCAGAAGGAGGCCATTTGGTCCATCGATTCTGCACTGGCCCTTGGAAAGAGCACCCTACCTAAGCCCACACCCCCATCCTACCCTCATAGCCCGGTAACCCCATCCAACCTTTTTGGATACTAAGGGCACTTTTAGCATGGCCAATGGCTAACCTGCACATCTTTGGACTGTGGGAGGAATCCGGAGCACCCAGTTGTCAATCAAGCAATGTTTCAAAAAGAGTAATAGCTACCTGAGGTCTTGTGGTGCAGTGGTGGAGTCCCTACCTTGGAGTCCGAACCTATCGGTTCAGGTCCACGCCAGGCCTTGATGGCCAAAGAAGGTGCATTCATAATATGGCTGAACAAGTTGATTATCACATTGTAAAGCCTTCCAATATGCCTAATGGCAGGTGGTAAAAGCAGGAGATTTTCCTAGTCAGCCATACTGCAGAAGACAATGGCAATCCATTGCAGTACTTTGCCAATCATAATCGTGGACCAATCCAATGGAAGTGCATGGTTGTCAACACCATTTTAGGGCATGGCACCTGAAGGAGTAGGAGAAATATTTTCTGCACTCTCAGCCAAGCTTAGCATGGGGGAGCAATGGAGAGATGGATTGAAGTGAAGAGTTTGGCATCGGGCCTATGAGGAGCCACAGGGGTGGCGGAAGAGCAGAGCTTAGCATGGGGGCATGAGGAGCCATGGGGGTATGTAGAAGGACAGAGCCTGGCATAGAGTCATGATCTTCTCTCCTGCAGCTGAGGGTTCACCCTCCACATGGAGGCCATGAACAATAATTCTTTAGAAGCCTGGTGCAACCCCATGAAAATTTCAGAGGAGTAGAGATACCTATCACTGCAATAGAACCAGCCAGGTTTGGAGTGCTGGATTTGGACTTTTAAGAGAAACCAGACCACACCCTTTAAAGGCACTTCCAAAAATCAGACAACTCATGAATGGGGTTGGGAATCCTGGAATAGGGGCCCACATGCTATTTTTAAAGGACTCAAGACTCATATTGCCTTACGAACATACAAACATATGAAATAGCAACAAAAGTAGGCCATTTGGCCCACAAATCTGCTCTGGAGATCATGGCTTATCTGTTTGTGTTTTGAATTCCACATTCCCAACTACACCTCATAACCTTCGATTCCGTTGCCTACCCAGGAATCTATCTGCTGCCGCCTTAACAATATTCAATAAGTCCACCTCCGCCAGCTTCTGAGAGAGAGAGTTCTGGAGTCACACAACCCTGAGAGAGAATGAAATTCTCCTCATCCCTGTCCTAAAATGGTGACCCCCAATTTTAAAATAGTGCCCCCCAGTTCGGAACTCATCCACAAGAAGAAACATCCTTTCTACGTTGTTGCTCGTTCTGGGTGAGTGTGCTTAACACTCAATTTGGCTCTGTTTCATTACTTAGCTCTGGAGTCGCCAGGTACCGTTAAGATACCGCCACAAGTTTCAAGGTCAAGTTCAAAGCAATAAAACCATACACCAATTAGTAAGTTCAAACAACTGAGTTTATTATAATACAATTATAATACTACCCATGCACACGCTAAGATGATTAAACTATTCCTACCACTAAATAAACCAATACTTATCTCGAAGGGAACTGCTGGGTCAGGGGACAAGGCCTCTTGCTCTGCTCTGGTCCGCAGACTTCAGGTTGGTACGGGTTAAAAAGGGGTCAGGAGTGTCTATCTCTGGCAGCGATCGTTGTGAGACACTTACTTGCTGGCGGCTGCTGTCCCAAACCTCTCCTCTCTCTCGGTCAAGGTCTTTATTGGCAAAAGCTGGTCGAGATGCTGGTCCAGAGAGGAGGGCTGGTCAAGAAGAACAAACTAAGTGTGGGACCTGTCTTTTACAGGTCCTAGGGCTTCGGGCCCTTTTGGGCGGACCCTTTACCTGCTGGGAATCGATTGGGTCTCTTCCCAATCGATTTGTTTGAATCCCCCCAATACTGAGGCTGTCTCTCGGCTACTGGGCGGGCCTTCAGGTGCTTTGTTTTCGAACCCCGCTGGTGCCGGGGTGTCTGGTTTCCCATACACTGTTGCAATCACTTCTCTATTTGTGTCCATTGTCCCTGGGATCGTTCCATTGCTATGTTAACTATCCCGGAGATTGCCTCATTAGTATGCGGAATGTTCGTTTCGGTGCTGTCTTCTCTCTTAGCAGACAGAATACACATTGGTTTGGTGCAGCCTGCTTGTGCTGCAAACATTGTCCATTTTAACCTGCAAGCTTTGCGTTCCTCCATTTTGTATTGAGGGAATGGCCACCTTCGGTGGCTACAACGTCCAGCCTGTCAATACCATTCCGGATCTTATATACTTCAATCAAGTCACCCTACATTCTTCTGAACTCCTTGAAACAAGCCTAGTTTGTCGAACCTTTCCTCATAAGTTAACTGCTCATTCCAGGTAGAAATCTAATAAACCTCTTCTAAACTGCATTTGCATCCTTCCTTAAATAAGGCCACCAAAGGTGCACACAATATTCGAGATGCCCTGTATAACTGAGGTGTAGCATCCTTACTTTTCTGCTCAATTCCCCTCAGATTGAAGGATAGCATTCCATTAACCTTCTTAATTACTTGCTGTACCTTCAACTAACATTATGTGACTCATGCACGAGAATATCTGGAACCCTTTGCGCCTCAGAAATCTGTAGTCATTCTCCGATTGAGTAACATTCTGCTTTTTTATTCTTCCTGCCAAAGTGAACAACTTCACATTTTCGCATATTACGTCCTGTCTTTCAGATTTTTACCCACTCACACAAACTATTTATAGCGATCTGTAACATCCTTATGTCCTTTTCATAACATACCTTCCTACCTATTTTAGTGTCATCTGCAAATTTAGATGCATGCCTTCACTTGCGAACGTACAAATAAGGAGCAGGAGTAGCCCAGTCAACCCCTCGAGCCTGCTCCGCCATTTAATAAGGTCATGGCTGATCTGATGCTTCCCTCACCTAAGTCATTGATATAAATTGTAAAATGTTGAGGCTCCAGCATAGGCCCCTGCTGGACTCTATTCATCACACTCTGCCAATCAGAAAAAGACTCATTTATACATACTCTCCATTTTCTGCCAGCCAGCCAATTTTCTATCCATGTTAATATTTTACCTCTACACCATGAGCTTTTATTTTCTGTAGTAACATATGATACAGCACCTTATCAAATATCTTCTGGAAATTCCAGTACAGCACATCTACAGGCTTCCCTTTATCAATCAAACAATTCCAATAAATTAATGTTACTCCATGAACGAACTCCAATAAATGAATTAAATATGATTTTACTTTCACAAATCCATGTTGACACTTCCAGATTACCTTGAGTTTTTTGAAGTGCCCAGCTGTAACCTCCTTAATGATATCTCTGAACATCTTCCTCATGTCAGACGTCAAGCTAACTGGTCTATAGTTTCCTGTTTTTTGCCTCTCTCCCTGCTTGAATAGAAGGGTCACATTCGCTACTTTCCAGTCTGATAGAACTTTCCCAGAATCAAGCAAATTTTGGAAAATTAACAGCAACACATCTACTACCTCATTAGCCATCTCTATTAAGAACCAAGGATGGAGTCCATCAGCACCCAGAGACTTGTTGGCTCAGAGCTCCATCAATTTACCCAGTACCACTTCCCTAGTGATTGTAATTTTACCAAGTTCCAGGCGGCATGGTGGCGCAATGGTTACCACTGCTGCCTCACGGCACTGAGGACCCGGATTCGATTCCAGTCCCAGGTCACTGTCTGTGTGGAGTTTGCATATTCTCCCCATGTGTGCGTGTGTCACACCCCCACAACCCAAAGATGTGCAGGGTAGGTAGATTGGCAATGCTAAATTACCTCCTAATTGGAAAAAACTCTAAATTTATTTTAAAGAAATAATTTGACCAAGTTCGTGTCCCCTTCCACCTCCTGATTTACATAGATACATAAAAAAATAGGAGAATGCCATTCGGACCTTCGAGCCTGTTCCGCCATTCATTATGATCATGGCTGATCATCAAGCTCAATATCCTGATCCTGTCTTCCACCCATATCTATTGATCCCTTTAGACCCAAGAGCTATATCTGACTCCTTCTTGAAACTACACAATGTTTTGGCCTCAACTACTTTCTGTTATGGCAAATTCCACAGATTCACCACTCTCTGAGTGAAAAATTTCTCCTCACCTCAGTCCTAAAAGGTTTACCCCTCGTCCTCAAACTATGGCCCCTAGTTCTGGACTCTCTCACCATCAGGAACATTCTTTCTGAATCTACCCTGTCGAATCCTGTTAGAATTGTGTAAGTTTCTATGAGATCCCCTCTCACTCTTCTAAACTCCAACGAATATATTCCTAACCGACTTAGTCTCTCCACATATGACAGTCCCGCCATCCCAGGAATCAGCCTGGTAAACCTGCACTCCCTCCGTAGCAAGAACATGATTCCTCAGATAAGGACATCAAATCTGCACACAATATTCCAGGTGTGGCCTCACCAATGCCCTATACAATTGCAGTAAAACATCTCTATCCCTGTACTCAAATCCTCTCGCTATGAAGGAAAACATGCCATTTCCCTTTTTTACTACCTGTTGTATCTGTGTGCTTACTTTCAGTGACTGATGCACGAGGACACTAAAGTCTCACTGATTATCCACAGTTCTCAATTTACACCCATTCAAATAATAATCTGCCTTCCTATTTTTGCTACTGAAGTAGATAACCTCATATTTATCCACATTATACTGCATCTGCCAATCATTTGCCCACTCACTCAGCCTGTCCAAATCCCACTGAAGTATCTCTGTATCCTCCTCATAGCTCACCCTCCAACCGAACTTTGTATCATCTGCAAATTTGGAGATAATACATTTAGTTCTCTCATCCAAATCATTAATATATAACGTGAACAGTTGGGGTCCTAGCACAGATCCCTACGGTACCCCACCAGTCATTGTCTGCCAGTTAGACCCATTTATTCCAACTTTTTGCTTCTCATTTGCGAACCAGTTTTATATCCATCTCAAACCACTACCCATGCGCTTTAACTTTACATATTAATCTGCTATGTGAGACCTCGTTGAAAACCTTCGAAAAGTCTAAATAAACCACCGGTTCTCCCTGGTCAACTCTACTAGTAACATCTTCAAAGAATTCTAGTAGATTTGTCAAGCATGATTTTCCTTTCCTAAATCCATGCTGACTTTGTCGGCTGTTACTGGAATGATTTTTGTAACTTCTATTCATCCACCATTTCCTTAGTTAGTTGGACAGCTGGTTTGTGATGCAGAGTGAGACCAATAGCATGAGTTCAATTCCCGTACCAGCTGAAGATATTCATGAAGGCCCCCTTCTCGACCTTGCCCCTCGCTGAGGTGTGGTGAACCTCAGGTTAAATCACAACCAGTGAGCACTTCCCCCCATAGGGGTAAACAACCTTTGATCATCTGGGACTATGACAACTTTACTTACCTATTATCTGCTATTAACTCTCCATTTTCACTCTCTAGAGGACCAACACTCACTTTAATTACTCTCTTCCTTTTTATATACCTGCAGTCACTCTCTCCATTTTTACAGAATGGCTAGCTTCCCCATATACTCTAATTTCCCCATTATCCTTTTAGTCATTCGCTGCCGTTCTTTATATTCTAGCCAATTATCTGACCTACCGCTCATCTTTGCACAGTTATATGCTTTTCCTTTAGTCTGATGCTTTCCTTAACTTTTTTAGTTAACCACAATGGTTGGTCCTCCCCTTAGAATTTTGTTTGAGAGTAGGAATTTACTTATTCTGATTATTGTGATATATACCCTCAAATGTCTGCCATTGCTTCTCTATTGAATTATCCTCTAATCCAGTATGCCTATTTTTAAAGCTACAAGTGAGCACATTTGTGGTATTCTTCACATTAATCCCTTAAAAAGAATTGTACAATAATCCTGATATCTGACTCCAGGGGCGGGATTCTCCCCTACCCGGTGGGACGGGGGATCCCACGTAGGGGAGCGGCGCCAACCACTCTGGGGTCGGGTCTCCCCAAAGGTACGGAATTCTCTGCACCTTTGGGGGCTAGGCCCGCGCCGGAGCGGTTGGCACCACGTCGACTGGCACAAAAAACGGCACCAGCGGCCTTTCAGGCCCGCCGCCCGGCAGCGGGGCTGGCCAAAAGGCTTTCGTCGGTTCGCGCATGCGCGCTGTGGGTTTCTCTTCCGCTTCCGCCATGGCGGAGGCCGTGGCGGCGGCGGGGGAGAAAGAGTGCCCCCAGGGCACTGGCCCGGCCCCTGATAGGGGGGCTCCGATCGCGGGCCTGGCCACCGTGGAGGCACCCCCCGGGGTCCGATCGCCCCCTGCCCCCCCCCCCCACCCCGGGGGCCTGGTCGCGCCCCCGATCCCGCCGCCACCAGAGGTGGTTCAAACCTCGGCGGCGGGAGAGGCCTCCCAGCGGCGGGACTTCGGCCCATCGTAGGCTGGAGAATCGCTTCAGGGGCCTCGCCGATCGGAGTGGCGAGATTCCCGCCCCCGCCAATTCCCGGGGTCGGAGAATTTCGCTCCAGATATCTGAACTTATCTAAACTGCAACTCAAGAGTGGATAGAATTCCTTTCTTTACTGGGCAATCAATGAATATTCTCCCACAATAAGTGAAATATGTGAACAATGAACTATCCTTTCAGATTACAATGTGTAAAAGCATTTGATTCTCTTAAGCGGTAATTTTTCTCATTTGTCTGTATGTGTGTGTTAGTGATTGGCCTAGCATTTTGATTATCTGGGTGAATACTCGGTTGATGAGATGGTTCTTGATGACGAAACCAATTCCATGCGTCCTGGGCTAATCCTTGGGTTTTCCTCCCCAGAACAAGATGTAATCACCACCATCTACCCTCTGCCTGCTCTTCAGGTCTGTTGCAGGGCAGTGACGCCAATGTTGAAGGGCCTGAGTTCTTGGGCAGAAGGGCATGTTCTCCGTTCTGGTCGATTGTTTTACTAATTATCCTTGAGGGTTTGTAAATTCCAGGCTCCAAAATTCAGTTTAACTTTGATTTTCCGGTCACAGGTAGATGAGCCTACTGGATCCGGTTTTCCAGCCAGGTTGGGGATGGAACAGACTATTCTTGGGGCATCTTTTTGAGCTCTTTCCCCATGAGAACATCCACTCCTGAAGAGGGCTGCTCAGTCGTGGTGAAAGCTGCCAAAACGCTCCCCTGTTCTTACCCAGATCTCACAGTGATCGAGTCAGGTTTTATTCACAATTTTATTCATATAGGTGCTAGTTGAATGCATGTAGCTAAGAGGTAAAAATATTAAAAGTGTCTTGACTGTGGGAATTCAGTCATTGTCTCATATAATTAATTAGCCATTGTATTCCAGTGTATTCAACACTAAGAATGCATTGTTCTCGGTCTAATCAACTAATCAGTTCGAGCAAGGTCTTCGCCAAGCGGCACTGTAGCGCCAGGGTCCCAGGTTCGATTCCCGGCTTGGGTCACTGTCTGTGTGGAGTTGCACGTTCTCCCTGTGACTTCGTGGGTTTCCTCCGGGACATTCTGAATTCTCCCTCTGTGTACCCGAACAGTGCCGGGATGTGGCGACTAGGGGCTTTTCACAGTAACCTTATTGCAGTGTTAATGTAAGCCTACTTGTGACAATAAAGATAATTTTTTTTTAAACCTGTGTAACATGGAAAGTGTGAGAAACATATTCAGTAATTGTCCTAAGACTGTGCATGCAGACACTGAACTAGTTTTGATAGGCACCAACCACTCTTGAATAATGTCCAATATTTGATTAACAAATCATCCTCTTAAGTAACAGACATGCATTTGAACAAACCAGCGGTCTCAGCTGAGAATTAGAAGCCAACGAAAGTAATTGAGGGGTTAAATCAGAGATAAGAATTGCCTTAGAAATAGGACCTCGTGGCCGATGTCTTTGTTCCTGAATTCTTGAATGATCTATCTGTTTGTTTGTGTTTAAAGTGATTTATTGTTGTGCTTTATGCTTTTTGCCATGCGCTTGACTGTTTGACATTTTGTTTCTAAGTTTTTACTTAGTTCTTATTTAATTGTATTCACATGAGTAATTAACAATAATAAAGTCGTATTTTTGACACCTCCCACCAACCGTACTACCGATTCTTATTGGAAGGTAATATAAGAGTCCCACAATTTGGCGAGCCAGCCAAGAGTGCAAGAAGGAAGAGACCAAACCCCAAACCAAGGCATCGGGCAGCAGATCAGCAGAACTGAGGTAAAAGACTCTCACGTCTGCATCCGTTTAGAATTGGGTGACCCCCTAAACACCCCTTACGGAAATGTCCAACTTGAAATTGGCCCAAGTCCCAGAGCTCGACATTACAGGTTGCAAACCTGAAAATAGCCCATTTATCCCTACTCTCTGCTTCCTGTTAACTGTCCAATCCTCTATCCGTGCTGATATATTACTGCCTACACCATGAGCTCTTATTTTGTGAAGTAAACTTTGATGTGGCACCTTATCAAATGCCCCAACACCCAGCTGCTCCAACCTGTTCAAGTATATAGGTCTCCCATTCCCAAAACCATTCTCATAAATCTTTTCAACATCCTTTCTAATGCTTTCACGCCCTTCCTAATCTGTGGTGCCCAGAATTGAGCAAAAAATAGTTGAGTTGTGGTAAAATCTATGTTTTTTTTTCTTTAAAATTTTTTTTTTAGAATACCCAATTCATTTTTTCTCCAATTAAGGGGCAATTTAGCGTGTTCAATCCACCTACCTTGCACATCTTTTGGTTGTGGGGTGAAACCCACGCAAACACGGGGGGAATGTTCAAACTGCACACGGGCAGTGACCCAGAGCCGGGATCGAACCTGGGACCTCGGCGCCATGAGACTGCAGTGCTACCACTTCGCCACCATGCTGCCCGAAATCAATGTTTTGTTAAGGTCCACCGTACATACCTTCCTTGCTTTTCTACTCTCTGCCTCTATTTATAAAACTATTGCTATTAGTTCTGCAAGACCTGTACATATCTAAGAAAAAAAACCTGGCTCCAATATTTGAATGCAGATTTTACAAGACTGGACAAACAGCTGCTCTTTTTGCAATGTAGTTAAAGAAAATAGAGGCCCATAATTCAGAGAGGAAGCCTGGATTCCCTGCAAGAAGATTATTGTGCTCTGCATTTTCTGTACATGCTCGGTTTTGCTTTCAACGAGCAAAAGTAAAAGTGTTAACTAATTTTAATTTATGACATGACAGGAATGAAGGAAAGATGAAAGACATCAGAAATCTCGCTCAGATTCCAGCTACCAGGGAATTTTCTTATATCTCTTCTTCCTTTCAGAGATAATTTGGAGGCGATACATGAAAAATGAAAGGTAAATATAATTCATTTTTAAATTTTTCAAAAATAAAACGACTACTCGGAATTCTAAAAGTGCGTTTCATGAGAGATAAAACTTCTTATCGGAGCTGAAATATTTTTTTTGGAATAAATAAAAAGAATGACATTTAAAATATCAACAGATTTAATGACTTGAACACTAAAAATGCACATATATTTTCATATGGCATTTCAGTGCTGTCAAACACTGCCGGTTGAAGACTCTATAACAGTCTTGGGAGGGCTAGTAGGCCAACGGTGACTCATTGTCATCACTGTTGTCTTGTTACTACCTGGGAGATAGCTCCTGGTCTGTCTTGTTTAATAAAATTATTGCACTTTATGCTTAAAGGATGACCTGCATTGAGACAGCAGCAGCTGCCTTTTACTGCAGATTGCAGTCATATGCCTCAGCATATTGATCTCTGCCAAGAGGTTTCACTGTAACAGCAATGAAAAGGCGATAATGACAAATCGCATGAAGCAACTAGCAGTGCATAATTTACCTTTATTTTGTTTTAAATTGATGTGTTCAGTACTTTCTTCTCCCTTATGGTTGCTGTGCTGAATTTACATCTTCAGTGCCTGGGCGGTAATCTGACAGAGCAGGTCAGCCACCCATTGTGGAGCCGTCAGTTTTCCATTTGTTTGATTTCAATGGAATGAAAATCAGGCAGTGCGTAAATCAGGCGCGTGATCTGCTGCGCTAGATTACCCTCCCAGGCGCTGACAATGAAAGTTTCCATTTCCAGCTGAGAGGGAAGGCAGGTGACTGGTTCACAGGTCGCCGCGCCCGTACAGGCGGCCTGTCTTTGCTCAGCTGACCTGTTGTTTGTGTGTTCATATTGTTCAGCTACTGTCAGAATTTTATGTCAAGCTGATTTGCTGCTTACATGGTCATTTCGCAGAGCCAACGGAGGGTAAATTTTGTTAGATCATACATTTTCCACGCACAAAATGGGCTGCTTGCAGGATTTGGAAAAGGCAGGCCTGAGAACAAGCCTAATTTAGCCTCACAATCTTCAGACCAGTGAGCTGTAGACCATGATACAGCTTGTTGGGTAGGCCTCTAATAGGATTGCCTTGGTGGGGGTGGGGGTGATGGGAGGTGGGGTGGCGCTGAGTGGGGTAAAGGCAATTTGCAGGGAACCGATCAAGCACAAGCCTATAGCAGCCAACTGTGTTAATGTGGTAATGCGCTCCGAAGGCTAGTGATTCAAAAAAAACCTGTTGGACTTTAACCTGGTGTTGTAAGACTTATTAATGTGGAAGCAGAAGCAGGACTCTTTGGCCTGAATATTTGTTCCAAGAGCGGGAGCACAGGATTGGGGCATTTTCCAACTCTGCAAACCTGACTCAGGACAAAGTAGCCCAGAAGGTTGGATTATTGTTCCAGGGTTGCTGGATTCCCCAGGAGTGAGGCCAGGCAGCCTGGAATGAGTGAGGAGGATGCTGGATGCAGAGGAAGGCAGGTTGGATATTTAAGACAAAATCAGAAAAACATAAAAGAGCCCTCCAGCTTTCATCCCTCACACCCATTGACCCCCCCCCCCCTGCACACTCCTCATGCCCCCATGACCCCACCCTAAATGGCCTCTCATAACCTTCATGCCAACCTATCACCTCTGTCCACCCCCAATGGACCCTCATACCCTCCATGCCAACTTATGTCCCCCACTCAGCCCATTGCCTTTTATAGCCCCTATGCTGACTTAATGCCAAATCATGCCAACCCATGCCTCCCATCTATAATGCTTTACCTGTACACCTACCATACCAACTCAGTATCCACTATCGGTAGACCTCAGGACCCATCCTGAAATTAAACACAATTCCAAATATTTATTTCAGACTTTATTTTCAAAAACACTTATTCATAAGAACCCATTAACTACATTTACATCCCTTCAACTAAATTATCCCTCATAGTAACAAACATTTCACTCAATTTCATAATCCCTTAGAAAAACCAGCCCTAAAATTCATAGTCCCACTTCAAAAAATCCATCAAGCTGTGAAAAGGCAGCCACCCTACTGTGATAATGGGGAGATGCTAGATCAGTTATGCAGCACTAATCCAGTAATGGCTTATGTCAACAGAGTCAAATAGCTAACAATCATTTTTCTTTCACACTCCAAACACTTTTTTCAAAGAATTAGAGGGCAGCAGTTTTAAGTATCTTGATAGCTTGACTGTTCCTTTTGATGGTTCATCTTGGCATTTATCACATTTATTTTGGCAGCTCTTCTTGACAATTCAACTTTTTATATACATTCATATCTACTTTTAGGAATCCCAAATGGCACCTGACCTTTCCTAAAAAGCACTTGACCTTCCCCAAAGAGCACAATCTTATATTAAGATGCACCTTTGTGTCTTCCTCACAACTTGCTTTCCCACCTATCTTTGTATAATCAGCAAATTTACAATGCACTTGGTCCCTTCGTCCAAATCATTAATATAGATTGTTATTAGTTGAGGCCCTAGTATTATGGTCACCACTAGTTCATTTTGCTGAATGAACTCCCAACCCTATGTTTCCTGTTAATTAACAAAACCTCTATCCATATGATATTACCCCCAATATCATGAGTTCTTATCTTACACAATAACTTTTTATGTGGCAAAAGCCTTTATCAAATGCCTTTGTAAATCCAAATATACTGGGCTGGATTTTCCAAAAATGGGGCTATGTCCCACTGTAGCCATATAAAATGGCCACCTGCAAAGGACATTGGGAGTTGTGGTCAACTTGGACACAGACAAGTACACAGCCTCTGTGTATTGCGCAAAGAAGCCTTACCTGACCAAAACTTGCAACCATTAAAAGTCAATCATCATTTCCCCCAGGACAATAGAGTTTGAATCAAGGAGCTACAACAGTAGCAGACTAATCGGCGCCACTTCCCTTTATTTGAGAAGGCCGTCGTGCCCAGGATAATGATAGCTGGGACCCTCCCAGCCACCGACGTATCCGTCCTCTAATGGCCAGTATCAATGAGGGTGATCAAAACCCTATCAATCCATTGGAGCTGGATATAGGACCGTCCAAAATGGTGCGAAAGAGAAGAAGGATAAGGTGCACTAGGGATCGGCCTCTTTTGGACCGGCTTGTGTGCGACCAATTGCAGCATATCAACCAGCCAAGTTCAAGGACCTGCGATCGCTACCTGAAGGACGATCCCAGCCGAGACAAACCTGAAGACTTCCAACCGACCCACGTGAACACAGATAAAGGCCTTATCTCCCGCACAGAGCCGGTCACCCTGAAGTTAAGTAAAGGTCATCTTAGTTATTGGGTTTAGTTTAGTGCGTAGCCGCGTGAATCATTGCACATAGAACAAGTGCGTTAATAAATTTTTGGACTAATATACTGGTTGTGTTGTCATTCGGTCAATATAAGAAACAGCTTGTGGTTCACATAGAAATAATGAAGTCAACACCACATCGACATAAAAACACCAGTGTTTTACTCCAGGCTTTCCTGAAAAAAATATAGAGCAATTTACCTACCCGCAGGGAGCTATCAGGGATCCGGGGAGCTTCACGCAACTTTGGCTGCGTATAAGGGTTCCGGTTCCAAGTCCGCGCATGCGCACGGCGGTGGCCTCCAGTGGCCACGATGAGCACCATGGCGGACTCGGACCGCGGACCAGCACTAAGAAATAAGGTCCCCCCGATCGGCCTCGCGCTGCTTCATCCGACCCGCCCGATTGCTGCTCCAGCCGCCCATAAGGCCGCTCCCGGTGATGGATTTCCCCCGCCCACACCAGGGCGGCTGCGGACTGAGTCCGTAGCTGCCGCCCGTGAGTCCCGACCGGCCAGACGTGGTTAGAACCACGCCGTCGGGAACTCGGCCGATCGGGATCGGAATATCGCTGAGAGGGCCTCTGGCAATGGCCCCCCAGCCGCGTGCCGTAATTCGCGGACGAGTGAATTTCCGCGGACCGGAGAATCGCGGGAGCGGCGTAGGGCCCGATTCGTGCGTAAAAGTCGATTCTCCGCCCCCACACCCAAAGTGATTTCGGCGCGGGGCTGCGGAGAATCCAGCCCACTATATCTATTGTTTTCCTTATCCAGAATGCATATGATATCCTCAAAGAACTGTAATAAATTTGTTAGGCGTGCTTTTCTTTTCATAAAACCATGTTGACTCTGCCTGATTGCATTCTTCTTCTGTTCTCTGTGATTATTCGGTGATTATTCGTCGAACTATGGCCATAGAACATAGAACAGTACAGCACAGAACAGGCCCTTCGGCCCTCAATGTTGTGCCGAGCAATGATCACCCTACTCAAACCCACGTATCCACCCTATACCCGTAACCCAACAACCCCCCCCTTAACCTTACTTTTTAGGACACTACGGGCAATTTAGCATGGCCAATCCACCTAACCCGCACATCTTTGGACTGTGGGAGGAAACCGGAGCACCCGGAGGAAACCCACGCACACACGGGGAGGACGTGCAGACTCCGCACAGACAGTGACCCAGCCGGGAATCGAACCTGGGACCCTGGAGCTGTGAAGCATTTATGCTAACCACCATGCTACCGTGCTGCCCCCCATGTTCTGTAATTTTTTTATTATGGATAGGGTGAGGATGGAGGCCCCGAGTCTACTTCATCTGAAATGCGACTGAACCCCATGCTGTTAATCTGCTGCCCATGATAGCCATCTAGCCAACTGAGCTGACTGCCACCCACGCTTGAATAAGGGTATTATATTGATTGCTTTCCAATCTGCTGTAACCTTTCAACGATCTAGGGAAATGATATTTCATGGAAAGCATCCATGATAATAGTCCCATATTTTTGCCTAGTACTTTTTCTCTAATGGTAGTGATTGTTTATTTCTTAGCGGCCTTTCACCCCTGATATTCTACTGTTATTGGGATGTTTTGAGCACCTTTTACTGTGAGAACTAATACAAAGTATTTATTCAAAGTCTCTTCCATTTACTTGTTTCCCGTTAATAATTCTCCATCTTATTCTCTAAGGGACCAATGTTTACTTTAGCTACTCTCTTCCTTTTTGTATACCTTTCCTAAAATCCTAAGATGTTCCCAATCTTCTGGCCACACCTTAATCCTTATAACCTTGTATGCCTCTTTTTTCAATTTCATACCATTGTCAACTTCATCAGTTAGCGTTTCTATCTCTCTTCCCCTTTGATATGCTTCTTAAACCTGGGTCCTTGCCAATGGTGGCTGTTGGTTGAAGATTTGAGCTAAAATAATAATAATTGCTTATTGTCACAAGTAGGCTTCAATGAAGTTACTGTGAAAAGCCCCTAATTACCACATTCCAGCACCTGTTTGGGGAGGCTGGTACGGGAATTGAACCTGCGCTGCTGGTGTTGCTCTGAATTACATGCCAGCTATTTAGCCCACTGTGCTAAATGTTACATCTTGTTCAATAAAGTATAATTGGGTTTTTAGTGGTGTCTTAAGTTTACAATTAATGCTGAATGGTCTCACTAACCATAAAAGACATTATGATTTTAAAAATGTACAATTTAAAAATAAAATAATTTTTTAAAGTTTGTTCTAAATATTACTGTTTCTATCATAATCCAATGCCTATATTGCAATCATTTATTTCACTCACTGTAAAATTTTGATTAAATTTCAAAAATTCAATTTACTTCCTGATTTGCTTTCTGTGAGAATGTGACAATGTGATTGGTTGCTTACCCTTCTTCACGATTACTTTTGCTGCGCACCTGGAGATCCCCTTGAGTTGGCACCAGGGATTGCTGGATCTTTGTGCAAAGCTTTCTTTGAGGTCACGAGTGAGCTCCACTGCGACTTCCAGTGACGGGGATGTGCTGAGCGAATGCACGAAAGGTGGCTCTCCTCCTAGAAACTTGAAATTAGGCACATTTAACCCCAAAATAACCCACTAAAACAGAGGGGGGAAAAAACACCCTCCTCCAACACCGCCACCACAAAAGAAACATGCCTAGCAACAACAAACCGAGGAGCCGAAGAAATGGCAGGGACAGTAAAAGCCAAGAGAGGAAGATTGAGGTGATGGCGAACACGAGAGGCGACAGGGTCCCGGCCACACGCGAACAGGATGGACTGCCAGAACATATGCCGGGCTACCTCCCGATGAACGAATGGAGGGAATTCCTAACACAGGAACTCAAGAACTCAAGAAGGACATCAAACCGGGAATGATGACGACGGTGAAAGTGGCAATAGCGGAGGCGCTGGTCACACTGCGGGCAGCGCTGGAAAAGACGGAACGGCGGCTAAAGATGCAGGAGCGATGATTAGAGAGCTGGAGAAGGCTGCAACTGAACAGAGTGATCTGATCGCCTCATTGGGACAATGATGGCAAGATTGGTGGCGGCCACAAAGGCCACTAAAAGGGGGTCAAGGACCAAGAAAATCGATCACGCCACCAAATCCTCCACATTGTGGGCCTACCGGAGTGCACTGAGGGCAGAAACCCTACAGAGTACATTGCCCAGACGTTGGGCAAAACTGGTTGGAAGAGGGAGCTTCCCCAAACTTCCAGAAGTGGACAGAGCCCACAGGTCACTCTGGCCAAAGCCCAAGGCCGGGGAGCAGCTGCGGGCCATCATTGAGAAGCTGCACCGGTACCAAGACCGGGAAAAGATCCTGAATTGGGCAAGACACACATGGTCTTGTTAATGGGAGGGACACTCAATCCGGGTGTACCAGGACATTGGGGCAGAGCTGGCCAACCCGGGTGGTATTTAACAAAGCTAAGGCAGCCCTTCATAAGAACAATGTGCAGTTCGGAACGCTTACCCTGCCAAGCTCTGGGTGACTTTCCAGGCTAAGAAGTAGTATTTCACTGCACTGTCGGATACAGATGAATTGTGCACACGCAACAAAACCAGCAGTGAACCAGACACTTAATCATATCGGTGAACAAAAATGCAGAGACTATTTGCGTGGGACTGAACTGTCTTATCTTCAAACCTGATGTTGAGACTCAGAAAGGAAGGGGTGAGTGCGGTAAGACAAAGGGAGGGTTGAGAAGGAAGAAAGTGGGGAAGAGACACACAGGGGCTTTTCACAGTAACATCATTGCCATGTTAATGTAAGCCTACTTGTGACAATAAAAAAGATTATTATTACATCGGTCAGGAAAGGCATAGATTGATCCTGGGGGAAAGGCCACCACACTAGCGGGTGAGCTAGCAGAAGGAAGTACGAAGCGGGGTGCGCGGCACAGCTCCCGATGGGGAGAGGGTGCCTGGTGACAGGAGAAGAGCATACTCTAATGGGGGTGCAATGGGGGGGGGTTAAACAGAGGGGGAAAGGGTGGGGGGAGAAACTCTTATGGACGAAGGGGGTGAAAAAGGGGGGGAGGGCACTAGGCTGGCCACGACAGATCGCACATGGCAGCAAGGAAAACAAAGGCACCCCAAACAGCCATTTTGGAGGACGTCAAGCAAAGGGAAGCCCCGGAATGCAGGGGCAGACCCACATGGCGTAAACATAGATGGCAGCCATCTTGGGTGGCCCCTGGACTAAGAGGAACCCCGAGAGTAGGGGAAGAGCCATGTGATGACGATGGTGACCACGGCCATCTTGGATGGCCCCCTAACAAAGGGAGGCAGTTCCTCAACATACTGGACATGCTGGTTGTAGGGGAATAGAAGAGACAGGGCCTGGAAACACCATTAGAACTGGGAGAAGTCATGGAGAGAATCAACTCCATGCAGGCAGGGAAGACACCAGGGCCAGATGGATTGCCGGCAGACATCTACAAAAGATTCACGCCAACATTGGCCCCACACCTGTGGGAGATTTTCGCAGACTTGCTGGTAAGGGGCACCCTGCCACTGACACTGGCACAAACCTCAATAATGCTGATACCCAAAAGGACAAAGACCCGACAAAATGTGGGTCCTATAGGTTCACCTCTCTGCTCAACGTAGATGCGAAGATACTGACAAAGGCCCTGGAAAAGCTGCTGGAGAGCTGCATGCCAGAGGTAGTCATGGAGGACCAGACGAGCTTTGTCAAGGTCGGGCAGCTAATATCGAACATCAGGCATCTACTGAGCGTGATAATGACCCCACCGGGGAGAGAACACCAGAAGAGATCATCTCACTGGACGCAGAAAAGGCCTTCGACAAAGTCAAGTGGACGAACGTCATAGAGATACTGGGTTTGGGTTCAGGCCAGGGTTCACCACCTGGGTGAAACTACAGCACAGCGCTCCCATGGTGAACGTACAGATAAACAACACTAGCTCTGAATACTTCCAACTGCACAGAGGCAGGGATGCCCGGCATCCCCGCTGCTGTTTGCCCTGGCAATCGAATGTTCTACAAAGGAAAAGAAACATGGCACCCCCCCCCCCCCCCCCCCCCCCCCCCGCCGACCAAACACTCAAAACGCCCAGTGGCAGTAGCCATGCTCCTGACGTGGTACAAAATGTGGCAACACTTCGGCGTAACCTAAATGTCTACCGTGGTCCCCATCTGTAACAACCGCAGGTTTACTCCCACAATATTGGATGCAACCTTAGAAGATGGAAACAGGACGAGGGGACTCTGACGGTTAGGGACATGTACACAGACGACAGTGTAGTGACCCTGGGGGAATTCACGGAGAGGTTCCAATGGTCAAAAGGAAATGAGCTAAGACACATACAGGTCAAAAACTTCCTCCATAAAGGAACAATGACATACCCCCAGATACCAGGGCATTTGTTAGTCGAAGAACTGTTGGCCACAGGTGACCTAGGGAAGGGAAATTGTGGGGATTTACACGGATGACTATTGGAGGATGTACGCTCCCCCCTGAACAAGACAAGGGAAATATTGGAGGAGGAATAAGGCATAGAAATAGGGGGAGGACTCTGGATTGAAGCACTATACAGGGTGAATGCCATCTCCACATGCGCAGGGCTCAGCCAAATGCAGCTAAAGGTGGTGCACAGAGCACACCTAACTAGAATCCGAATGAATAGGTTCTTTCCAGAGGTGGAGGCCAAGTGTGAACGGAGCCAGGGAGGCCCGGCCAACCGCACCCACATGTTCTGGGCCTTCCCCAGACTTGCCACCAAATAGTAACGAGATGGTGGGGCAGGCAATAAACAAAGAAATAACTGATGCATGTAGAAATGGTACAGCAGTTATCATGGGGGATTTTAATCTACATGTCGATTGGTTTAACCAGGTCGGTCAAGGCAACCGTGAGGAGGAGTTTATAGAATGTATCCGCGATAGTTTCCTAGAACAGTATGTAATGGAACCTACGAGGGAACAAGCGGTCCTAGATCTTGTCCTGTGTAATGAGACAGGATTGATTCATGATCTCATAGTTAGGGATCCTCTCGGAAGGAGCGATCACAATATGGTGGAATTTAAAATACAGATGGAGGGTGAGAAAGTAAAATCAAATACTAGTGTTTTGTGTTTAAACAAAGGAGATTACAAGGGGATGAGAGAAGAACTAGCTAAGGTAGACTGGGAGCTAAGACTTTATGGTGGAACAGTTGAGGAACAGTGGAGAACCTTCCAAGCAATTTTTCACAGTGCTCAGCAAAGGTTTATACCAACAAAAAGGAAGGACGGAAGAAAGAGGGAAAATCGACCGTGGATATCTAAGGAAATAAGGGAGAGTATCAAATTGAAGGAAAAAGCATATAAAGTGGCAAAGATTGCTGGGAGATTAGAGGACTGGGAAATCTTTAGGGGGCAACAGAAAGCTACTAAAAAAGCTATAAAGAAGAGTAAGATAGAGTATGAGAGTAAACTTGCTCAGAATATAAAAACAGACAGTAAAAGTTTTTACAAATATATAAGACAAAAAAGAGTGGCTAAGGTAAATATTGGTCCTTTAGAGGATGAGAAGGGAGTTTTAATAATGGGAAATGAGGAAATGGCTGAGGAACTGAACAGGTTTTTTGGGTCGGTCTTCACAGTGGAAGACACAAATAACATGCCAGTGACTGATAGAAATGAGGCTATGACAGGTGAGGACCTTGAGACGATTGTTATCACTAAGGAGGGAGTGATGGGCAAGCTAATGGGGCTAAAGGTAGACAAGTCTCCTGGCCCTGATGGAATGCATCCCAGAGTGCTAAAAGAGATGGCTAGGGAAATTGCAGATGCACTAGTGATAATTTACCGAAATTCACTAGACTCTGGGGTGGTCCCGGTGGATTGGAAATTAGCAAACGTGACGCCACTGTTTAAAAAAGGAGGTAGGCAGAAAGCAGGAAATTATAGGCCAGTGAGTTTAACTTCGGTAATAGGGAAGATGCTGGAATCTATCATCAAGGAAGAAATTGCGAGGCATCTGGATAGAAATTGTCCCATTGGGCAGACGCAGCATGGGTTCGTAAAAGGCAGGTCGTGCCTAACTAATTTAGTGGAATTTTTTGAGGACATTACCAGTGCAGTAGATAACGGGGAGCCGATGGATGTGGTATATCTGGATTTCCAGAAAGCCTTTGACAAGGTGCCACACAAAAGGTTGCTGCATAAGATAAAGATGCATGGCATTAAGGGTAAAGTAGTAGCATGGATAGAGGATTGGTTAATTAATAGAAAACAAAGAGTTGGGATAAATGGGTGTTTCTCTGGTTGGCAATCAGTAGCTAGTGGTGTCCCTCAGGGATCCGTGTTGGGCCCACAATTGTTCACAATTTACATTGATGATTTGGAGTTGGGGACCAAGGGCAATGTGTCCAAGTTTGCAGATGACACTAAGATGAGTGGTAAAGCGAAAAGTGCAGAGAATACTGGAAGTCTGCAGAGGGATTTGGATAGGTTAAGTGAATGGGCTCGGGTCTGGCAGATGGAATACAATGTTGACAAATGTGAGGTTATCCATTTTGGTAGGAATAACAGCAAACGGGATTATTATTTAAACGATAAAATATTAAAGCATGCCGCTGTTCAGAGAGACTTGGGTGTGCTAGTGCATGAGTCACAGAAGGTTGGTTTACAAGTGCAACAGGTGATTAAGAAGGCAAATGGAATTTTGTCCTTCATTGTTAGAGGGATGGAGTTTAAGACTAGGGAGGTTATGTTGCAATTGTATAAGGTGTTAGTGCGGCCACACCTGGAGTATTGTGTTCAGTTTTGGTCTCCTTACTTGAGAAAGGACGTACTGGCGCTGGAGGGTGTGCAGAGGAGATTCACTAGGTTAATCCCAGAGCTGAAGGGGTTGGATTATGAGGAGAGGTTGAGTAGACTGGGACTGTACTCGTTGGAATTTAGAAGGATGAGGGGGGATCTTATAGAAACATTTAAAATTATGAAGGGAATAGATAGGATAGATGCGGGCAGGTTGTTTCCACTGGCGGGTGACAGCAGAACTAGGGGGCATAGCCTCAAAATAAGGGGAAGTAGATTTAGAACTGAGTTTAGGAGGAACTTCTTCACCCAAAGGGTTGTGAATCTATGGAATTCCTTGCCCAGTGAAGCAGTTGAGGCTCCTTCATTACATGTTTTTAAGGTAAAGATAGATAGTTTTTTGAAGAATAAAGGGATTAAGGGTTATGGTGTTCGGGCCGGAAAGTGGAGCTGAGTCCACAAAAGATCAGCCATGATCTCATTGAATGGCGGAGCAGGCTCGAGGGGCCACATGGCCTACTCCTGCTCCTAGTTCTTATGTTCTTATGTTCTTGCCGGGTATTTGACCACCTTTGTTGAGGCAATGTCCAGGGTTGTGGGAGTGAGGGTGGTGCCAGGCCCAAATGTGGCAGTCATCGGGGTCTCAGACCAGCCAGAACTCTTTATGGGGACGGTGCCGATGCCCTTGCCTTTGCCTCCCTGATCGCCTGCCAGAGAATCCTGCTCGGTTGGCGATCGGCAGCACCACCCAAGGTTGCAGACTGACTGTCTGACCTGGCAGAATTTCTCAAACTGGAGTAATTAAAATTTGGCTTCCACAGGGCCTGGAAGCCATTCACCAACTTGTTCAACGATCTGTTTGAAGCCAGCAACCAATAAAGGGGGAGGAGGAAAGGGGAGGAGGAGACAGCAGGAGAGAAAGCAGCTGTATGTAAATATCTGTACTGACTTCTACCTGTCTTTTTACCTCCCTTTATTTCTTCCTCGTTCTTGTTTTATATTTTTTGTGTTGTTTTTTTTACCCTCTAGTCGGCGCGGTTATATAAAGTGTAACGTGTAACGAGTGTAACGAGTTGTGAAATACAAAATGTGAAAACCCAATAAAAACACTTTTTAAAAAAGGGTGAGCACATTGCTTCACCGATGACCTCACAATCCAGTTTATATTTTATTAGGTGAATTTTGTATCCATTAAGGTTGTGCCGATGTTAATGCTGAGGAATGAACCACTTTTTATTTCAATCATGCCTCAATGACTACTCGGCCAAGTAATTGAGCTAGATGCAGAGTAAATTTCCAACTCTGCTTCAGCAATATATCTCAGAAGATCAACTTTTACTGCATCAGAGTGGTATTTATCTATTTATCATCAGCTGTCTCCTTACTGAGTCATATAGCCAATCTGTCCAATTAAAGACAGTTTTGTGCACTGGCTCCATTATCACTAAAGAGATGATTCTAGTTACCTAATATCAAGCTATGAAGGACTCTTCAAGCCAGCGGAGGAGATTTTCACCTGAATGGGGTGAATCAGGATAGGTGAATGACCAGCTTCTAACTCAATGAACCAGCTAGTTACCTCTGCTACAATGTTAATGGCGCCTGCTCCAAGGGACATAAACCTTTTTCTCTTTTATTGATATAAGGAAAGAAAAACTTGTATCGATATAATGGCCTCCATGACCTTATGACACTTATAGAACATAGAACATAGAACAGTACAGCACAGATACCCCAAAGCCAATTAAGTATTTTAACACCGTACTACAGATTCAGTTATTCTTTTTTTAAAAAATAATTTTTATTCACGTTTTTCAATAACAAATTTTCTCCCCACAATTTAAAACAAACAAGGCGTGTTTCCACACCAACACAAGAAAAGAACTCACCCCCCCAAAATAAATAATAACAAAAAACCAACAGCAAAACAAGAAAGAAGAAAATAACAACATAGCAAACCCACCGCCGCAAAAACAAACCCCCTAACCATCCCCAAACCCCCCCCCCCCAAGTTGCTGCTGAGACCAACCACTCTCTACCCCTTTGCCAGGAAATCGAGAAAGGGCTGCCACCACCGAAAGAACCCCTGTACCGACCCCCTCAGGGCAAACTTCATCCTCTCCAACTTGATGAACCCAGCCATGTCGTTGATCCAGGCCTCCGAACACGGGGGCCGCGTATCCCTCCACTGTAACAGAATCCTGCGCCGGGGTACTAGAGATGCAAAGGCCAGAATGCCGGCCTCTCTCGCCTCCTGCACTCCCGGCTCCGAAGCTACCCCAAAGATCGCGAGCTCCCAGCCCGGCTTGACCCTAGACAAAGTCCCCGCCACCCCCTTCCAAAACCTCTCCAAGGCCGGACAAGCCCAGAACATATGGGTGTGGTTCGCCGGGCCTCACAAACACCTCCTGCACCTGTCTCCCCCTCCGAAGAACCGGCTCATCCTTGCCCCTGTCATGTGATCCCTATGCAGCACCTTCAGCTGAATTAGGCTGAGCCGTGCGCAAGAGGAGGAGGAATTCACCCTCTCCAGGGTGTCCGACCACGTTCCATCTTCTTTTTTTTTTAAATAATTTTTATTGAAAGAGTTTTTCCATACAGACATTTACCCCTACTAATTTTTAAATTATTTACAACACAATCCCTCGAGGCAAATATCCCTCCCTCGCCCGCCCTCTCGCGCGCACCATTCCTCCCCCCCACCCCCCCCCCAAGCAACAACTTAACAAACAAGGCAGCCTACAGTTACAGACATGAGCAGCGAGCAGACTTGCCCGCGTTACAGTCGTGCATGTCCCCCCACGACCATTGCTGCCCCCCCCTCCCCTCCCCTCCCCCTCCCCCCCTCCCCCCCCCTCCCCTCCCCCTCCCCCCCCTCTCCCCCCCCCCCCCCCCGGGTTGCTGCTGCCACGACCCCGAACGCCTATCTCTGATCTAAAAAGTCAAGGAAAGGTTGCCACCGCCTGGAGAATCCCTGTACCGACCCTCTCAGGGCAAATTTGATCCTTTCTAGCCGAATATAGCTAGCCATATCGTTAATCCAAGTTTCAACGCTTGGAGGACTCGCGTCCTTCCATTGAATTAGTATCCTTCGTCGAGCCACTAGGGACGCAAAGGCCAGTATTCCGGCCTCCCTAGCCTCCTGTACCCCCGGTTCTACCCCGACCCCAAAGATCGCAAGCCCCCATCCTGGATTGACCCTGGACCCCACCACCTTCGACACCATCCTTGCCACCCCCTTCCAGAACCCTTCCAGCACCGGACATGCCCAGAACATATGCACATGGTTCGCTGGGCTTCCCAGACATCTGACACACCTGTCCTCACCCCCAAAGAACCGGCTCATCCTTGTCCCCGTCATGTGAGCTCTATGCAGCACCTTAAATTGAATGAGGCTCAGCCTCGCACACGAGGAGGAAGAATTGACCTTCTCCAGTGCATCCGCCCACGTCCCGTCTTAACATAGAACATAGAACATAGAACAGTACAGCACAGAACAGGCCCTTCGGCCCTCGATGTTGTGCCGAACAATGATCACCCTACTTAAACCCACGTAACCCGTATACCCATAACCCAACAATCCCCCCATTAACCTTACACTACGGGCAATTTAGCATGGCCAATCCACCTAACCCGCACATCTTTGGACTGTGGGAGGAAACCGGAGCACCCGGAGGAAACCCACGCACACACGGGGAGGACGTGCAGACTCCACACAGACAGTGACCCAGCCGGGAATCGAACCTGGGACCCTGGAGCTGTGAAGCATTGATGCTAACCACCATGCTACCGTGAGGCCCCCAATCTATCTGCTCTCCCAGCTCCCCTTCCCACTTGGCTTTCAGCTCCTCCCCTGATGCTTCTTCCGCCTCCTGAATTATCTGGTAGATGTCTGATATCTTCCCCCCTCCGACCCAGACCCCCGAGAGCACCCTATCACTCGCCCCCTTACTGGGGAGCAGGGGGAACCCCTCCACCTGCCGCCTAGCAAATGCCTTCACTTGTAAATATCTGAACATGTTTCCCGGGGGGAGCTCAAACTTCTCTTCCAGCCCTCCCAGGCTCGCAAACCTCCCCTCTATAAACAGGTCCTTCAGCTGCCGTATGCCCACCCTGTACCAGCTCTGAAATCCCCCGTCGATGTTCCCCGGGATGAATCTATGGTTCCCTCTTATTGGCGCCGCCAACAGACCTCCCATTTCCCCCCTGTGTCGCCTCCACTGCCCCCATATCTTGAGGGTGGCCGCCACCACCGGGCTCGTGGTGTACCTCGTGGGGGGGAGCGGCCATGGTGCCGTTACTAGGGCCCCCAGGCTTGTGTTGCCACAGGACGCCCTCTCCATTCGTTTCCAAGCTGCCCCCTCCCCTTCCATCATCCACTTGCGCACCATTGACACATTTGCCGCCCAGTAATACCCCGAGAGATTGGGTAGTGCCAGCCCTCCACTGTCCCTACTCCGCTCCAAAAAGACCCTCCTCACCCTTGGGGTGCCGTGCGCCCACACGTAGCTCATGATGCTACTCGTCACCTTTTTGAAGAAGGCCCTAGGGAGGAAGATGGGCAAGCATTGAAATAGAAACAAGAACCTTGGGAGGACCGTCATTTTGATTGACTGCACCCTCCCCGCCAGCGACAGCGGTACCATGTCCCACCTCTTAAATTCCTCCTCCATCTGTTCCACCAAGTTCAACTTGTGGAGGGTCCCCCAGTTCCTTGCCACCTGCACCACTAAGTACCTAAAGCTCTTTCCTGCTCGCTTGAAGGGGAGTCTCCCAATACCCTCTCCCTGGTCCCCCGGGTGTATCACAAAAACCTCGCTTTTGCCCAAATTTAGTTTGTACCCCGAAAAGTCCCCAACTCTGCTAATAGTTCCATTATCTCCGGCATTCCCCCTTCTGGGTCTGCCACGTACAGCAGTAGATCATCCGCATACAGCGATACCCGATGTTCCTCCCCTCCCCTAGTCAGTCCTCTCCACCCCCCTGAACCCCTCAGTGCCATCGCCAACGGTTCAATCGCCAGTGCGAAAAGTAAGGGGGATAGGGGACATCCCTGCCTGGTCCCTCGGTGGAGCCCGAAATACTCCAACCTCCTCCCGTTTGTCACTACACTCGCCGTCGGGGCCGAGTAGAGCAACTTCACCCACTTAATAAACCCTTCCCCAAACCCAAACCGTTCCAACGTCTCCCACAGGTACTCCCACTCCACCCTATCGAATGCCTTCTCCGCGTCCAGCGCTACCACTATCTCAGCCTCCCCCTCCACTGCCGGCATCATATTTACATTCAGCAATCTCCGCACGTTCGTGTTGAGCTGCCGCCCCTTCACGAACCCCGTCTGGTCCTCATGGATTACCCCTGGCACACAATCCTCTATTCTAGCTGCCAGGATCTTTGCCAGCAACTTGGCATCCACGTTCAGAAGCGAGATAGGCCTGTAGGACCCGCACTGCACGGGGTCTTTATCCCGCTTCAATATCAGGGAGATCAGAGCCTGCGACATTGTCGGGGGCAGAAGCCCCCCCTCTCGCGCCTCATTAAAGGCTCGTACCAGTACCGGTCCCACCAAGTCCACATTTTTCTTATAGAATTCCACCGGGAACCCATCTGGCCCCGGCGCCTTCCCCGCCTGCATCTGACCTATTCCCTTGACTAGCTCCTCTAGCCCTATTGGCGCCCCCAGCCCTTCTACCAGCCCCTCCTGGACCCTTGGGAACCTCAATTTGTTTAGGAAGTCCTCCATTCCCCCTCTCCTTGTCGGCGGCTCAGACCGATACAACTCCTTGTAAAAATCCCTGAAGACCCCGTTCACTTCTTGCCCCTTCTGCACTACCTTCCCGCCCCTCTCCTTCACTCCCCCAATCTCCCTAGCCGCATCTCGTTTGCGAAGCTGGTGTGCCAGCATCCTGCTCGCCTTTTCCCCATACTCATAGACCGCGCCCTGCGCGCTTCTCCACTGCGTCTCTGCCTTCCTGGTGGTCAGCAGGTCGAACTTGGCCTGCAGGCTGCGCCGTTCTCCCAGCAGCCCCTCCTCTGGTGCCTCCGCATATCTCCTATCCACTTCCAATAGCTCCCCCACCAGCCTCTCCCTCTCCTGCCTCTCCTTTCTTTCTCTGTGTGCCCTTATGGAGATCAGCTCTCCCCTGATCACTGCCTTCAGGGCCTCCCAGACCATCCCCACCTGCACCTCACCCGTGTCATTCAAGTCCAGATAGCTCTCAATGCTCTTCCGGACCCTTTTACACACCTCGCCGTCCGCTAACAGCCCCACATCCAGCCGCCACAGCGGGCGCTGGTCCCGCGCCTCCCCCATTTCCACATCCACCCAATGTGGTGCATGATCAGAGATCGCAATGGCCGAGTACTCAGCTTCCCGTACCCTCGGGATCAGCCCCCTGCTCAACACGAAGAAATCGATTCTGGAGTACACTCTATGGACGTGGGAGAAAAAGGAATACTCCCTCGCCCTCGGCCTACCAAACCTCCATGGGTCTACTCCTCCCATCTGCTCCATGTACCCCCTCAGCACTTCTGCCGCTGCCGGCCTCCTATTGGTCCTTGAGCTCGATCTGTCTAGCCCGGGGTCCAGCACTGTGTTAAAGTCCCCCCCCCATAATCAAGCCCCCTGCCTCCAGTCCCGGAATGAGGCCCAATAGGCGCCTCATAAAACCCGCATCATCCCAGTTCGGGGCATATACGTTGACCATCACCACTTTCTCCCCCTGCAGCTTACCCTTCACCATCACATACCTACCCTCCTTATCCGCCACCACCTCCTCCGCCACGAACGACACCCTCTTTCCCACCAGAATCGCCACCCCCCGGTTCTTTGCGTCCAATCCAGAGTGGAACACCTGTCCCACCCACCCCCTTCTCAGGCGAACCTGGTCCACTACCTTCAAATGGGTCTCCTGTAACATTGCTACATCAGCCTTCAGTCCCTTCAGGTGTGAGAATACCCTTGATCTCTTGACCGGCCCATTCAGCCCCCTCACGTTCCAAGTGATCAGCCGGGTCGCGGGACGACCCGCCCCCTTCCCCTGCCGATTAGCCATGTCCTGTTCCCTGCTCGCCCCGGGTCGACCCTCCCCCTCTGACCCGCTCCCCATGGCGATGGCCCCTCCCCCCACCCCTCCAGTCCTCCACTTCCCGTTCCTGGTCTTTCCAGCAGCAACCCGGTGTCCCTCCCTAACCCCCCCCAGGCTAGGACCCCTCCTAGCCGCGATGTACCCTCCATCGTACTCCCGTAAGTCAGCTGGTTTACGCTGACCCGGCTGCTCCTGCCACACTCCGACTCCTCCCGGCTCGGGGGGGGGGCCTCCCCCCCCTTGCCACTCACGTTCCATCTTCAATCTCTTCCCCTAGCTCTTCCTCCCACTTCGCTTTGAGCTCTTCTACTGAGGCCTCCTCCTCCTCCTGCACCACTGGTAAATAGCCGAGATTTTTCCTTCACCGACCTACGTCCCCTGAAAGCACCCTATCTTGCACCCCCCTTGACGGCAGTCACAGAAACTCCGCCACCTGCCTCTTAACAAAGTCCCTGACCTGTATATACCTAAAAGCGTTCCCGGGGGGAGGTTCCCCACCAGCTCCTCCAGAGTCGCGAACTTCCCATCCAGGAAGAGGTCCCCAAACTGTCTGATGCCTACCCTGTGCCAACTCCCTCACCCGTTCTCCCTGGCGCAAAACGGTGATTGCCCCGTATCGGGGCCCAAACAGAAGCCTTCACTTCCCCCCTATTCCGCCTCCACTGTCCCCAGATTTTAAGGGATGCAACCACCACCGGACTTGTAGAGTACTTTCCCGGGGGGAGTGGAAGTGGGACCATCACCAAAGCCTCCAGACTCGTACCCGCACAGGACGCTACCTCCAATCTCTTCCATGCATCACCCTCCCCTTCCGTCACCCACCTGCGAATCATCGCCACGTTCGCCGCCCAATAATATCCACACAGGTTGGGCAACACCAGGCCCCCTACCTCCCTTCTTCGCTCCAAAAATACCCTCCTTACTCTCGGGCCTTCCGCGCCCACACAAACCCCAGAATCGACTTATTCACCCTTCTGCAAAAAAGCCTTTGGGATCAATATGGGGAGGCACTGGAAAAGAAACAAAAACCTCGGGAGCACCGTCATCTTAATCGACTGGACCCTGCCCGCCAACGAAAGCGGTAGCGCATCCCACCTCCTGAACTCCTCCTCCATCTGCCCCATCAGCCTCGAAAAGTAAAGCCTATGCATGGCCCCCCCAGGTCCTAGCCACCTGGATCCCAAGATACCTAAAGCTCCTCTCAGTCCTATCCAACGGGAGTTCACCTATCTCCCTCTCCTGATCCCTGGGTGCAGGACAAACAGCTCACTTTTCCCCACATTGAGCTTATAGCCCGAAAAGTCCCCAAACTCCCCAAGTATCTTCAGCACCTCTGGCATCCCCTCAGCCGGATCCATGACATACAGCAGCAGATCATCTGCATACAGCGACAACCGGTGCTCCCCCCCCCCCCCCCCCCCCCCCCCCCGCCCAGCACAATCCCCCTCCAACTCTTCGAGTCCCTCAGCGCCATGGCCAGGGGCTGAATCGCTAACACGAAGAGCAGGGGAGACAAGGGGCACCCCTGCCTTGTCCTCCTGGAAAGCCGAAAGTCCGCCGACCTCCTCCCATTCGTCACCACACCCGCCACCGGGGAGCTGTACAGCAACCTCACCCAGCTGATGAACCCCTCAACAAACCCAAACCTCCGCAACAACTCCCTCAGGTAACTCCACTCCACCCTATCAAAAGCTTTCTCCGCATCCATGGACGCCACTATTTCTGACTCCCCAGCCGCTGGCACCATCATCATGACATTAAGGAGACTCCGCACGTTGGCATTCAGTTGTCTCCCCTTTACAAACCCCGTTTGGTCCTCATGGATCACCGTCGGGACCACATCCTCCACCCTCCTGGACAGCACCTTTGCCAACAACTTGACATCTACATTAAGGAGCGAGATCGGCCTGTAAGACCCACACTGAAGGGGGTCCTTGTCCCGCTTCAGGAGCAAAGAGATAATTGCCCTGGACATCATTGGGGGCAGAGCCCCCCCCCCCCCCCCCCCCCCCCCCCCCCCCCCCCCAACCCCTCCCTGGCCTCATTCAGGGTCCTCACAAGCAGAGGGCCCAGAAAATCAGAAAATTTCTTGTAAAATTCCACCGGGAACCTGTTAGGCCCCAGCGCTTTCCCTGTCTGCATACTTCCCAACGCCTCCACCAGCTCCTCCAACTCAATTGGGGCCCCCAAACCCTCCACCCGCTCGTCCCCTACTCTTGGGAACTCCAGCCTATCCAAAAAGCGGTCCATCCCACCTGCTTCCCTGGGGGGGCACCGCCCAGTACAGCCCTCGTAAAAGGATCTGAACACCCCATTGATGTCCTTTCCACTCCGCACCAAGTTCCCTCCTGCATCCGTGGCTCCCCCAATTTCTCTAGCTGCCTCCCGCTTCCGGAGCTGGTGAGCCAACATCCGACTTGCCTTCTCCCCATACTCATATACTGCCCCCTGCGCCCTCCTCCACTGCGCCTCCGCCTTCCGGGTGGTTAAAATGTCAAATTCCACTTGGAGATTGCGCCGTTTCCGCAAAAGCCCCTCCTCTGGGGTGTCTGCATACCTCCTATCCACCACCAGCCTCTCCCTCTCGGCCCTCTCCCCCCTCTCCCTGTGTGCCCGAATAGATATCAGCTGCCCTCTGACTACTGCCTTTAGCGTTTCCCAAACCATCCCAACCTGCACCTCCCCGTTGTCATTGGTTTCTAGATACCCCTCTATGCCCCCACGGATCTGCCCGCACACTTCCTCCTCTGCTAAAAGCCCCACATCCAGCCTCCACAGCGGGTGCTGATCCTTCCCCTCCCCAGCTCCAGATCCACTAAATGTGGGGCATGATCAGAAATGGCTATCGCCAAATACTCCGCCCCCACTACTCTCAGGATTAGCGCCCTGCTAAGCACAAAAAAATCAATCCGGGAGTACGCCTTATGAACATGGGAGAAAAAGGAGAACTCCCTACCCCCTGGCTCCAAAAACCTCCATGGGTCCAACCAACCCCCCCCCCCCCCCCCCCCCCCCCATCTGATCCATGAATCCACTCAGCACCGAGGCCGCTGCCGGCCTCCTGCCTGTCCTAGACTTCGAGCGATCCAGAGCCGGATCCAGCACCGTGTTAAAGTCCCCACCAAGGATCAATCCCCCTGTCTCCAGATCCGGGATCAGGCCCAGCATTCGCCGCATGAAGGCCGCATCGTCCCAGTTGGGAGCATAAACATTAACCAAGACCACCCGCTACCCCTGAAGTCTCCCACTCACCATCACATATCGACCTGCACTATCTGCCACCACTTTGGACGCAACGAACGACAGGCTCTTACCGATCAAAATTGCCACCCCACGGTTCTTCGCATCAAGCCCCGAGTGAAACACCTGTCCCACCCAACTTTTTCTTAGCCTCACCTGATCCGTAACCCTGAGGTGCGTCTCCTGGAGCATAGCCACACCCGTTCCCAGCCCCCTCAAGTAAGCCAAGACCCGGGATCGCTTCACCAGACCATTCAGCCCCCTCACATTCCATGTGACCAGCCGAACCCAGGGGGCCATCCCCCTCCTCCTACGCCGATCAGCCATAACTCTTCCTCAACCCGCCACGCGCCCAGGGAACCCCCCAAGCCCGCTCCCCACGGCGGCAGACCCCCCTCCCAACCCCCCCCCCCCCCCCCCCCCCCCCCACAACCCCCCCCCCCCCCCCCTTCACCATCCATTCCCTCACAGTCCCTGCAGCAACAACCCGGTACCCCCCACCTTCTTCCTCCCCCCCAAACCCCCCCACCCCCCCCAAGCTAGGCCCCCCCCCCCAGCTGCGTTACCCCTAACATTGTCAGCTGACTTCTGCTGACCCCGGCTACTCCCGCCACAACCACGAACCCCCCCCCCCACCCCGACGCAACACAGCCACCCATCCCTCCCTACCAGCGCCGGCCCCGCCCCCAATTCCTCCGGCGCGGGAAGAAAGCCCGTGCTTCCAATCTGAGCTCCGCCCCTCAACCCAACACGCGGGAAAAAGACGGACACATGACCCATCGGGACCCCAAACTACTCCCCAACCCACCAGTGGACAAAACAAAAACAAAACACCACAGTAAATAAACAACAGCCCAGAAAACAACCCCGTAAAAACCAAAATAGCGAAAACGAACAGGCAACATCAATCAGCAAACACAGCCAATATAAATGACAGGATACCCAGGAGGGCAAAGCCTCCAAACAAAGTACATTTTTCCCCAGCCTCCCAGACCTCAATTCGAGTCCAAGTTCTCTGCCTGGACAAAAGCCCAGGCCTCCTCCGGAGAGTCAAAATAGAGCTGGCGGTCCTTGTAAGTAACCCAGAGGCGTGCCGGCTGTAGAAGGCCAAACTTCACCCCCTTCCTATGAAGCACTCCCTTCGCTCGATTGAAGTCAGCCCTTCTCTTCGCCACCTCCACGCTCCAGTCCTGATAAATCCTATCATCCGTGTTCTCCCACCTGCTGCTCCTCTCCTTCTTCGCCCATCTCAACACGCACTCCCGGTCGACCAAGCGGTGAAAATGGACCAGTACCGCCCTGGGCGGCTCGTTCGGCCTCGGCTTCCGCTGCAGCACTCGATGGGCGCCCTCCAGCTCCAGGGGACCACGAAACGACCCGCACCCATCAGCGAGTTCAACATTAGGACCACATAGGCCCCCAAACCCGAGCCTTCCAGCCCCTCCGAGAGGCCCAAAATCCGCAGATTCTTCCGGCGGGAGCGGTTCTCCATCTCCTCCATCCTCGCCAGCCATTTCTTGTGCAGTGCCTCGTGCGACTCCAATTTCACTGCCAGGCCCAAAAGCTCATCCTCGTTGTCCGAAGCCTTTTGCTGCAGCTCCCGAATCTCCACGGCCTGGGCCGTCTGAGTCGCCACCAGCTTGTCCAGCGAGGCCTTAAACGGCTCCAAGATCTCAGCTTTAAGCTCCTTGAAGGAGCGCTGAAGCAGCTCCTGCTGCTTCCGCGCCCACTGCTGCCACGCTGCTGCTGCTTCCCCGCCCGCCGCCATCTTGCCTTTTCTGCCTCTCGCCTTCCTCTGCTGTAGAGCCGACTTTTGGACTGCTCCACTGCGAGTCCAGTCCATCCACCAGTCGCTGGGCACACTGGCTGCGTTTCCCCCCGGGGAAAAGTTAAAAGGATCTTAAAAGAGCCCGAAAGTCCAAAAAAAGCGGGAGCTGCCGAACGTGCGGCTTAGCTCCGGATTGCCGCCACCGGAACTCCAGATTCAGTTATTCTTAATTAATTGGTTGCATTTTTGCTTTCTTTAGCTCTATTTTTCAAGTACAGTCAAAATTCTTTGCTGCAATTTTATGCTCAACTTCGCCGCAAGCACAAACAACAACATGGGCACAAAATATCAGGAAAGTCGGAAAACGAGAATCTCACTAGCAAGATCTTGTTTTCCAATCCCCTCCCCCGCTGGTGACACAGTGAGGTTCCCACCCAGAAAGGTCAGGAAACTCATCTAAACAAGTTATAATCTAATTAAAGGGCCTCCCTGCTGTATGTTCCCTCACGTTGGGACATCATGTCGGTGAGGTTTACAGCAAGTTTTTTAAAATGGGAACCAGGCAGAAGGAAGCCTTTGGGGGTGCAGAGGTAGGTACCCTGGAACTGCCCTGGCACTGCCCCCTGACTCTGCCCCCAACACTCTGGCACTGCTCCCTAGTGCCAGGGTGTAATGCCAAGGGGCAGGGCCTGGGGGCAGTGCTGGGGGCAGCTCCACGTGAGGACCCTTATCAACGTGCTGCACAATGTGACTAGTAAAGCCAACTGTGCAGCCTATGAGCTGAACACCTCTGCCCGCCTCAGCCAGCCCTCTCTGCAGAAAGCAGAAAATTCATCCCCTTGCACATGACTCATTCACATTCTCGCTCACCTGCTCACTCACCTATTCATGTATTCATTCACTCACACATTAATCAGTCAGTCACTTCCTCATTCTCTCACAGCATCTGTCTTTCATTTCCCGTTTATGTTTCCGTCGTTTTCATTTCCGCTTTTCGATTTTCTGCTGCACATTGAAGAGGAATGCAATACCAGAAATTGAGTGATGCTGAAGATTAAAGCAAATATCTCACTCACTGTGACTCTGGTTCAAATGCTCAGTGCCTCCTTCTCCAACTGAGCACTGTTAAGGTACATGATGCAAGAGCTATTGGTCTTTCTTCCCTGAAGATAGCATGTGTGACACCTGTAATGTTCTTTGATTGGGCTGATGTTGAATCTTGATATTGTAGTGTGAACAAAGAACATTAGACTTTGTTTTATAAACAAAGTTATTTATTACTAACAGTACACTAACGAATTACTAAAATATCTAAGATTAATACAGTTTGAAATAATGGTCTAATGGCATCGAGCCGAGCCCAACCGTTGCACTATCGGGGTGGCAGACAAAAGGAGAACTGTTGGCGAAGAGGCACCTTTGGCTGAAACAACTGTACTGTGCTTTTTGTTGGGTCTATACGGTGGCATCAAGGGCTTTTTATTGGGGGGAAAGGTCTCGGTGTCGAATTGACTAATTGGGCTCCGTATTTCTTTCGAAGCGTCGATGGTGTTTTTTCCCTCTGAGTTACATAACAGCCGCGGCTTCAGCTCGATGGCACTCCAGTTTCCTCCCCGTTGAAAGTCAGTTGGAGGGTGTGGGGAGAGGGAAGGAAAAGAAATGTCTTCGGCGGATTATTACGAGTCGACCGACTATGTGGAAGAGTATTATGAGTCATCCCGGCACCCGTCTAAACGCTCAAGGTCGACGAAAGCGACACCGATTTCGATAGCGAGGAGGATGAAGGACGCAACGTCGGCGGCTCGGATGCTGGGGATCGCGATAGAGATCGAGAGCGCAATAGAGATAGAGACAGGGACCGGGACCGTGACAGAGATCATGATCGACCAAGAAGTCAATACAAGACTGCTCCATCACCTGTGGTTCATGTCCGTGCTTTATGTGACTCCGTCATCGAAGCTGATCTGGTGAAGGGTGTTGACCGATTTGGACTCATAAGCTATGTGATGATGTTGCCCAACAAAAGGCAAGCGTTGGCAGAGTTTCAAGATTTACGAAGTATCCAGAAGTGCGTCGCTTACTCGAAAGGGCGGATTGCCAATATTGCCGGACACCCTGCTTTCTTCAACTTCTCTACCAGCTAAAGGATCACTCGCCCTGGGGGTCCTGAAGACCCAAAGCATGTCAACAATGTTCTATTCTTGTCCATTCAGAATCCTCTGTATCCATTCACAATGAATGTTCTGTACGCTGCAATGCATGTGGTCCAGTTCTGCGAATTGCAATATTCAAGAAGAATGAAATACAGGCGCTGGTTGAATTTGATTCAGTCCTAAGTGCCCAGAAGGCTAAAGCTTCTCTGAATGGTGCAGGCATCTATTCTAAAAATAGTGAATGCAAAGCCTACTCGACTGAATGTGTTCAAGAATGACAGCGAGTCCTGGGACTACGCTAATCCTGATTTGACTGCACGAGATGAAAGAAGGCGACAAGGACAGCCAGCCCTTCACCATTCAACATATGGGGGCTTTCAAGCAAACCCATTGGTATTGACACACAGAATGGATGCTCGCTCTTCCAACAACAGGCCCATGCACCTCTACTCTTCTCCTGACTTTGAGTATGTGCCCCAAGGCAGTTATAATGATCTATGGACTTAATCCACACAAAATGAATTGTGAAAAAATCTTCAATCTTCTCTGCCTCTATGGCAATATTGAAAAGATCAAGTTCATGAAGAGCATGCCTGATGCTGCCATGGTCAAAATGGGTGATGAATTTTCTGTGGAGCGAGCCATCACCCATCTAAACAGTCTTGAGATGTTTGGACAGAAACTTAACTTGTGTGTATCTAAGCAGGCATCGATTGTGCCAAGTCAATCGTATGAGTTAGTGCAGTGCATCTCAAACTATCTGATGTGGCGTACCGGCAGTTTTTTTTTCAATGTGCCAAGGACCGGTGAGCGAAAGAAGCCAATCCAGGATTATTGTCTCTTTCTTTTCTGGAAAAACTCCAAGTACCGGCAGACGATGGCTCGCGTACCGGCACCGGTACGCGTACCACACTTTGAGAAGCACTGAGTTAGTGGACGGTACTGATAGTTACAAGAAGTTCACCAACTCGAGGAATAACCGCTTCACTAATCCCGGGCAGGCAGCCAAAAACAGGATCCAACCTCCTTCCAATGTACTCCATTTCTTCAATGCTCCACCTTGTGTAACAGAAGAAATATTTTAAGAGGATTGCGAACTGAAAGCTTTTAGGACTTTCAAGACATTTACTGGGAAATCTGACAGGAGTTTGTCTGGCCTGTTGGGAGTGGTAGACGAAAAGCGATGCCGTGGAAACACTGACTGTCCTAAATCGCTACCAGATGAAAAACACAAGTGGCCCATATCCTTACACCTTGAAACTCTGCTTCTCCACCATGTCCCATGCATGAAGATCCAACTAAAGTTTGAAGAGGATTTTGAATTAACACTTGTAGTCAATGTAAAACAGGCTATTTCCAAACTGCGAGAGAAACCTGGATTTCTAGTGTCTGCCTTGCACCTACGAAGTGAAAGATATTTTTTGTTTCTGATTTAAATTGTAACTTTTTTTTCAGAATTGTATCAGTGTAAAAGTAGGCATTTAACCAAGTTCCTTTTCTCAGTAATTTTCTTTGCAGTCAGCGTGTCAGTACTTAGGAGCTTAATGTCTATGCAAGTGACCTTGTAAATTAGAACTATGCAAGTGGTTTAAAAAAAAATCTGCTTGAGGAATAGTCACCAATTTAAAGGCACTTTTCTCCAGTGACATGAAACTAGGATTATCATTCTTTGGGAAGTGTAGTTTGCAAGTTTGTTTTACTATAAACTAAATACCATTGTCATCTGGAAAGTTCTGTGTACTACAAACTGAAGTGCCAACGTAGTGATTTTGAACACTGTACCTGTACTTGGCATATGGACAGCTTGTTGCCACATGTTAATTCTTGCTGTGGTTCAGTACTCATTAAACAATTATTACCAGTAAAAAAAAAGAAATAACGGTCTAACACTAACTTACATGAAGATACTACAGAGCTACTCTAATATGTGACTGCTATCAACTCCTTATTAACACCTTCTCCTGGAACACATGGGGCTGGATTCTCCGCAGCCGTGCGCCAAAATTGCGGCCGGCACGGGGCCGGAGAATCCACTTTCACGCCGTAATCGGGCCCGCGCCGGTTCGCCGATTATCCTGGACCTGAAAATCGGAGTGACCGCGGAGTACGTCACGCGGCTGGGGGTCCATTGACAGAGGCCCACCCAGCAACTCTCCGCTCCTGACTGACCGAGTTCCCGACGGCGTGGAACTAACTACCTATTGCTGGCCGGGATGCTGGCGTGACGGCTGCGGACTCAGTCCGCGGCCGCCCTGGTTGGGGTCGGGGGCGATCGGACACTGGGGGGGGGGGCCTTTATCGACGGCTGGGGGTTAGATCCGCGTCGGTTTGATGCTCGGGGCGTGGCCAATGGGGGGGGGGTCTAATTTTTCCATCTGGCTCCACAGTCCAAGTCCGCCATGGAGCTCGGCACGGCAGTTGGAGGCCGCCACCGTGCACATGCTCGGACTTCAAACCGGAAGTGCAGAGGCCCGCATCCGCAGCTAAAGCTGCGAGACTTACTTCCTGCTAGCCCCCTGCAGGGCATTGAATTAGCTCAACTTGTTTCTCGGAATATCTGGAGTAAAACCCCACCGTTTTTATGCCGGTGTGGGAACATAGTCCCATTTTGGAGGAATCCAGCCCAAGGTATGTCCGGGTCACGTGCCTGCATACTTGTGCCACCTGGTGGTCGGATGCTGGAACCACAACAGTTATACATATATTATTTGCATACAGGTGACAATTTACTTATCATCACATTCCACTTTCTTTGGAAATGTTTTTTTTTCTTTTCAGATACATTTGTAGTTTCAAAGTATTTATATTTTTACTAACAGTGTTAATATAACTCTGTATACATTCAAATAGTCCAGCTGGTGATCATAAATTAAGTCTATCAGGTTGTCTTCGAACCTTGGTGGACCATTGCTGTGTTTGAGGTGAAGACGAGGTTATTTTCCGGTAAGCCAACTTGCTCATTGGTTGTTTCAATGTTCATCGTTTTTACAGCTGTGTGAGTAGTCGCAGGCATGCGAGGAGGTGCAATCCCATCATCCAGTCTTGATTGAAGAGTAGACGGTTGATTTGCCTTAAGTTTCAGTCACGCTTTGCGATTGCATCTCAATATTGAGCCTTGATCCTTGAGAACGACAAAGGAGTTGGCACCTCCCTGTCTTATGAATTTGGCAGTCATGGATCATCCTTGTGGTGTCTCAACACTCACAGTATCACCTGGTCCCAAACCGTCCAACATTCTGCTGGAGCAGTTGTAATCGTGTGTTTGTTTCTGCTTTTGAGCAGCAATTGTTTTGCATTATGGGCTTATTACTTATTTTTTCAGGAAAACTGGGAAGTGTTGTCCGTAGCTTCCTAATCATTAGTCCTTGAGCTGGAGTTAATCTACCGCTCAGTGGTGTGGTACGGCATGCCAACAAGGCAAGATACAGGTCACTGTGTGAAGCAATGGCCTTCTTGAGCAGAGTCTTAGCTATGTGGACCCCTTTTTCTGCTTGCCCATTGGATTGAGGGTACTGTGGACTGGAGGTGACGTGCTTGAAATCATATCTCCTAGCAAAATCTTGCCACTCCCAACTATCAAAGGAGGGACTGTTGTCACTCATGACAATTTGGCTATGCCATGACATGCAAAAACTTCTTTTGCACATTCAATCACGCTAGCACTAATATAATTCAGCAGTTTCATTACCTCCGGGTTGTTGGAGTGGTAATCAATTAGCAGTATGTATTTAGATAAAAAAGATCAACCCGACTTTCATCTATTGACTAATTCGCTTTCAGTCATGGGTTGCTTGCATTGATGATTCCACTTTTCGTTGAATGTCCTGATTGATCCCTGGTTGATAAACTGATTCTCTGACCTGCCTCGTGCACTTCTCAATCCCCAAGTGCTCTTCATGAATCTGCCCGAGGGTCATGTGCTGTACTGATTGTGGAATAACTATACTGATTTTCCTAAGCACAAAGCCATTGATGTAGATCAGTTCGTGCATGACGCTCCAGAACTTGGAGCATGAGCCTGTAGGCCATTTCATCAGTCTCAGCCTTTATCAGTTTGGACTTGACCGATACAGGCAGGGTTTCCATCACCTGTCCCTGTAATATTTCAGAGTTGTCTGTCTGCTCCTTACTGTCGGTTGCTAAATTGCCCGTAGTGTCCTAATAAAAGTAAGGTTAAGGGGGGGTTGTTGGGTTACGGGTATAGGGTGGATATGTGGGTTTGAGTAGGGTGATCATGGCTCGGCACAACATTGAGGGCTGAAGGGCCTGTTCTGTGCTGTACTGTTCTATGTTCTATGCTCTGGAAAGGACATCCGCAACCATTATGTGGCAAATTCACTAGCTTGAAGTCGTAACTCTGTAGCTTCATGATTAGCCTCTGGATTTGAGGTGGCATCTCACTTGGGTTCTTTCAAATGATGGATACTAGTGGTCAATGATCAGTCTCCACAGTGAAAGTTGGCAGGCCGTAAACGTAATTGTGGAATTTTTCAATTCCCACCACTAGTCTGAGACATTCTTTCCCGATTTGGGCATACCATTTCTCGGTGTCTGTCATTGCCCTGAATGTGTATGCTATCGGTTGCCATGTCTTGTCAGTGTTTTTCTTGTTACACAACTACTCCTAGCCCATTTTGGCTGGCATCAGTTGATATCTTTGTGTTCTTTGCTGAGTCAAAGAATGCTACAACTGGTGTGGTGGTCAAAGCATTTTTCAGGTTAGACCACTTTGTCTCATGACTGTCAGTCCATTCAAAAGGAACAACCTTCCTTATTAAATTCCTGAGGTGCACTGTACATTATTAGTCATGAACAGTTGGTTGGGAGTCTTCAATGCTTTCATCTCGCTTCGACGATCCTGGTAGTATTTTTCTTTACAGCCAATTTTCTCCGAGTCTCTGATTGTTCTCTTGTGTCTTCTCAACGTACCAAACTTTCCCTAACTATTCTCTTTTGACGTCTACTCCTAGGTACCATGTAATGTTCTTTGATTGGACCAATGTTGAATCTTGATATTTTAGTGTGAACAAAGAACATTAGACTTTGTTTTATAAACAAAGTTATTTATTACTAACACTACACTAATGAATTACTAAAATGTCTAAGATTAATAAGTTGGAAATAATGGTCTAACACTAACTTACACTAAGATACTACAGAGCTATTCTAATATGCAACTGCTACCAACTCCTTACTAGCACCTTTTCCTGGAATACATGGCCCGTCCAGGTCACATGCCTGCATAGTCGTGCCACCTGGTGGTCGGATGCTGGAACTACACAGTTATACATATATTATTATTTACATACAGATCATCACAACATCAATGTTCCAACATGGTATGGTGAAGCATCACAAGCAAATGTTAATGGTAACTCTGGGTTGAAATGTACCAACTGTCATGCGAGAGTACATTTAAGAAATGGGTGTTTATCAAATAGCTGTAGTGGATGTATGTTTAAGAAATGGGTGTTTATCAAATAGCTGCAGTGATGTTAGAGTGTGGGTGGAGCTGGGCTGTCTGCCTGTTTTACTTTTGTTTTTGAGCTGGCAGCTACAGTGTGTTTTTGGTTTCGTTTTCAGAGTTGGAGCTGGATTCAACCAAACAAGATGTAATTTTGATCTCTCTGCATGTAAAGAAGATCTTCAGATCACTTGCTAATTTAAAAGTGATAATTGCTCTCAGTAGAAAATTTTAAACCTGCTATTTTTGTTAAAGAGGGCATTTGTCTTATGGATGTTGCTAGGAAAGATTAAGTGTTACTTAGAGAGTACTGTATACTTTGGGGAAGTATTTGAGTTGATAGTTGCTAAGATGTTTACTGTGTGTTTATAAAATGTTAACTGGATTCATAGAATAATAATTCTTTTGTTTCAAAAGTGCTTTTGTTGCATCACACCTGTAGAGTGGCCCTTGTGCTCCCCATAACCAAAATCTATTAAAAGTTGTGGATCAGGTGAACTCCATGATACACGTTGGTGTTCTCTAAACCCTGGCCCATAACACAACAACTCTGGCTTCTTCAGTGCTTGTTTAGCTGACTGAAATGCATTTTTACATTCTGATCTCCATGGCCAAGTTTGTTTCATGCACAATAGAATGCAACTATTTTAATAATTGCTAGATGTGGGACAAAGTTCCCATAGTAGTTTTTTCATTGGAAATTATTTGTACTACTTTTTTAACATTTCATACAAAAGAGTATAAAAGACATGAACCAGTAACAAACATTCTTTGTCAAGATTCCATCAACAAACACATTTAACAAAGACTCTCACCTCCCCCCCCCCCCGCTCCACCCGAGCTACCCCTCCGTAAACAAGTAAACCCCCTCCCCCCATCAGCCAATTCTTTGAAATACACTGTGAATGGTCGCCGCCTTTGTTAAAACCCCTCAATCGACCCTCCTAAGGTGTAGTTGACCTTCTTGAAGCAGACAAACTTCATCAAATCACTTAGCCACGCCAAAGTCTTCCATGGTGCCACCATCCTCCAGCGCAATAAGATATGACTCTGAGCCACCAAAGAAGAAAAGTCTAGGACATCAGCCCCTGCTCCCATCCACAGTTCCGGCACTTCAGAGACCCCATAAATCGCTACCAGTGGTCAGCGTTTCACCTCCATATTCAGGATCGCCAGCATGGTGTCAAAAAAGACCCCCAAAACTCCACCAGCCTGGGGCAGGACGAGAACATGTGCGTGCGATGTGCAGGTCCCCTTGAACAATGCTTGCACCTATCTTCCATCCTTCCAAAAAAGCAGCTCATCCTCGCTTTAATGAGTTGAGCTCGAAAAACAACCTTTAACTGAATAAGGCTCAGCCTCCTCACCTTCCTCAATGCCTCACACCACACCTCTTTCTCTCGTATCGACCCAACTCCTCCTTCCATTTTGCCTTTGTCCCCTCAACTGAACCCAACTTCTCCCCTACTGGTAATCGCGGACTACTACATTTCACCAATCCTGCACAGGATAATATCCGCTCTATCAAGGTGGACGACAGAACAACCGGAAATGCTGGGAAAAACTGCTTAACCCAGCACCGCACCTGAAGATACCTAAATCCAACTGCGTCTGAAAGCCCATATTTCTCCTTTAACTCCTCCAAACTAGCGAACCACCCCTTCAAAAATAGATCTCTCACTTTCTCCAACCCTCTCTCCTTCTAAGCACTAAATATGCCATCCAGCCTTGATGGTTCGATTAAGTGATTGGCACAGATGGGAGCCAGCCGTGATGCTGCCCCCAATTCAAAATGTCGGCAGAGCTGCCTCCAAATTTTTAGCGTGGCCATCACCATGGACTAATTTGAATATTTCATTGGCGACATTGGGACTGGCAGCGTTACCAATGTTCCCAAGCTTGTCTCCCTAACTGACTCCGATTCCATCCTTACCCAGAGGGCCTCCAGGTCCCTGTACCACCCCAACACCTTCTTCACATTAGCTGCCCAATAGTAATATAACAGATTTGACAGCGTGAACCCCCCTGCATGTCTCTCCTCTGTACACCCCCCATTCGAATCCTCGGCACCTTGCCTGCCAAGATAACCCCCGTCATAAGCCTACCTCTTGGTAGGTCTACCTCTTGAAACAATGATTTGGGCAGAAATACTGGGAGGCACTGGAACAGTAATAGGAATCTAGGCAATATATTCATTCTAACCAACTGAACTCAACCCGCCAGTGATAGCGGGAGGCTATCCCACCTCTGCAGGTCTGCCTTGACCCTCCCCACCACGCTCGTATAATTCATCTTCCGTAAACGTCCCTACACTCCCGCCACCAGTACCCCTGAGTACTGGAAGTTGGTTTCCCATAGTAGATAATTAACCGCAAATGGGAATTGTTCCATCTTGCTTCATTACAGGCACATTAGGGGTTGCCCAGTCACTGGTAGAGGTGGAGTCTAAGACTCTTGTATCCACAAATCTCATTAGTTCACATTTTACATTTGGATGTATAGCATAGGGTACTTTTCTAGCTCTTGAGAAGATCTGGGCTAGGGGTGGGTTGGATACGGGTTGGGAACAGGTTGGATATGGGTTGGGGTCTGGTTGGATATGGGCTGGGTGGAGTTGAAGAGTTGGGATTAGAGTTATTCATTTTAAAATGTTTAACCTCTCACCCACAAAGGAGAGTTAAAATTCTCCCAAGGCTCCAAAGAAATTAGGAACAGGAAGACTAACCTTATGTTGAAAACCTTCTGAGGAATTTTTAATGTGATTATAGGTTCCCAATCATATTGAAATTGAAGAGCAAATAGAAATGTATCTTAATCCAATTCACTGTTATGCATCAGTGATCTATTACACCTTCTACCTGCTTCAGTTAATGTATAATCTCTGATATCTACTTAAATATGCAAAGGACGGTGAGATTTAAGTTTACAATGTTGCTCCATTGCCCCAGAATTTGCTAGCTTTTTCCCATGTTACAGCACAGTGGTCTAAATAGCTGGCTTGTAAAGCAGACCAAGGCCAGCAGCGCGGGTTCAATTCCCGCACCAGCCTCCCTAAACAGGTGCCAGAATGTGGCGACTAGGGGCTTTTCACAGTAACTTCATTTGAAGCCTACTTGTGACAATAAGCGATTTTCATTCCATGTTGTGGTCCATCAATAAAATAATTCTCATCCTTGTTCTCTAGTAACACCCAGTATTATCAGTACTGAGGCAGATACAGATACAAATAAAATAATCAATATTCTGATTAGTGTGTTACTAGAATATCACTGTATTGGTATCTTCATAGTACACGGAAAAAACTAATTAGTGCAGACTGCTCCAATCTTTGTCTGTCTTGGGCTCCATCCAGTGGACATTCAGTGAACTTTCAGCAGAAGATAAAAAATTGATCCTTCATCTTGAATATGCTTTATATAAAGTTTCAACTGTCACTTTTTCAATTGTCAAGAAACAGGAACTGTACCCATGACACTTTTATCACAGCGCTGGAATGTACTGCAGCCATTTTTCTCAAAAACTTAAGGCGAGACAATCACTTTTCAGTGAAGACAGAATCCTATAGGTAGTTTAATATCAGGCAAAGTCAATGCAAAATGATTCATGAGTGCAAAGTTATGCCTTCAAATCTACTTTGGGGGAAAATCTAGGTGAGAAATATAAAGGCTGTTTCAGATTGGTTAGGTTTCAAAGATGGAGGAAAAATATTCCAGCAGTTCAATGTTTGCAGCACTATGGATTGGGATGATGCATCTTAGACCTCTGACTTCACAAAGATTTTGCCTTTGATCAAGGGACAGTACAGTAGCACAGTGGTTAACACTGCTGCCTCCCAACCCTAGGGACCCAGGTTCATTTCCCACCTTAGGTAACTGTTTGGAGTTTCAAAGAACGTTTAACCTAACACATGTAGGTTGTTGTGGAGGGCGAAAGCAACAAAATGCTTGTTTTACTCACACTGGATAGTCATGGAATTTACAGTGCAGAAGGAGGCCATTTGGCCCATCGAGTCCACACCGGCCCTTGCAAAGGGCACCCCACTTACGCCCACACCTCCACCCTATCCCGTAACCCAGTAACCCCACCCAACCTTTTTGGGACACGAAGGGCAATTTTATCATGGCCAATCCACCTAGCCTGCACATCTTTGGACTGTGGGGGGAAACTGGAGCACCCAGAGGAAACCCACGCACACAGGGGGAGAGCATGCAGACTCCACACAGACAGTGACCCAAGCAGGAATCGAACGTGGGACCCTGGAGCTGTGAAGCAGCTGTGCTAACCACTGTGCTACCGTGCTGCCTGCACCTCAGAAACACTATCCCAGGCTGCTGATAGCCTCATGGACTTGTGATGTGTTTTTAACGTTCTGTCCCGGGAACTGTCTCTTCTCTTTCAAAACTTGATCCTCGCCTCTGGAAAGTAGCGACAAAAACTGTTGATCAGTGCAGCCAGATGTAATTGAATAAGGTTTGCCAGTCTATTGACAGTTCCCTGACTAACACTGTTTTCTTCGATGTGCCTCAGCAGTGTGGGGAATGCGTAGTAGTTTTGGCTTTGTACTCGCACTTGCCAAACTATCAATTGTAAAAAAAATCTATTTCTTCACAGTGCCGAAAGCAATCATCATCCTTCCCTTGCAATTTAAGCTTCAGGTTGTTTAGAATTAAAAATATATCTGCATGGTAAGATATAGTTAGTATATCCTACTCTCATTTGCCAGTTCTTCCCTGCATGTAACACATATGGACTTGCATTGGCATAATTAACAAAGCCATACCTCAAGAAATCAACTTTATGTTTTGTTCCCAATTTCAGTTTCTTCTTAATGGGTTGTTCATCAGAGACCCTGGAGCTCACACTAGTTCTGCTTTGTCCTGCAGTGAACTCTCCTGATCAGCTCACACTAGTTCTGCTTTGTCCTGCAGTGAACTCTCCTGGGCAGCGCACACCAGCACTGCTTTGTCCTGCAGTGAACTCTCCTGAGCAGCTCACACCAGCACTGCTTTGTCCGTCTATGGACTCTCCTGATCAGCTCACACCAGCACTGCTTTGTCCTGCAGTGAACTCTCCTGGGCAGCGCACACCAGCACTGCCTTTATACTGCCGTGGGCTCTCCTGATCAGTTCTCTCCAGCAGATTCAGTTGTGAGATCCCGGCCTGTTTGTGTCTCTGGCCCTCTCTTCCTTATAACAAAATTACCCATCTTCAGTTCTTCACAGACCTGTCGCATGCTTGCTGGCAGCTACAAAAAAGAAGAATCCCTCCTCTGTGATTTTGCCCCCAAACCACGGACGTACAGGGTGCATGACATCAGTGTACGTGCAGGGCGTGTGACTCTGCCACTGCACCTGTCAGGAAGACTCCAGCATTTGCATTTTTAAAATGGTCGTGGGCGTCATTCTCAGCTTAAAAGCCGGTCGCAGCCGTTGGGCACTTCTCCCGTGTTCAGGAACGGCGATCGCTCTATGACTCTCCCAACACCCTCCCGCAACACACCCCGGGTCATGCCCCCCAGTTTGAAAAATCCTGTACTAAACTGGCGCCCACATGATTTCTCGCTGAGAAGTCGGGTAATTCCCGGGAGGTTGTTCCATTCGACTTCAATCTCGCTAATGAGATGGAAATTAATGCAAATGAGGGTTAATGGTATGCTTGCCCTATTGGAGCATAATTGAGAACTTTCCATCGGGAACGGGCCAGTTAGATGGCAAACCTATTTCTGCCAGTCTCGATTGTGGCCTTTCCTGCTATTTAACCAGCATGCCCAGATCCGTGCCAGGTGGGTAATTCACGCCCAATATCTCTTTGTAACTTCATACCTCAATCTACACTGTTTACAATACCTCTTATCTTTGTGTCATTGGAACTTCTGGTGATGGGGATGTGCTGAGCGGACGCAGGACTCCTGGAAATTGAAAATTTGGCACTTTTAGCCCGGAAATACACCGCTGATGCATATGCCAGACTTCCCACCAATAAGCCAGTGGATGGAGCTCCTAACACAGGAACTCTAAAGTACAGAAACGCCATCAAACTGGAGATGATGGCAATGGCGAAGGCAGTGGTCGTGGACACCCTGGCCCCGTTCAAGGTGAGGATGAAAAATACGGAGCAATGACTAGAAGCAACGAGCAGGGAGCTGGAGAAAGCAGCAGCCTCTGCATTTTGGGCCTCCCGGAGGGTAGTGAGGGCAGGAACTCCATGGCCCAGAAGCTGTATATGCTGGTAGGGGACAAGAACGTCCCCAAACCCCCAGAGATAGACTGAATCCACAGGTCACTCCGGCCGAAGCCCAACATGGAAGAGCAGCCATGGGTCATCACCGCAAAGCTGCAGCGATACAAGGACAGGAATAAGATCCTGAACTGGGCAAGGCACACACAGTCTGTAAGTGGGAGGGACACTCGATCCAAGTATCAAGACATTGGGGCAGACCTGGCCAAGAACCGGGCTGAATTCAATGCAGCCACGGCCAGATACTCAAAATGCCCAATGGTAACACTCACGCTCCAAACGTGGAATCAAATGAGACAGCACTTCGGACTAACCAAAGTATTCACCATGGCCCCCCTCTGCAATAATCATGGGTTCACTCTTCAACAATGGACGCCTCCTTCGAAAGGTGGTGACAGGACAAGGGGGACACTGACAATTAGGGATATGTACACGGACGGCAGAGTAATGACCCTGGAGGAACTCACGGAGAAGTTCCTGCTTCCGAGAGGAAAAAAACCTAAGATACATTCAGGTCAAGAACTTCCTCCACAAGGAAACAATGACGCTCCCCTAGATACCAGAGCAGTCACTGCTGGAATGCCTACTGAATCTGGTGGAATTTCTCAGGCTGGAGAAGATAAAGTTTGTCATACGTGGGTCAGTCAGACTAAGGCTTTCACAGGAGTGGAGGCCATTCACCAACTTGTTTCAAGACCTGTTCATAGCCAGCAAACAATAAAGGGGGGGACACGGGACAAGGAATACAAAGGAAGGTGGTGGAGGGCACAGAGGGGTGGGGTGGGGTGGGGATGGGGGCCTGAGGGGGACACATGCACCCAGAGAAAAACCCAGGACGGACAGAAGAGACAGGTTGCTGGCAAATTACTGCCTGAACCACAATGTATGTAAACTATTGTAAATACGTGTTTGGGCCATGTCTGGCCATGTAAAGTTTGCAATTTAATATGAAAAAGTCGAATAAAAAATATTTCAAAACAAAATCTTCGTGTCATTGGAAAATTTGGTTGTGTGGCTATCATATCACCTCACCCATTAATGAATAAAGTGAATACTTGAGGCCCCAGCACAAATCCTTGCAGGACACCACCAGTTACATCTTACCAATTACAGTACAATTTTATTATGATTTCCTCTGACTTAAAATCTATAGTACTAGCTTTATATCATAGGGTCATTGAACATGGAAACAAAAGGAGGCCAACTTCCCATCAAGTCTGCTCTGCCTCTTTTAATGTGTGATGCAGTTAGTTCAACATTTAAGTGACTTTGTTGACTGCTGCTTTACATTGATTGACCATGTTTAATGTCTGGGTAAACTAAGACTCCTGGATCTCTACCAGCTTTATGCTTCAGACATGGAGTACAAATGATGTAATAGCCTCCAAGAGGCCCGCAAGGATGACCCAATTGATCTCCTTGTGGGACCCGTGGAATATGATCTCTCCCGCTCCCAGCCCATTAGCTGGAGCTCACAGAATCAACCCCTAAGATACAGAGGGATCTAGGCGTCCAGGTGCACAGTTTCCTAAAAGTGGCAATTCAAGTGGCCAAGGTGAGTAAGAAAGCATATGGCACGCTTCATCAGCTGGGCATTGAATACAGGAGTTAGGAAATATGTTGCAGCTATATAAATCCTTAGTTGGCCGCATTTGGAGTATTGGGGGCAGTGCTGGTCATCACATTATCAGAAGGACGTGGAAGCTTTGGAGAAGAGTGCAAAGAAGGTTCACCAGGATGTTGCCTGGTCTGGAAGGTGTTGGCTATGAGGAGAGGATGAATAAACTAGGATTGTTTTCACTGGAAAGACGGAGGCTGAGGGGAGACCAGATAGAGGTCTACAAAATTATGAGAGGCACAGACAGGGTGGATAGTCAGAGGCTTTTTCCAAGGGTGAGAGGTATAAGGCTTGCTGATCTGGTGCATCAGAAATAAAGGTAAAATATGATCATGGCAATTAAATATAAAGAAAACTCTGGCTTGATATGTGCAGAAATAAGGCAGCAAAAAACAGAGTGGGAATTTTGCGGCACTTTGCAATGAAGCAATAATGGTGGACAAGAACTGAGAATGTGGTGTATGTTTAGCAGAGTGCTCACTCAAACTAAAAAGGCCTTTCCAAAGCAAATAGATGTTTATCTGTGTTTTCCACTGGGATCACAACTGATTAATGCAACCTATTTTTCCTACAAATGAATAGTATAGGATTTCAGCCTAGATTAGCAAAGCATTTTGAAGGGTCCCAGGGACTTGTACATGTATCACACAGCAAGCAGGAAACAGTACAATAATGATATACTTCAGAGGCTTTCAAACTGCGCAGTTTGCATCCAAAAGGATTCTGTTGCACTGTGATCATTTTTTAACAGACAAGCACTGTAAATCATAGTGTATAAGACTATTATAATACCATTTTCCAGCCCCAAAATATATGTTTTCACATAACACGACATGCTATACTTGGATTAAGAGTCCATTTTTCTCCCCACAAATGCATGTTTTACTTACTGGTGCCTTTATAACAGGGTGTGAGGGGTCAAGCAGCAGATATGGGCTGGAATTCTCAAGACGCCGGGATTCTCTTTTCCCGCTGGCAGCGCACCCCCAGCAGGGCGGGGAGGCTTCAATGGGAAATCCCACCAAGAAATGGCACGTCACCAAGAAACGGCTGGGGGACTGGAGAATCCCATCCATGGTCTGTGTTGCAAAGGTACTTGGCAGTTTAAGACACACCTATTCTTCGTGTCAGAAGCAGATGACCTTTTAAAATGGTGACCACCCGCACTTCAAAAGAGGCTTCAAACGTCGTCTTATACACCAACATCTACTGTATGTTATTTCTGATGCTGTTGGATTGTAACAGTGAATGGAATTCTCAAATGATCCACTGGTGAGTTCAAAGGCAGAAGGATGGGTGGGGGGGGGTTGTTCTTGTGTTGCCTATTTCAGGATGGTTAGCGTAGTGTTCACAAAGTCCACAGAATAGCTTTTAACTTAAACAAAGCTCTAATTTTATTTACACTACAAAACTGGGATTCAACACTTAAGAATACACAATAATAATCAATAACACCTAACTACACTCATCTACTGCTAATCTCACTGCTGGTATAAATTATAATCTAACCTTACTCCCACTATCTGCTCTTATGACCTTCACTAGCTATCTCCTGCTTACACTCCTCCCCTAAGGTCTAGTATCACTGCCTTATAAAGTTGTATCTGCAGCTCCCTCTAGTGGCTACTCTCAACACTACCTTAACCCTTGTAATGCTGATAGTTATGATAATACCATAGCCCCCTTCTTTGCAAAAGAAAATTATTATAACATTGGTTGTGATATTTTCTTTAACCGTGACTTTACAGGTGTAATTCTGACTAATAGCTAGTAACTATCACTAACTCAATATCATACAATACAGTAATTCGTAATAACTGTTACATCACTGAGATGAGTGTAGGTTCATTGTACAATCCATAAGTTAAGTCTCTCTGGCGGTCGTCTTCTTCTCGTAGATCGTCTCAATGGAATGATCAAGGCGTTGGATTGCTCTGCCACATCTTCTAGCTGTGCCTGCGCTAAGTAAGGATCTAGAAAGGCAATGTCCTTGAATATATCACCATGTGGTACAACATTTCAATGCTGAGGTTGAACTTTATGCTTGCACACGTAGCAATGCTCGTCTTTTCTGTTTGTACTAAGTAGGACCTAGGTGCTACCTGTTTCAGAACTGTGCAACATTTTGCCAGCCTCCTTCTGGATCCTAAATTCTCACAAAGTCACCTTCCTGGAGTTTAGTCAGAGGTTAGGTATGTCTATTGTAGACCTTTTATTGTTTCTTTTTGAATTCTTTATTATCAGCTTCTTGATTGATGATCTCTGGTAAAGTGGTTCTTAGTCTTCTCCCCATCAACTTGAGCAGGTGAGAGACCCGTTGATAATGTTGTTGCTTGGTATGCTAACAACGCTAACGATACGTAATAATAATCTTTATTGTCACAAGTAGGCTTACATTAACACTGCAATGTAGTTACTGTGAAAAGCCCCTAGTCGCCACATTCCAGCGCCTGTTCGGGTGCACAGAGGGAGAATTCAGAATATTCAATTCACCTAACAGCACGTCTTTCAGGACTTGTGGGAGGAAACCGGAGCACCCAGAGGAAACCCATGCAGACACAGGGAGAACGTGCAGACTCCGCACAGACAGTGACCCAAGCCGAGGATGGAACCTGGGATCCTGGAGCTGTGAAGCAACAGTGCTACCCACTGTGCTACCGTGCCATCTTCACTCACTTTGCAGAATAACTTCTTAATTATCCCAACACCTTTCCCTGCTTTCCCATTAGACTGAGGATAACATGGGCTACACGTTACATGGTTGAAATTATATTGCTCTGCAAACTGTGTCCGCCCACCAACTCGAGAAACATGGACTATTGTCAGAGAAAACATTAAGAGGTATCCCATGGCGTACAAAAATTGATTTTGTAGCATTTATCACTGATCTGGCAGTCGAATCTTTCAGCTTCGACACCTCTGGAAAGTTGGAGTAATAGTCTCTGACTATCAAGTAGTCATGACCCAAGAAGTTGAATAGATCCATGTCCACTTGTTCCATGGACTAGTAACAATTTTCATCTGTTGCATGGTTTATTTGCTCTGTGCAGGCTGATGCATCTGACAAATTGTACATGTTTGAACATATTAGTCGATATCTCTGTTTATTCCCGGCCAATACACCGACTGTCTGGCTCGCCTACGACACTTGTCGATGCCTTGCTGACCCTCGTGAATCTGCTGCAGAATCCCTAAACGTAAACTGGCAGGTATCACAATCCCGTCTCCCTTGAGCAGGACACCATCAATTGCAGCAAGATCATCTCTTAAATCTCAAAAGGCTGATTTGCATCCAGCAGGCCATCCTTCTCTTAGGTATTGTTTCACCTTCTGGATCATCAAGTCCTTTTCAGTTTTGGCTTTGATGGTCTGTAGTTTGCGGTCAGACGCCGGTAGTATCTCGGAAATTAAACAAGCTTGAGGTTCCACTGTTCGGACTAACTCGGGTTCTGATGTTTCAGTATCAGTGGTTGCCTTGGATTCTGATGTGTCAGCATCAGCGGTAGCTTTGGAGAGGTCGTTCACAACACCTATGTCTTCCCTGGACTCTTCATTTAATAGGTTGGAGGCAGAATTTCTGCCTTCAGGAAATCCCGCCTCAGAGAGCTGCTGGCAAATCGGATGGACATCAGCTCTATGGTCCCAGCTGCACCAGGCAGGAGTGGTGGCTGCTGATGGGACTACAGCAGTGGAGGCCGTCGCTGGAACTGGGTATCAGGGTAAGTGGGGGGAGATTCCATTCCTGGGCGAATAGCGCTGGCAGACAACGGCAAGGAGCGGGGTGAGGGAGAGGAGAGAGGAGGTGAGGGGCGGGGCCAGTTCTGAAAGCCCAGATGGGGAGGCTAAAGGGGGAAATGTGATCTTGTAGTGGAAGACACCCCTGACGGCACAGGGAACCCACAAAGGAGGTTGCCCCTTTGTTACAGCTATCAGGCTTTCTATATGATGTGGGCCTCGCCTCCCCTCCCCCTTGGTATAATTGCCAAATCATGAGTCTGGAATTATCCATCAATGGGTGTGACGGTGGGGCAGCTCATTGAATCGAGCAGCTGGTCTGCCCACAACTTACCTGCCTGCCGCTGCCCCCACCATAATTATACTCGGGGTGGGATAGGCATCGGGCAGACTGCTTTCCAGTGGGCCAATTGAGTCCCTGAAATGGGTAATTATGCCTCCCTAAAGGGCATTATTCCAACCCCACTGGAATTTAATCGCCGCTGTGAGAGGCCCACACTAACTGACCAGGCTGGCTGGTTACACTGCGCGGGCTGGTGGTGGGCAAGGTAGGTACTCCTTCAGTGACGTCCCAAGACTGAGATGACTGACTTCCAACAATCACAACCGTCTTCCTTTGTGCTAGGTATGACTCCAATCAGTGGAGAGTTTCCCCCCTGATTCCCATTGACTCAAGTTTTTCTAGGACTCCTTGAGGCCATACCCAATCAAATGCTGCCTTAAATGCTGCCTTGATGTCAAGGGAAGTCACTCTCACCTCACCTCTGGAGTTCAGCTTATTTGTCCATGTTTGAACCAAGGCTGTAATGAGGTCAGGAGCTGAGTGACCCTGGTGGAACCCAAACTGAGCGTCTGTGAGCAAGCTATTGCGAAGTAAGTGCCGCTTGATAGCACTGCTGATGACCCCTTCCATCACTTTACTGATGATTGAGAGTAGACTGATAGGCGGTAATTGGCCGAGTTGAATTTGTCCTACTTTTGGTGTACAGGACATTTACCTGGACTTACCAATTTTCCACATTGCTGGATAGATGCCAGTGTTGTAGCTGCACTGGAACAGCTTGGCTAATGGCACAGCAAGTTCTGGAGCACAAGCCTTCGGTACTATTGTCGGAATATTGTCAGAGCCCATCGCCTTTGCAGTATCCAGTGCCTTCAGCCATTTCTTGATATCACGTGGGGTGAATTGAATTGGCTGAAGACTGACATCTGTGATGCTGAGGTCCTCTGGAGGAGACCAAGATGGATCATCCACTTGGCACTTTCGGCTGAAGATTATTGCGAATACTTCAGCCTTGTTTTGTGCACTAATGTGCTGGGCTCCTCCATCATTGAGCTTGCGGATTTTTGTGGAGCCTTGTCCCCCAGTGAGTTGCTTAATTGTCCACCACCATTCGTGACTGGATGTGACAGGACTGCAGAGCTTAAATCTGATCAGTTGGTTGTGTGATCACTTAGATCTGTCTATCACTTGCTGCTTATATTGTTTGGCACACAAGTAGTCCTGTGTTGTAGCTTCACCAGGTTGACATCTCATTTTTCGATATGCCTAGTGCTGCTCCTGGCATGCCCTCCTGCACTCCTCATTGAACCACGGTTGATAACCTAGCTTGGTGTTAATGGTAGAGTGGGGGATATGCCGGGCCATGAGGTTACAAATTGTGGCTGAGTACAATTCCACAGCACCTCATGAATGCCCAGTCCTGAGTTGCTAGATTTGTTCTAAATCCATCCCATTTAGAATAATGGTAGTGCCATACAACAGAATGGAGGGTGTCCTCAATATGAAGACGGGATTTCATCTCCACAAGGACTGTGCGGTGGTCACTCCTCCGATACAGTAGTCCCCCTTTATAACGCGGGTGTTGGGGTCCAAGACAGCCACCCGCGTTGCAACCGAGCCGCGGATATCCACGATGGGGGTTTTAAATTTATTTAAAAATCTAAGCTAGCGCTTCCCATTGAGAGTCTACGGGGGGGCGGGGGGAGAGGTCAGACCCCCGTAGACTCACAATGGGAAGCACTAGCATAGATTTTTAAATAAATTTTAAACCCCCATCGTGGATCCAATTAAAATTTCAGCGGCCGGCTCACTTTGATCCGGAGAGGGAAGCTGCTCTCACTGAAATCAGCCGGCCGCTGAAATTGACACTGCCCGCTGCTCTCTCCCTCCAATCCAACTTTTAAGTTTTAATGTTTCTGATTGGAGGGAGAGAGCAGCCGGCAGTGTCAATTTCTTTTTTTTTCCTCCGGCTTGCCCCCTCTCCCCCCACATCCTCCAACTAGACCCCTCTCCCCCCACACCCTCCGACTCGCCCCCTCTCCCCCCCCAACACCCTCCGGCTCGCCCCCTCTCCCCCCACACCCTCCGGCTCGCCCCCTCTCCCCCCACAGCGTCCAGCTCGCCCCCTCTCCCCCACACCCTCCGGCTCGCTCCCTCTCCCCCTCTCCCCCACACCCTCCTGCTCTCCCCCACAGCGTCCAGCTCGCCCCCTCTCCCCCCACACCTTACGGCTCGCTCCCTCTCCCCCTCTCCCCGACACCCTCCTGCTCTCCCCCACAGCGTCCAGCTTGCCCCCTGTCCCCCCACACCCTCCGGCTCGCCCCCTCCCCACACCCTCCAGCTCGCCCCCTCCCCCCCCTCTCCTCCCCCGTCCCCCAACACCCGCAGGGCCCCCCTCTCTCCCCCAACACCCGCAGGGCCCTCCTCTCTCCCCCAACACCCGCAGGTCCACCCTCTCTCCCCCACACCCCCAGGGGGGTCTCCCCCACACCCACAGGGGGGTCTCCCCCACACCCGCCCACACCCGCTCCCCCCCAACACCCGCCCCCCCACCTCTCCCCCCCCAACACCCGCCCCCCCACCTCTCCCCCCCCCAACACCCGCAGGACCCCCCTCTCTCCCGCAACACCCGCAGGGCCCCCCTCTCTCCCCCACACCCCCAGGGGGGTCTCCCCCACACCCACAGGGGGGTCTCCCCCACACCCGCCCCCCTCCTCTCCCCCCCCAACACCCGCCCCCCTCCTCTCCCCCCAACACCCGCCCCCCTCCTCTCCCCCCCAACACCCGCCCCCCTCCTCTCCCCCCCAACACCCGCCCCCCTCCTCTCCCCCCCCCAACACCCGCCCCCCTCCTCTCCCCCCCCAACACCCGCCCCCCTCCTCTCCCCCCCCAACACCCGCCCCCCTCTTCTCCCCCCCCAACACCCGCCCCCCTCCTCTCCCCCCCAACACCCGCAGGGCCCTCCTCTCTCCCCCAACACCCGCAGGTCCACCCTCTCTCCCCCACACCCCCAGGGGGGTCTCCCCCACACCCGCCCCCCTCCTCTCCCCCCCCAACACCCGCCCCCCCTCCTCCCCCCCAACACCCGCCCCCCCTCTTCTCCCCCCCCAACACCCGCCCCCCCCCCCCCCCCCCCCCCCCAACACCCGCCCCCCCTCTTCTCCCCCCCCCCCCAACACCAACCTTGCTGTCATGGATGACCCTATCAGGACCAAGGAGCTCCAAACAGCATCACTTAAGGGATCAATTCAGTGCAAAAACCTCGCCATCTTGTGATCCTCTTCTCCCCCCCCCCCCCCCCCCCCCAAACACCCGCCCCCCCTCTTCTCCCCCCCAACACCCGCCCCCCCTCGGCAGTGTCAATTTCAGCGGCCGGCTGATTATTTCAGTGAGAGCAGCTTCCCTCTCTGGATCAAAGTGAGCCAGCCGCTGAAATTGACACTGCCGGCTGCTCTCTCCCTCCAATCCAACTTTTAAGTTTTAATGTTTCTGATTGGAGGGAGAGAGCAGCGGGCAGTGTCAATTTCAGCGGCCGGCTCACTTTGATCCAGAGAGGGAAGCTGCTCTCACTGAAATAATCAGCCGGCCGCTGAAATTGACACAACTGACAGTTGGGGTCCATAATCCCCCCCGCGGTATATCGCGAACCGCGGTATTGCGGAGCGCGGTATAACGGGGGACTACTGTACTGTGATGGACAGATGCATCTGTGGCAGGCAGGTTGGTGAGGCTGAGGTCTAGAATATTATCCCCTCTTGTTGGTTCCCTCACCACCTGTCGCAGACCCAGTCTGACTGTTATGTCCGTTGGGAATTGGCCAGCTCGGTCATTGGTGGTGCCACCCAGCCACTCTTGGTAATGGACATTGAAGCCCCCCAACCCAGAGTACGTTCTGTGCCCTTTCCATCCTCAGTGCTTCCTCCAAGTGGTGTTCAACATGGAGGACCCACCAGCTGATTCACCAGCTGATAGTTTGATGCCATCCAGAGTCGATGTTGAGAGCTCCTAGAGCAACTCCCTCCCGACTGTATACCATTGTACCGCCATCTCTGATGGATCTATAAGGTATGATTCTGTGAGTGTGACTATGTCAGGCTGCCTATGAGACAGCTCTCCCAATTTTGGCACAAGCCCCCAGATGTTAGTAAGGAGGAATTTGCAAGGTCGGCAGGGCTGGGTTGCCCCTGTCATTTCTGGTGCCTGGGTGGTCCGTCCAGTTTCATTCCTTTTTTGTGTTTTCGTAATGGTTGAATACAACTGAGTGGCTTGCTGGACCTTTTTAGAGGGCATTTAAGAGTCAACCACATTGCTGTGGATCTGGAGTCACATGAAGGTCAGACCAGGTGAGGACTGCAGATTTCTTTCCCTAAAGGGAAGGGCATTGGTGAACCAGATGGGTTTTTCATGTCAATCGACAATGGCTTCATGATCATCATTAGACTTTTAATTGCAGATTCCACCATCTTCCATGGCGGCATTTGAACCCGGTGTCTCTGGGTCACCAGTTCAGTGACAACCCGCCCCTCCCCCCCTGCATTTTGTCCATGTAAGCTCTCTTTTTTTTTTTAAATAATTTTTATTGGAATTTTTTGAAAAATATATATCAACAAAACAATAATAACAATAACAATAATAATAATAAACACCCCCCGGCACCCGTAACAACGCATATAACAAACCCCCCACCCCCCCAACCCCAATAAACAACAGAATAAATTAACAATAAGCAAATTAACTTAAACACTATCCCCCTAAACCCCCCCCCTTTTCCCCCCTCCCCCCCGAGTTGCTGCTCCTGCTGACCTAGTACCCTATCGTTGAGCCAGAAAGTCGAGGAAAGGCTGCCACTTCCTAAAGAACCCTTGTACCGACCCCTCAGGGCGAACTTAACCCTCTCCAACTTAATGAATCACGCCATGTCATTAATCCAGGTCTCCACACTCGGAGGTCTCTCATCTTTCCACTGCAGCAAGATCCTCCGCCGGGCTACTAGGGACGCAAAGGCCGAGACATCGGCCTCTTTCACCTCCTGCACTCCCAGCTCCACCCCAACCCCAAATATCGCGAGTCCCCAGCCTGGCTTGACCCTGGATCCCACCACCCTCGACACCGTCCCCGCCACCCCCTTCCAGAACTCCTCCAGTGCCGGGCATGCCCAGAACATATGGGCATGGTTCGCTGGACTCCCCGAACACCTGACGCACCTGTCTTCGTCCCCAAAGAACCTGCTCATCCTAGATCCGGACATGTGGGCCCGGTGCAGCACCTTGAACTGGATGAGACTAAGCCTCGCACATGAAGAGGAGGAGTTCACCCTCTCCAGGGCGTCCGCCCATGTCCCCTCCTCAATCTGCTCCCCCAGCTCCACCTCCCACTTAGCCTTCAGCTCCTCTACCGACTCCTCCCCCACCTCCTGAATTACCTGGTAGATGTCAGACACCTTCCCATCCCCGACCCACACCCCAGAAAGCGCCCTATCCCTTACCCCCCGCGGGGGCAGCAAAGGGAACCCCTCCACCTGTCGCCTAGACCTGAAGATACTTGAACATATTCCGCGGGGGGAGCTCAAACCTCTCCTCCAGTTCACCAAGGCTCGCGAACCTCCCGTCAATAAACAGGTCTCCCAACTTCCTGATGCCCGTCCTGTGCCACCCCAGGAACCCGCCATCCATGTTCCCTGGGACAAACCGGTGGTTCCCCCGCAGCGGGGCCTCCACCGAGCCCCCCACTTCCCCCCTGTGTCGCCTCCACTGCCCCCAAATTTTGAGGGTGGCCGCCACCACCGGGCACGTGGTGTACCTCGTTGGAGGGAGCAGCAACGGAGCCGTTACCAGTGCCTTCAGGCTCGTGCCTCCACAGGACGCCCTCTCCAACCGTTTCCATGCTGCCCCCTCCCCATCCATTACCCACTTGCGTACCATCGAGACATTAGCCGCCCAATAGTACCTAGAGAGGTTGGGCAGCACCAGCCCCCCTCTATCCCTACCCCGCTCCAAAAAGACCCTCCTTACCCTCGGAGTCCCATGCGCCCAAACAAATCCCAGAATGCTGCTGTTCACCCTCCTAAAAAAGGCCCTTGGAACGAAAATGTGGAGGCACTGAAACAAAAACAAAAACCTCAGGAGCACCGTCATTTTAACGGACTGTACTCTACCCGCCAACGACAACGGCAGTATGTCCCACCTTTTAAATTCCTCCTCCATCTGCTCCACCAACCTAGTAAAATTGAGCTTGTGCAGAGTCCCCCCAGCTCCTAGCCACCTGAACCCCCAGGTACCTAAAACTCCTCACTGCCCTCTTTAGCGGGAGCCTACCAATCCCCTCCTCCTGATCTCCCGGGTGTACGACAAACAGCTCACTCTTGCCCAGGTTCAATTTATATCCAGAGAAACTCCCGAACTCAGCATGAATCTCCATCACCTCCGGCATTCCCCCCACCGGGTCTTCTACATACAACAGCAAGGTCGTCCGCATACAGCGACACTCGGTGCTCCTCCCCACCTCACACCAAACCACTCCACCCCCTCGGCTCACTGAGAGCCATGGCAAGAGGCTCTATTGCCAGCGCAAAAAGCAAGGGGGACAGGGGGCACCCCTGCCTCGTCCCACGGTGGAGCCTGAAGTACTCGGACCTCCTCCCATTTGTCGCTACACTCGCCATCGGGGCCTCGTATAGCAACCTCACCCATTTAATAAACCCCACCCCAAACCCGAACCTCTCCAACACCTCCCACAAGTACCCCCACTCATCCCTGTCAAAGGCCTTCTCCGCATCCAATGCCACCACAATCTCCGCCTCTCCTTCTGCTGCCGGCATCATTATCACATTTAGCAGCCTTCGCACGTTAGTGTTCAGCTGCCTCCCCTTCACAAAATCCGTCTGATATTCATGTATCACCCCCGGCACACAGTCCTCTATTCTAGTGGCCAAGATCTTCGCCAGCAACTTGGCGTCTACATTCAGCAGTGAAATCGACCTGTATGAACCGCACTGCAAGGGGTCCTTATCACGCTTCAGGATCAGGGAGATTAGTGCCCGGGACATCGTCGTGGGCAGAACATCCCCCTCCCATGCCTCATTAAAGGTCCTGACCAACAGGGGGCCCAGCAGGTCCGCATATTTCTTATAAAATTCAACCGGGAACCCATCCGGTCCCGGCGCCTTCCCCGACTGCATGTGGCCAATCCCACTGACCAGCTCCTCCAACTCGATTGGCGCCCCCAGTCCCTCCACCTGCTCCTCCTGCACCCTTGGAAATCGGAGCCTGTCCAAAAAGCTCTCCATTCCCCCACCCACCGCCGGCGGCTCCGACCGGTACAGTTCCCTATAGAAGTCCCTAAAGACCTCATTGACCTCTGCCCCCTGCCGCACCACATTCCCATCTCTATCCTTCACTCCACCAATCTCTCTAGCCGCGTCCCGCTTACGCAGCTGGTGCGCCAGCATCCTGCTCGCCTTCTCTCCATACTCATAGACCGCTCCCTGCGCCTTCCTCCACTGTATCTCCGCCTTTCTGGTGGTCAATAAGTCAAACTTGGCCTGAATGCTACGCCCTTCCCCCAGCAATCCCTCCTGCGGGGCCTCCGCATACCTCCTATCTACACTCAACAGCTCCTCCACCAGCCTCTCCCTCTCCCTCCTCTCCACCTCTCCCTATGGGCTCGGATGGAGATCAGCTCCCCCCTAATCACTGCCTTCAGAGCCTCCCACACCATCCCCACCTGGACCTCCCCAGTATCATTGACCTCGAGGTACCTCTCGATGCATCCCCGAACCCTCCTACACACCTCCTCATCAGCCAACAACCCCACGTCCAGACGCCAAAGCGGGCGCTGGTCCCGCGCCTCCCCCATCTCCAGATCCACCCAATGCGGAGCATGGTCCGAAATCGCGATAGCCGAATATTCGGCCTCCTCCACCCTCGGGACCAGCCCCCTGCTCAAAACAAAGAAATCAATGCGGGAATAAACCCTGTGCACATGGAGAAAAAGGAGTACTCCCGAGCCCTCTGTCTCCCGAAACCTCCAGGGGTCCACTCCTCCCGTCTGGTCCATAAACCCCCTCAATACCTTGGCCGCCGCTGGCCTCCTGCCTGTCCTTGAACTAGAACGATCCAGTAGGGGATCCAGCACCGTATTGAAGTCCCCCCCCCCCCCCCCATGATCAAGCCCCCCACCTCCAGGCCAGGAATTCGGCCCGACATACGCCTCATGAAACCAGCATCATCCCAATTTGGGGCATACACATTAAACAACACCACCCTCTCCTCCTGCAGCTTACCGCTCACCATCACATATCTGCCGCCACTATCAGCCACAACCTCAGACGCTTCAAACGCCACCCTCTTCCCCACCAGGATCGTCACCCCCCGGTTCTTCGAGTCGAGCCCTGAGTGGAAAACCTGCCCCACCCACCCCTTCCTCAGACGGACCTGGTCCGCCACCTTCAGGTGGGTCTCCTGGAGCATGGCCACATCCGCCTTCAGCCCCTTCAGATGCGAAAACACCCGGGCCCCCTTAACCGGCCCATTCAACCCCCTTACGTTCCACGTAATCAGCCGGATCAGGGGGCACCCCGCCCCCCTCGACTAGCCATAACCCATCGACTGCTCGCCCCTGGCTATCACCCCTTCGGTCCGTTTCCCACGGCGATAGAACCTCACCCCAAACTCCTCCCTGGCCAATCCAGCAGCAACCCGGTATCCCCCCCCGCCCCCTCCCCCCAGGTTAGGACCCCTCCTAGCCGCGACTCTCCCTCCACTGTACTCCCGTGAGCCAGCTGACTTCTGCTGACCCCGGCAGCTCCCGCCCTAACTCCGACCCCTCCCGATATGAGGTCCCCCCTCCTCCCCTGCATCAGCTCCTGGGCACCGCTTCGGCGCGGGAAACCCGGTCTAGTAACCCCACCCCTCACCACCAGCTCTACCCCCTCGTCCCGCAGCGCGGGAAACCAGAGAAAAGCCCGCGCTTTCACACTGCCCCACCCCACCAATGCAGCTCCCAAACAGCAGTCCCAACCCAACCACCAACTCCGTACAAACAAAGACACAGATCAACCACAAACCCCAGTACCCCCCTTAGAACACAGAACCATAACCCACATCATCCGAAAGCGAGAGAAAAAACAAAAACAAACAGAATAACCCGCTACAGCATAAACAATGATACATGAATAGAATAGAAAAACTCCCGCAGCGCCCAATCTCTAGTTCGAGTCCAGCTTTTCAGCCTGCACAAAGGCCCACGCTTCCTCCGGGGACTCAAAGTAGTGATGCCGGTCCTTGTAGGTGACCCACAGGCGCGCAGGCGGCAACATGCCGAACTTTACCTGCTTTCCATGGAGCACCGCCTTTGTCCGGGAGTTAAACCCGGCCCTCCGCTCTGCCACCTTCCCACTCCAGTCCTGGTAGATACGCACTACCAAATTCTCCCACTTACTACTCCTCACCTTCTTGGCCCATCGGAGAACACACTCCCGGTCACTGAACCGATGGAACCGCACCAGCATCGCCCGCGGGGGTTCATTCGCCTTAGGCCGCCTGGCCAGTACTCTATGGGCCTCCTCCAGCTCCAGGGGCAGATGGAAGGATCCTGCCCCCACCAGCGAGTTCAACATCACTGCCACATAGGCCGGCAGGTCCGACCCCTCCAGCCCCTCCTCAAGGCCCAGGATCCGCAGGTTCTTCCTCCGTGACCGAAGCTCCATCTCCTCGAACCGATCTTGCCACTTTTTATGAAGTGCCTCGTGTATCTCCACCTTCCCCACGAGGGCCAAAACCTCCTCCTCGCCCTCAGAGGCCTGCTGCTGCAACTCGAGTATCGCTGCACCCTGAGTTGTCTGGGTCTCCAGCAGCTTACTAGTCGTTACCTTCAGGGATTCCAGCAACTCCCCTTTCAGCTCCGTAAAATAGCACAGAAGGGCCGCCTGCTGCTCCTCCGCCCACTGCCTCCACTCCTCAGGGGCTCCACCGGCCGCCATTTTGTCCACCTTCCCTCGCTTTTCCAGGGGAGCTGCTGCCATTATCCTCCTCGCCCCACTTCGAGTCCGAACCATAAATCCCGGGGGGTTTTGCTCCAGGCCCCTTTATCCATCGGGAATCGTCGAATCAGCGCCATTTGGGGCCCTTAAAAGAGCCCACAAGTCCTTTTAAAGCGGGAGCTGCCGAACGTGCGGATTAGCTCCGCATAGCCGCAACCGGAAGTCCCATGTAAGCTCTCTTGAAGAACAGCGCTGTACATCCCATTCTGGCACCCTTTCACTGAAGCCCTGGAAATATGTTCGATTCAGGTATTTATTCAATTCCCTTTTGTAAGCCACGGTTGAATCACCCTCCACCATGTTCTCAGGCAATGCATTCTAGATCCTAAAATAAAAGCAAAATACTGCGGCTGCTGAAAATCTGAAATAAAAGTGTGGGAAATACTCTGCAAGTCTAGTAGCATCTGTGGGGAGAGAAATAGAGTTAACATTTCAAGTTGAATATACCTCTTCTTCAAACGTTGGCTCTGTTTTTCTCTCACTTTTGAAAACAGAAGTAGAGAAATTTGAGGCATGACATGTGGCTGTGCAACATACTTGGGGAAACTTTGGACCTATGGATCCCAGAGGTTTCCAAACTGGACTTCTCCTCATGATATTTCTGGGTCTGTTGAAAACAAATTGATTGAGATTGATTACTATGATTAGCCAACAACTCCATTATCATTGTATCATCTGACTAGCTGTTTGGTAGACAGTGAATTATATAGACATATCATAGAATCCCTACAGTGCGGAAGGAGGCCATTCAGCCCATCAAGTCTGCTCCAACCAACTGAAAGAGCACCGCACACAGACTTAATCCCCCACCCTATCCCCGTAACTGTGCGGAGTCTGCACGTCCTCCCCGTGTGTGCGTGGGTTTCCTCCGGGTGCTCTGGTTTCCTCCCACAGTCCAAAGATGTGCGGGTTAGGTGGATTGGCCATGCTAAATTGCCCGTAGTGTCCTAAAAAGTAAGGTTAAGGGGGGGGGGGGGGTTGTTGGGTTACGGGTATAGGGTGGATACGTGGGTTTGAGTAGGGTGATCATGGCTCGGCACAACATCGAGGGCCGAAGGGCCTGTTCTGTGCTGTACTGTTCTATGTAACCCTGCAACCCCAGTTAACCTTTGGAAACCAAGGGGCAACTTAGCATGGTCAATCTACCCAGCCTGCACATCTTTGGACTGTGGGAGGAAACCAGAGCACCCGGAGGAAACCCATGCAGACACGGGGAGAAAGTGCAAACTCCACACAGTCACCCGAGGCCAGAATTGAACCCGGGTCCCTGGCACTGTGAGGCAGAAGTGCTAAGTACTATGCCGCCCAGACATCTTTGATTATCCAGCACTTCCTAAGACTTTGACCCCAATTTTCGGCATAACGGGAAGACTCTTCACCATGACAAAATAGCGAAAATGGGCACAAATAGTCAGAAACATGTGGGATTTTTGGCTCTTTGATGTGGGACTATGGCCTAAATTTTACGCTTGGCGAGAACTCGGCAAGGCTGGAAGCAAATGTAGAACCCGTTCCCAGCCAAGATCTCCACACAATGTCAGACTGGGTGGTTACTTAAGGCACACCCATTGTGAAACCCATCTCCCCGTTGGGCTGGTAGTGCGGGCAGGGCTGGGAATGAGTCTGCCCACCCTGTTTTGGATGAGTGCCAGGGAGATCTGGTGGAGGAGGACTGGAGAATTGCTAATGTTGTCCCTTTGTTAAAGAAGGGTAGCAGGGATAATCCAGGGATTTATAGACCTGTGAGCTTGACGTCGGTGGCAGGCAAACTGTTGGAGAAGATACTGAGGGATAGGATCTATTCGCATTTGGAAGAAAAAAGACTTATCAGTGATAGGCAGCATGGTTTTGTGCAGGGAAGGTCATGTCTTACAAACCTAATAGAATTCTTTGAGGAAGTGACAAAGTTAATTGATGAGGGAAGGGCTGTAGATGTCATATACATGGACTTCAGTAAGGCGTTTGATAAAGTTTCCCATGGCAGGTTGATAGCAAAAGTGAAGTCGTATGGGGTTCAGGGTGTACTAGCTAGATGGATAAAGAACTGGCTGGGCAACAGGAGACAGAGAATAGTGGTGGAAGGGAGTGTCTCAAAATGGAGAAAGGTGACTAGTGGTGCTCCACAGGGATCCGTGCTCAGACCACTGGTGTTTGTGATATACATAAATGATCTGGACGAAGGTATAGATGGTCTGATTAGCAAGTTTTCAGATGATACTAAGATTTGTGGAGTTGCAGATAGCGATGAGGACTGTCAGAGAATACAGCAAAATATAGATAGATTGGAGAGTTGGGCAGAGAAATGGCAGATGGAGTTCAATCCAGGCAAATGCGAGGTGATGCATTTTGGAAGATCTAATTCAAGAGCGGACTATATGGTCAATGGAAGAGTCCTGGGGAAAATTGATGTACAGAGAGATCTGGGAGTTCAGGTCCATTGTAACCTGAAGGTGGCAACGCAGGTTGATAGAGTGGTCAAGAAGGCATACAGCATGCTTGCCTTCATCGGACGGGGTATTGAGTACAAGAGTCGGCAGGTCATGTTACAGTTGTATAGGACTTTAGGTAGGCCACAATTGGAATACTGCGTGCAGTTCTGGTTGCCACATTACCAGAAAGATGTGGATGCTTTAGAGAGGGTGCAGAGGAGGTTCACCAGGATGTTGCCTGGTATGGAGGGTGCTAGCTATGAAGAAAGGTTGAGTAGATTAGGATTGTTTTCGTTGGAAAGACGGAGGTTGAGGAGAGACCTGATTGAGGTCTACAAAATTATGAGAGGTATGGACAGAGTGGATAGCAACAAGCTTTTTCCAAGAGTGGGGGTGTCAATTACAAGGGGTCACGATTTCAAGGTGAGAGGGGGAAAGTTTAAGGGCGATCACACACACACAATTTACAGTGCAGAAGGAGGTCATTTGGCCCATCGAGTCTGCACCGGCTCTTGGAAAGAGCACCCTACCCAAGGTCAATACCTCCACTCTATCCCCATAACCCAGTAACCCCACCCAACACTGACGGCAATTTTGGACACTAAGGGCAATTTATCATGGCCAAATCACCTAACCTGCACATCTTTGGACCATGGGAGGAAACCGGAGCACCTGGAGGAAACCCACGCATACACGGGGAGGATGTGCAGACTCCGCACAGACAGTGACCCAAGCCGGAATCGAACCTGGGACCCTGGAGTTGTGAAGCATTTGTGCTATCCACAATGCTACTGTGCTGCCCAAGATGTGCGTGGAAAGTTTTTTACTCAGAGGGTGGTGGGTGCCTGGAACACTTTGCCAGGGAGGCGGTAGAGGCAGGCACAATAGCATCATTTAAGATGCAGTTGGACAGATATATGAACGGGCGGGGAACAGAGGGAAGTAGATCCTTAGAAAATAGGCGACAGGCTTAGATAAAGGATTTGGATCGGCGCAGGCTGGGAGGGCCGAAGGGCCTGTTCCTGTGCTGTAATTTACTTTGTTCTTTGTTCTATTTAACCAAGAAGGTTTATAGAATTTACAGTGCAGAGGAGGCCATTCGGCCCATCGAGGTTGCCAGCCAGGTCAATGGGCATGACATGTGAATGACACGTAGTTCCAGTGCTGCAAAAGGTCAATGATCTTCTGTAGTCGGCAGATCTGGGCCCTTCCTTTAAACAGGCCAGGACATCTCAACCACTAAATTATTACATTTTAACCACCGCTGTTATTTTAGGCAAACGCAGCAAACAATTTGCATGCAGCAAACTCTCACATGCAACAAATAAAGTGAATGCATATTTCAGCTAATGTTGGCAGATGGATGAATATTGGCCTTGAAAATCTAAAAACTTTGTCCAGAGAACAACCACTTGTATTTATACACAGCCCAGTCCATCCTGCGAACCTGCCTCTCATCCATCAACTCTGTCTATACCTCCTACTGCCTTGGGAAAATGACCCCTCCCCCCAGGGTTATTCTCTCTTCCAATCTCTTCCATTGGGCAGGAGATACAAAATTCTGAGAACACGCATGAACAGATTCAAAAACAGTTTCTTCCCCGCTGTTACCAGACTCCTAAATGGCCCTCTTATAGATTGAACTGATCTCTCTATACATCTTCTCTACTGTTGTAACACTACACTCCGTATGCTTCACCCAATGTCTGTGTATTTACATTGTGTATTTATTGTATGTCCTATGTTTTTCATGTATGGAACCATCTGCTTGGTCTGTACGCATGACAATACTTTTCACTGTACCTCGGTACACGTAACAATAAATCTGTATCTAATCTAATTATTAATACAATGAAACATCCCAAGTTGCTTCACAGGAATAGTATCAAACAAACTTGACAACGAGCCTATCTAAAGAACTTGCAGAAAGCAGGGACAAACCTATCCTCCCATGTATATCCTCCCCCAGAATATTACCTGAAATTAAGTTGATTAGAACACAGTTCAGGTTGGTCATTTTAGGACTGATATCAAGAAATTGTTCTTGATGCATAATCTATTCGTAGGATAAACCTCCGGTTAGAGTAGTGAATGTCCTTCGTCAACCATTATTTAGATGGATCGAATGGTCTTCAATTGTAGTGTGAAATTTCAAGTGAGTCTGAATTAAGTTATGTGACTCAGCTGAAGACACTTTTTTTATTTTCACTGGTATTTTTCATGAGTGCTACCATTATTTTATTTTTGCTTATGTGTAAACCAACAGCTCAAGCAATTTTGGATTAATGTGTGACAGGTACAATTATTATATCTTTCTTAAATCTGTCTTCGAACCCGCCTCCCATCCATTGACTCTGTCTATACCTCCCGCTGTCTGGGGAAAGCGGTCAGCGTAATCAAAGACCCTCCCATCCGGCTTACTCACACTTCCAACTTATTCCATCGGGCAGGAGATACAAAAGTCTGAGAACACGCACTAACAGATTCAAAAACAGCTTCTTCCTCGCTGTTACCAGACTCCTAAACAACCCTCTTATGGACTGGTCTGATCCCCTCACACATCTTCTCTACCGAGTAATACTACACTCCTGTATTCTTCACCCCGATGCCTGTGTCTATGTATTTACATTGTGTATTTTATGTTTGCCCTATTATGTATTTTCTTTTCATGTACAGAATGACCTGTTTGAGCTGCATGCAGAACAATACTTTTCACTGTACCTCAGTACACGTGACAATAAATAAATCCAAATCTCAAACTTTAATAAGAGCTTACCACTAGTCAATAATTGGAGCAGCAGTTCACACCTTGACCAGTAGGTGCCACCCTACCCCATTGGCTGCTAGGTAGATGCTAAATAAGGTTGTGATTCAGATCAAGCGTGACATTTGTGGAGAACCCTAGCAAGGAGATTGCAAAAGATTATTTGAGAAACCTAACGGCAGTTAGATTTAGCAAATAAATGAAATACCATTTGCATTTCTTGTCCCTGTAACAATGGGTAAGCTACTGTAAAAACAGATTTCTATAAACATCTGCAAAATGGGTTCCAATAAAGTGGGTGGAAGAGCTGGGGCCAATTGTGGAGGAGGAGGCTTGGAGCGAGGCACTGAGGAAGGGGAACACAACCTCGTCCTGTGCGAGGCTGAGTTCCATTTAGCTAAAGGTAGTGTTTCGAGCACACCTCACGAAGGCTAGAATGAGGATAGATATAGTCCGTGTTCGAGGGGGCTGGCACACTGCGCACATGTTCTGGTTGTGCTCAAAGCTGGTGGGCTTCTGGAGGTCCTTTTTGATACCACGTCGCCAACCCTAAACATGGGGTTGGAGCTGTGCCCACTGGTAGTTTTTTTTGGGGTCTCGGATGTACCGGAGTTCCGGAGGGGGGCAGGGGCAGGCGGCCTGGCCTTTACCTCGCTTTTGGCAAGGAGGTCGAGTACACTGCCAAGTGCCTCAGCGTGGGTGGGTGACCTGATGGAGTTTTTGCACCTCAAGAAGGTCAACTTCTCTGTGAGAGGTTTGGTAGATGGGTTTTACAATAGATAGCCGCCCGTTTATTAAGTACTTTAATGAGTTGATCAATGTTAGCTGTCAGGGGGTAGGATAGAGTGGAAGGGGGGTTTAGGTTATATTGTTATGGGGGAGTGTAGGTTTATTACTGTTTTATGTGTTATTGTTTGGCTTTTTGTAAACTTTGTATAAAAATTATTAAAATTTCAATAAAAACATTTCCAAAAAACAATGGGTTCCAATTATTAATTGGATTAATAATAATCTTTGTCATAAGTAGGCTTACATTAACAAAGCAATGAAGTTACTGTGAAAATCCCCTAGTCGCCACACTCTGGCACCTGTTCAGATACACTGAGGGAGAATTCAGAATGTCCATTTCACCTAACAAGCACGTCTTTCGGGACTTGTGGGGGGAAACCGAAGCACCTGGAGGAAGCCCACGCAGACACGGGGAGAACGTGCAGACTCCCCACCGACAGAGCCCCAAGCCAGGAATCAAACCCGGGTCCCTGGTACTGTGATTATTTAATCATCAGGAATAATAGAAATCAGCAAAAACCTGTGTTACATTTTGGCGTTATTCGTCGTTTGGCCAAGAGAAATTGTGTATAAATTCATATCATGATTGATGCTATAGTTAAATCCAACTCAAAAGGAATTAAATCCATAACATACAGCTTTTGTGAACTTACAAGTGACGGCTGAGAATAGTGCGTTTTGTATGCCACATTAGCTTGAGACATGGCAGATCTGTTATAAAGTCTCCATGGTCCCAGATGACCATAGGCTGCTTTCCCCTTTGAGGGGGAGAACTGACTGGTGGTGAATTAACCTGAGGGTCACCACACCTCAAGCAAGGTTGAGAAGGCAGGACCTTCATGAATAGCCTCAGACAGTACAGGAATTAAACCCGTGCTGCTGGCTTTGCTCTGCATTGCGAACCAGCTGTCCAGCCAACTGAACTAGACCTGCTTTAGCATCGCAGTGGAATGGCTTTGTTCAAATAAACTCAGCAAAGATTGGCTTCCTGGACCTAGAAAGGGGAAACAAGTGGAAGTTCAACTTGGCAACTTTCGGACATGGAGATGGGGGAGGGTGAGAGGTGAGAGGTTAAGCTTTTACCGTCCTGTTCAGTTAAAGATGGATTCATATCTTCAGAAAGGAAGTCAGGCACAGAGTGAATGGTTCATGCTTAATCTCCCCAGCAGCATTGAATTAGAAAATTACCTCCTTAGCATAAATATAGTTTAATATAGGTGAGAAACTTTCAGATGAAATTTTTCGGGGGAAATCCAGAGTTAATGCCAATATAGACATTTCATGAACTGAGGGTGGGTCAAAGAAACCTGCCTGTAGATTCACTTCAATTGCTGCACTTAAATAGCTATTCCCATTCTCCCACTCCCATTCACTGAGGGAGAATTGTCAGCATTTCCCATTCAGAATAGGACAATATTGAACATCAATAGTTAAACTATTTTCTGAGACATATCATTGCATCCCATCAATTAACTGACAGCGGATTTGTGCTGGTGGATATCATGTGCTGAGCATTTGCTCAAGTGGAACAAACCACGCTAATCTTACTTTTTGCGGAGTTTGCCAAAGAATGTTGCATCAGATATGATGCAGGAGCAACTCAAGCTCAACCCTCAGAGTAAAACATGACGTGCGCCATGTGTAAAACCATAAGGCATTGGAGCAGAATTAGGCCATTTGTTCCATTGAAACTGCTCCAGCATTCAATCATGGCTGATATGTTTCTCAGCCTCATTCTCCTGCCTTCTCCCCATAACCCCTGATACCCCAGTAACCAAGAACCTACCTAACTGTCTTAAAGACACTCAGTGATTTGGCCTCCACATAGAACAGTACAGCACAGAACAGGCCCTTCGGCCCTCGATGTTGTGCCGAGCAATGAGCACCCCACTCAAACCCACGTATCCACCCTATACCCGTATCCCAACAACCCCCCCCTTAACCTTACTTTTTACGACACTACGGGCAATTTAGCATGGCCAATCCACCTAACCCGCACATCTTTGGACTGTGGGAGGAAACCGGAGCAGCCGGAGGAAACCCACGCACACACGGGGAGGACGTGTAGACTCCGCACAGACAGTGACCCAGCCGGGAATCGAACCTGGGACCCTGGAGCTGTGAAGCATTTATGCTAACCACCATGCTACCGTGCTACATCATTCTGCGGCAAAGAGTTCCACAGATTCACCACCCTCTGGCTGAAGAAATTCCTCCTAATTTCTGTTTTAAAGATCATTCCATCAGTCTGAGGCTATGCGCTCGGGTTCTAGTTTTTCTTACTAGTGGAAACATCCTCTCCACGTCCACTCTCTCTAGGAGGTATGGTTGTCTTGAATTTTACCAAATCTATTCCATAACTTGGCTGAATTGAATCTACCAGCATGCCTTGAAAGACTGAAGGCCAGGTTGTTGAGAAATTTCTGTAAAATGAAAATTCTGAGGTTTCAAGCTATTCTTAATAATCTACGAGGATTTACATAGGATATAAGGCAAAGAAACAGGTAATTTAGCTTAACCAGTCCTTGCGAAAGGAAGCTTAGTGCTTGTTTTGCTTTTTTTATGGCCTTGCTAACCTGTGCTTCAACTTTTTGCAATCAATGTATTTGTACTCTGGGATCTCTTTGTTCTTCTACCCCTCCAAACTTTCCAAGTAGTTAAGTGACATCCCTATTGTCACAGACAGAATATATTTGTTTTCTTACTGCCCACGATCAGTGTGTTCAGTATTTGGAAGCAGAGTCTTTGAATATTTTCAAGGCAGAGTTAGATAGGTTATTGATAAGCAAGAGGATAAAAAGGAATATGGGGTTGAGATCAGCTATGATCTTATTGAACAGCAGAGATGGTTTGAGGGGCCGAGTGGCCTACTCCTGCTCTTAAATCATATATACTTTTTTGGGAGGTATGTTTTCTTATCCTCAAGAGTGGTTATCCTAATTTAACTAATTCCAGCAGCAAGCTTTTTGTGAATTTAAAAATAAAGGATGCTTGTTTATTATTACACACTTGCCCCAGAGGTTTGAAAACAAGGGGCTGGATTCTCCGCCGTCGGGATGCTCCATTTTGCCGGCAGCCCGGGGGATTCCCGACGGCGTGTGGCTGCCCCACAATGGGAAATCCTATTGACCAACCGGCGAAATGGAGAATTCCGACAGTGTGCTGAACCAGAAATTTAAAAAAAAAATCTTTTCATTGGCATTTCTCATAGTTATAAACAGTTGTGTATATATACATTACATTTTTCTTGCCCGCACAAATTTACTTTATTGTACAGAGAGGTTTATTTTGTCCTTCATTTAACTGACCCTATGTACATTTCGCTGCCATCTGGATCAGTCGATAGTTCCCCCCCCCCCCCCCCCTTCCCCGTTGTCTCCCCCTCTCCCTTCCTTCCCCCCACTTGGCTTCAGCTGTGTTTTTCTTTTATTTTCCAGGAAAGGGGGGGTAGCCGAGCAGGATTCTCCGGCGTGCAATTAGGGAAGTGAAAGCAAGGGCGTTGGCCCCCTTCCCCATGTGTAACTCTGGCTGCTCCGATACCCCAAAGATTGGCACTATTGGGCATGGCTTCACCCTCACCCCCACAACCTTGGACATTGCCTCGGAAAAGGCTGTCCAGAACCCAGCAAGCTTGGGGCAAGCCCAAAACATGTGGGTGTGGTTGGCCGGGCCTCTCTGGCTCCGTTCACATTTGTTCTCCGCCTCCGGAAAGAACTTGCTCATTCGGGTTCTGGTCAGGTGGGCTCTGTGCAACACTTTGAGCTGCATTAGGCTTAGCCTTGCGCAGGAGGAGGTGGAGTTCACCCTGCTCAGTGCTTCGCTCCCGAGTCCCCACCCTACCTCTGTCCCCAGTTCGTCCTCCTATTTTTGTCTGGTCTCGTCCAGTGGTGTGCGAGCTCTGTCCAGTAACTGTCCGTATATTTTCCCACATAGCCTCCCCTTCTCACTGTTTGTGTCTATCAGGTCCTCTAGTATTGTGGTTTCTGGGGCCCCGGGGTACCCTACTGTCTCTTTGCAGAGGAAGTGTTTTATTTGGAGGTGTCTCATTTGCTGTCCTTTTGCTAGTTTCCACTTCCTCGTCATTTCGTCCAGTGCTGCCAGTCTGTGCCCTACGTAGAAGTCCCCGACTGTCAGTGTGCCCCCATCCCGCCTCCATCTTTTGAAGGCGGTATCCAGCATGGCTGGGGGGAATCTGTGATTGCCGCAGATGGGGGCCATAAGGGACATTTTGGTTATCCCAAAGTGCTGTCTCAGCTGGGTCCACGTTCTCAGCGTGGCCGCTACCACTGAGCTTGTTGTGTATCTTATGGAGGAGGATGGGAGTGCTGCTGTGGCCAGGGCCCGGAGGGTTGTTCCTTTACAGGAGGCTTCTTCCATCTGTACCTACTCTGTGCCGGGTTCTTGTATCCATCCCCTCACTCTTTCTGCCGTTGCTGCCCAGTGGTACTATTGTAGGTTTGGTAAGGCCAAGCTCCCTTTGATTTTCCTTCTTTGCAATGTCGGTTTGGTAATTCTCGGGTTCTTGCACCCCCCACACAAACGCCATGATTAGACTGTCTACATTTTGGAAAAAGACTTTGGGGGTGAAGATCGGTATGGATCTAAACAGGAAGAGGGACCTTGGCAGTACGTTCATCTTGATCCGCCAGGGAGAGTGGGAGTGAGCCCCACCGTTGAAGGTCTTTTCTTACTTCCTTCACCAGGCTGGTCAGGTTCCAATTGTGGATCTGTGTCCAGTCTCCGGCTATTTGGATCCCCAGGTAACGGTATCTGTTCTGGGCTGCTTTAAACAGGAAACCGGAGCCCCTCTGGCTCTGTCCCTCCCCCTTTTGGGTTCACTGGGAATGTCTCGCCTTTGCCCAGGTTAAGTTTGTAGCCCGAGAAGGTTCCAAACTCTTTCAGTATTTGCAGTATTGCCTTCAGTCCCACCTGTGGCTTCGAGACATAGAGGAGCAGGTCATCTGCATAGGGTGAGACTCTGTGCTCTCTGTCTCCTCTCCGGATGTCCTTCCAGCTTTTCGCGTCCCGCAGGGCTATCGGCAGGGATTCGATCGCTAGCACGAACATGAGTGGGGACAGGGGGCAGCTCTGTCTTGTCCTTCTTTGTAGCTGGAAGTATTCAGAGCTGGTGGTATTAGTTCGGACACTCGCTTTGGGAGGGTTGTACAGGGGCCTCACCCAGGTGCTGAACACCGCTCCTAGCCCAAACCGTTCCAGTACCTCGAGGAGGTAGTTCCATTCGACTCTGTCGAAGGCTTTTCTGCATTCAGGGTGTCGGTCACCTCTGGTGTTCTCGCCCGGGGGGGGGGGGGGGGGGGGGGGGGGTGTTCATTATTACATTCAGCAGCTGCCTGATGTTCGCTGTGAGTTGCCTACCCTTGACAAAGCCCGTTTGGTCCTCTGCGACCACCTCAGGTACACAGCCCTCCAGCCTTTTGGCCAGGACCTTTGCGAGTATTTTCGCATCCACGTTCAGCAGCGAAATGGGTCTGTATGATCCATATTCCGTCAGGTCTTTATCTTTTTTGGGTATTAATGAGATTGTGGCCTGTGCTAGTGTGCGGGGCAGGGTGCCCCCTGCCAGTGATTCCGCGAACATGTCCCTTAGGTGTGGGGCCAGGACCCGTGCAAATTCTTTGTAGAAGTCCTCCGGGAACCGGACAGGTCCCAGTGGCTTCCCCGTCTGCATGGAGCTGATGCTCTCCATGATTTCTCCCAGGTCTATTGGTGCTTCCAGCTCCCACCCGACTGTCTTCCCCCACAAGATACATATACATAGAATGTACCGTGCAGAAGGAGGCCATTCGGCCCATCGAGGTGCACCGGCTCTTGGAAAGAGCGTCCTACCCCAAGGTCAACACCTCCACCCTATCCCCATAACCCAGTAACCTCACCCAACACTAAGGGCAATTTTGGAAACTAAGGGCAATTTAGCATGGCCAATCCACCTAACCTGCATATCTTTGGACTGTGGGAGGAAACCGGAGTACCCGGAGGAAACCCACGCACACACAGGGAGGATGTGCAGACTCCGCACAGACAGTGGCCCAAGCCGGAATCGAACCTGGGACCCTGGAGCTGTGAAGCGATTGTGCTATCCACAATGCTACCGTGCTGCCCAAAACAACTGGTAGTTCCAGTCCGTCTAGGAACTGTTTCATTCCCACGTTCCCGTTGAGGGGCTCAGAGGTGTACAGTCCCCGGTAGAAGGACTCAAATGCCCGATTGACCTCCTTTGGCTCTGTTACCAGTCTACCAGGTTCGATTCCCGGCTGGGTCACTGTCTGTGTGGAGTCTGCACGTCCTCCCCCTGTTTGCGTGGGTTTCCTCCGGGTGCTCCGGTTTCCTCCCACAGTCCAAAGATGTGCAGGTTAGGTGGATTGGCCATGCTAAATTGCCCGTAGTGTCCTAATAAAGTAAGGTTAAGGGGGGGTTGTTGGGTTACGGGTATAGGGTGGATACGTGGGTTTGAGTAGGGTGATCATGGCTCGGCATAACATTGAGGGCCGAAGGGCCTGTTCTGTGCTGTACTGTTCTATGTTCTATGTACCTCTGCTATCCTTAACCTGCGCTATCTCCCTCGTGGCTGCCTGCTTTCTCAGCTGGTGAGCCAATAGGCGGCCAGCCTTGTCTCTGTGTTCGTAGAAGGTCCCCCGTGTCTGGCGGAGTTGGTACACTGCTTTCCTATTGGATAGCAGGTTAAAGTCCATTTGCAGCTTTTTCCTCTCTGCCAACAGCTGTACGGTCGGGACCTCGGAGTAATTTCTGTCCACTTCCAGAATGGAGTCCGCCAGTTGTTGCCTGGCCACCCTCTCTTCCCTATCTCTGCTTGCCTTGTAGGCTATGATCTCTCCTTTAATGGTGGTGTTTGTGCAGTGTGTCCAGGAAGCTGTATTGGAGGCCATATTGGATTTGGTACTTGGTAATGAACCAGGGCAGGTGATAGATTTGTTAGTGGGGGAGCATTTTGGAGATAGTGACCACAATTCTGTGACTTTCACTTTAGTAATGGAGAGGGATAGGTGCGTGCAACAGGGCAAGGTTTACAATTGGGGGAAGGGTAAATACAATGCTGTCAGACAAGAATTGAAGTGCATAAGTTGAGAACATAGGCTGTCAGGGAAGTACACAAGTGAAACGTGGGACTTGTTCAAGGAACAGGTACTGCGTGTCTTTGATATGTATGTCCCTGTCAGGCAGGGAAGAGATGGTCGAGTGAGGGAACCATGGTTGACAAGAGAGGTTGAATGTCTTGTTAAGAGGAAGAAGGAGACTTATTTTTTTATTTATTTTTTTTATTTATTTATTTTTTTATTGGAATTTTTTGCAGAAAATATAACAAAAAGTATAGCAAAAAGCAGTAATATGCAACTAACAGCCCCATAACACCCACAATTCCCCCCATACCGTAACATCACATGTATCACATTCCCCCACCCCCCCCCCCAAACAAGAGAACTTAACCATAAATTAAAATTAGATAAATCAAATTTAAATAAAATAAGCTAACATAATCAACGCCCCCCCACCTCCCCCACCCCCCCCCCCCCCCCCCCCCCCCCCCCCCCCCCCCCCCCCCCCCCCTCCCCCCCCCCCCCCCCCCCCACCCCCGGGTTGCTGCTGCTACTGTCCCAGTACCCTATCGTTGAGCCAGAAAGTCGAGGAAAGGTTGCCACCGTTTAAAGAACCCTTGCACCGATCCTCTCAGGGCGAATTTAACCTTCTCAAGCTTAATAAAGCCCGCCATGTCATTGATCCAGGTCTCCACGCTTGGGGGCCTCGCGTCCTTCCACTGTAGCAAAATCCTTCGCCGGGCTACTAGGGACGCAAAGGCCAGCACACCGGCCTCTTTCGCCTCCTGCACTCCCGGCTCTACCCCAACCCCAAAGATCGCGAGTCCCCATCCTGGCTTGACCCTGGATCCTACCACCCTTGACACCGTCCTCGCCACCCCCTTCCAGAACTCCTCCAATGCCGGGCATGCCCAGAACATATGGGCATGGTTCGCTGGACTCCCCGAGCACCTGGCACACCTATCTTCACCCCCAAAGAACCTATTCATCCTCGTCCCAGTCATGTGGGCCCTATGCAGCACCTTGAATTGGATGAGGCTAAGCCGCGCACACGAGGAGGAAGAATTTACCCTCTCCAGGGCATCAGCCCATGTCCCGTCTTCGATCTGTTCCCCCAGTTCCCCCTCCCACTTCGTTTTCAGCTCCTCTACTGACGCCTCTTCCTTCTCCTGCATAAGCTTGTAGATATCGGATATCTTCCCCTCCCCGACCCAGACCCCCGAGAGCACCCTGTCACTCACCCCCTTCGCGGGGAGCGCAGGGAATCCCTCCACCTGCCGTCTAGCAAATGCCTTTACCTGCAGATATCTAAACATGTTTCCCGGCGGGAGCCCAAATTTCTCTTCCAACTCCCCCAGGCTCGCAAACCTTCCGTCGATAAACAGGTCCTTCAGCTGTCTAATGCCCGCTCTATACCATCCCCGAAATCCCCCATCCATGTTCCCCGGGACGAACCTATGGTTCCCCCTTAACGGAGCCTCCATCGAGCCCCCCACTTCTCCCCTATGTCGCCTCCACTGCCCCCAAATCTTGAGGGTAGCCGCCACCACCGGACTCGTGGTATACCTCGTGGGAGGGAGCGGCCACGGCGCCGTTACCAGGGCCCCCAGGCTTGTATCCCCACAGGACGCTCTCTCCATCCGTTTCCATGCTGCCCCCTCCCCCTCCATCACCCACTTACGCACCATCGACACGTTGGCCGCCCAGTAATACCCCGAGATGTTGGGCAACGCCAGCCCCCCCCCATCCCTACTCCGCTCCAAGAAGACCCTCTTCACCCTCGGGGTGCCATGCGCCCAAACAAATCCCATGATGCTGCTGGTCACCCTTTTAAAAAAGGCCCTAGGGATAAAGATGGGCAAGCACTGGAAGAGGAACAAGAACCTCGGGAGAACCGTCATTTTGACGGATTGCACTCTGCCCGCCAGCGATAGCGGCACCATGTCCCACCTTTTAAATTCCTCCTCCATCTGTTCCACTAGTCTGGTGAAGTTAAGCTTATGAAGAGCCCCCCAACTCCTGGCCACCTGCACCCCCAGGTACCTGAAACTCTTCACTGCCCTCCTGAAGGGGAGCCTCCCAATTCCCTCCTCCTGATCTCCCGGGTGCACTACAAATACCTCGCTCTTTCCTAAGTTCAGCTTATAGCCCGAGAAGCCCCCAAATTCCGCTAACAGTTCCATCACCCCCGGCATTCCCCCCTCTGGGTTCGCCACATATAACAGCAGGTCGTCCGCATACAGCGATACCCGATGCTCCTCCCCCCCCCGCACCAGACCCCTCCACTTCCCTGACTCCCTCAACGCCATGGCCAGCGGTTCAATCGCCAGTGCAAAGAGCAGGGGGTGTAGTATTGTGTGAAGCAAATAATGGCATGATGGGAAAAGTAGTCAACTTTTCTTAGTACAAGTGAATTTAAACTAATGTCATATAACCTAAGACACAGATTCAAAATACACCGATATACACAGCCGAGGTCGACTTGACCTAAGAACCGAGTGACTCTAAAATTCTAAGATAAGGTGTTTTCATCATTCGCCTAAATGTAGTCTCAATACATAACAAGCTGAACAACTGTCTCCTTCTGTATGTAAACAACTTCTTCCCTTTCTTAAAACAAAGACAAGATAATGATATGAAACTCAAGTCCCCTAAAGGTCAGAAGGTGACGCCATTGTAACGATTATTACTTATGTTTTACTTTCAATCAAATTCCTGACCAAGCTGTATTCATGTTATCTTGATCCTATAATGTATAAGAATCGCCTTCTTTTTCTGTACTAGCGCAGACTTGGGACGGACTCCGCAGTTTGTAATTGACTGCCTTCCGACTCCAAGTATCAGCCATTTTCTGCTAGCAGTTCTAATTAGTGAATAAAGTTCAGTTTTGCTTACCTAATGAATCATGTTTGAATTTCTCTATCACAGTCAAGACGCGGGGAAAATATAAAATACAACATTTGGCGCTTAAGTCCACTTAACGCAACGAACAATCACAATGAGTTGGAAAGATAAAGCCCGCAAAAGAGATATTAATGAGTGTGTGAACGGTAAATTGAAAAATTGGGAGACTTTAAAATTGTAATGTGAACTTTGGGATAGAAAACAGTCAAAATGATAAAAAGCAATCTGGCAATAACAAATCTCCTGCTGGCAGAAAAGTAGGACTGGCCAATCAGATTATAGGAAAGGAGGATCCTCCCAGTTGCTCTGGCATGCCGATGTTCCCCTATTCAAGCGATACGGAAGACGAGGAGAATTTGAACCCTGGACCCCACCCTCATTTTGCGCTCCCCGATCTTGCAATTCCACTGTCCTAAGTCCTGACTCTCACTTCTGATCCCATTACCAATGAAACTCCTGCTAACGTATCCCCCTTAGCGACACGCACTCGGTCACAGACGCAAGCCGTAAATATCGAACAACCCTTCTCTACGGAAAACATGATAATTGACTAAAAGGTGTTGATTAAAAAAATCCACAATAAGGAAATTATAGAAGTGAAGTTAATAAGTTATCAATTTAGAAGCATGCTGGCAATAATGACTAAAGTTTAACATTGCTTTTGAATGAAATTTAGATGATCAGATGATGTTAACTAACTACTGCTTGGAATGTTGTACTGGCCTTATTATGATAACAAGTGGTTCTTCTGAAGGACAACAAAATGCGTACTCAAATTGTTTTTAAACCATTGGCAAAACATTCATATTTCCTCTTGCAAATGTTCCCAAGCTTCCCAAAATGTTCCAAAGTTGTTCAGTTCACACTATATCAGTTTAAAAGAAAGTAACTTTACAAATAAGAGTAATTGAAATATGAATAAGTTTTTAGATTGCGTGAAAAGACGTAAATGGCATCACGCCAAGTTCTCCGCCCCTTAGATTCTGCAGGAAACATTAACCATTTCAACAGACAGTTGGTCTTTTCTGAATTGACAAACGAAAAAATACATCTCAGAGAACAGCTAATGCCTCTAAAATTAATCAGTGCAAATTGACTTAAATGGAATAACACAGATAAAGTTTTCGAAAGAGAATGAAAAATTTTTGTTCAAAATTTGTCCGCAAGGACAAGGGCTGAATCCAAGAGAGAGAAAGAGAGACAGAGGAAGAGATTGAAGGAAGGAGAGAGAGCCAGCGACAAGAGACAGGAACTGTTAGAGATAGCGAAAGAGAGCGAGCCCGGGAGAGGCAGAGATGGAGAGGTAGACAGATAAAGAGAAAGAGCAACAAGAGTTCCAAAGACAGACAGAGTTATGTAGAGAGGGAGAGAGATAGATAAGAGAGAGAGGGAAAGAATTCATATTTCATTTTTCAGACTTTGACTTTAAAAATTATGTTTCAAGCTGTGATGATTTGAAAGAGGTAAAGAGATATCGATGCCAACATGGTCCTTGTTATTACTTGAAACCTTCGCGATAAAAGGTTCCCGTTAACTTTGTAAGGCGGGTGGCATAGAATCTTTACAGTGTCACCTTCGAGCTGTTAATTGGTTTGCACGGAGCGCGATTACTCCGTGATTTAAATTATAATCTCCTGCAGATGCGGATAACTCTGCTTAATAACACATAAACAGGGCAAAAAGCGTGCGGACCCTGACATAAAACATCACACACGTAATTTCCTTAATCAATTGTTAAAATTGTAATCGGAAGGACCATCTGGCATCAGACAAAGTGTGCAATGGGTAAAACTTTAGATACAACTTTTTAAAATGGCAGCGTACTGCAAACGCTGTGTGAACAACTAAAAGCCTATCAACAGTAATAGAAGCTCAACAAGTGATTTAGGAAAATAATAGGGCGTCAACTGCTAAAAAGTTAGTTGCTCTATGGAGGGAATATTGTCCAAAATTGAAGGATGCTTCCTTGTTAGCCAGCTGGCAGGATAAAGAATTAAAATTGAGTATAGAATTGACAAATCTTGAAAACGGAATGCGCATATGGAAAAGAACCAAGTTAGGCTATCCACCTTGATTAGAAAGTTGCTGATTAGACACTGCAAATTCGGAGCGGTAATACAGTGCATTGATAATGGTATGTTTATAGAACTGTCTCAAATACGAGGTCACCAGCTGCAGGATTTAATAACTTCTGTGCCTGCGCCTGATTGCTCTGTGTTCTATGCTGGCAGCTAACGTTAACCCTGAGTACCACTGTTTAAAACACCCGATAGAGTCCAGATGAGAGAATACAGTGACCCAAGCCTTGATAACCGCATTACTATATCACCTATCCCGCAGGCCCAGCTTCGAAACTTTCCCCTATTCACTATTCCACAGTGGTGGTCGATTGATTTTGATCCCTCACATTTTTCACCTCCCTTAGATATTCCCAATCCACATGTCACTCTTTGCTACGATCATACAGTAACCTCGCCCGATTTGGAGAGCATTTACCAAGACAAAAGAAGGGTCTGCCTTTCTTGTCGATTTACCCCACAGCCTATGGCATCAGTCGAGACTTGTGTCACCCCACGTGACCCTTTCTGTCAACGAAGGCTACAATGCCAAGTCCTTGGGATTTCTGGCAGCTGCACTACGAGGACAAGCTGATCTTTTCCTTAATGATAGTCAAACCCTACCCGCAGGCACTTTAGAATATTTTAAACGCCCATTTGTCCACATTGGCACACTGCACCATCATCATTCAACCCAATCTACAACTTTTGAACTACCCACAGATTTATGGGCAGCCTCCAAAGACGAAGTTGGTCTCACTAATGTCCCTCCTGTTATTAGAGTCAAACCTGATATGCCCTTACCCTCTATTTCACAGTACCCTTTGCGGCCCGAGGCTGAAGAAGGAGTCTCGGTTATGATTCATTCGTTCCTTCAACAGGGAATTTTGATACTGTGCCAGTCCCCCTGTAACACCCCGATTCTTCCACTTCCTAAGATAGGAAGACCATCCGAATAGCGTTTAGTCCAAGACCTCCAGCTTATTAATCAGATAGTTAAACCCTTACATCCCATTGTCCCAAATCCAGCGATAATCCTTAGCAATGTCCCACCGGAATCGACTATTTTTACCCTTGTTGATTTGCAACATGCCTTTTTTGCTATACCCCTCGCCCCTGAATCACAGTATTTGTTTGCCTTTACATTTAAGAAGACGCAATACACTTGGACTCGACTTCATTCATTCTCCAACCCTTTTCTCACAGGCATTGCACTCCCAGTTAGCGACATTAGCACCTCCTGGTGGCTCCACCATCATTCAATATGTTGATGACTTACTCCTTGCCAGCCCTGATTTCATCGCTAACCAGCGTGACACCGTTTACCTGCTCATCAGTCTCCATTCATGGGGATATGTGATTCCGCCCGCTAAAGTTCATAAAGGCCAACGACAAGTCAAATTTTTGGGTGTCCTAATTAGTGCTACTGATCGCTCCCTTACTCAAGAATGCATTACTCCTATACTGTAGACCCCATTTCCTACATCGCCCAAGCAGGTGCAAGCTTTTTTAGGATTAGTGAACTTTTGCAGACAATGGATTCCGAATGTTACTGTACATACTAAAGAATTAACTCCGTACTCCTTTCAAAATGCTCCTCTTAAGTTTGATCTACCTGATTCAGCAAAGCAATCTTTTATTACTCTGAAAAACGCCCTGGCTATCGCCCCAGCACACGACCTATGTATGACAGACCTTTTCACCCAAATTCTTACTGCTGTCCATTTGTTAGTCCAGGCAGCCTCTAATCTAACCCTTCACCAACCAGTACAAGTGCATACTTCACACTATCGTGGCTCTCCTAACGTCTCAGCAAACCCACCATCTGACTCAAGCGCGATTGAGCCGCTATGAGGTTTCACTATTGCAAAACCCCTACCTCTCGTTTCATTATTGTTCAACCTTAAATCCTGCTGTGTTCCTTGAATAGCCCCCCGATAACCTTGAAGACCCACCACACGATTGTTTACTTCGGAATCACTTCCTTACTGCACCTTGCCCGGATTTAACAGACAGGCCTATTGATAATCCAGATCTAATTTTTTATATTGACGGCAGTTCTTCCATTTCCCCATTTCCCGTCCCACAGTCGAAATATGCCGTGGTAACCGACACTGACGTGCAGGAAGCAGCAGCCTTCCAGACCCCTGCCTCTGCACAAAAAGCCGAGCTATTTGTCCTTACTCAAGCATGTATTTTAGCCACAGATAAAAGTACTAATGCCTACACTGATTCTAGATATGCCTTTGGCGTGACCCCATTATTTCTGCCGCCTCTGGCAACAGCGAGGTTTTCTCACCTCTGTGGGAACTCCCATTCAAAATGCACTTTGGGTTAAAAATCTCCTCGATGCTATTCAGCTACCCCGTCAATTGGCAGTTATTAAATGCGTTGCGCACACGAAGGGTGACACTCCTGTTCAATTAGGAAATGCCCGTGCTGATTCAGCTGCTAAAACTGCAGCTTCATCAACCTCTTTAATTGTTCCCAGTGGGGCTAATCAGGCTCTAAACCAGGTACCTACATTACGGACGAAGGGCATGCCAGAGATAGCTGAAGTTCAAATTTACAGAGGGACGCCTCTGATTCTGAGTGAACACTATGGAAGTCAATGAGGTGTTCGCACTCCTTGACACGAGACCTCTGGCTGACTCCAGTTGGTCATGTTTGTATTCCGAATTCTTTATTGCCGTTACTTGTTGATTATTTGCATCTTGTACCCATCTTGGTAAGGAGGGAGTGGTACAGCTACTCCTAAAAGCTTAGTGGCACCCAGATTTGAATACAGCAGCGCACACGCCGCTGGATCGATGCGTCATTTGCATGAAACATAATAAGATTAAAGGTCCTCCGGGAACCACCCCCTTGCTAGATGATCCTTTTGCTTGTATACAGCTTGATTTTATTGAATTGTCAAAAGCACAGTGTTATAAATATTGTTTAGTAATAATCGATGTGTTTAGTAAATGGATTGAAGCATTCCCCACCACTAATTGTACGGCACATACAGTAGTGAAGTTGTTGTTAACGGAAGTCATTCCTTGTTTTGGGGTACCCAAAATGGTGAGCTCAGACAATGGACCACATTTTGTAGCTCGGATCAATACTGAATTGTGCAAAGCACTTGTAAATAAACAGCAACTGCACTGCGAGTATCACCCGCAGGTAGCAGGAATTCTGGAAAGAGCCAACGGGACTTTAAAAGAAAAATTATCTAAATTAACTGAAGAAACTGGGTTAAATTGGCTAAAAGTATAACCCTTGGCACTGTTTCACATGCAAGTGACTCCCCATTCGCGGACCGGACTGTCAGCTGCAGAGATAGTCTATGGTCGGCCAATGAGGACTCCCTGGGATGCCCATGAGAAAAACCCCTAGAGGGAGTAGACCTCCATGTGATGGGGGAACAAATGCAGAACTATTTGAATCAATTAACACTTTCTTTGAAGTTTCTTCACTCACAGGTAAAACAGGTACATCTACCAGTAACGACAGGGACAGCCGTCCCTCGATATCCAGTGGTCAAACCCGGAGACCTCCTGTGGGTAAAAAAACTGGGACAGAAAGAAACTAGGACAACGCTGGAGCGGACCATTCCTCGTACTACTGACGACGCCAACATCGGTCAAACTTGAAGGACGTTCAAGTTGGATACATCTATCCGATTGCAAGAAGATAGTCTCCAATCCAGACGAGAACACAGGATGAAGATCTTCAGCATAATTTTTGGACTTTCTGGACTATTTAGCCTCAATGGCCACTCGGTAGTAAAAAAAAAACGAACTAAACGAGACCTGCCTTCCAATACCTATTTACATATGTCATATCTTTACGCCGAAAAATTGAATATTAGCAAGTGTTGGGTTTGCACCCACATCCCTGTCCATTCAAGGGAAGGAATACCTCTCCAATCCCTCCCCTTTCATACCACAGAAACAGTTGAATGGATTGTACGACAAAACCAAACAGGAATCAGGGGAGATAGGGGGAATATGAAAATATGGAGATCTGTTGGCTATGACATGACTACATTTTCAGCTTCGTATCAACCTACCTGTAATCATGCCTTAACTCCACCCTCCCTCACTGTCCACTCATATAATGTTCAAGGTTCCATATGTTTTAATAAATCAGGGAAAGGAAAGTTAATGGGGCAAAGTAGATGCAACCTACCAAAACAATCCCCTGGATGACATCAGCTGATGATTTTACAGCCTACAATGGAATCTATTTCATATGCGGCACTAAAGCATATCCGTGTCTCCCCATTGATTGGACAGGATCCTGCTTTTTGGGATATGTCATACCCCAAATGCGCCACCTACCCACCCTTAAGCACTCTCCCTCGCGAGCAAAAAGAACAATTTCTAAAACGGAACGGGCAAGGCATGAACGAACTGATCTACATGGCCTCAGCATTGGAACATCTGGCAAACGTAATGGCAACAGAAGCCAGGGACACTGGACAGGCAATGGCCGAGGTCTCAGCTGAGCTAGTGACTGTCCGGACCGTGGCATTGCAAAATCGACTGGCTTTGGATTATCTGTTAGCCTTGCAGGGAGGAACGTGCGCTATCATAGGCCAAGAGTGCTGTACTTACATTCCAGATGGCTCTGAAAATATCACTAACCTGGCCGACCATATTAAGAGACAGGCTGCTCAAATTCAAGAAATTGGCAGTGAATTTCACGACTATAACCCGCCGGGTTGGCTAGGGTGATTGGGTCATGGGTTATTTGACTGGATCTTTAAGGCCTTTATTCTACTTCTACTAATGCTATTAGGGATAGGATTGCTTTCCTGCTTGTGTAAATGCATTTTCAAACGAATCATGGATATACCTATTTAGCTAGTTGTCATGATATGACAAAAGGGGGGAGTGTAGTATTGTGTGAAGCAAATAATGGCATGATGGGAAAAGTAGTCAAGTTTTCTTAGTACAAGTGAATTTAAACTAATGTCATATAACCTAAGACACAGATTCAAAATACACCGATATACACAGCCGAGGTCGACTTGACCTAAGAACCGAGTGACTCTAAAATTCTAAGATAAGGTGTTTTCATCATTCGCCTAAATGTAGTCTCAATACATAACAAGCTGAACAACTGTCTCCTTCTGTATGTAAACAACTTCTTCCCTTTCTTAAAACAAAGACAAGATAATGATATGAAACTCAAGTCCCCTAAAGGTCAGAAGGTGACGCCATTGTAACGATTATTACTTATGTTTTACTTTCAATCAAATTCCTGACCAAGCTGTATTCATGTTATCTTGATCCTATAATGTATAAGAATCGCCTTCTTTTTCTGTACTAGCGCAGACTTGGGACGGACTCCGCAGTTTGTAATTGACTGCCTTCCGACTCCAAGTATCAGCCATTTTCTGCTAGCAGTTCTAATTAGTGAATAAAGTTCAGTTTTGCTTACCTAATGAATCATGTTTGAATTTCTCTATCACAGTCAAGACGCGGGGAAAATATAAAATACAACAGGGGGACAGGGGACACCCCTGCCTGGTCCCACGATAAAGCCTAAAATACTCCGATCTCCTTCCATTTGTGACTACACTCGCCATCGGCGCCGCGTAAAGCAGCCTCACCCATTTGATGAATCCCTCCCCAAATCCAAACCTCTCCAGCACCTCCCATAGGTACCCCCACTCAACTCTATCAAACGCCTTCTCTGCATCCAGCGCCACCACTATCTCCGCCTCCCCCTCCACTGCCGGCATCATGATAACATTGAGCAGTCTCCGCACATTCGTGTTGAGATGCCGCCCCTTGACAAACCCTGTCTGATCTTCATGAATTACCTCTGGCACACAATCCTCTATCCTGGTAGCCAGGATCTTCGCCAACAACTTAGCGTCTACGTTAAGGAGTGAAATAGGCCTATATGATCCGCACTGCAAGGGGTCCTTATCCCGTTTTAGGATCAAAGAGATCAGTGCCCGCGACATCGTCGGGGGCAAAGCCCCCCCCCCTCCCACGCCTCATTGAAAGTTCGCACCAGCAGGGGACCCACCAGGTCCGCATATTTTTTGTAAAATTCTGCCGGGAACCCGTCCGGCCCCGGGGCCTTACCTGACTGCATTTGCCCGATCCCCCTGACTAGCTCCTCCAACTCTATCGGCGCCCCCAGCCCCTCAACCAGCCTCTCTTGAACCCTTGGGAAACATAGCCTGTTCATGAAGCTCTCCATCCCCTCTCTCCCCCTCGGAGGTTCCGACCGGTACAATCCCTCGTAAAAGTCCCTAAAGACCCCGTTTACTTCTGTCCCCTTCTGCACTACATTTCCACCCCCATCCTTCACTCCCCCAATTTCCCTAGCCGCATCTCGCCTACGGAGCTGATGCGCCAACATCCTGCTCGCCTTCTCCCCATACTCATATACCGCACCCTGCGCCCTCCTCCACTGTGTCTCCGCCTTTCTGGTGGTCAACAAGTCAAAATTGGCCTGCAACCTGCGCCGTTCTCCCAGCAACCCTTCCTCCGGTGCCTCCGCATATCTCCTGTCCACCTCCAGAAGCTCTCCCACCAGTCTCTCCCTCTCCTTCCTCTCCCTCCTTTCCCTGTGGGCCCGGATGGAGATCAGCTCCCCCGGATCACTGCTTTCAGAGCCTCCCAGACCATCCCCACCTGGACCTCCCCCGTATCATTGGTAACCAGATACCCCTCAATGCTTCTCCGAACCCTCTTACACACCTCCTCCTCCGCCAGCATCCCCACATCCAGGCGCCAGAGCGGGCGCTGGTCCCGTGCCTCCCCCATCTCCAGATCAATCCAGTGCGGGACATGGTCCGAAATCGCTATGGCCGAATACTCGGCATCCTGCACCCTCGGGATCAACCCCCTGCTCAGGACAAAAAAGTCTATCCGGGAATAAACCCTATGGACGTGAGAGAAAAAGGAATACTCCCGCGCTCTCGGTCTCCCAAACCTCCAGGGATCCACCCCTCCCATCTGGTCCATGTATCCCCTCAGCACTTTGGCCGCCGCCGGTCTCCTACCCGTCCTTGAACTGGACCGGTCCAGTGTGGGATCCAGCACTGTGTTAAAATCTCCCCCCATGATCAGGCCCCCTGCCTCCAGGTCCGGGACGCGGCCCAACAAGCGCCTCATGAAGCCAGCATCATCCCAATTCGGGGCATATACGTTCACCAGCACCACCTTCTCTCCCTGCAGCCTACCCCTCACCATGATATATCTGCCCTCCTTGTCCGACAGCACCTCAGCCGCCTCAAACGCCACCCTCTTCCCCACTAGAATCGCCACCCCCCGGTTCTTTGCGTCCAATCCTGAATGATAAACCTGCCCCACCCACCCCTTCCTCAGACGGACCTGGTCCGCCACCTTCAGGTGGGTCTCCTGGAGCATAACCACGTCCGCCTTCAACCCCCTTAGATGGGAGACCACCCTGGTTCTCTTAACCGGCCCGTTCAGCCCCCTCACGTTCCAGGTAATCAGCCGGATCAGAGGGCAACCCGCCCCCCTCCCCTGCCGACTAGCCATAGCTTGGCAGATGTTCGCCCCAGGCCAGCATACCCCGCTCGACCCGTTCCCCATGGCGATAGCGCCTCTCCTCTTCCCCCCCGGCCCTCATCGGCTCCTTCCTAGTCGTTCCAGCAGCAACCCGGTATCCCCCCCCCCCCCTCCCCCCCCCAGGCTAGGACCCCTCCTAGCCGCGACGCACCCTCCATAGTACTTCCGTGAGTCAGCTGACTTCTGCTGACCCCGGCAGCTCCCGCCAAAACCTATCCCCTCCCGGCTTGGGGTCATCCCCCTCTTGCCACACCTCCTTGGCATTATTGCAGCGCGGGAAAAAAGACCCGTAGAGGCCCTTCCCCCATCGCAAGCTCCACCCCCCCTGCCCCGCAGCGCGGGAAACCAGAGGAAAGCCCGCGCTTTCACAATGCCACACCCCATCCTTCTGACGCAGTTCCCCAAAATCCAGTTTCCCCTCAATCCCCAGCCCCGTACAGAAGAGAACATATAGAACACAAACCCCCAACACTCCCCACCTGCCCCACAACCATACCCAACAGACAAACCCACTCGTAAACAGAGCAAAAAGAAAACCAGCATACATAACACACATTTCGAAGTTGAAAAAGTTGAAACAGTTGGAACAAAACAGCCACAGCGGAAACAACGCCGGCCAAAGTATGTTCCCAGGCCCTAGTTCAAGTCCAGCTTCTCCGCCTGTACAAAGGCCCACGCCTCCTCCGGGAACTCGAAGTAATGGTGCCGGTCCTTGTATGTCACCCACAGGCGCGCAGGCTGCAGCATTCCAAACCTGACCTGCTTAGCATGAAGCACCGCCTTCGTCCGGTTGAACCTGGCCCGCCGCTTAGCCACCTCCGCACTCCAGTCCTGGTAGATCCTCACTACCGAATTCTCCCATTTATTGCTCCTCTCTTTCTTGGCCCAGCGCAGCACACACTCCCGGTCACTGAATCGGTGGAACCGCACCAGCACCGCCCTCGGGGGCTCATCTGCCTTGGGCCTCCTGGCCATCACTCTGTGCGCTCCCTCGAGCTCCAGGGGCAAATGGAAGGACCCTGCTCCCATCAACGAGCTCAACAGCGTGGTCACATACGCCGGGAGATCCGACCCCTCCAGCCCCTCCGCCAGGCCCAGGATCCTCAGATTCATTCGCCTCGTGCGAACGTCCAGCTCCTCCAAGCGGTCCTGCCACTTTTATGAAGTGCCTCGTGCAACTCCACTTTCCCAACGAGGACCACGGCCTCCTCCTCTCTTTCAACGGCCTGCCGCTGCAACTCCCGAATAGACTCCTCCTGTGCCGCCTGGGTCCCAAGCAGCTTGGTCGCAGTTGCATTCATGGAGTCCAGCAGCTCAGCCTTCAGCTCAGCAAAACAACGTAGGAGCGAGGCCTGTTGCTCCTGCGCCCACTTCCACCAGTCCTCGGGTGTTGCGCCGGCCGCCATTTTGTTTTTCTTCCCACGTTTTTTTTTGGGGCGTTTTCTGCAGCCTTTTTCACCATATAGTGTGGGGCAAGTTCTTCCAGGCACCTTCCCCCACCGGGATATGTAGCAACAGCGCCGTTTGGGGCCCTCAAAACGGCCCAAAAGCCCTTAAATAGCGGGAGCGCCGGCCGCCATTTTGTTTTTTTTCACCCGTTTTTTCGGGGGGGCGTTACTGCAGCCTTTTTCACCAGATAATGTGGGGCAAGTTCTTCCAGGCACCTTCTCCCACTAGGATGTGTAGAAACAGCGCCGTTTGGGGCCCTCAAAACGGCCCAAAAGTCCCTAAATAGCAGGAGTGCCGGCCGCCATTTTGTTTTTCTTCCCCCGTTTTTTGGGGGGAGTTACTGCAGCCTTTTTCTTCTTCCCACTCCAGGTGAGCACCATATAGTGTGGGGCAAGTTCTTCCAGGCACCTTCCCCCACCGGGATGCGTAGAAACAGCTCCGTTTGGGGCCCTCGAAACGGCCCAAAAGTCCCTAAATAGCAGGAGCTGCCGAATGTGTGGCTTAGCTCCGCAAAGCCGCAACTGGAAGTCCGAAGAAGGAGACTTATGTAAGGCTGAGGAAACAAGGTTCAGACAGGGCGCTGGAGGTATACAAGATAGCCAGGAGGGAACTGAAGAAAGGGATTAGGAGAGCTAAGAGAGGGCATGAAAAATCTTTGGCAGGTAGGATCAAGGAAAACCCAAGGCCTATTACACATATGTGAGAAATATGAGAATGACTCGAGCGAGGGTAGGTCCGATCAAGGACAGTAGCGGGAGATTGTGTATTGAGTCTGAAGAGATAGGTGTGGTCTTGAGCGAGTACTTTTCTTCAGTATTTACAAACGAGAGGGGCCATATTGTTGGAGAGGACAGTGTGAAACAGACTGGTAAGCTCGAGGAGATACTTGTTAGGAAGGAAGATGTGTTGGGCGTTTTGAAAAACTTGACGATAGACAAGTCCCCCGGGCCTGACAGGATATATCCAATGATTCTATGGGAAGCAAGAAATGATATTGCAGAGCCGTTGGCAATGATCTTTTCGTCCTCACTTTCAACAGGGGTGGTACCAGGGGATTGGAGAGTGGCGAATGTCATGCCCCTGTTCAAAAAAGGGAATAGGGATAACCCTGGGAATTACAGGCCAGTTAGTCTTACTTCGGTGGTAGGCAAAGTAATGGAAAGGGTACTGAGGGATAGGATTTCTGAGCATCTGGAAAGACACTGCTTGATTAGGGATAGTCAGCACGGATTTGTGAGGGTAGGTCTTGCCTTACAAGTCTTATTGACTTCTTTGAGGAGGTGACCAAGCATGTGGATGAAGGTAAAGCAGTGGATGTAGTGTACATGGATTTTAGTAAGGTTCCCCATGGTAGGCTTATGCAGAAATTAAGGAGGCATGGGATAGTGGGAAATTTGGCCAGTTGGATAACAAACTGGCTAACCGATAGAAGTCAGAGAGTGGTGGTGGATGGCAAATATTCAGCCTGGAGCCCAGTTACCAGTGGCATACCGCAGGGATCAGTTCTGGGTCCTCTGCTGTTTGTGATTTTCATTAATGACTTGGATGAGGGAGTTGAAGGGTGGGCCAGTAAATTTGCAGATGTTACGAAAATTGGTGGAGTTGTGGATAGTGAGGAGGGCTGTTGTTGGCTGCAAAGAGACATAGATAGGATGCAGAGCTGGGCTGAGAAGTTGCAGATGGAGTTTAACCCTGACAAGTGTGATGTTGTCCATTTTGGAAGGACAAATATGAATGTGGAATACAGGGTTAATGGTAGGGTTCTTGGCAATGTAGAGGAGCAGAGAGATCTTGGGGTCTATGTTCATAGATCTTTGAAAGTTGCCACTCAAGTGGATAGAGCTGTGAAGAAGGCCTATGGTGTGCTAGCGTTCATTAGCAGAGGGATTGAATTTAAGAGCCGTGAGGTGATGATGCAGCTGTACAAAACCTTGGTAAGGCCACATTTGGAGTACTGTGTGCAGTTCTGGTCACCTCATTTTAGGAAGGATGTGGAAGCTTTGGAAAAGGTGCAAAGGTGATTTACCAGGATGTTGCCTGGAAAGGGGAGTAGGTCTTACGAGGAAAGGTTGAGGGTGCTAGGCCTTTTCTCATTAGAACGGAGAAGGGTGAGGGGCGTCTTGATCGAGGTTTATAAGATGATCAGGGGAATAGAGAGAGTAGACAGTCAGAAACCTTTTCACCAGGTGGAACAAACCATTACAAGGGGACATAAATTTAAGGTGAATGGTGGAAGATATAGCGGGGATGTCAGAGGTAGGTTCTTTACCCAGAGAGTAGTGGGGGCATGGAATGCACTGCCTGTGGAAGTAGTTGAGTCGGAAACGTTAGGGACCTTCAAGCGGCTATTAGAGAGGTACCTGGATTATGGTAGAGTAATAGAACATAGAACATAGAACAGTACAGCAGAGAACAGGCCCTTCGGCCCTCGATGTTGTGCTGAGCAATGATCACCCTACTCAAACCCACGTATCCACCCTATACCCGTAACCCAACAACCCCCCCCTTAACCTTACTTTTTAAGGACACTACGGGCAATTTAGCATGGCCAATCCACCTAACCCGCACATCTTTGGACTGTGGGAGGAAACCGGAGCACCCGGAGGAAACCCACGCACACACGGGGAGAACGTGCAGACTCCGCACAGACAGTGACCCAGCCGGGAACTGAACCTGGGACCCTGGAGCTGTGAAGCATTTATGCTAACCACCATGCTACCGTGCTGCCGCTTTGAGTGTAGATTAATTTGTTCTTAAGGGCAGCACGGTAGCATTGTGGAGAGCACAATTGCTTCACAGCTCCAGGGTCCCAGGTTCTATTTCAGCTTGGGTCACTGTCTGTGTGGAGTCTGCACATCCTCCCCGTGTGTGCGTGGGTTGCCTCCGGGTGCTCCGGTTTCCTCCCACAGTCCAAAGATGAGCAGGTTGGGTGGATTGGCCATGATAAATTGCCCTTAGTGTCCACAATTCTATGATCTATGATTAACCTAGGACAAAAGTTCGGCACAACATCGTGGGCCTGTTCTGTGCTGTATTTCTCTATCTATCCATCTATCTAATCACGGGCTTCAGTGCCTCCCAGAATGTGGAGGGTGAAACCTCCCCGTTTTGGTTGTTACTAACGTAGCCACCTATGGCCCGCTGTGTTTTTCGGCAGAAGGCCTTGTCGGCCAGGAGGTCCGTGTCCAGCCTCCACGTGGGGCTCTGGGCCTGGCCTGTCTCCAACCTCACATCCATGTAGTGTGGAGCGTGGTCGGAGATAACGATCACGGAGTATTCCGTTCCCATGATCAATGGAAGCACCGATTTCTCCACTGCAAAGAAGTTGATATGGGTGGATACCTTGTGTACTTGTGAAAAGTGTGAGAATTCCTCTTCTTCCGGGTGCAGAACCCTCCACCAACCCCATCTGTCCCATGAAAGTAACTAGCTCCCTAACCATACTAGCCTTTTTCCCCTTTCTGGGGTTTGATCGGTCGGTCAGTGGGTCCTGCACGCAGTTAAAGTCGCCCCCCATAATCAGTCGGTGTGTGTCAAGGTTGGGGATTTCCGCTATGGTCTTCTTTCTGAATTCTGTGTCCTCCCAGTTGGAAGCGTACACATTTACCTACGACCGGTGCCCCTTCCAGGACACCGCTGACCATGATGTACCACCCCCATGGGTCCGTAACTGCCCTGGTTTCCGTAAATCTCGTCCTCTTGCTAATTAATATTGCTGCCACCCTAGCCCTCGTCTCGTAACATGAGTAGTAAGTCTGCCCCACCCAGCCCTTCCTTACCAGCAATCGGCCCTTCTCCCTCAGGTGCATCTCTTGTAGATATATTATGTCTGCTTTTAGGCTTCTTAGGTGGGCGAAGACTCTGGATCTTTTCACTGGGCCGTTTGAGTCCCCTTACATTCCAGGTAACAATCCTAGTGGGGGTTTCTGACCCCCTGGTCCTGCGGGATCACCCATACTTACCTGGTGGACGCACCCCTGCACTCCGGGCTTTCCCTTTGTTAGGGGGTCGTCCAAAATGGCCAGGGTCGCCGCTCTCACCATGAGGTCGGGCCCCAGCACTCCAGGGTTTCCCTTTGTCCAGGGGGCACCCAATGTGGCCGCCAGCTGTGTGTATGCCACGTGGGTGCGCCCCTGCACTCCGGGGTCTCCCTTCACCCTGAAGCCCTCCCAAGTGGCTGTTTGCGGCGTCAGCTTGGTTCCTCGCCCTGCTCCTTGCCCGTCATCTTTGCTTCTCTTTTGTTCTGCGCTCTCCCCCGACTCCTCTTCCTCCCTCCTCCCAGCCCCCGTCCCGGTGTTCTCCTGCCCCTTCTGCCCTGTTCCCCTCCCTCCTTGTGCTAGGCGCGATCCCTCTCCCCTAAGAGGTGCGCCACGGCCCTCCTTCCTTCCTGCCCTCCCGTGTTGGCCCTCCTCGCTAGTACGGTGGCCCCCTCCCACTGAACCAGAAATTTGGCGCGGCGGGACGGAGAATTCCGTCCAGATGTCTCACTGACTCAACTCACCCACACTATCACTCACACGAAGATTAGGGGCGGAATTCTCCGCGAGGCCCGATGCCGTTGTGAAACCTGGAGAGGTTCACGACGGCGTCGGAAGCCTCTCCCGGCCCCCTATTCTCCCCTACCTGGGGGGATAGGCGGGCCGTACCAGGAAACTCGGCGGCTGGGCCTTGTCCCTGGCTTCAAGGCCCGGCACGCCAAGAATGACGCAGCGGCGGAGCCTAAAGACGTCAGCTGCGCATGCGCGGGTTGGACAGCTCAAACCCGCGCATGCGCGGTCACCGTCTTTCCCCTCAGCCGCCCCGCAAGACGTCGTGGCTTGATCTTGCGGGGCGGCAGAGGGGAAAGAGTGCGTCCCCTTGAGACGCCGCCCCGACGATCAGTGGGCACCGATCGCTGGCCAGTCCCCTCCCGAGCACGGTCGTGGCGCTCGATCCCCGATCCGCCTCCCCTAGGCCCCATACTTACCTGGCGCGCCATGTTCATGATGGCAGCGACCAGGTGTGGTTGCCGCCGTCGTGAACAGGTCAGGAACGGCAGGCCGCTCGGCCCATCCGTGTCGGAGAACGTTTCTCCGAGCGGCGTGTCGGAAAACCGGAGACGCCATTTTGGGGGGTGCGGTGGGAGAATAGCGGGAGGTGCGGGAGCGGACCTCCCGCTATTCTCCCACCCATCGTGGTTGTGGAGAATCGCGGTCCAGATACTGATAATGGAAAAAAACAATGCATTTACAATCTATGATTTTCTTACTCTCATTTGGAGCATGCGTGTAGTTTCTGAGATGAGTTAATGCTTTAGTTAAAGTAAAAGGCCTTGTAAAACAGAAGGTTTTTCTTCAGTAAACCTATTGTCGTCGACTTTGCAGGAGGTTGGTTCTCAGCTGAATTTGAAGTTGCAACAGGTTGGGGAGTGTCTTCTCCCACTTTCAAAGTTTTGGTTGTTTATTATCTTGGCTACTTGGTTGTCTTCCAGCTATTCAATGGCATTTGATGGAATCTGTCTGCAGAACAGCTTCTTGCTGTTTTAAAAACAGGAACAAACGTAACTGTTTCACCACGTGAATTCACCTGGCAGAAGTGAAGAAAGCACTTGACGAGCTACACTCCACCATCAACAGCCAAGAGACAAAACTCCCTGAGGCCCTGACAATCGTGGCTGGAGACTTCAACCAGGCCAACCTCAGGAAGGTCCTACCCAAACATACCTCCTGCCCCACCAGAGGTGCAAACACCCTGGACCACTGCTGTACGAGCATCAAAGGTGCCGACCGTTCCATTCCAACACCACACATTGGCAAATCCGACCACAGGTCGGTTCTCCTACTTCAGGCTTACAAACAGCAACTTAAGCATGCTGAACCAGTCAAGAAAACCATGCAGTGCTGGTCCGAGGCGTCAGAGGACACTCTCCACGATTGCTTGGAGTCTGTGGACTGGTCCATATTCAAGGCTAACCTGGACGAATACACAACCACCATCACAGACTTCATCAGTAAGTGTGTTGAGGACTGTGTACCAAAGAAGACAATACGGGTGTTCCCCAATCGGAAACCCTGGCTCAGCCAAAAGGTCCACTCCCTGCTAAAGTCCCAGACGCAGGGGTTCAAGTCTGACGACCCTGACCTATATAAGAAATCCAGGTGCAACGTGCAGAAAGCCATCAGAGACGCCAAAAGACAATACCAGATCAAACTGGAGTCCCAGGCCAATGACACAAACCCAAGACATCAATGGCAGGGCTTACATGAGATCACAGGCTACACAGCAAGGTCAGGCGGAATCTCTGGGGCTGGAGCATCCCGCCCCGTTGAATTGAGCAAGTTCTATGCCCACTTTGAACAGTCAGCCAATATATCAGTGCCAGCTGCTCCAACAGCCTAGGGCACACCGATACCCACTATTACAGCCTCGGAGGCAAGAGCTACCTTCTTGAAAGTGAATCCGCGGAAAGTGACGGGCACCGATGGAGTTCCTGGGCGAGCACTCAGAGCCTGCGCAGACTAGCTGCCGAGTGTATTCGCAGATATCTTCAACACCTCACTTCTCCACCCCGAGGTCCCTACCTGCTTCAAGAAGACCACCATAATACCAGTACCAAATAAGAACAAGGTAGCGTGCCTCAATGACTACCAACTGGTGGCCCTAAAGTCTGTTATCATGAAATGCATCGAGTGGCTAGTCATGAGACGGATCAACGCCAGCCTCCAAGATGGTCTTGATCCATTGCAGTTCACCTACCATGGCAACCGATCACAGCAGATGCTATCTCTCTGACCCTACAATCAACTCTCGAACATCTCAACAACAAGGATACAGTTGTAAGACTGCTGTTCATCGACTACAGCTCCGCCTTCAACACTATTATCCCAACAAGACTAATAACCAAACTCTGCAATCTTGGACTTGACCCCTCCCTGTGCAGCTGGATCCTTGACTTCCTCAGCAACAGACCGCAATCTGTAAGGATAGGTAACAGCACCTCCTCCACAATAGTCCTCAACACCGGAGCCCCGCAAGGATGTGTGCTCAGTCCTCTACTGTACTCGCTATACACACACGACTGTGTGGCAAGATTCAACTCAATCTATAAATTTGCAGATGATACGACTATGGCGGGTCCTACCCCAAACAACGACGAATCAGACTACAGAAGGGAGATGATCACTTGGTTGCATGGTGTACCAAAAACAACCTCTCTCTAATGTAGTGATCTGTACGTCTGTACATACATCTGCACATACACCAGGGACTAGACAGATGTATCATCCACAGCATCACTAGAGGGCAGCATCAGAGACGGGTATAAGGGGTCCAGCCCAAGGGAGGATCCGCCTGTTTCAGAAGCACAGAGCTAGTGAGCAGCAGCAGACACAGACAGCTCAGCTTAGCTTCACTGGTCATACCTCTTGACTATTATATCTAGTTTAGCTCTGGAAACAGAACAAACCCATTGAGTATTTGTGTTAACTGGAAGTCTACAATCTTTATTCAGACTTAAAGAATAACATATTGTTGTTGAAAATACGGAAAAATGTGTCATTTGAAACATGGAAGTCTGGCAATATCTGGTCTGAGAGAAACCTGAGAGGATACAGGGAAATATCCCATAAAGGGTTAAAAGCAGCTGCAAAGAGCATGATTATTAAATGCAGATTCTTTCTCACAAGCAGGCTTAGCAAATACACAGGATTCTTGTATTAAGCTAAAACAATGGCTCACACCTTAATTGAAATTAACTCTCTTAGTAAACAGCTGGGAAGGAAAGGATGAGGTTCAGTTGAATTAGGTATCAATTCTAAGTGTGAAATTCTACTGATATCAAGTAAATTAAAAGAAAATTGGAGAGTATCAGTCTACGAGAAACATAATTTAAAGTCAAAATCATAGGCAAAATAATGAGCTGGGGACAATTGGAAAATTATACTATTGAAATGACAGGAATTAAAAGTAACGCCTGTTGAAACCAAAGCATTTTTTGAATATCACAAAGGAACTTTGAACATCACAAAGGACAATGTAATCAGATCTGAGAGGTGAAGTTATGCCCAAAAAGAATAATTAGTTGTTTTAGAATGTTTAGATCAAAGACACTTTTTAACAATCAAAGTGAAATAAGTTAGTTTACAATAAGTGAATAAAAACTTAACAATTGTTAGAAATAGAATATAAACCCAGGGAGCAGAAGCAGAAGGAGAACCACAACTCAGAGAGAGAAGGAACAAGAGAAGCAGATTCAGCTTTCACAGCTCGGTCATGGGAAAGATGAGACAAGCAGCCGAGCTTAAACAGCTATACATCTAAGGAAGACTAGAACTTAAACAGGAGTCAGAGTCAGCTGAGAGATAGCTAGCAGAACCTGTTCTCATAGCTCAGTACATGGGATCGACAAGACACAGCAACCAAGCTAACCAGCGAATACATCTCAAGAAGACCAGACTTTAAAGAAGATTGATAGTCAAGGTGGGCCTGAAGGTCCCTTCAACCAATCAGCATGATCCAGAAGCAAGATCTTTTTACCTTTCTGTAAAGAAAGTAATTTCAGCTTTTAAAAGAAAAAATGTAATAATAAAATAACTTAATTTAACCTGAAATAGTGGTTATTAGCAATGCAGGACCCAGGACATCGATGCTACTAAGTGGTAAGTAGATAAAATCTTCGGTGAAGGTATGGGTTATACCGGGGTATAACTTGAAAATATAGTTTGACCTGAATAGCACCCACCGAAGCCTGCATCAGAGTCAGGGAGTGAGAATCCCTGTTCACCATTTAGAATGTCGTCCCTTTTTGGTATAGGGGGAATTCTAAGAATAGTGGTGAGTTTTCAAAAACAATATGGTACCAGAAGTGATTTCAGAAAGCTAGCTAGTCACCAGCAAGAGAAGATGAAATTTAAACCAGATATTCGACTGTGGAAGACTTCGCAGCAAATGGATCCTCGATGACTAACTGATTCGATGGAACTTGTTGGAACTCCATGGCAACTGGAAACAACCGGTAATTTAAGTTATAACTGGAAAACGTTTGAACTGCTGTTCCAAATATTTATCACAGCTAATGATTTAAGCACTGCCTCTGACGCAACATAAATAGCCCTACTATTCTCAACCGGAGGGCATGAAGCTAGAGAAATCTATAATTGCTTTAATTACTTAGAAGGTGAGGACAACACCAAAGTAGAAGTTATACTCAAAAAATATGATGAACGCTGTAACAGTCAGCCTGGTGAGATGCTGGAAAGATTTAACAATTGTCAAAGAAACGGAGGGCCCATCTCTGATTTTATTACAAATCTCAAGTTAAAACCACAAGGCTGTGATTATACTGATTTCAGAAACACTATGAAAATGCATCAATTAATTTGTGGACTATCTGATAAAAATTTGAGGGAAGAACTTTCACAAAATAAGTATCTAACTCTAGAAATTGCTATACAAAAATGCCTTGCTTATGAACAAAAACAAAATCAATATTTTGAGTCTCTACAAACACAGAATGATCATTTAGAAAACAAAATCAGTGAAAATGGCGCTAACACTCACCACGAGGCGGAGGCAGGGTTGAATCGGAGAAAGACGGAGGTTCTGAGCGGCAGCCATCTTGAGAAAGGAGCCGCACATGCGCAGTTGTGAAAAAAGCGCACAGTACAGGAAACTCGGAGTGCGGATGGGCAATCGAGCCCTACGCATGATGTCATGAGCGTCATGACGTCAAAGGACCAGGACCACGCCCACTTCAAAAGCAAATGCACGGAAATGAACAAAAAGAAATTTAAAGCTGCAAAACCCAATTTTCTTGCCTCAAAAGACAGAACAATGCCCAAACTTACACCAGCAGTTGGAAATAACTTTCACAACACCCTGCAACAAGCAATTAGCACTGCCCTAGAAGATGATATGGTCCTTGTAGATTATGACTCAGATGAAGATTTCATCTTGGGAGATGGCTACCCCAGTACCAAATCCGAACCGCAACTAGAGGCGTTGTACCTTGAAGCTGGGTAGCATGGTGGTTAGCATAAATGCTTCACAGCTCCAGGGTCCCAGGTTCGATTCCCAGCTGGGTCACTGTCTGTGTGGAGTCTGCACGTCCTCCCCCTGTGTGCGTGGGTTTCCTCCGGGTGCTCCGGTTTCCTCCCACAGTCCAAAGATGTGCGGGTTAGGTGGATTGGCCATGCTAAATTGCCCGTAGTGTCCTAATAAAAAAGTAAGGTTAAGGGGGGGGGGTTGTTGGGTTACGGGTATAGGGTGGATACGTGGGTTTGAGTAGGGTGATCATGGCTCGGCACAACATTGAGGGCCGAAGGGCCTGTTCTGTGCTGTACTGTTCTATGTTCTAAGACCCTGACGATGAGTTCTTCAGTTTGGGGAATATTCAGCCCAGCATATATGTCATCCCGACTCGTGAGTGCAGGATTATGCTGCGGCCTGACGCCATGAAACAGAGAGTGGTCCACACACCACAAAGGGTCCCAGCCTCCACACAAGAAGATGATTTGTTCATTGAACACGAAGAGAACGATCACAACTCCGAAACAAAAAAGCGATGATTTGTCTATCGAACAATACACACAATACTGCTCTGACATGGCTGAGCTATTCGGAGATCCTGATCACAGCATCAGCAACACGGTTGAAAAGCTCAATACGACTCTTCTCATGGTGGATGAATCCAATACCATGGTGCCATGGCAGATCGTCGACACATTGGATGACAGCAATACCCAAGACGAAGACGACGCCACACAGAGCACAGAACGACTCTGTTGAGAGAGCATAGATCGACTCAACAGTGAGAACACTGCACGACTGCACAGAGAGAGCGATGACAGACTCTACAGAGAGAGCAATGACAGACTCCACAGAGGGAGCGATGACAGACTCTACAGAGAGAGCAATAAAAAACTCCACAAAGGGAGCGACACAAGCCTCCACAAAGAGACCAACGCAAGCCTCCACAAAGAGAGCGACGCAAGCCTCCACAGACAGTTTGGTGACAGACTGAAAAATGGAAGCAAGCAAACACTCCATTGTGAACGCCATGCATGTACAAGACCATGAAAATCTATCAAGCTTATTTGAGCCACCAGAAGAAGACACTGAATGTCTACCCACTGTATGTGAGACATGTGACGAAGAAATCGCAATTCCCATACAGGATGTGCAGGATCACAGCGAGACTGACATATCTCAGCTCGTCTCCCAGAAGCATTCAACAATCAGAGGACAGCCACTCATGAGTCCAGAAAGACCACGTCAATTGAAATCTTGAAGATTTTGACTCCAGAAAAGGAGTACTATGACCCACATCAAAATGAAATCGTGAAGATTTTGACTCCAGAAAAGGAGCACAAAGAGATCACAGGTGATTTAAATGAACCTGAAATGACTCCAAGAGAGGAGCACCAAGGAATCAATGATAATTCAAGTGAACCTGAAATGACTCCAAAAGAGAAGCACCTAGAAATCAATGATGATTCAACTGAACCAGAAATGACTCGAGAAGAGGAATACCAAGTAAGCAAAGAAGAGGGATCGAATCCACCACAAATGACTGATGTCACCAACATCAATGCAACATCAGATTCTTCTCACAATTCTCAAGAAGAAATGCTCAATGTAGCAGATACCACAAAGGACACCATTAAGTGTGACAATGACTCAAATCATTCACAAGGCACACTCATTGAGCGCAACAAGCATAACAAAAACCACAAGAAGCACAGCAGAAACAAGAACAACAACAGCAACAACAAAAACAACATGCAGCGCAACAAGAACGACGAAAGCAACAAGAAGCATCCCAGAAACAACAAGCATGACAAGAAAAAGAACAAGAATAAAAGCGAAAACAACAAAAACAGAATCAACAAGCACGACAAAAAGAACAACAAGAACGCCAATGAAAACAACCAAGACATAAACGACAAAAACAACACCAAGAACTACAACGAAAACAACAATGACAGAAACGACAGAAACTACAACAATGACAAGAGTACAAAAATGCCATGGCATGATAAACGATCTCACAAATTCACATCTGCTCCAGAACAAACAAGCAAAACAGCTTTCACGAACGATGACATACAGAATCAATACCACAAACAGGGAAAAGTCAGGGTCAGACAACGGTGCGACACACAATCACTCCCCACAATCAAATGGAACAGGGGAAAATGGTGTCCACATCATTAAACGACTCATCAGCAAGGCAGCCGAGTCACGTTCCGCCATCAACCTAGCTGTGTTATTGCGCCGAGCAATCCCATTGAGTTCAGGACTGTCGCCAGCGCAAATGCTCTTCGGCAGAGGCATCTGGACAACCCTACCTGCAAAGCAATTCCGAGACCCCGGCAACGCACCGGTTCTCGACGACATGTGGCCACTATGCTCCAAACAAAAACTATACTACGATCAACATGCGGTCCCACTCAAGCCACTGACAATAGGTGACACCATCAGAATCAGGGACACAGAAGGCAGATGGTCTGATCAGGCAGGAGGCACCACGGTCCTACATTGTCAAATCGTCTGCGGGAGTAACTTTTCGCTGTAACTGCCGGGATCTATTAGAGATTCGACCTACATTTCCAGTATTTCCCACACTGGACTTGACCCAGTCCATTTGTCCACAGGACGTTCCTCGCCACACAACGCCAGACAGTACTCTTGATGACATCAACCCGTCATCCCTACTACCACCGTTAAGACGCTCCAGCAGAAGCCGTAAGGCACCCGACCGGCTAGATTTGTAACAACACTTCAACACACGCACAAGACGAATATGGACATTTCTCACGATGGACTCACAACACAGTTAATTGTTTCTGTATTACTTTTATCATTTTCACAGTGTGCAGATTTGCATATTCTCACCACTTGTTATGTACAGTTTTCTTGAGGCCAGTCTGGAAAACATGTCAAATAAAAGGGGGTGGAGATGTAGTTATCTGTACATATGTACATACATCTGCACATACACCAGGGACTACAGACAGATGCAACATCCACAGCATCACTAGAGGGCAGCATCAGAGATGGGTATAAAGGGTCCAGCCCAAGGGAGGATCCACCTCTTTCAGAAGCACAAGGCTAGTAAGCAGCAGCAGATGGAGACAGCTCAGCATAGGCAGTTTACCTTAGCTTCACTGCTCATACCTCTTGACTGTATTATATCTAGTTAAGCTCTGGAAACAGAACAAACCCATTGAATAAAGTATTTGTGTTAACTAGAAGTCTACAATCTTTATTCAGACTTAGAGAATAACATATTTAAATGTTGGAAAGACCAAGGAACTGATCATTGTCTTCAGGGAGCGCAGCATGACACACTCCTGTCTGCATCAATGGCACTGAAGTAGAAATGAATGAAATATGGGGTGGGATTCTCCGACCCCCCAGCGGGTCAGAGAATCGCCGGGGGGCGGCGTAAATCCCGCCCGGCCGCCACGCGGTATTCTCCAGCCGCCCCCCCCCCAAAAATCCCGCTGTCGTGAATCACACTGCGCGCCTCGGAGAACGTTGGCAACTATCAAGCGATCGCTTAACCACGATTGTCAATTCCCTATTAGTGATTGCCTCAGCAGTCGGTGGGAGTTATGGGTGATTGGTGGGGCAGATGCGCAGGGACAGGGGTTGCCCCGGAATGGGGTTGGGATCCAAGGGTTGGCATGCTGGTGCCGAACGATTCACCCGCAGTTGCCCCCCCCCAGCACCTCTCCACCCACCCTCCAATGTTGGCCCACCCCTGCGGAGGGTCCGCCACCTCCCACCAAGCACTGGGGTGGTAAGCCCAGCACCCCCCCCCCCCCCCCCCCCCCCCCCCCCCGGTCTCTTTGCCTGTGAACAGAGATGGCTACTCAACTCCTCAGCTCCCCACAGAAGCCCTTCCGCCAGGTTCACGTTTGTCAAAAGGAGTACTAATCGACGCCAGCATGACCACTTGTGGGGAGGCCGGTGAATGACAGGAGGCCATTGAATGATGGGTGGCTCTGATAAATTGTATGGAAATGGGACTTAAGTGGTGATAATTGATTTCTCACCACGCTATGGCGAGGTTCTGAATTTGTCTACGGGAGCAGGCTGGTTGCATCGCAAACTGTTTGGCGTGGTTCCCGTTTTTGGCCTCTCCTGCAATCCAACGACTTCATTATGCCTTTTTTAATAATTAATAGTAATAATCTTCATTGTCACAAGTAGGCTGACATTAACACTGCAATGTAGTTACTGTGAAAAGCCCCTAGTCGCCACATTCTGGCGCCTGTTCGGGTACACAGAGGGAGAATTCAGAATGTCCAAATTACCTAACAGCATGTCTTTTGGGATTTGTGTGAGGAAACCGGAGCACCCGGAGGAAACCCACGCAGTCACAGGGAGAATGTGCAGACTCCGCACAGACAGTGACCCAAGCCGGGAATCGAACCTAGGACCCTGGCGCTGTGAAGCCATAGTGCGAACCTCTATGCTATCGTGCTGCCCACCAGCGCTAGTGTAACGAGGCCGGACGATCGCGCCCAAATTGTTTGGAGGTCTTGTGGCACAGTGATAGGCAGAGGCTCTGAGTTCAAGGCTAGGACGCGGTGGATTTTCCAAGTCAGGGTCAGGAAGGTGTGGGGAGGGTCATGGAACAATCTGTCCTGCTATTTCCGTGGTGGTCCTGATCGCGGGGCAGTGCCCAACAACTGGATTTTACTTCGGGAACTGCCATTGCTGCTGCTTTTCAAATGAAGATGCATTAGGCTGTGTGGAGTCTTCCAGCCAAAAGGAGCAGCAGAGAGCAGGTCACGTACCCGGCACATAGAATTGACATGAAGCGCTGTCCAGGGACGTGCTTTTGGCACCAAAACAGGGAGCATGTTTGCTTCGATTTTGCAGCTGCTGGCAAGCAAGGCAAGTGTACTGTGAAAATCAATGGTTTCTGAAAAGTAAGAGACAGCCAGAGACACAAATAGGAGAGCTGCACAGGAGAGTCCAGGACAGGACAGAGCAGTGGTAGTGTTAAGGCTCCAGGGCCTCTGGTTAATAGCACTGACAAAAGGAACTTAACTCAGTCAAAGAAGTATAAAGATGATATTTTGATGTATGTTTTTGTCAATTGTGACAATACAAATAAGGAGGTAAAGCCCATGTGTGTTATATGCAGGGAAGTACTGGCAAATGAGGGATGTTTCAGAATTTGAAAGAGAAGTGGTGTGTGAAAAATTCCTTTTCAAGTTGAGACCACGGAGTCAGCTGTTAACTTAGAGCTGACTCCAAATTAAAAGACTTTACTGCTATAGCTTACCTGTAATACCACATTAAAAATGCTCCAAAGGCCCTCGAGGCTGTCAGCATTCTGGTGTATCTCCTCGGAGTATCCAAAGTTGAGTAAAACACGCATTTGTTGCTATTGCCCTTAAAGACGACCTACATGCGTTAAGTTGGATTTTCTGTTTTCATAAGGCTGAAGACGGCCCAAAGGAACTGGCTGAAGTCTGCACCGGATATATGCATTCCCTGTGCTCCTTTGAACCGGATTCAAGTGAGATTGTGAGGATAAAGCAGGTTCCCCTTTCACATTAAAAGATAAGCAAACATGGCATGTATCACAAAGATTGGCCTGTGTGGGTCACAAAGGTCGGCTGGTGTGCGTTCCGAAGGTTGGCCGGTTGCCAAAAGTGGGTCCCGGGAAACAAAGTTTGAAAAACACTGCCATCCAGCATAGGATATAATTTATGATGCGTGTTATTCTTATAATCTGTGTCCATTTGTGAAGATGGGTGGGAGTGAACGAGTATTGTATGATGGTCAAACTTTGCATGTTTAATAATTTGTTTTGTTGTTGAAAGCTAATTGGCAATCAAGTGACTCTGCTCAGCAATGTTTTCTAAAACAAAGTAAATGTTACGGTCTTTTGAACCAGGGTTCCATTCTGGGGCGTTCTCTTTCAGTAGTAACATCAACTGGGATTGTTAACAATTATCATTTCCTTGCGATAGAATTTAAAAAAATATATCTCACACCCATTTTGTGGAATTTAATTCTACAGATACTAAATCTATCTGGCCATTGTACATCAGTTTCTGTAAGCATTTAGACAATAGTGGCTTTTAAATATGGGTTCTGATGCATTTTTTATATTTTCTCAAAGAAATATTCCAAAAGGATTATTCGCTATGTAATGCCCTGACCAGACAAGCCGGCCTGGGGAGGTTTCAAGTATGTTACTGATGCCTGGCCAGCTCTCAACAGTGGCTCAGAGACAGGACCAGGACCATAACTTTTTTAAGTTTTAAGACGGCGCCGAAAGATCGATTTGTTCCAAATGTGACAATATAAAAAATAGGGCTTGCTTATTTTATAAACAAACTTTATTAAAAGAAAAGAAAACAATATTTCAACTTTTAAACTTCAACCCTACCAATAATAGATTACATGCAGTTTCTTAACCTTACCACACTATTACCACTAAACAACACTGTAACAAAACATGCAGCTCTCATGCCACTTACCCAGACAGGCAACGGCAATACTTGCATTTACAAAGCAATTTTATTTTTGCTAGGGACATTTATTCTTTTTTTTAAACTATTTTTATTAAGGCATTTATAAATAAATATCAAACACAAAACCACAACCAAGATTAAAAAGATAACCAAACGATAAACAGGAGATCCCATCATAACTCAATAAGTACAACCGCAGCCTGCCCTCGATACCATACCCCCCCACCCTCTCTTCCTCCGTTTTTTTTCTTGTTAACCCCAACCTCCTCCCCCCTCCCCATCCTCCCTGCTGATTTAGCTGTCCTGGAAGAAGTCAATGAACGGTTTCCATCTTCGGATGAACCCTTCCATCGACCCCTTAAAGCAAACTTAATTTTCTCCAACCTGAGGAAATCCGCGAGGTCGCTCGCTCACACCCCTGGTTTTGGTGGCTCCGAGTCCCTCCAGCCCATCTCCAGGCTACCAGAGAGGCAAAGGCCAGAACATCGGCCTCTCTCACTCCCTGGATTCCCAAGTCTTCCGACACTCCAAACACTGCCAATTCTGACACGGAACCAGCTTCACCCTCAGTTCTTCCAACATCACATCAGCGAACCCCCACCAAAATCCCTCCAACTTCAGACAGGTCCAAAGCATGTGAACATGATTTGCGGGCCCAACCCGCACACCACCCACATCTAAGGGACATGTATTCTGAACCCTTTTCCAAAGTCTGCCTGGGTGGCAAATTTCATTGTCTTCCCATCGATTTCCAAAGCTGTAACTGTTCAAAACAGCATTCTTTCTCACTCTCTTTCTAAGCTCTACTGTTGCACGTTTTGCTATGGGCGCAAAACGCGTTTATTGGGGTGTATTAACTTGCCTGTGTTAAAGGCCGTGTGCTTAACACCACTAGGCTCTGTCTTATGTATTTTTCAGCTCAGGAGTCGCCAGTTGCCATATAGACAACTCACATATATCTCAAGGTCAAGTTCAAAGTAATAAAACGATACACCGATTAGTAAGTTCCAAACGATCAATATTTATTATACAATTATAATAAATACGCATGCACACACTAAGGGACTAAGCTATGACTAAACTAAGCAAACAGAATACTTAACTACACAGGAACAGGCAAGGTCAGGGAGCGAGGCCTTCGTCCCGGTCTTGGGCTGCAACCTTCAGAAAGCGTGCTGGTCACTGGGGGTCTAGCGGGCTTGGTTCGCGTAGCGAGCGTCGTACTGGCACTTACGGTTCGGCGGCTGGTGCTCAACGGCTGGAGTCAGGATACAGCTTCAAGTTCTTGGTCAGGGCCGGAGCACGAAACAACAGACAGGACCATGTGTGGGGGTCTATATTTATAGGGGTCCCCAATGTCCTTCCCTCTTTCTGGGCGGGCTTTACCTGTAGGTATCGATTGGATAGCTTCCAATCGATATCTTTTGAATTCCTCCAATGTAAGGGTCTTTCTCGATGGTGGGGGCGGTTTCTATAGTGGATACTTCTGGTGCCGCTCTGTCTGGACATCCACTTAAAGTATCTTATTCAAACCCAAATGTTGCCATTGTGTGTGCCTAGATCTGGACTGTCTCATTAGTATGTAGAACGTTCTGCCATTATCACCTTTGGTTGGAGATCTTCCACCTGGCCAGAAACTGGTTTTGCTGCTTGCAAAATGCTAATGAGTGCTTGCAGGCTGTTTGCCTTGGCTAAACTGTTTTTCCCTACAGTCTTAGCAATTCTCCATTTTGTTTGGTTCAGTGTCCATTTTAGGTGGCTACAGTGGCTACACTACCCAGCCTCTCAAATAAAGGTGAGATCCCAGAGGACTGGAGAACAGCCAATGTTTTTCCTTTATTTCAGAAGGGTAGCAAGGATAAAGCAAGAAATGAAAGGCCGGTGAGCCTTACATCAGTGGTAGGGAAATTATTGGAGAGGTTTCTTTGAGATGGGATTTACTTCCATTTGGAAGCAAGTGGATGTATTAGCGAGAGGCAGCATGGTTTTGTGAAGGGGACATCGTGTCTCACTAATTTGATTGAGTTTTTTGAGGAAGTGATGAAGGCAGGGCAGTGCATGCTGTCTACATGGACCTCAGTAAGGCCTTTGACAATGTCCCTCATGACAAACTGGTACAGACGATGAAGTCACACAGGATCAGGGGTGAGCTGGCAAGATGGATGCAGAACTGGCTCGGTCATAGAAGTCAGAGGGTAATCATGGAAGGGTGCTTTTCTGAATGGAGGGCTGCAACTAGTGGTGTTCACAGGGATCAGTGCTGGGACCTTTGCTGTCTATAGTATATATAAATGATCTGGAGGAAAATTTAAATGGTCTGATTGGTAAATTTGCAGACGACACAAAGGTTGGTGGAATTGCGGACAGCGATGAGGACTTTCAAAGGATACAGCAGGATATAGATCAGTTGGAGACTTGGGCAGAGATGTGGCAGATAGAGTTTAATCTGGACAAATGTGGGGTAATGCATTATGGAAGGTGGGAAATATACAGTAAACAGCAAAACCCTTCAGAGTATTGACAGGCAGAGGGATCTGGGTCCACAGGTCACTGAAAGTGGCAACACAGGTGGAGAAGCATCGGTCGGGGCACTGAGTATAAAAAATTGGCAAGTTATGCTGCAGCTGTATAGAACCTTAGTTCGGACACTCTTGAAATATAGTGTTCAATTCTGGTCACCACACTACCAGAAGGATGTGGAGGCTTTGGAGAGGGTACAGAAGAGATTTACCAGGATGTTGACTGGTATGGAGGGCATTCGCTATGAGGAGAGGTTGGATACACTTGGTTTGTTCTCACTGGAAAATTATGAGGGGCATAGACAGAGTAGATAGTCAGAAGCATTCTCCCAGGGCGGAACAGTCAATTACTAGCGGACATATGTTTAAGCTAGGAGGGGCAAAGTTTAGAGGAGATGTGCGAGGGAAGTTTTTTTCACAGAGGGCAGTGGGTGCCTGGAACTCACTGCCAGAGGAGGTGGTGGAAGCAGGGACGATAGTGACGTTTAAGGGGCATCTTGACAAATACATGAATAGAATGGGAATAGAGGGAAACGGACCCTGGAAGTGTATATTCAGAAGTCTGAGAACACGCACGAACAGACTCAAAAACAGCTTCTTCCCCACTGTCACCAGACTCCTAAATGACCCTCTTATTGACTGACCTCATTAACACTACACCCTGTATGTTTCAACCGATGCCAATGCTTATGTAGTTACATTGTATATCTTGTGTTGCCCTATTATGTATTCTCATGTATTTTCTTGAATTCTGTTTAATTCCCTTTTCTTCCATGTACTGAATGATCTGTTGAGCTGCTTGCAGAAAAATACTTTTCACTGTGCCTCGGTACACGTGACAATAAACAAATCCAATCCAATCCAATCCAATAAGGTTTTAGGTTCGACAGGCAGCATGGTCGGTTCAGGCTTAGAGGGCTGAAGGGCCTGTTCCTGGGCTATACTTTTCTTTGTTCTTTGTAAAGATTCTCTGCTGAGGTTTCCAGCCTTGAACCCATCAGCGTTATCTTGGCTGTTTTATTTCCCACTCCTGTTTATACAAAGGAACAGAACCATGCTATTGATATGCAACTAACCTCCCATTGACGAACAAAGAGGCTATCAGACTCTGTAATGGGCTATTAGCTGGTCAATGGGCGGCACAGTAGCACAGTGATTAGCACAGGTGCTTCACAGCTCCACCCTGCCGGGTTTGATTCGCGGCTTGGGTCACTGTGCGTAGTCTGCACGTTCTCCCCGTGTCTGCATGGGTTTGCTCCAGGTGCTCCGATTTCCTCCCACAGTCCAAAGATTAGGTGCAGGTTAGGTGAATTGGCCATGTTAAATTACCCTTAGTGTCCAAAAAAGGTTAGAGTTACTGCATTATGGGATAGGGTTGAGCTGTGGGCTTAATAAGGTTACCCTTTCCAAGGGCCGGTGCAGACTCGATGGGCTGAATGGCCTCCTTCAGCACTGTAAATGTTATGATTCAAACAGGAGTGTCCTGAAAGACAATAGATCTGGGGCATCCTGTGTATTCCCACTAATGAGTTTAGGTCTCACTGGGAAAATGCTACTCTGCCAGTTGTGGGCGTATCTGACTCCGTAGCAGGTACTTCCCTTTGTTGGTTCAGCCCTTAGATTGCCTGTTACACCTTCAATATAATTTCTGGACCCAATTTCCTAATATGTCCCTCGCATAACAAGTATATACTTATTTATTAATCATTGTTTAACAGTCATAACTAAAATATTGCTGGAAAAAGAGACATAGGGCTGGATTCTCCTTTTCTGTGGCTATGTCCAGAGGATGCGTCTGGTCTTATGACCAAAACGTCGGTGCCGCCCCTGCACTGATGGTCCGCTCGGTGAGGGTCTAGCAGCCGCACAGCATAAAGCCCCCGGCTCTACCTGCCGATATGGCTGTGCATGCACACTGCGGCGACCTGCGACAGGCACGCCATACAACATCGCGTCGGCTGCACGCGGACTTGCCTGCCAAATACTGCCCCCTGTAACCCCCCTTCACCACCCCCGGACTACCCCCCACCAGTTCCCCCAGGCAGTGGAACAGCTCCCCCCCCCCCCCCGACTGTGGCGGTGCTGGACACAGTCCGCAGCCGCTACGCCAGGTTCATGAAAATTGGGAGGACACGTGATTGACGCAGTCAAAAGGTTGGCCCATTGGGGGTGGAGCATTGGGGAAGGGTCTCAGGTGACATCCTGAGGCCGTCCCAGTGGCGTGAGGAGTACTCCGTTTTTGAGGTGGGCGGAGCATCTGTAAAACTGCTCCGCCCCCGATTTTGGTGTAAAATCGCCAAATGCGATTTTGGCGTTGGCAATCGGAGGATCCCGCCCATAGTATCCGTACTTTTAGTCTTCCACTCATCAGGACAGCTAGCAAGAAATTACCAAACTGCAAAGAGCGAACAACAATATATACTGACTGAGAGGAGAGTGGTGCTTGGTTCGCAAGTGGACTTTGATTGGTGGATGCGTCACCATGGGGAATGCAGCAAGGAGCAGTTATTTGCCCAGCTTTGTTCAAATGCAGTCTAAGCTGGTTTGGTCAAGGCATTGCCCTGGGGAATGAACTAGGGAATTATGTTCCCGAAACTTTGTTTCCAGCTGTATACACTTTCAATAAACCCCAGCTGACATCCTGGGGCGATAAAAGAGAGGGGGTATGGAAAGTGTCCAACTTCACCATAGTTTGCTGAAAATTGTGCCGCTGGATTGGGACCTTATGCCAGGGCTGGGGAAGTAGCAGGGGGTGGGCTGTGGGATCGGGGTGGACGGGCACGGAACACCATTGCCACAGCCTGCAAGGAGCCATGCAGCTGCACACGCCGCTGACAGCCCACTGTGAACTTAGGGCTATGGATCGTAAGGGTGTCCCCCCCAGGTCATTCCCCTAGGTGCCCTCTGGCCCCAGCCAACCCATTTGCTGAAGACTGACATCTGTGATGTTGGCCACCTCATGAGGAGGCTGAGATGGAGTATCCACTTGGTACTTCTGGCTGAAGATGGTTGAACATGCCTCAGCCTTCTCTTTTGTACTGATGCGCTGGGTTCCCCATCATTGAGGATGGGAATTTATGAAGCCTCCTTAATTTTCCATTTCCACACAAGACTAGATGTGGCAGGACAGCAGAGCTGAGATCTGATTTGTTGGTTGTGTGATTGCTCAGCTCTATCTATTACTTGCTGCTTATGCAATTTGGCACACATCTGCATTCACCAGATTGGCACGTCATTTTTATGAATGCCCGATTCTGCTTCAGGCATACCCTCCTGCACTCTTCATCGAACTAGGTTTGATCCCCTGGCTGGATGGTGATGATAGAATGAGGAATTTACCAAGCGGTGAGGTTAAAAATTATAGCTGAATACAATTCTGCTGCTGCTGCCCACAATGCCTCATGGTTGCCCAGTTCTGAGTTGTGAGATCTGTTGGAAATCTATCCCATTTAGCACAGCGGTAGTGCCACACAACATGGTGGTGGTATCCTCATGTGAAGACGGGACTATATTCCCATAGGACTGTGTGGTCGTTCCTACCAATTCTGTCATAAACTGATGTATCTGTGTCAAGTAGATCAGTGAGGATGAGGTTAGGTATGTCTGTCTCTCTTGTTAGTTCCTCACCACATGCCACAGACCCAGCAACTATGTCCTTTAGGACTTGGCCAGCTCAGCCAGTAGTGGTGTTGCAGAGCCACTCTTGCTGGTGGACATTATAGTGCCCACCCAGAGTACATTCTATGCCCTTGCCCTCCTTGGTGCTTCTTCCAAGTGGTGTTCAACATGGAGGAGTATTGATTCATCAGCTTAGGGGTGTGTGCTGTGTGGTAACCATTAGGACATCCCCTTGCCCATGTTTGACCTGATGCCATAAAGTTTTGAGTCAATGTTGAGAATTCTCAGGGAAAATCCCTCCCAACCGTATGCCACTGTGACGTCACATCTGGTGGGTCTGTCCTGTCAGTGGGGCAGGACATACCCAGGGATGGTGATGGAGGTGTCATTATCTGTAAGGGGTGATTCTGTGAGGAAGACTATGCCAGGCTGTTGCTTGACTAGTCCGAGGGAAGCTCTCCCAATTTTGGCTAAAGCACCTAGATTTTTATAAGGAGGACTTTACATGGTTGTTTCTGGTACTGAGGTCAATGCTGGGTGGCCCATCCAGTTACATTACTATTTTAGACTTAATTGTTGTTGGATACAACTGAATGGCTTGCTAGCCCATTTAAAAGTCAGCCATGTTGCTATGTGTCTGGAGTTACATGTAGGTCAGACTAGGCAGATTTCCTTCCCTAACGGACCTTTATGAACGAGGATGTGTTTCTATGACAATAGACGGTGGTTTCATGGTCAGTGTAACTGAGACTAATTCCAGGTTTATTGATTGAACATAAATTAATACAGTTGTTTTAGTGGGACTTGGGACCGTGTCCCCTGAGCATTAGCCTGGGTCTCTGGATTACTACATTACCACAACACCACTGACTCTTCCCCCCTCCCAAGTGCCCCAACAGAGGGAAGTCACACAACCCCCTCAACTCTATCTACATCACAGATTGTCCATCCTTCATGTAATTTTCAAGAAAATAATGTTCATTTTTTCATTCAGCCATGCCTACACCTGTGTGGGAATGACAGTGTACAATTTCCTGAGACCTCTTCTCAGAATTGAAGTGGAGCTTCAGCAGAAACTTACTGCCCAGGGGCGGCACAATAGACAGCATTGCTGTCTCACAGCACTGAGGACCCGAGTTCGATACCGGCCCCGGGTCACTGTCTGTGTGGAGTTTGCACATTCTCCCAGTATCTGCATGGGTCTCACCTCCACAACCCAAAAATGTGCAGGAATCAGTGGCGGACTGGCCAGGGTGTCAGCTTGCCCGATGGCAAGTGGGCCCCTGATGAAGTGGGCCCCCCATATCAAATAAAAATGCAAAAAAGAAACAAACACAGACAACTGTTTTAGTAATAAAAAGGAATAAGAAAAAAAAGAGAACAGGACACAAATAAGCAGTGCATGAAAAGGAACGAAGCAGGGGAGGTAGTGGAAGGATGTGGAATAGGGGGACCCGGGTCGGGCATAATTAAGGAAATTCCATGTTTTCAGCAAGAGTGTGAATTTAAAGATAAAGTTACAATTCGTGATTTGAGATGGTCGGCAACTTCAAAGGATATCAAGCAGTAGTCTTGGTTCAGCCGGTACATCGGTCCGGGGCCCAGAGAGCCAAGAAGGGGCCCGTGAATCTCTGAAGGGCCCTTAAAAATTATAATTAATTAGATAAATAAATCTCCAACTTCTTTCCTGAGATTTGTATTCTAACTTAATAAAATATAATTGTTTTTAAAAAGAGCAATACCAAATAAAAATGTAATAAAGAAACAAAAAAATAATCACTCAGTGTATGAAGGAACGAAGTAGTGTTAAACGGATGTGAAAAGGAGTGGGGGGGGGGGGGGGGGGGCTGGTTCACCCGGGTCGGTCATAGTTGGAAATCCACGTTTTCAGCAAGAGTGTGTGAATTTAAAGATAAAGTTACAGTTCGTGATTTGAGATGGTCGGCAACTTGAAAGGATATCAAGCAGTACATCGGGTCGTGAGGTCACCGAAAAAGAGAAGCGGTACCTTTGACCGTGAATCATGAGGTCAAAGATATTGATGTGATAAGCCATGATCGGTAAACTCAAAGGGTTGTGACTTGTAACACCACACTGGTATCAAACTGGACATGTTAACTTTGGTCGTGGGACCATTCTTAATGTCTTACTATAGTCGGACCAAACTTCTAAATTTCAACAGTTGTCTCAGTTGCTTGCTGGTGTGAACACTGGACAGTGGATTGTCTCCTCTTCTGAAGCTGCATAGGCCACAGTAGTATTGACTAATGAACATAGCCTTTTGAAGTGTAAGTAAGTTATTTTATATTTTTTATCAAGTAGGGGTTTATCTGGCGTTCCTACAAGTTATTCTTGCAATCATCAATATTCATTTTTCCCAATGTGGGCTATTTTTAATTAAGTTTTTATTTCAGGAATATTACCCCTACCAGCATGGAAAAGAAAAAGCATAAATCTGGGTCACTAAAACGCAAAGAACAAAAAGAAGCAGAAAGGAAGGAATCAGCCAAGCGATGCAGGCCTATTACAGAGTTTATAAGAACATAAGAACTAGGTAAGAAGTCTTACAACACCAGGTTAAAGTCCAACAGGTTTGTTTCAAACACGAACTTTCGGAGCACGGCTCCTTCTTCAGGTGAATGGAAAGGCTTGTTCCAGAAATGTTTATATAGACACAGTCAGAGATGCCCCGGAATGCGAGCACCTGCAGGCAATCAAATCATCAAAGATGCAGAGAGAGAGGTAACTCCAGGTTAAAGAGGTGTGAATTGTCCCAAGCCAGTTCAGTCGGTAGGCCTCTGCAAGTCCAGGCTTGTTGGTGGGGGCCGAATGTAATGCGACATGAATCCCAGATCCCGGTTGAGTCCGCATTCATGCGTGCGGAACTTAGCTATAAGTTTTTGCTCAGCAATTTTGCGTTGTCGCGTCTCCTGAAGGCCTCCTTGTAGAATGCTGACCCGGAGATCAGAGGCTGAATGTCCTTGACTGCTGAAGTGTTCCCCAACTGGAAGGGAACAGTCCTGCCTGTTGATAGTCGCACGATGCCCGTTTATTCGTTGTCGCAGTGTCTGCATGGTCTCGCCAATGTACCACGCTTCGGGACATCCTTTCCTGCAGCGTATGAGGTAGACTACATTGGTCGAGTCGCACGAGTATGCGCCGCGTACCTGGTGGGTGGTGTTTCCACGTGTAATGGTGGTGTCCATGTCGATGATCTGGCATGTCTTGCAGAGATTACCCTGGCAGGGTTTTGTGGTGTTGTGGTTGCTGTTCTGAAGGCTGGGTAATTTGCTGCAAACAATGGTTTGTTTGAGGTTGCGCGGTTGTTTGAAGGCCAGTAGTGGGGGTGTGGGGATGACCTTGGCAAGATGTCCATCCTCGCTGATGATGTGTTGGAGGCTGCGAAGAAGATGTCGTAGTTTCTCCGCCCCAGGAAAGTACTGGACGACGAAGGGTACTCTGTCAGTGGTGTCCCGTGTTTGTCTTCTGAGGAGGTCGGTGCGGTTTTTTGCTGTGGCGCGGTGGAACTGTCGATCAATGAGTCGAGCGCCATATCCCGTTCGTACGAGGGCATCTTTCAGCATCTGTAGGTGTCTGTTGCGCTCCTCCTTGTCTGAGCAGATCCTGTGTATACTGTGTATACGTATACACAGTATACACAGGATCTGCTCAGACAAGGAGGAGCGCAACAGACACCTACAGATGCTGAAAGATGCCCTCGTACGAACGGGATATGGCGCTCGACTCATTGATCGACAGTTCCACCGCGCCACAGCAAAAAACCGCACCGACCTCCTCAGAAGACAAACACGGGACACCACTGACAGAGTACCCTTCGTCGTCCAGTACTTTCCTGGGGCGGAGAAACTACGACATCTTCTTCGCAGCCTCCAACACATCATCAGCGAGGATGGACATCTTGCCAAGGTCATCCCCACACCCCCACTACTGGCCTTCAAACAACCGCGCAACCTCAAACAAACCATTGTTTGCAGCAAATTACCCAGCCTTCAGAACAGCAACCACAACACCACAAAACCCTGCCAGGGTAATCTCTGCAAGACATGCCAGATCATCGACATGGACACCACCATTACACGTGGAAACACCACCCACCAGGTACGCGGCGCATACTCGTGCGACTCGACCAATGTAGTCTACCTCATACGCTGCAGGAAAGGATGTCCCGAAGCGTGGTACATTGGCGAGACCATGCAGACACTGCGACAACGAATAAACGGGCATCGTGCGACTATCAACAGGCAGGACTGTTCCCTTCCAGTTGGGGAACACTTCAGCAGTCAAGGACATTCAGCCTCTGATCTCCGGGTCAGCATTCTACAAGGAGGCCTTCAGGAGACGCGACAACGCAAAATTGCTGAGCAAAAACTTATAGCTAAGTTCCGCACGCATGAATGCGGACTCAACCGGGATCTGGGATTCATGTCGCATTACATTCGGCCCCCACCAACAAGCCTGGACTTGCAGAGGCCTACCGACTGAACTGGCTTGGGACAATTCACACCTCTTTAACCTGGAGTTACCTCTCTCTCTGCATCTTTGATGATTTGATTGCCTGCAGGTGCTCGCATTCCGGGGCATCTCTGACTGTGTCTATATAAACATTTCTGGAACAAGCCTTTCCATTCACCTGAAGAAGGAGCCGTGCTCCGAAAGTTCGTGTTTGAAACAAACCTGTTGGACTTTAACCTGGTGTTGTAAGACTTCTTACTGTGCTCACCCCAGTCCAACGCCGGCATCTCCACATCATAAGAACTAGGAGCAGGAGTAGGCCATCAGGCCCCTCGAGCCTGCTCCGCCATTCAATGAGATCATGGCTGATCTTTTGTGGACTCAGCTCCACTTTCCGGCCCGAACACCATAACCCTTAATCCCTTTTTTCTTTAAAAAACTATCTATCTTTACCTTAAAAACATTTAATGAAGGAGCCTCAACTGCTTCACTGGGCAAGGAATTCCATAGATTCACAACCCTTTGGGGTGAAGAAGTTCCTCCTAAACTCAGTCCTAAATCTACTTCCCCTTATTTTGAGGCTATGCCCCCTAGTTCTGCTTTCACCCGCCAGTGGAAACAACCTGCCCGCATCTATCCTATCTATTCCCTTCATAATTTTAAATGTTTCTATAAGATCCCCCCTCATCCTTCTAAATTCCAATGAGTACAGTCCCAGTCTACTCAACCTCTCCTCGTAATCCAACCCCTTCAGCTCTGGGATTAACCTCGTGAATCTCCTCTGCACACCCTCCAGTGCCAGTACGTCCTTTCTCAAGTAAGGAGACCAAAACTGAACACAATACTCCAGGTGTGGCCTCACTAACACTTATACAATTGCAGCATAACCTCCCTAGTCTTAAACTCCATCCCTCTAGCAATGAAGGACAAAATTCCATTTGCCTTCTTAATCACCTGTTGCACCTGTAACCCAACTTTCTGTGACTCATGCACTAGCACACCCAGGTCTCTCTGCAAAGCAGCATGCTTTAATATTTTATTGTTTAAATAATAATCCCGTTTGCTGTTATTCCTACCAAAATGGATAACCTCACATTTGTCAACATTGTATTCCATTTGCCAGACCCTAGCCCATTCACTTAACCTATCCAAATCCATTACTAATCAACCCAGGCCCAATATTTCTTCTGGCTTCCTTGTTCCGGTATCTGTACTGCCTGTAGTTGCAACATCTGAACACATAGCTTCAACTAGTGACAGGGAATCAGATATTCCTTCAAGCATAAATGACTTGGTTTCTGAAGCACATCCTGTAAATGAACCTACGGAAGAAAATGAAAGATCAATTACTGGAATTTTCCAATATCCATCACGAGCAAAGCTAAAACAGTTTTTTGCTGAACATCCACTTCAGCCACTTGATGATCTGCCATTTGATGCTCGTTTGTATGAGAGGAAAATTATGAATGACTCAGTCCCAAGAAAATGGCTAACATATAAAAAAGAAAATAGATGCTTATATTGTTCATACTGCTTAGCCTTTGAGTTTCCCAACACTTGTAATCCATCACCCTTTGTACGTGGCTTTAGTGACTACAGGCGTATTAGCCAGAGCTTGACTTTACATGAATCGACAACAACACATCAGAAATGCTCAGCATCAGTGTGGTTAATGATGGCACCTTAGATAATTTTTTTGCAGCATCACTAATTAAAAGGAAAGAAGAAGTATTGAAGCAGAGAAGTATTGTCATGAGGATTATAGACATCATAAAGATGTTAGGCAAGCAAGCACTTCCTTTTCAAGTTCACAGAAATGAATCGGCCTACACTGTAGATAATGAGGTTCTGAATCATGGCAATTTTTTAGCTACAGTGCAGTTATGGCAAAATATGACCCCATTATGGCAGCTCGCGTTTCTGCAGTGCAAAACAAGTCTAAACAAAGAATCAAACGATTAGAGCAACAAGGAAAGGCTCAAAGTAAAGGCCGTGGTGGACTTGTTACATACCTGAGTAAAACAAATATAAACATGTTAATCAAAATTATGAAGAACATGATACAAGAAAGAATTAGTCATGAAGTTTCTCAAGCAAAATATTATTCTATTCAGGTTGATTCAACACAAGATAATTCATCCATCGATCAGTTTAGCATTATTATTCGGTATGTGCTTAAAGGTATTATCTGTGAGCGACTACTTTCAGTTGTGCCAAGTAATGATGGTACAGGACAGGGACTTTTTGATCTATTGATTGAAACATTACAGCATCTTAAAATTGACCCCCAAAAATGTTTATCTGATAGCACAGATGGCGCTGCAAGCTACCATGGCCAGTATAATGGTTTACAAAGTAAAATTGCTGATGTGGCTGATCAACATGTTCATATATGGTGCTATGCCCATGTCTTGAATTTGGTGATAACTGAAACAACAAAATGTTGTGTGCCTGCAGTTTCTTTTTTCATTTGATAACGTTCACAGCAAGGCTTTGGAATTTGTAAATAAATGTAATGACAAGATTTCACAGCTGAATACTGATGAAAATCAAACATTGGAAATTGATGCGTTGGAAACAGCATTGCCAGTTAAGAGGCAGAGGAAGAAGAAAAGAATGGCAGATGAGCTTATTGATGATGAAAGAAATTCCTCAGATTCTCTAGCTGATTTTCGAGTAAATGTGTTTAACCTAATAATGGATCGCATTGTCCAGTCACTAGAATCACGCTTTGTACAACACAAACAGTTGTATAAAGATTTGTCCTGCTTGGACCCAGCAAAGTGTAAAACTATTGCAGAGAAGGGCCTTGAAGATGAAGCATTGGAAGGTATTATTAAGCTGTTTCCACAAATCAGCAAAGATCAAGTAATATTGGAATTATTTTCTTTTGCTTCAAACTTTGATGTATTAAAGCTATTGCTTAATGATGGTGAGAATATGGATTCCAGTTGCAACAATTGTAAAATTTGCAACACTTGCCCATCTTGTGTACTAAAAATTCTGGCATCCAACAGACTTCATGACAAGGCATATGATAACCTTTATGAACTTTATAAAGTCATCTGCACACTATCAGTTACTCAAGTCCAATGTGAGAGGACATTTTCAAAGCTAAAGACAAGGTTAAGAAATTTGCTGTCTGAGGAGAATTTGGAATCATACATGTTGCTATCCATTGAAAAGGAATTGTCAGATGAATTGGATTCAGAAGCAATTATTGGCAGATTCGCACAATCATCTAGCGAACACAAACGATTGCTCTTAATATAGTGGACTGCATGCAATGCTCTATTGTGCTTTTGAACTATCTGTTAATGTGTAAATTGTGCAGTAAACTATTTAAAAATATCAACCAATTACTTAAAATTTAAAAAAATAAATAAAAAAGTCAATTATAACATTCTGTATTTACATTTGGTATCTACTGCCAGTAATATGTACAATACATGTACACTGTAATTACTAAGAAATACACATTTTTTCCACAAAAATTTTAATTGTACCCTTTTTTCCATATGTATTTTTTGAAAATTTTATTTATTCATCATGAAAATTAAATGATAGCATTGTAGTTGTGGGTGGGCCCCCTTTATCTCCTGGCAACCAATATTTTTAGACCCAGTCTGCCACTGTGCAGGATAGATGGAATGGCCATGCTAAAATTACCCCTTAATAAAAAAAAAGAATACTTACTGCTCAAACATGAGACTTTCTGAGACTGAATGAATATACACAAGAATTACATCACTGTGGTGTTTTGAGTTTCATCGGAAGCAAAAACAACCAATCAAATATTGTCAAAATAGCCTGATTTCCACCTGCACAAAAGGTTCATATAAATAAGAGAATTGATTCACTGAATAATATAGTTCCAGATCCTTTGTGGAATAATAATTATCGTTGGATTGCCAATCCACTTGAACTTTCTCACGCCCCACACACTGTTCTGCCTTTCTGCCTGGGTTTTCTGAGCCTGGCTTCTGCGGAGCAAAGCATACCTTGGAGAACTCAACTGCAGAGCTGTTTTACAGCACTAGCTGCCATATGGTAATTGTCCAGTGTGAATGTTAATGAATGGGTGAATGGATGAACGTTAGTGAATGGATATGGTGCGTAGGTAGTTGAGGTAAGTGGCAGATGGGTAGGGTGACAGATGGGGATATGAGGCGTGTTAATGTGATGGCAGGTTGGTAGGGTGGCAGGTGAGTGAGGTGAGAAATGGGCAGGATATTACCCATCAGATGTTTGAGCTCTGCAAGCACGAACACAGCAAGCCAATGCCAGGAAAGCATACCTTATGGGTGGCACGGTGGCACAGTGGTTAGCACTGCTGTCTCACAGCGCCAGTGACCCGGGTTCAATTCCAGCCTTGGGTGACTGCCTGTGTGGAGCTTGTACGTTCTCCCCGTGACTGCGTGGGTTTCCTCCAGGTGCTTCGGAGTTTCCTCCCACAGTCCAAAGATGTACAGGTTAGGTGGATTGGCTGGGCTAAATCGTCCCTTAGTGTACAAAAGGTTAGGTGGGGTTACTGGGTTACAGGGATGGGGTTGGGGGGGGGGGGTGGGCCAACATAGGGTGCTCTTTCGGAGGGTTGGTGCAGACTCGATGGGCCGAACGGCCTCCTTCTGCACTGTAGGGATTCTATGATGATTCTATGAAAGTGGGTAAACTGACGACTTGGGACTGCTCTTGGCCCCTGCCCCTGTGCCCATCCTCTGCCCTCCGGCGAGCTCCATTTCAGCCCGAAATACAGAATTGTTTTAGTACTGGACTAAGGCAGGATAGAGCACCATCTATTCCCCCAGTGAGCGACTCTGTTGAAATAATGATGTGGAGATGCCGGCGTTGGAATGGGGTGAGCACAGTAAGAAGTCTTACAACACTAGGTTGAAGTCCAACATGTTTGTTTCAAACACTAGCTTGCAGAGCACTGCGGAGACCTGAGGAAGGAGCAGTGCTCCGAAAGCTCGTGTTTGAAACAAACATGTTGACTTTAATCGGGTGTTGTAAGACTTCTTACTGTTGAAATAACGCAAAGGCATCAGCAGTGGGGAGTGTTCCTTTAAATGGGAATGTTGCTGAGTAGCACTGCGGCGTCCCAGGATGCACGGAGAGGTTTTCCTCCGCAGTGGGAGGGAGGGAGAGCGGGCCAAGCGATTTGAGCTATGCAGCAGCTGGGGAAGTGATCTCTGTGAGTGGAGTGGGGCGGGCGGGACAGACGGCTATAAATGCAGCGCGCAGACAGGCAACGGGCTTTTCGCTGGCCGGGAGCTGAGCGCGGTTCACCATGCCTCGGGTCGACGCCGATCTCAAACTGGACTTCAAGGACGTCCTGGTCCGGCCCAAAAGGAGCAGTTTGAAGAGCAGATCCGAGGTGAGAGAGAGAAAAAAAAAACACCCCAAGAGGAATTACTGACAAATATTTTCGGAAAAGGACACTCGGCCACTTTGACGATTTTAGCCCCTAATCTAATCAGCACCATCTAGAAGCAAAATCCTTCTTTGCAAAATGTTCGTGGGTGGGGGTTAATGCCGCAAGTTTGCTCTTAGCTTGGCAACCAGACTGGAGGACTCGCCAGAAGGTCAAGTGAAAGAATTGTAACAAAATAACCCTTCGTGTCCTCGCTGCTGAAACCCAACCCCGTGGCTCTCCGCAGAGTTTGCTGCGTGGTGAGTGGGGGTTTGTTTTCGGGGTAACCCGGCGAGCGGGTTGTGAGGACTGCAGTCCGCAGTGACTATCGATCACCAATAGATCGCTGCAGCCTCCCAAATGCGCTCGTTTCCATGGGAACCCAGGCATTGCCAGCAAAATGCGGCGTTTTTCTCCCTCCCCTCAACTAGAACTTAACAGTATCCCGGTCGCTTCTTACCTCCAGTTGTCGCAATGACGTAAAGGATCCCAAGAAATCCTCAATCGGGGTAGAAATTATTTTTTAAAAAGTGCACTTCCACAGGTTTTTCGATGAGGGGGGGGGGCAGGATACTCTTCCTGTCGTTGCCGTGGCAGTAAATATGTGAGAAAACATTTGGGATGTGTTCAAACGCCGCAGGTCATGTAGCCGGAGCTGTAAGACATTTTTCACTAATGCCACAATTGGCCATATAACTGGTTTCTTGTTTTGGCCCTAAAGCTGTTTGTATAACCACCTCACAACTGATTCGAAAACTATTTCTATAACCACCCTATAACTGATCATATAATTATTTCTATAACCACCCAACAACTGATCATATAATTATTTCTATAACCTCACCCTACAACTGGTCATATAACCATTTCTATAACTGATCCTCCAGTTGGTCCTATAACAGTTTCACTGTTTTCTCTCACCGATCACGTAACTAACCCTGCAAGTGTTTACATGACAATTTACATGAAGGCCTAATAACTATGGTAATTAATGCAAGCAAGGAAACAGTAGCTCAAAAAGTAATAGCGCTAAAAGGACTGCTATATCCCCAGGGCCGAATAGTTTCTAGGGTCTCAAAGAAGTCAGTAAAGAAATTGGAGATGCTTTAGCCGGAATCTTCCAAAGCTCTATTGGTTCAGGAATTGTGCTTTTAGCCTGAAAATATGGTAATGTAACTCCATTATTTAAGAAAGGTGAAAGGAAAAAATAAACAGGAAATTATAGACCCGCTGGGAAGTTATTAGAATTTAGACAAGGGGGAATTTGGAGACTTAAGAGAAATTTGAGATGATTATGGAAAGCCAACATGGATTTGTATGGCAGTGTTTTTCAATTTTTTTTCCAGGGACCCATTTTTGTGAACTGGCCGACCTTCGGGACCCATGCCGGCCGACTTTCGGGACCCATACCAGCCGACCTTCATGGCACAAACCACATTTGCATACCTTTAATGCGAAAGAGGAGCCTGCTTGGTCCTCATGATTTCACTTGAATCAGGCTCAAAGGAGGAGAAGGCAATGCACATATCAGGTGCAGACTTCAGCCAGTTCCTCCATGCCGTATTCAACTTTATGAAAATGGAAAATCCAACCTCGCACAGGAAGGTTGTCATGAAAAGCAGTAGGAAAAAAGTGCTCATTTTACTCAGCACTGCATACTCTTGGGAGGTGCTGACAATCTCATGGGCTTTTGCGGGTTTTTAATGTGGTATCACAGGTCAGGTACAGCATCGTAGTCTTTTAATTTGGAGTCAGCTGTAAATTAATAACTGACTCTAGGGTCACAACCTCAAAAGGAATTTTTCACCCACCACTTATCTTTCAAAATCTGAAACTTCTCTCTTTTGCCAGCATTTCCCTGCATGTAACACACATGGACATTGCATCCCTTATTTGCATTGGCATAATTGACAAAACCATACCTCAAGAAATCATCTTTATATTGCTTTGATCCCGAATTAAACTTCTTCTTTGGAGGCTGTTAACCAGAGTCACTGGAGCTCTGTACGAAGCTAACACTAGCACTGCTCTGTCCTGCCTTGGACTCTTACTGAGCAGCTCTGTCCAGCACATTTTGTTTTGAGATCCTGTCCAGTGGGTACACCTGCCTATTGGAGTCTCTGGCTGTCTCTTACTATTAAGAAAACAATTCAGCTTCACAGTCCTCTTGCCAGCAGCTAGAAAATAGAAGCAGCTATGCTCCATGTTTTGGCACCAAAAGATGCACATAGAGGGTGCTTAACATTGTGTATGTGCAGGGTGGGTGACCTGCTCTCTGCTGCCTCCTTTATTTTCATTTAAAAGGCAGCAGCAACCACCATTCTCAATTTAAAAGCTGGTAATGGCCGTTTGGCGCTTCTCCTGTTGTCAAGAGCACACTATGTATAATGAAGCTGATTAATCTTTTTAAGGAAGTCACTAAAGTAGGAAATAGGGAAATGCCCATGAATGTAATTTTTTGTTTACTAAAGATGTTAAGGATTTTGTAAGGCAATGAAGTTCCAGAAGACATTCTATTTAAGAGACTTTGCTAAAATTAAAGCTTGGGATCGAAGAACCAGTTCCGAAGAAGAGTCATTTTGGACTGGAAACATTAAACCTGTTTTGATCTCCATTGATGCTGCCAGCCTGCTGTGTTTGCCTGACACTTATTTTTCTTCAGATTTCCAGCATCTGCATTATTTTGCTTTTATTATATTGACATGGTCATAACTGCAGTGCTATGTGCATTCTGGTCTCCATGCACTAGCAATGGTGCTCAGGTTTTGCAGGCAGTGTTGAAAATGGTAATTATGGTGTCTGAGTGACGAGACAGTGAAGAGTTTGTGAACGTTATAAAATCTCGAAACAGGGGCTCCAATTTAGAAGAAAGAGTGTGTCATTTAAATGCAACTACTTCACATAGTGACTGTGGAATGGATAGCTAGGGAAGCAGCAGGAGATGGGGAGCATTGGGTGATGGTGTAATACAGGTGATATCAGTAAATTAGCTATGCACAAAACCCTGTTTTCCTATCCATTCTCTTTGATGGAGAGAGAAATGAGGTGCGATGTAAATACATTAGAGCCCAGTTTATACCTTCACCCATGTTCCCTTATTGTAGCAAACATTATGGGAAACGTTCGATAGACATAGAAGGATTGGGAAACTGAAAACTTAGTTTTCTCGGGAGAGTGCAGAGTCTTCTCTGCATCTGTACTTTGTTCCAGCAATTGTTTACGTTACAGTTTTTCTAACTACTAATTTGCTGGTCACATCAATCTTAATCAGTCAAGTGATGGTTATATATCAGTCATAAGTCTGAAGACCAATTATAAAAACTGGTCAGTCAACTGTTCATATAACTAATTAGTTGTGGAATCTGATTTCATACTTTAATCAATATACTGTACATTGCCTTTCAAAATCCTTAACACCTTTAGTAAACAAAAATCTATCAATCTTAATTCTATATTTTAACAAATGATCTAACATCAGTTGCTACTTCAGAAGAGGGTTATAAACATCTGCCATCTTTTCCCTGTCTCCTAATTTCACTCCTGAAATGCTGGATCAAAATTTTAGTCTATGCCCCCTTCTATTCTTAGACACTCTCCATCTACCCTATATGTTGCCCTTAATATCTTGAATGTTTTGATCCAATCACCCCTTAACCCCCGGGTTATGTAATCCCCGAGTGTATTTTAAACCCTGAAGTCCATATATCAGTCACAAAGTCTGATTATAAAGCTGGTCATTCACTCAATTTTGTAAACCTAGCGGCATTCCTTCCAGAATGAATATATCCTTCCTAATGTGCAGTGCCAGAACTGCTCACTGTACCCTTGGTGTGGTTCTCATGAGATCTTTGTATGTCAGCATAACTCCTACTCGTATTCTATTCCTCTAGGTAATCAAGTCGGCATTCCATGAGCCTTTTGATTGTTTTGTGTGCAGTTGCATCAATAGAATAAAGGGCCTTAATATAGCAACATAGGCAGTGGCGGACTGGGTCTAAAAATATTGGTTGCCAGGAGACAAAGGGGGCCCACCCACAACTACAATGCTATCATTTAATTTTCATAACGAATAAATAAAATTTTCAAAAAATACATATGGAAAAAAGGGTACAATTAAAATTTTTGTGGAAAAAATGTGTATTTCTTAGTAATTACAGTGTACATGTACTGTACACATTACTGGCAGTAGATACCAAATGTAAATACAGAATGTTATAATTGAATTTTTTATTTATTTTTTAAAATTTTAAGTAATTGGTTGATATTTTTAAATAGTTTACTGCACAATTTACACATTAACAGATAGTTCAAAAGCACAATAGAGCATTGCATGCAGTCCACTATATTAAGAGCAATCGTTTGTGTTCACTAGATGATTATGCGAATCTGCCAATAATTGCTTCTGAATCCATTCATCTAGCAATTCCTTTTCAATGGATAGCAACATGTATGATTCCAAATTCTCCTCAGACAGCGAATTTCTTAACCTTGTCTTTATGATCTTTAGCTTTGAAAATGTCCTCTCACATTGGACTTGAGTAACTGATAGTGTGCAGATGACTTTATAAAGTTCATAAAGGTTATCATATGCCTTGTCATGAAGTCTGTTGAATACCAGAATTTTTAATACACACGATGGGCAAGTGCTGCAAATTTTACAATTGTTGCAACTGGAATCCATATTCTCACCATCATTAAGCAATACCTTTAATACATCAAAGTTTGAAGCAAAAGAAAACAATTCCAATATTACTTGATCTTTGCTGATTTGTGGAAATAGATTAATAATACCATCCAATGCTTCATCTTCAAGGCCCTTCTCTGCAATAGTTTTACACTTTGCTGGGTCCAAGCAGGACAAATCTTTATACAACTGTTTGTGTTGTACAAAGCGTGATTCTAGTGACTGGACAATGCGATCCATTATTAGGTTAAACACATTTACTCGAAAATCAGCTAGAGAATCTGAGGAATTTCTTTCATCATCAATAAGCTCATCTGCCATTCTTTTCTTCTTCCTCTGCCTCTTAACTGGCAATGTTGTTTCCAACGCATCAATTTCCAATGTTTGATTTTCATCCATATTCATCTGTGAAATCCTGTCATTACATTTATTTACAAATTCCAAAGCCTTGCTGTGAACGTTATCAAATGAAAAAAGAAAACTGCAGGCACACAACATTTTGTTGTTTCAGTTATCACCAAATTCAAGACATGGGCATAGCACCATTAATGAACATGTTGATCAGCCACATCGGCAATTTTACTTTGTAAACCATTGTACTGGCCATGGTAGCTTGCAGCGCCATCTGTGCTATCAGATAAACATTTTTGGGGGTCAATTTTAAGATGCTGTAATGTTTCAATCAATAGATCAAAAGGTCCCTGTCCTGTACCATCATTACTTGGCACAACTGAAAGTAGTCGCTCACAGATAATACCTTTAAGCACATACCGAATAATAATGCTAAACTGATCGATGGATGAATTATCTTGTGTTGAATCAACCTGAATAGAATAATATTTTGCTTGAGAAACTTCATGACTAATTCTTTCTTGTATCATGTTCTTCATAATTTTGATTAACATGTTTATATTTGTTTTACTCAGGTATGTAACAAGTCCACCACGGCCTTTACTTTGAGCCTTTCCTTGTTGCTCTAATCGTTTGATTCTTTGTTTAGACTTGTTTTGCACTGCAGAAACGCGAGCTGCCATAATGGGGTCATATTTTGCCATAACTGCACTGTAGCTAAAAAATTGCCATGATTCAGAACCTCATTATCTAGAGTGTAGGCCAATTCATTTCTGTGACCTTGAAAAGGAAGTGCTTGCTTACCTAACATCTTTATGATGTCTATAATCCTCATGACAATACTTCTCTGCTTCAATACTTCTTTCCTTTTAATTAGTGATGCTGCAAAAAATTTATCTAAGGTGCCATCATTAACCACACTGATATATTGCTGTGCATTTCTGACGTGTTGTTGTCGATTCATGTAAAGTCAAGCTCTGGCTAATACGCCTGTAGTCACTAAAGCCACGTACAAAGGGTGATGGATTACAAGTGTTGGGAAACTCAAAGGCTAAGCAGTATGAACAATATAAGCATCTATTTTCTTTTTTATATGTTAGCCATTTTCTTGGGACTGAGTCATTCATAATTTTCCTCTCATACAAACGAGCATCAAATGGAAGATCATCAAGTGGCTGAAGTGGATGTTCAGCAAAAAACTGTTTTAACTTTGCTCGTGATGGATATTGGAAGATTCCAGTAATTGATCTTTCATTTTCTTGCGTAGGTTCATTTACAGGATGTGCTTCAGAAACCAAATGCTTGAAGGAATATCTGATTCCCTGTCACTAGTTGAAGCTATGTGTTCAGATGTTGCAACTACAGGCAGTACAGATACCGGAACAAGGAAGCCAGAAGAAATATTGGGCTTGGGTTGATTAGTAATGGATGCACTTGTATTTGTCTCTACATTCAAAGTAGCTCTTCTCTGTTCTTGTAACTCCCATGTCATTGCATCATCACCATGGGCATTGTTTCTTGCTTCTTGATTATTTGTTGCAGAACTGGATATTGATGTGGATTGTGCTTGTGGTATTATAAACTCTGTAATAGGCCTGCATCGCTTGGCTGGTTCCTTCCTTTCTGCTTCTTTTTGTTCTTTGCGTTTTAGTGACCCAGATTTACGCTTTTTCTTTTTCATGCTGGTAGTGGTAATATTCCTGAAATAAAAACTTAATTAAAAATAGCCCACATTGGGAAAATGAATATTGATGATTGTAAGAATAACTTGAAGGAACGCCAGATAAACCCCTACTTGATAAAAAATATAAAATAACTTACTTACACTTCAATAGGCTATGTTCATTAGTCAATACTACTGTGGCCAATGCAGCTTCAGAAGAGGAGACAATCCACTGTCCAGTGTTCACACCAGCAAGCAACTGAGACAACTGTTGAAACTTAGAAGTTTGGTCCGACTATAGTAAGACATTAAGAATGGTCCTACGACCAAAGTTAACATGTCCAGTTTGATACCAGTGTAGTGTTACAAGTCGCAACCCTTTGAGTTTACCGATCATGGCTTATCACTTTAATATCTTTGACCTCATGATTCACGGTCAAAGGTACTGCTTCTCCTTTTCGGTGACCTCACGACTCTATGTACTGCTTTTTAAAAAAATAATTTTTATTGAAACATTTTGAATTTATACAACAATAACGCACCATAGTAAAATACCAAAAATACCAATAATATTAGCAATCATAAACATTCGCCCCCACCTCCATGAACAACACAGAATAGAAACGACAATAAGGAAAACACATAAAGAACACACCTTTACCTGCAAGTATCTGAACATTTCCCTTCGGGAAGCCCAAATTTATCTTCCAGTTCCCCCAGGCCCGCAAACCTCCTGCCAATAAACAGGTCCCTCAATTTACTGATGCCCGCCCTTTGCCACCCCCTAAATCTCACATCTTTGTTCCCCGGGATGAACCGATGATTGCCACCCAGTGGAGCCTCCATCGAGCACCCCGATGCCGTCTCCACTGTCCCCAGATTCTTAGGGTCGCCGCCACCACCGGGCTCATGGTGAACCTCTTAGGGGAGAGCGGCAACGGCGCCGTTACCATGGCACCCAGGCTCGTACCTCTACATGACGCCATCTCCATTCTTTTCCACGCCGCCCCTCCCCCCTCCATCACCCATTTACGCACCATTGACACATTGGCCGCCCAATAGTACCCCAGAAGGTTGGGCAGTGCCAGCCCGCCTCTATCCCTCCCTCGCTCCAGGAACACCCTCTTCACTCTCGGAGTCCCATGTGCCTACACAAAGCTCAAAATACTGCTAGTTACTCTCATAAAGAAGGCCCTGGGGATAAAGATGGGCAGGCACTGAAAGAGGAACAAGAACCTCGGAAGCACCGTCATTTTGATGGACTGTACCCTCCCCGCCAACGACAATGGCAGCATGTCCCACCAGTTGAACAACTCCTCCATCTGATCTACAAGTCTGGTGAAATTATGTTCGTGAAGAGTCCCCCGGTCCCTGGCCACCTGCACCCCCAGGTACCTAAAGCTCTCCCCTGCCCGCCTAAGCGGGAGCCTACCAATTCCTTCCTCCTGGTCTCCAGGGTGCACCACAAACACCTCACTCTTGCCTAAATTTAATTTATAACCTGAAAAGGTCCCAAACTCAGCTAGCAGCTCCATCATCCCTGGCATCCCTCCCACCGGGTCCGCCACATACAGTAACAGGTCATCGGCATACAACGACACCCTACGTTCCTCCCCACCTCGCACCAAGCCTCTCCACCTCTCTGAATCCCTTTACGCCATCGCCAGCGGCTCGATTGCCAGTGCAAACAACAAGGGGGACGGGGCAACCCTGCTTGGTTCCCCCGTAAAGCCGGAAGTACTCCGACCTCCTCCTATTCATGGCCACGCACGCCATTGGGGCCTCATATAGCAGCCTTACCCATCTAATGAACCCTTCACCAAATCCAAACCTCCCCAACACCTCCCATAGGTACCCCCACTCCACTCTATCGAAGGCCTTCTCCGCATCTAGCGCCACCACTATCTCTGCCTCCCCTCAATTACCGGCATCATGAGACCCTATGTACTGCTTGATATCCTTTCAAGTTGCCGACCATCTCAAATCACGAACTGTAACTTTTATCTTTAAATTCACACACTCTTGCTGAAAACGTGGATTTCCAACTATGTCCGACTCGGGTGAACCAGTCCCCCCCACCACCCTCCACTCCTTTTCACATCCGTTTAACACTGCTTCGTTCCTTCATACACTGAGTGATTATTTGTTTGTTTCTTTATTGCATTTTTATTTGGTATTGCTCTTTTTAAAAACAATTATATTTTATTAAGTTAGAATACAAATCTCAGGAAAGAAGTTGGAGATTTATTTATCTAATTAATTATAATTTTTAAGGGCCCTTCAGAGATTCACGGGCCCCTTCTTGGCTCTCCGGGCCCCGGACCGATGTACCGGCTGAACCAAGACTACTGCTTGATATCCTTTGAAGTTGCCGACCATCTCAAATCACGAATTGTAACTTTATCTTTAAATTCACACACTCTTGTTGAAAACATAGAATTTCCTTAATTATGCCCAACCCGGGGCCCCCTATTCCACATCCTTCCACTACCTCCCCTGCTTCGTGCCTTTTCATGCACTGCTTATTTGTGTCCTGTTCTCTTTTTTTTTCTTATTCCTTTTTATTACTAAAACAGTTGTTTGTGTTTGTTTCTTTATTGCATTTTTATTTGATATAGGGGGCCCACTTCATCAGGGGCCCACTTGCCATCGGGCAAGCTGACACCCTGGCCAGTCCGCCACTGAACATAGGTGACAAAAGCCTTGAGAAGTATAAACCGTGATGAGGTAATACTGTAGTTGTTTCAGCAATAAAATTGACGGTTGCAGTACTGGAGAAAATACCTAATGTTGGTCAAAAATAATAGTAATAATAATTGCTTATTGTCACGAGCAGGTTTCAATGAAGTTACTGTGAAAAGCCCCTAGTTGCCACATTCCGGCGCCTGTTCGGGGGGGCTGGTGTGGGAATTGAACCCGCGCTGCTGGCATTGTTCTGCATTACAAGCCAGTGATTTAGCCCACTGTGCTAAACCAAAAATCCAAGTAACTGGAGAATATATTGAACCTTTTGAGATTGAAATTTTAAATAAAAAAACAATTGCATTTTAACAGAAATGTAAGACTGAATGCAGGTTTGTAGCAGTTAAGGATTAGTGTTATTCCATTCGTCGCCATGATCTAACAGCTGTCTAGACTGTAAATCCTCTTAAGTTAGTGGGAAGCAGAACATCTGGATCTGTGGCTAATAGTAATTAAAGTTAACTGTTGATTCACTCATGGCATTGTTTACTTAGTTAAAATCTGAACAAGAATCTATTTTTGCATTCATTTTTAGGATGTGGATATAGCTGGAAAGGTCAACATTTAGTGGCAATCCCTAGTTGCCCTTGCAAAGGTGATGGTGAATCACCTTGAATCACTGTTCTCTGTGTGGTGAAAGTGACCTTTTGTTCATGGGAGGTGGGCATCGCAGGCTGTGCCAGCATTTATTGCCCACCCCTAATTGCCCTTGAGGGAGCAGTTAAGAGTCAACCACATTGCTGCAGATCTGAAGTCACATGTAGGACAGATTAGGTAAGACGGCAGATTTCCTTCCCAAAGGACATTAGTGACCCAGATGGGGTTTTAACAGCAAAATTGACAATAGTTTCATGGTCATCATTAGACCTTTAATTCCAGATTATTATTGAATTCAAATTTCACTATCTGCAGTGGCAGGGCCCCAGGAGCGTTACTCTAGGTCTCTGGCTAACTAGTCAAGTGGCAATACCACTATGCCACTGCCTCCCCATTACAGGTACTGAGCTCTAGAATTTTGACCCAGGGACAAAATAATTCCCAAAAGCAAATGTATTTCCCTAGACGCTGTTTTATTACTGAAATCAATCCTTGGCACAGTTGTGCCCTTGAACAGGAAAGCGATACACCAGTCAGTGAAAACCATACAGCTAGACTTTTCAGCCCTTGGCATCTCTAGATATAAAGATGGTTCTTCATAAAAGGTGGCTGTGTTTTCTTTAGTAGAACCTCTGTCTTCTTACTTAAACATACCATGCTCCAAAGGTCACATTAAGTGATTAGAATGCCGATCATGTTAATATGCACCCTATGTAGAATCATAGAGTAGAATCATAGAAGCGTTATAGCACAAAGGTTCATACCAGCCCGAGGACACCCCACCCATGTGCATCTACAGCATGATCCTATCTCTTTAGCCTGATACTGCACATAGTATCAGGTCACCATGCATATTAAATACCAGTGCGCTCTGTGTTGGCTGAAGTTGTGTTGGAAAATATGCTAAATTGATGGCAGAGCTGGCAATTTTAATCATGACTTTGCAGAACACGCACGCACAGACTAGAACACGTGCGAACAGACTCAAAAACAGCTTCCCCACTGCCATCAGACTCCTAAATGACCCTCTTATTGACTGACCTCATTAACACTACACCCTGTATGCTTCATCCGATGCCAATGCTTATGTAGTTACATTGTATATCTTGTGTTGCCCTATTATGTATTTTCTTGAATTTTGTTTAATTCCCTTTACTTTCCATGTACTGAATGATCTGTTGAGCTGCAGCTGCTTGCAGAAAAATACTTTTCACTCGGTACACGCGACAATAAACAAATCCAATCCAATCCAGAAGGTCTGATTATTGCTGGGTGCAAGTCTCAGATAGGGAACCATCCCATGTGAGTGGCCTTGAATGACATCGTCACCAGAAACTGATATATTACCAGTTTTGTAATTAATATCAATTTCCGAAGTCCTTCAGTAATTCAAAGTTCTGCCAGATTTAGTATATTGTAAAATTTAAGCACAGTCTTCACATTTTAAAATTTTTTACACAAAGGCTTCCTTTTCAAATTCAACAAACAATTGTTAAAGAGAATGCTGTTATTATTACTGTTGCTTTAATGCTCAAAGCTGGACCTATGCCCTCTTCAACTTTTAGCTCTTTGCCCTTTCAATTATACGCGTGAACTTAGTCTCAAAATGATTCACTTATTTACTGTTCTCCAGCTGCCTCACTTTAGTCATACCTGTTTCTCATATTGTAATTCCATCCTTGTTGTTCACAGTTCAGAGTTTAATAAGGAAGAAAGCCTTGCATTTATATAGTGCTTGTCACTTCCTCAGAACAACTAAAATCTATGAATAAAATTTGATGTGTGGTGTCTTGTCTATTATATTTAGGGAAGTCCAGTGGTCAATTAGTGCACATCAAGGTCCCGCAAACAACAAATGAAATATATGATCTAAATGAAATAGCTGTCCTTAATGATTTGGTTGTGGGATGAATGTTGAGCAGGACGCTAGGAGTACTTTCAAATCTTCTTTGAGTAACTTCATGGATTTCTTGTGTTCACCTGAACAAACAATGTTGGCATCCCATTTACAATACGCATTCTAGTTTAGGTGCTTGGTAGTAGCGGAACTTGAGCTGATTAGTCAGACTGACAAACTGTTATTGCATCTGATGCTAACAGAAATACTACGAAATACGACAAGATAAAACCTCCATTCTGAATGCTTCTTTTTCTCCAGTTTTCTCTCCTCCCCTCCTTATCACACTAAAGTTCCACAGGCTGCCTTCTATGCAAACCTGGATACTGAATTCTGACCTCACCTGTACCCATTTACTTGCCAGTGATAGAGATCAGGAATGGGATATTTGGTGAATGCTGTACTGATTTTTCTTGCTCAGGCTCACAGCTGGGAACCTTAGATTCTTCTTAGTTTACATTAGCTGCCTTATCACTGGTTCTTCCAAGTCCATCTGAGCACTACACTTACCTCGTTAGCCATTATAGGAGCTCTTCCCTTTAATTCAAAAATAACATCATGCAGGTGGTGGGGGTGTATACTGTATGAACATGTTAATGTTGTCCAATGCTGTCTGCTCATTATGAGTTGGAATGCAGCTAATGAATTACGCAGACTGCATAGCTGACTGTTTAGGGGCTTGGATTTCATCGCTATCTGGCACCACTTAAACATAGCAGCCTCCTGAAAGAGGAGGCCCATTGTGGTTGTCGTCAACGGGGACACAAATGGCAGCAGATGGCCCTAGTTTTTTTTTCAATTCTGCCATGAAGACTGTTGCTCAAGCTGTGGCAAAGAGGAGGAGGGAAGTCATCTTCCCTACCATGGACAGAAAACCCTCAATCCGCACTTTTTCCAGCAATGGGAAGACATCACAAAGGAGGTCAATAAAAGGAACTTAGATCCCAGGAGGTGGCTGCAAAGCTAGAAGTTCAGTGACCTGACCAGAGCTGTTGAGGTACTGTTATCTTAACCGTGTCTCAGACTTTCAGGCAAAATGCTCCCCTGCCCTCATTCTTCCTTAAATATCTATAATTATTGCACCACACTTCACTCATCTCCCTCTCCTTAGACTCATGGGGGCTAAATTTGATAGCCCCAGACAATGAGCAGATGAACCCCATGCGTGTTGATTGCAATGCAGGCAACAAGTCAACTTTGTGCTGCCTGCTAACTTTGGTGATTTCAGTGCCAACTGTGCTGTTGAATGGCTAGGTGCAACAGCAGGAGATTGATATTGTGAGTGGCCAGCACCGGTTGAAGATGGTTTGCACTACATAAAGATATCTTCGCCTCTTAAAAAGGAGGTAGCTCAGACCTGGGAAAGATTGAAGAATGGCACAACATAGGAAAAGGTAGACTCCAAGGTTGTTGAATGTTGGATCTCTAAGGTCAATGGTATCCAAAAAACAGGCACAGGTAATCCCAATTTCACATCCATAAAGTCTCCACTGTTGCAATCCTCACTTCCTAGCACCTAAGGCATTGAATATCCACTATTCTACTATGACATGCACAACCTTCATTAAACATCTTGCGGAAAAATGCACAAGTGCACTCCTTTCTTGCAGAAGTACGGCTCCAGCTCTAGACAACAGGTTCTCAGCAATGGAGGTCTTGCCCATCTGCTCATCCAGAGGGGATAGCCCGTGTTGCCTAATTGCTTGCCTGTAACTTATAATAACAATCATTATAGTAATCTTTATTGTCACAAGTAGAACATAGAACAGTACAGCACAGAACAGGCCCTTCGGCCCTCGATGTTGTGCCGAGCAATGATCACCCCACTTAAACCCACGTAACCCGTATACCCGTAACCCAACAATCCCCCCATTAACCTTATACTACGGGCAATTTAGCATGGCCAATCCACCTAACCCGCACATCTTTGGACTGTGGGAGGAAACCGGAGCACCCGGAGGAAACCCACGCACACACGGGGAGGACGTGCAGACTCCACACAGACAGTGACCCAGCCGGGAATCGAACCTGGGACCCTGGAGCTGTGAAGCATTGATGCTAACCACCATGCTACCGTGAGGCCCTAAGTAGGCTTACATCGCAATGAAGTTACTGTGAAAAGCCCCTGGTCGCCACATTCCGGCGCCTGTTCGGGTACACAGAGGGAGAATTCAGAATGTCCAAATTACCTAACAGCACGCTGTTCAGGGCTAGTGGGAGGAAATTGGAGCACCCGGAGGAAACCCATGCAGACATGGGGAGAACGTGCAGATTCCGCGCAGACGGTGACCCAGCCGGGAATTAAACCTGGGACCCCGGTGCTGTAAAGCCACAGTGGTAACCACTGTGCTATCCTGCTGCCCTTGTTGACAGCCTTAATAGAAATGGCACAGAAGGCTGGGCAGGAAGAAAGAGCCATGATTGGTGCCTGGAAACTTGGCACAGAGCTCCATGATGCATTACCTGCGGTTGCAAACTTTGCTGTATGTTAGGCAAGTAGAATTCCTTTTAATTGGTAAAGATGCCAGGCTGGTAATTTTTTGCACATAAGGAAATGCAGGTGCAGCGTATGATGCCTTTCATGCTTGGGAAATTTGCAATGTTGACCCTCGCTCGGCACTCCCACACCCCCTTGGATATAGCAGTGTGCTGCAAACTGCGAAGTTTTGCTGATGTCACCTGCTTTGGCCTGGAAGGATCCTGTTGTGTAAAGGTTAATAACCCTATGAGATAGACATGAGCAATGCTATCCATGCTCTCATGTGAGGCTCTACTTGGCAGCTGCAGAAGGTGCCATTGCTTAATGACAGCCTCCTTGGTGAAGTTTCCCCTCCATGGCCCTGTCCATCTGATCATAAAATGACGACACGGGCGGGCAGGACACCCCCCCCCCCCCCCCCCCCCCCCACCTCAAAAAACCACCGGGGAGGGGGTAGGTATAAAATTATGGCCCATGTTCTGTTGCATCCTACAATACAAATTCATTTTCCGTGGAGTCCTTTAACATGCAATCCCAAGAGCGGTATCCAGTCTTTGGAGCATCAATGACTTTTGAAGTGCCAGTGTGGCTGTGGAAGTGTTTTCCATTGGTTAGATCTTTTCAAACCTTTTACCCAGTGGTAAGAATGTGGAAATTGCTACAACAGGGAGTGGTTGAAGAGAGTAGTATAGATGCATTTAAGGGGAAGCTTACCAACCATTTGAGAGAGAAGGAAATAAATGGTAATTATGGTAGACTTCGATTTAGTGGAGACTCGAGTGGAGCATAGACACTGACATGGTTTGGTTGAACCAGATGGCCTGTTTCTATGCCATGTATCCTATATGATGCTGCCACTGATAAAACCAGAAAGCTGTAATTCAATAATTAAGGCATCCAGTATCACCTATACAGATGTTTCCGCCAGTACTTTAGTTGGCAACTGGAAGTGATGGCAAGTACCTATTATTTTCAGCAGTAGCTTTGTTCCCAGCATCGATATTAATTTATTTGTAGCCACAGTAGTTCTTCAGAAAAGAAAGGAAGTAGCTAAATATGAATGAAAGCAGTCCTTCAAAAGCAGTCCATTTGTGTTTATTTTATTGATGCAGCTCTGAGCACCATACTTGAGGAAGGCTGTGGAGAGAGTACAGGGGAGATTCACAGGAATGATTCCAGGGTTAAACAATTGTAACTGTGAGGATAGATTGGAGAGTTAGGGCTGTTTTCCTTGGAGAAAAGGCAGCTGAGTGAGACTTGATAGAAGTGTTCGTTCCTGAGGGGCATGGAAAGAGTGAATAGTGAGAAACTGTTCCCCCTCGAGCGCATCAAGAACTAGAGGACACAGACTCAAAATAATGGATAAAGGTCGTGTAAGTAATGTGAGGAATGTCACTCAGAGTGGTTGAAGTCTGGAACAAACTTCCAGAGATGATGATGGAGGCAGGTTCAATCGAGGTATTCAAAAGGAAATTGAATTTTTACCTGAAAAGAAAGAAGGTGCAAGGTTTTGGAGTCAAGGCGGGGGAGTGGGACTAGGAGGAAGTGCTCTTTCAGCGGCCAGTACAGACTTGATGGGCCGAACAGTCTTCTGCACTGTAAAGGTTCTATGATAAAAGGATCCTGATTTTAGATTCACTCAGCCAAATTGGCAAAGATCTGTTTGTTTTCAATCCATTAAAATGTTTTGTAGCCTGGTGAGTGGTTCATTTTGACTCCTAGTGCCATGTCTTGAACTAACGATGATAAGGATACTGCATATATGGTCTGATTGTTTGCCTGATTTCTGACATGACTGTTCCACATTATTCTGCAAAGTTGAATTTGACCCGAGCTGTGGGGTCGGGGTTGGTGAGCTAGGGTTCGAGCCTGGCCAGCACTATGTTTTCCGGCCATTTTCAGCCATTCCGCGGACGTTTCACGAGACGTCGGTGCTAGCCCCTCACCGGAACCAAATCGGCGAGGGATTCGTGCCAATTGGGGCAGCACGGTAGCATAGTGGTTAGCATCAATGCTTCACAGCTCCTGGGTCCCAGGTTCGGTTCCCGGCTGGGTCACTGTCTGTGTGGAGTCTGCACGTCCTCCCCGTGTGTGCGTGGGTTTCCTCCGGGTGCTCCGGTTTCCTCCCACAGTCCAAAGATGTGCGGGTTAGGTGGATTGGCCATGCTAAATTGCCCGTAGTGTTCTAAAAAGTAAGGTTAAGGGGGAGTTGTTGGGTTACGGGTATAGGGTGGATGTTTGAGTAGGGTGATCATTGCTCGGCACAACATCGAGGGCCGAAGGGCCTGTTCTGTGCTGTACTGTTCTAAATTCTATGTCATGAAACTACCGCAGATTCTCTGTTCGCCTGGCCTCCGGAACGGAGAATCCAGCCCATTGTCTTTCTACAGCCACAATGCATAAATTAATTTATCACATGAGAATACCTTACTGTCGAGGAGGCATCATCCCTATAGAGAGCAATCATTGTGGTGTCCGCTGCAAATTATTCATGAAATTCCTGAAAATGTGTGGGCTTTCCGTGAAACTGGCAGATGGCATGCGAACAAACTGATGATGGGGAGGCAATGTTACAAATGGCACAAGAGTAAATGCTCGTACAACTTGTATTATAATCAGTCGGGAGAAAAAACACAGCAGAAACTGTAGACTCTCCAAATTGCTGCATTTTAAAAATTTGTTCACGGGATGTGGGTGTAACCAGATATTTGTTGCCCTTCCCTTGAGAACAGTTAAGAGTCAATCAGATAGCCGTGGGTCTGGAGTTACATATGGACCAGTCCAGGTAAGGATGGCAGACTTCCTTCCCTAAATTCCTTCCTTTTATTACCGTTTCAAATTGTGTGGGGGAGGAAAACTGAAGTGACATCACAGTAAAGCCGTGACCTGATTGGCTGATTGGGAATCTGTTAAATTTGAAAAAAAATAATGTTGCAAAACAAATCTAATTGATTAACTAGATCGTGGAGTAACTAAACCTGAGGGTAGAGATTGGTATTTAGCATTTAATTTTACAGTAAAAATCCAGCGGCAGGGCCATATTGTTAATTGTAACTCAATTTAAAATGTTTATTTCAAATTAATTAACTAGTGCTTAAATGTCACTCAGCTGGGTGCAGTGCTCCAACTGTGAGATGTGGCAAATCTGTGACGCTTCCAGCATTCCGGTCGACAACATCTGCAGCAAGTGTAACCAATGGCAGCTCCTCGGTTGGAGCAGCAATTGGATGCACAGAGGAGCATACAGGTGGCGGAAAGCGTCACAGATAGGAGTTACAGAGATGTGGTCACACCCAAGGTGCAGGCAGAGAGATGGGTGACCACCAGAAGGGGCAGGCAGTGAGTGCAAGAATCCCTTGTGGTCGTCCCCCTCTTGAACAGGTATACCGCTTTGGATACTGTTGGGGGGAAAGCAGCAGCAGCCAGAGCAGTGGCACCACGGCTGGCTCTGATGTTCAGCAGGGAGGGTCAAAGCGCAGAAGAGAAATAGTCATAGGGACTCTGTAGTCAGGGGCATAGATAGCCGCTTCTGTGGATGTGAAAGAGACTCCAGGATGGTATGTTGTCTCCCTGGTGCCAGGGTCCAAGATGTCTCAGAGGAGTAGAGGGCATCCTGAAGGGGAAGGGCAAACAGGCAGAGGTTGTGGTATGTATTTGTACTAACGGCATAGGAAGGGGGATGAGGTCCTGCAGCAGGAGTTCAGAGATCTAGGCAGAAAGTTAAAATACAGGACCTCTAGGGTTGTAATCTCGGGATTACTCCCTGTGCCACGTGCCAGTCAGGCTAGAAATAGTGGCTGGTGTGGAGGGACAGCTTCAGTTATCTGGACCACTGGGAGCTCTTCCAGGGCAGGTGAGACCTGTATAAGAAGGATGGGTTGCATCTAAAATAGAGAGGCATAAATATCCTGGCCATGAGGTTTGCTAGCGTCACACGGGAGGGTTTAAACTAGTATGGCAGGGGGGTGGGTACCGGAGCAATAGGTCAGAAGGTGAAAACATTGAGGGGAATAGGGCCAGTATGGCTCTGAGGAAGAGCAGACAGGGAGATGTTGCTGAAAAGAGTGAGACTGGTGGCCATGAGGTGATATGTTTTAGTGCAAGAAGTATAATGGGTAAGGCAGATGAACTTGGAGGTTGGATTAGTACTTGGAACTATGATGTTGTTGCCATCACAGAGATCTGGTTGAGGGAAGGACAGGATTGGCAGCTAAACGTTCCAGGATTTAGATGTTTCAGGCAGGATAGAGGAGGATATTAAAGGGGTGGAGGAGTTGCGCTCCTGGTTAGGGAGAATATCACAGCTGTACTGCGGGAGGACACCTCAGAGGGCAACGAGGCAATAGGGGTAGAGATCAGGAATAAGAAGGGTGCAGTCACAATGTTGGGGGTTTACTCAGGCCACCCAACAGCCAGCGGGAGATAGAGGAGCAGATAGGTAGACAGATTTTGGAAAGGAGTAAAAGCAACAGGGTTGTTGTGATGGGAGACTTTAACTTTCCCAATATTGACTGGGACTCACTCATTCACAATATTGACTGGGCTTGGACGGGGCAGAGTTTGTAAGGAGCATCCAGGAGGGCTTCTTAAAACAATATGCAGATAGTCCAACTAGGGACGGGGCTGGACTGGACCTGGTATTGGGGAATGAGCCTGGCCAGGTGGTCGAGGTTTCAGTAGGGGAGCATTTCGGGAACAGTGACCACGGTTCAGTAAGTTTTAAAGTGCTGGTGGACAAGGGTAAGAGTGGACCTAGGGGGAATGTGCTAAATTGGGGGAAGGCTAATTATAACAATATTAGGCAGGAACCGAAGAACCTAGATTGGGGCAAATGTTTGAAGGTAAATCAACATCTGGCATGAGGGAGGCTTTCAAATGTCAGTTGAAAGGAATTCAGGACCGGCATGTTCCTGTGCGGATACGGCAAATTTCGGGAACCTTGGATAACAAGAGATATTGTAGGCCTTGTCAAAAAGAAAAAGGAGGCATTTGTCAGGGCTAGAAGGCTAGGAACAGACAAAGACTGTGTGGAATATAAGGAAAGTAGGAAGGAACTTAAGCAATGAGTCAGGAGGGCTAAAAGGGGTTATGAAAAGTCATTGGAAAATAGGGTTGAGGAAAATCCCAAGGCTTTTTACACGTAAATAAAAAGCAAGAGGGTAGCCAGGGAAAGGGTTGGCCCACTGAAGGACAGGGAAGGGAATCTATGTGTGGAGCCAGAGGAAATGGGTGAGGTACTAAATGAATACTTTGCATCAGTATTCACCAAAGAGAAGGAATTTATGGATGTTGAGTCTGGAGAAGGGTGTGTAGATAGCCTGGGTTACATTGAGATCCAGAAAGAGGATGTGTTGGGCGTCTTGAAAAATATTACGGTGGGTAAGTTCACAGGGCCTGATGGGATCTACCCCAGAATACTGAAGGAGGCAAGGGAGGAAATTGCTGAGGCCTTGACAGAAATCTTTGGATCCTCATTGTCTTCAGGTGATGTCCCGGAGGACTGGAGAATAACTAATGTTGTTCCTTTGTTTAAGAAGGATAGCAAGGATAATCCATGGAACTACAGGTCGGTGAGCCGTACATCAGTGGTAGGGAAATTACTGGAGAGAATACTTTGAGACAGGATCTACTCCCATTTGGAAGCAAGTGGACGTATTGGCGAGAGGCAGCACAAATTTTGTGAAGGAGAGGTTGTGTCTCACTAACTTGATAAGAGTTTTTCGAGGAGGTCACAAAAATGATTGATACAGGTAGGGCAGTGGATGTTGTCTATATGGACTTCAGTAAGGCCTTTGACAAGGTCCCTCATGGCAGACTGGTACAAAAGGCGAAGTCACATGTGATCAGAGGTGAGCTGGCAAGGTGGATAGAGAACTGGCTCGGTCATAGAAGGCAGACAGTAGCAATGGAAGGGTGCTTTTCTGATTGGAGGGCTGTGACTAGTGGTGTTCCGCAGGGGTCAGTGCTGGGACCTTTGCTGTTCGTAGTACATATAAATGATTTGGAGAAAAATGTAACTGGTCTGATTAGTAAGTTTTGCGGACGACACAAATGTTGGTGGAATTGCGGATAGCGATGAGGACTGTCAGAGGATACAACAGGATTGAGATAGTTTGGAGACTTGGGTGGAGAGATGGCAGATGGCGTTTAATCCGGACAAATGTGAGGTAATGCATTTTGGAAGGTCTAATACAGGTAGGGAATATACAGTGAATGGTAGAACCCTCAAGAGTATTGACAGTCAGCGAGATCTAGGTGTACAGATCCACAGATCACTGAAAGGGGCAACACAGGTGGAGAAGGTAGTCAAGAAGGCATACGGCATGCTTGCCTTCATTTGTCGGGGCACTGAGTATAAAAATTGGCAAGTCATGTTGCAGCTGTATAGAACCTTAGTTAGGCCACACTTGGAGTATAGTGTTCAATTCTGGTCGCCAGAATTGTGGAGGCTTTATAGAGGGTGCAGAAGAGATTTACCAAGATATTGCCTGGTATGGAGGGCATTAGCTATGATGAAGGGTTGAATAAACTCGGTTTGTTTTCACTGGAACGAAGGAGGTTGAAGGACGACCTGATAGAGGTCTACAAAATTCTGAGGGGCATGGACAGGGTGGATAGTCAGAGACCTTTTCCCAGGGTGGAGGGGTCAATTACTAAGGGGCATAAGTTTAAGGTGCGAGGGGCAAGGTTTAGAGGAGATGTACAAGGCAAGTTTTTTTACACAGAGGGTAGTGGGTGCCTGGAACTCTCTGCCGGAGGAGGTGGTGAAAACAGGGATGATAGTGACATTTAAGGGGCATCTTGACAGATTCATGAATAGGATGGGAGCAGAGGGATACGGCCCCCGGAAGTGTAGAAGATTTTAGTTTAGACGGGCAGCATGTTTGGCGCAGGCTTGGAGGGCCAAAGGGCCTGATCCTGTGCTGTACTTTTCTTTGTTCTTTGTAAAGAAGATTAGCGTACTAAATGCGTTTGATGATAATCAATGACAGTTTCGTGGTCACCATTACTGGGGCTGGCTTTTAATTAACTGGATTTAAATTTCACCATCTGTTATGGTGGGATTTGAACCCATGGCCCCAGAACATAAACCTTCTGGATTCTAGTCCAGTGATATTACCACCATTACCATCTTCCAATTTCAATTCAGAAATGAAAAATAACCATTGAAACACTGACACATCATCTGAAAATTCTGATATGCATAATTGTACTTCTATCTGAGGTTATGAATGTTTATTTATATATGTATTCTTCGTATTTCGCTATTTCTCACAAGACTTTTTTAATTGCCAATAGCTAGTTCCTTAGTTTCTCTTGAGAAGGATACTGAGCTGCTGCCTTGAGCTGCTTTAGCGTGTCTGGTAAAGATCCTCCCATTAGTTCCATTATTTTAATCCAGTACCAATGAAGGATTGGCAAAATGGCAATATATGCCCCAGTCAGGATGATGTTTTTTCCCGTGTTTTGTTTGGGGAGGTGGGGGGGGGGGGGGGGGGGGAGGGGGGGAAGGAATGGTTCAGGAGGAAACTTCAAGGTAATGTGCCCATGTCCTTCTAGTTGGTGAAGGTCACAGGTTTGGAAGGAGCGCTTAAATAAAGAATTCCAGCCTTGGCCAGCATATCAATAGAAGGGAGAAGGCAAAATATAGCTAAACAAAATTCATTCTTATCATCCCTGGTGGTGGATAAACTGGGTAATCATTGCGAATGTCAACAGTTGTGACTATTCAGCTCCTTTGACCAACAGTTAAGACCAACGGTGTAGGTCCCAGTTGACCAACAGGGCTGCAAGGTAGCACAATGGTTAGCACAGTCGCTTCACAGCTCCAGGGTCCCAGGTTTGATTCCCCGCTGGGTCGCTGTCTGTGCGGAGTCTGCACGTTCTCCCCGTGTGTGCGTGGGTTTCCTCCGGGTGCTCCGGTTTCCTCCCACATCCAAAGATGTGCAGGTTAGGTGGATTAGCCATGCTAAAATTGCCCTTTGTGTCCAAAAAGGTTAGGTGGGCTTAGGGATACGGGCATAGAGTGGGGGCATGGCCTTGAGTAGGGTGCTCTTTCCAAGGGCCGGTGCAGACTCAATGGGCCGAATGGCCTCCTGCACTGTAAATTCTATGATTCTATTTAGGGAACTAGCTTGGGGAGATGGAAGAAAATGAGAATGGGGAAATCATACATATCAGGAAAAGGATGAAAGCATTAATAAATACCTGTGAACATGTCACTGGACTAATAATCCAAAGGATAATGCCCTGGGGAGCCGTGTTCGATTCCCACCATAGCAGGTGGTGGAATTTAAATTCAATTAAAAAAATTACCTGGAATTAAAAGTCGAATGATGACTCTGAAACCACTGTCGATTGTCGTAAAAACCCATCTGGTTCACTAATGTCCTTTAGGGACAGAAATCTGCCATCTTTACCTGGTCTGGCCTACATGTGACTTCAGACCCACAGAAGTGTGCTTGATTCTTTGCCCTCTAAAATTACCTAGCAAGCCATTAAGTTGTTACAAATCGCTACAAAACACAAAATTGGAGTGAAAGTTCCGGACATCGACCCCGGCACCCGAAACGACAGCGGCAAAACCAGCCTTATATTGACCCTGCAAAGTCCTCCTTACTAATATCTAGGGGTTTGTGCCAAAGTTGGGAGAGCTGTCTCACAGATTAGTCAAGCAACAGCCTAACATAGTCATACTCACAGAATCATAACCTGCAGACAATGTCCCAAATACCACTGCCACCATTCTTGGGTAAGTCCTCTCTCACCGGCAAGACAGACTCAGCAGAGGTGGCAGCACAGTGATATACAGTTGGGAAGGAGTTGCTCTGGGAGTCCTCAACATCGACAGGAGCCCATGAAGTCTCATGGCTTCAGGTTAAACATGGGCAAGGAAAAGTCCTGTTGATTACCACTTACCGGCCACCTTCAGCTGGTGAATCAGTACTCCTCCATGTTGCACACCACTTGGAGGAAGCACTGAGGGTGGAAAGGGTGCAGAATATACTCTGGGTGGGGACTTCAATGTCCGAGAGTAGCTCGGTAGTACTATCACGGACTGAGCTGGTCGAGCCCTCAAGGACATAGCTGCTGGACCGGGACTGCAGCAGGTGGTGAGGGAACCAACAAGAGGGGAAAAACATACATAACCCATCCTCACCAAACTGCCTGCTGCAGATGAATCCATGACGGTATCTGTAGAAGTGACCATCGCACAGACCTTGTGGAGACAAAGTCCCTTCTTCACATTGAGGAAAACCTCCATCGTGTTGTGTGACACTACCATGATGCTAAATGGGATAGACTTCGAACAGGTCTTGCAACTCAGACTGGGCTTTTGTGAGGTGCTGTGACAAGGCTGAAGCATTGGCACAATCTTCAGCCAGATGTTCCAAGTGGATGATCCATCTCAGTCTCCACCAGAGGGCCACATCATCACTGATGTCAGTTTTCAGCCAATAAGATTCATTCCATGTGTTATCAAGAAACAACTGAAGGCACTGGATACTGCAAAGGCTATGGGCCCTGACAATGGTCCAGCAATAGCACTGAAGACTTGTGCTCCAGAACGTGCCACACCCCTAGCTAAGCTGTTCCAGCACGGCTACAACACTGGCATCTACTTGGCAATGTGGAAAATGTCCCAGGTGTGTCCTGTACGCAAGAAACAGGATAAGTCCAACCCAGCCAATTACAGCCCTATCTGTCTACTCTCCATCAGTAGCAAAGCGATGGAAGAATCATCAACGGTATCAAGCGGCACTTACTCAGATATAACCTGCTCACGGACGCTCAGTTTGGGTTCCACCAGAGTCACTCAACACCTGACCTCATTACAACATGGACAAAAGAGCTGAATGCCAGAGGTGAGTTGAGAGTGACTGAGTATGGCATCAAGGAGCCCGAGCAAAATTGGAGTCAATGGGAATCAGGGGGAAAACTCTCCACAGGTTGGAGTCATACCTGGCACATAGGAAGATGGTTGTGGTGGTTTGAGGTCAATCATCTCAGCTCTTAGACATCACTGCAGGAGTTCAAGGGTGGCATGTGGCGCAGTGGTTAGCACTGGGACTATGGCACTGAGGACCCGGGTACAAATCCTGGCCCTGGGTCACTGTCCATGTGGAGTTTGGACATTCTCCCCGTGTCTGCGTGGGTTTCACCCCCACAACCCAAAGATGTGCAGGTTAGGTGGATTGGCCATGCTAGAATTGTCCCTTTAATTGGAAAAAATATAATTGGGTACCTAAATTAATTGTTTTTTAAATCACTGCAGGAGTTCCTCAGGGTAGTGCTGTAGGCCCAACCATCTTCAGCTGCTTCGTCAATGACCTCCCTTCCATCAGAACGTCAAAAGTGGGGAACTTCGCAGATGACTGCACAATGTTCAGCACCATTCGAGACTCCTCAGATAATGAAGCTGTCCATGTCCAAATGCCACAATATCGAGGCATGGGCTGACAACTGGCAAGTTACATTCGTGCCAGGCAATGACCATCTCCTACGAGAGAGGATTTAACCATCACTCCTTGACATTCAATGGTATTAACATTGCTGAGTCCCCCACAATCAGGTAACATCCTGAGGGTTACCATTGATCAGAAACTGAACTAGCCATATTAACACTGTGACTACCAGACAAGATCAAAGGCTAGGAATCCTATGGCACTAAACGCACCTGACCGCCGCAAAGCCATCCACCATCTACAAGGCACAAGTCATGAGCATTATGGAATCCTCTCCACTTGCCTGGATGAGTGCAGCTCCAACAACACCCAAGAAGCCCAAGACCATCCAGGACAAAGCGACCTGTTGATGATACCCCTTCCACAAACATTCAATCCCTCCATCACGGAAGCACAGTGGCAGCCATGTGTGCCATCTACAAGATGCAATGCAAGGACTCGCCAAGGTTCCTTAGACAGCAGCTTCCGAACCCACAACCCCTACCATATAGAAGGACAAGAGCAGCAGGTACCTGGGAACCCCACCACCTGGAGGTTCCCCTCTTAAGTCATTCACCATCCCAACTTGGGAAATATATCACCGTTCCTCCATTGTCACTGGGTCAAAATCCTGGCACTCCCTCCCTCACAGCACTGTGGGTGTACCTATACCTCAAACTGCAGCAGTTCTGAAGGGCAACTAGGGATGGGCAATAAATGCTGGCATAACCACTGACACCCACATCCCGTAAATGTATTTAGAAAAAAAAGAAGGCTTTTGTAAGGACCTTAGGAACAATGAATAAACGCAAGTTTAAATGAGTGGAACGCGGTGACTGTTTCATGAAAATGAAAGCAAAATACTGCAGTTGCTTTGCTCTGAGGAAGTCATATCGACTTGACACATAGAGGGGAGTTTTCCGGGCCAGTTGGCCATGGACGCAATTCCCTTTATGGCTGTTAACTCTTGTGAAAGGGCCATAATGGGATTTGCACCACAGAGTTCTTGGATGAGATTTTCCCCATGCCCCCGCCGGTGACATAATCAGGTTCACGTCCCACGAGGGCATGAACCTGATTGCCGTCAATTTTAATTCATTCCGTCGTATCTTCTGGGGATGTCTTATGTGCATATACCCCCTGCCGGCATGAATCACTGCTGCTCTCCAGCAGTCAAAATGACCATGCCAGTGGCACGGAGGCCAATTTAACCACTCGTTCACTGTATTTCTCTTTCCACACATGCCAGACCTGCTGAATTTTCCCAGTAATTTCTATTTTCATTATGACTGTTTCAATAGAGTCTTTGTCACCTTTCTAGGTTGATCTCAAACGAACCTTTACGTTTCGGAACTCCAAACAGACTTACACTGGAATCCCACTGATCGCAGCCAACATGGATACAGTTGGCACGTTTGAAATGGCTGAAGTTTTGAGTAAGGTGGGTAACTTCTTGTTTTGGGGTAAATTTTTATGAATGAGCATGTGTTTAACCATTGGCTGCGCAACTGGGTACATGTTCAATTTGACAATGAGTCATGCACAGCTGTGTTGTTTTGACAAGCTTCACATCAGGAGATGGTTAAATAATCCTTCCGATGATGAATTATGTTTCTGGGAGTTATGTTTTTGGAACAAAGCAGCACCTGTTAGAATAAAGCAGCACCTGTTATTTTACTTGTGACCATTACCGTCTACTCTGAAAGGCCTTTAATTATCCTTCCCTTGGTTGCAGAAGAACTGCCTGTTTACTTACTGCAATGTTCCAAAGTACTGCACCACCCAGCTCTCCATTAGTTGAGTTGAATTTGAATTCAACTGTTTACATTTATAGGAGAAACCATTAAGTAGGATTTACCACAGCTTTGTTGCTGTGCAGAAGTTATTGTGTCCATCTTAATGAAGGTCAACCATTTAGCTCAGTCTTGCATGGTTACGGGTGTTATGGCGGAGCACTGTTAGAGAAAGAAACAAAAGCCATTTCCCTACTGCCACCAATTTCAGTCTCATTTCTACAATAGTAATCTTTTAAATCAGAAGAAAAACTTGAATCTGGGTCAAATTTGTGGTATTCAAAAGTGCGTGCAAAGTAGGTTTGTAATTGATAAACGCACAAACTGTTTAGGACAGGTGGGGTAGACCTACTGTGCATCTTTTGAGATTCCAAAACTTAAAAACAAAATGGGGAAAAGAGAAATAAACACTGCAGTTAAGTAGAGCATTCAACTCTCGACCGTTGCTGGTTCAAGGACAGGTCATTTGTACGTTCAGTACACACACAGGCACACTATATTCTTAGGCAGTGCAGAAAGGTGGACTTGCTGAACATGGCTGAGTGTGCACAAAACTGTGTGTGTGATTATCACTGTACACAGGAGGTCATTTGGCATTAAAATAAGTTGGCAACGGAGTTTTTTTAAAAAAATTTTATTGAAAAATTTTGAATTTATACAACAATAACGCACCATTGTAAAATACCAAAAATAACAATAAATTAACAATCATAAACATTCGCCCCACCTCCATGAACAACACAGCATTTTAACAACAACGCAAATTAACACAATATAAAGTTACAGAATAGACACTACAATAAGGAACCCCCCCCGCCCCCCGGGTTGCTGCTGCTATTGACCAAGTTACCTATCTTTGAGCCAGGAAGTCCAGAAAAGGCTGCCATCGTTTATAGAACCCTTGTATTGATCCTCTCAGGGCAAATTTGACCCTTTCCAATTTTATAAATCCCGCCATGTCACTGATCCAGGTCTCCACACTTGGGGGCCTTGCACCCTTCCACTGTAGCAGAATCCTTCGTCGGGCTACTAGGGATGCAAAGGCCAGGACACCGGCCTCTTTCGCCTCCTGCACTCCCGGCTCTACCGCAACTCCAAAAATCGCGAGTCCCCGCCCTGGTTTGACCCTGGATCCAACCACCCTCGACACCGTCCCCGCCACCCCCTTCCAGAATTCATCCAGTGCTGGGCATGCCCAGAACATATGGGCTTGGTTCGCTGGACTCCCCGAACATCTGGTGCATCTGTCCTCACCCCCAAAGAACCTACTCATCCTAGTCCCGGACATGTGGGCCCGGTGCAGCACCTTAAATTGGATGAGACTAAGCCTCGCACATGAGGAGGAAGAGTTGACTCTCTCCAAGGCATCCGCCCAAGTCCCGTCCTCTATCTGCTCCCCAAGTTCCTCCTCCCATTTAGCCTTCAGCTCCTCCACTGACGACTCCTCCACCTCCTGCATTACCTTTATAGATGTCAGACACCTTCCCCTCTCCGACCCACACCCCTGAAAGCACTCTGTCCATCGTCCCCCATGACGGCAGCAGAGGGAATCCCTCTACCTGTCGCCTAGCAAACGCCTTTACCTGCAAGTATCTGAACATGTTCCCTTGGGGAAGGCCAAATTTATCTTCCAGTTCCCCCAGGCCCGCAAACCTCCCGCCAATAAACAGGTCCCTCAATTTGCTGATGCCCGCCCTTGGCCACCCCCTAAATCCCCCATCCTTGTTCCCCGGGATGAACCGATGGTTGCCACCCAGTGGAGCCTCCATCGAGCCCCCTGTTTCCCCCCGATGCTGTCTCCACTGTCCCCAGATTCCTAGGGTCGCCGCCACCACCGGGCTCGTGGTAAACCTCTTAGGGGAGAGCGGCAATGGTGCCGTTACCATGGCACCCAGGCTCGTACCTCTACATGACGCCATCTCCATTCTTTTCCACGCCGCCCCTCCCCCCTCCATCACCCATTTACGCACCATTGACACATTGGCTGCCCAATAGTACCCCAGATGGTTGGGCAGCGACAGCCCGCCTCTATCCCTCCCTCGCTCCAGGAACACCTTCTTCACTCTCGGAGTCCCATGTGCCCACACAAAGCTCAAAATACTGCTAGTCACTCTCCAAAAGAAGGCCCTGGGGATAAAGATGGGCAGGCACTGAAAGAGGAACAAGAACCTCAGAAGCACCGTCATTTTGACGGACTGTACCCTCCCCGCCAACGACAATGGCAGCATGTCCCACCTCTTGAACTCCTCCTCCATCTGATCTACAAGTCTGGTGAAGTTATGCTTGTGAAGAGTCCCCCAGTCCCTGGCCACCTGCACCCCCAGGTACCTAAAGCTCTCCCCTGCCTGCCTAAGCGGGAGCCTACCAATTCCTTCCTCCTGGTCTCCAGGGTGCACCACAAACACCTCACTCTTGCCTAAATTTAATTTATAACCTGAAAAGGTCCCAAACTCAGCTAGCAACTCCATCACTCCCGGCATCCCTCCCACCGGGTCCGCCACATACAGTAACAGGTCATCGGCATACAACGACACCCTACGTTCCTCCCCACCTCGCACCAAGCCTCTCCACCTCTCTGAATCCCTCAACGCCATCGCCAGCGGCTCGATTGCGAGTGCAAACAACAAGGGGGACGGGGCAACCCTGCTTGGTCCCCCGTAAAGTCGGAAGTACTCCGACCTCCTCCTATTCGTGGCCACGCACGCCATTGGGGCCTCATATAGCAGCCTTACCCATCTAATGAACCCTTCACCAAATCCAAACCTCCCCAACACCTCCCATAGGTACCCCCACTCCACTCTATCGAAGGCCTTCTCCGCATCCAGTGCCACCACTATCTCTGCCTCCCCCTCAATCGCCGGCTTCATGATGACATTCAGCAATCTCCGCACATTCGTGTTCAGCTGCCTTCCCTTCACAAAACCTGTCTGGTCCTCTTGCACAACCCCTGGCACACAGTCCTCTATCCTGGTGGCCAGGATTTTTGCCAGGACCTTAGCATCCACGTTGAGGAGAGATATGGGCCTGTATGAACCACACTGCTGGGGGTCCTTGTCCCTCTTTAAAATTAACGAGATCTGCGCCCGCGACATCGTCGGGGGCAAAGTCCCCCCTTCCCACGCTTCATTGAGTGTCCGCACCAGCAAGGGGCCCACTAGGTCCACAAACTTTTTATAAAATTCCACCAGGAACCCATCCGGCCCCGGTGCCTTCCCTGACTGCATCTGCCCGATCCCCTTAACTAGCTCCTCCAGCTCAATCGGCGCACCCAACCCCTCCACCTTCTCCTCCTGCACCTTCGGGAAAGAAAGCCCGTCAAGGAACCTCTCCATTCCACTCCTCTCCCCCGTTGGCTCCGACCGGTACAGTTCCCCGTAAAAGTCCTTGAAGACCTCATTCACCTCTACCCACTTCCGCACCACATTCCCACTCTTGTCTCTCACTCCAGCAATTTCCTTAGCCGCATCCCGCTTGCGGAGCTGATGAGCCAGCATCCTACTCGCCTTTTCACCATGTTCGTACACTGCCCCTTGTGCCTTCCTCCACTGTGCCTCCGCCTTTCTAGTGGTCAGCAAATCAAATTCAGCCTGCAGGCTGCGCCTCTCCCCCAACAGTCCCTCCTCTGGTGCCTCTGCATACCTCCTGTCCACCTACAGCATCTTTCCCACCAGTCTATCCCTCTCACTCCTCTCGCTCCTCTCCCTGTGTGCCCGGATGGATATCAGCTCCCCCCGAATCACTGCCTTCAGGGCTTCCCAGACCATCCCCACCTGAACCTCCCCCGTATCATTCACCTCGAGGTACCCCTCAATACTTGCCCGGACCCTCCTACACACCTTCTCCTCCGCCAACAACCCCACATCCAACCGCCACAACGGACGTTGGTCCCGCACCTCCCCATCTCCAACTCTATCCAATGCGGAGTGTGGTCGGAGATTGCAATGGCCGAATACTCGGCCTCCTCCACTCGGAATCAGTCCCCTACTCACCACGAAGAAATCTATCCGAGAGTAGACCCTATGAACGTGGGAGAAGAAAGAGTACTCGCGTGCCCTCGGCCTCACAAACCTCCATGGATGCACCCCACCCATCTGATCCATAAACCCTCTCAGTACCTTGGCCGCCGCCGGCCTCCTACCCGTCCTAGAGCTGGACCGATCCAGTGAAGTATCCAACACCGTATTAAAGTCCCCCCCCCATGATCAGACCTCCCGCCTCCAGATCCGGGACCCGTCCCAACATACGCCTCATAAAGCCCGCATCGTCCCAATTTGGGGCATACACACTAGCCAGTACCACCTTCTCTCCTTGTAGCCTGCCCCTAACCATCACATACCTACCCCCCTTATCCGCCACCACCGCCGATGCCTCAAACAACACATTTTTCCCCACCAGAATCGCCACTCCCCGGTTCTTCACATCCAACCCAGAGTGGAAAACCTGCCCCACCCATCCCTTCCTCAGGCGGACCTGGTCTGCCACCTTCAGGTGGGTCTCCTGAAGCATTGCCACATCTGCCTTTAGCCCCTTCAGGTGAGCCAGTACCCTCGACCGCTCCACCGGCCCATTCAACCCTCTCGCATTCCAGGTGACCAACCGGATCAGAGGGCGTCCCGCCCCCCTCCCCCGTTGACTAGCCATAGCCCGTTGACTGCCCGCCCCAGGCCAGCACCCCCTGCCCGACCCAGTCCCCACAGCGACAGCACCTCTCCTCTGTCCTCCGAGCCCCCACCAGCTCCTTCCTGACCCTACCAGCAGCAACCCGGTATTCCCCTTTCCCCCCCTCCCTTCCCGCCAGGCTAGGAACCCTCCCAGCCGCGAACCGTCCTCCATTGTACTTCCGTGGGTCAGTTAACTTCTGCTGACCCCGGAAACTCCCGCCAATAACCCGACCCCTCCCAAAGTGGGATCATCCCCCAATCGATCCCTCCTCCAGGCACGCTCCAGCGCGGGGAAGAACCAGTTAAGGCCCCGCCTCCCCCGTCACCGTCTCCGCCCCCCAGCCCCGCAGCGTGGGAAACCAGAGGAAAGCCCGCGCTTTCGCACTGCCCCACCACACCCTTCTGACGCAGCTCCCAAATAACAGCCCCACTCCATACCCCCAACCTGACATAGAATACAACAAACCCCCCCGACCCTCCCCGCAAGATGCACAACTCAACCAATGCCCCAGAAAAAAACATAGCAGAACAACACCCCTATAAATAACCATATCAAAATTGCAAAAGTACAAAAGAAAAGAACAGCAACAGCAGAATCCAGCGCTAAGATATTACAACCAACCCCGCAACCCCAAACCCCTAGTTCAAGTCCAGTTTCTCCGTCCGCACGAAGGCCCACGCCTCCTCCGGGGAATCAAAATAATAATGCCGGTCCGAATAAGTTACCCACAGGCGCGCGGGCTGCAACATTCCGAACTTTATCTTTTGCCTGTAAAGCACATCCTTCGTCCGATTAAATCCGGACCGCCGCTTAGCCACCTCCGCACTCCAATCCTGGTAGATCCGTACTACCCCATTCTCCCACTTGCTGCTCTTCACCTTCTTGGCCCAGCGCAGCACACACTCCCGATCACTGAACCGGTGGAACCTCACCAGCACCGCACGCGGGGGTTCATTCTCCTTAGGCCTCCTGGCCAATACTCTGTGTGCTCCCTCCAGCTCCAAGGGCAGATGGAAAGACCCGGCCCCCACTAGCGAGTTCAGCATTATAGCCACAGAGGTTGTCAGGTCCGACCCCTCCAGCCCCTCCTCAAGGCCCAAGATCCGCAGGTTTTTCTGCCTCATGCGGTGATCAAGCTCCTCGAAGCGTTCCTGCCACTTCTTGTGGAGTGCCTCGTGCCCCTCCACCTTACTCATGAGGACCACGGCCTCCTCCTCTCGTTCAGTGGCCTGCGTCTGCAACTCCTTGATGGCAGCACCCTGGGTGGTCTGAATCTCCGACAGCCTTCTGTTTGTTTCCTGCAGAGAGCTCAGTACCTCAGCCTTGAGGTCTGTGAAGCAGCGCAGGAGAGCAGCTAGTTGCTCCTGGGCCCACTGTTTCCACTCCTCTGGAGCTCCGCTGGTGGCCATCTTGGATTCCTTCCCCCGTTTTTTCTGGGGAGCTGCTGCTGCTTTTTCCCCCTTTCCACTCCGGGTTCGAGTCATAGACTGCAGGGAAAGTCGTTCAGCACACTTTCCCCACCGGTAGACGTCGAAAAATTTCCGTTTTGGGCTCTAAAAAGAGCCGAAAAGTCCGTTTAAAACGGGATCTCCCAAATGTGTGGCTTCCGACTTCATCACAGCCACCGGAAGTCTGATGCATTGGTTCTGATCTTCTGAATTTTCAGTTTCTAGAATGGTCCTTATGGATAGGAAGGAGCAAATGTGACATCGCCGTTCAAGAAAGGAGGGAGGCATGTTAGGCTGTAGGGAAAATGCGAAAATCTAATATTAGGGTTGAGATAACTGGGCACTTAGAAAGTCATGAAATGATTGGGAAGAGTCAAGATAGGTTTATGAAAATGAAATTGCATTTGACAAATCTATTAAAGTTCCTTGAAGATGCAACTAACTAGGATGTATAAGTGGAATTAGTAGATGTAGAGTATTTGGATTTTCTGAAGGAGTTCCATAAGGTACCACAGAAGAGGTTATACATTAAATTAGGGCTTTGGGGAGTAGCGCAATACATTAGTGTGAATTGGTTTTGTTGCCAACTTTTTTTAAAGCTTGCTTCAATGCTAGCGACTTACTGCCATGGTATTGTTTAGTTTAATGGACATAAAGCAGCAGGACTATAGGTTTATTTCAGGTTGGGAAGCTGTACCTATTGGGACACCTGAAGGACCCGTGGTTATTATGGTTATTAACCATCCATACCAGTGATTTGGATGAGAGGACAAAGAGTAATATATCTTAAGTTATCAGATGATAGAGAGTTAGTTGTAAAACTAACTGTGAGGAAATTGCGAAGAGGCTGCAAAAGGGATTGGATTGGATTTGTTTTATTGTCATGTGTACCGCGATACAGTGAAAACTATTGTTCTGCATAAGTCCAGACATAAGGGCAGCAGGGTAGCATGGTGGTTAGCATAAATGCTTCACAGCTCCAGGGTCCCAGGTTCGATTCCCGGCTGGGTCACTGTCTGTGTGGAGTCTGCACGTCCTCCCCCTGTGTGCGTGGGTTTCCTCCGGGTGCTCCGGTTTCCTCCCACAGTCCAAAGATGTGCGGGTTAGGTGGATTGGCCATGCTAAATTGCCCGTAGTGTCCTAATAAAAGTAAGGTTAAGGGGGGGGTTGTTGTGTTACGGGTATAGGGTGGATACGTGGGTTTGAGTGGGGTGATCATGGCTCGGCACAACATTGAGGGCCGAAGGGCCTGTTCTGTGCTGTACTGTTCTATGTTCTACATCTCATTCCATACATGAAAAATAAACATGCGACATACATAAATACACAAGGTAAATACATAAGCATAGGCAACGGGTGAGCCTACGGAATGCAATACTACTCAGTAGAGAAAATGTATGAAGAGATCAGATCAATCCATAAGAGAGTCATTCAGGAGACCAATAAGAGCAGGGAAGAAGCTGTTTATGAACCTAATAGTGCATGTTCTCAGACTTTTCTCCTGCCCGATGGAAGAAGTTGGGCGAGTGAATAACTCGGATGGGAGGGATCTTTGATTATGCTGCCCGCTTTCCAAGGCAGCGGGGAGGTGTAGACGGAGTCAATGGATGGGAGGCGGGTTTGCGTGATGGACTGGGCTGTGTTCACGACTCTCTGTAGTTTCTTACGGTCTTGGGCTGAGCATTTGTCATACCAGGCTGCGATGCAGCCAGATAGGATGCTTTCTATGGTGCATCTGTAAAAATTGGTAAGAGTCAATGCGGGCTTGTGGAATTCCCTTAGTTTCCTGAGGAAGTATAGGCGCTGTTGTGCTTCTTTGGTTGTAGCGTCAACGTGTGTGGACCAGGTCAGATTGTTGGTGATGTGCACAGGTAGGAATTTGAAGCTGTCAACCATCTCCACCTCGGCACTATTGATGCAGACAGGGGTGTGCACAATAATATGCTTCCTGAAATCAATGACCAGTTCTTTAGTTTTTCTGACATTGAGGGAGAGATTGTTGCCGTTACATCACTCCATTGGGTTCTCTATCTCCCTCCTGTTCTCTGATTCCTCATTGTTTGAGATCTGACCCACTATGGTCGTGTCATTAGAAAACGTGTAGATGGAGTTGGAGCCAAATTTTGCCACACAGTCATGTGTGTATAGGGAGTATAGTAGGAGCTAAGTACGCAACCTTGCGGGGTCCCAGCATTGAGGACTATCGTGGAGGAGGTATTGTTGTCTATCCTGATATAGACCGATGAGTGATTGGGCAAGATTGTTGCAGATGTATAATTGAGACATGAAAAAATGAAAATGAAAATCGCTTATTGTCACGAGTAGGCTTCAAATGAAGTTACTGTGAAAAGCCCCTAGTCGCCACATTCCAGCGCCTGTCCGGGGAGGCTGTTACGGGAATCGAACCGTGCTGTTGGCCTGCTTCCAAAGCCAGCAATTTAGCCCTGTGCTAAACATGTGTGACATTATCCACATTCTCCTGAGGAGTGCTCCTGTTTTGAAAGAAACCTGTTGGACTTTAACCTGGTGTTGTAAGACTTCTTAACTATTCTACACCAGACCAATGCCGGCATCTCCACATCATTACCTCGTTGGTAGAAAAAGGGAAAACCGGATTTTTAAAAAAATGGTGAGCAACTGGAAAATGTTGGTATTTAGAGGGATCTGGATGCATTGTAACTGAATCACAAAGTTAATATGCAGGTACAGCAAGCAATTAAGAGAGCAAAGTGAAACAGTTTTGTAGGATAAATAAACAAATATTGTTTCCTGACATTTCTGTGACTATCACCTTCCTAATGTCCCTCATTACATTTCTTCTTGTTCCTCAACTTCCATGTCTTTTTCAAAATTGTCTTCTTTGTCATCTTCGTTTTCTTGCTCGGCTGCAGGATGTACAACCCGAGAGATTTATACTTCTTCAGTCGAGATAATTGATGATTGTTGACACATACCGTACGGGTGAACATGTGGTCTTCTCATTTGTTTACCTGCTTTGTACAACTCGGTTACAGCTTATTCCACATTGAGGCCATCCTCTGAGGAGCTCTCCAGGGAGATTGTCGTGAGGTTGTCAATGTTTAAGTCTCAAGATTGACTCGTCAGTCACTCTTGATTCTGTTCATGAGGGAAAAGGTCTTACTCATAATCGCTGTGGCCAATGGTATTACTTACATGATCTATTTTGGATTATCTTCTTTAATCAGACTCAATTTGCCATAGCACCAAATGTAAAGCTATCACGGCTCCAAGGATTTTGTTGGTTGGAAACTAGCCAAATCGCTCTTGTAGGCAGTGGACCAGTGGCACAATATAGCTTCTGTGCGATGGCGAGAAGTTTCACCTTCTGCAACCCATTTCAATTCAATATCTCTGTAGGTTCATTCATGTCATTCTTCTTTGATGGATCACAGCTTGGGACTATCATATTCCTGTGTCATGTCATGCAGAACACTGTGGGACATGATAACATTATCAACTTCCTCAGATATGTCTGCATTGAGTCTCACTGGAAGAAAAGAGAGGATGAGATAGCTCTTGTAAAGCATAAATATGTAGTGCCAAGACCAACCAGGGTCTGCGAGCCAAAATGGAAGACCTAGAAAACAGATCCAGGCGACAGAATCTGAGGATTGGGGGTCTGCCCGAAGGGGTGGAAGGCCCGAGGCCGACGGAGTATTTTGTCACGATGTTGGTGGAGCTATTGGGGGAGGGGGACGATCCCTCCCGATACAAACTAGATCAGGCTCATCGGTCGTGGAGGCCTATACCAAAGGCGAGTGAGCCGCCAAGAGTAGTAAATCTGTGCTTCCATAGGTATAGTGTGAAGGAGAAAGTCCTGTGCTGGGCAAAGCAGAAGCGGGTGGTGCAGTGGGCTGGAGCTGGTATACGCATATACCAGGACTTTACGGTGGAGCTGGCGAGGAGGCGGGCTGCTTTCAGCCGGGTGAAGAAGGCACTGTACATCAGCAAGGTGCAGTGTGGCATAGTATGACCAGCTATGTTGAGAGAGACCTACAGATCCAAGGACTTTTATTTTGGGACGGCGGAAGCAGCGGAGGAGTTTGCGAAGGCAGAAGGTCTGTGGCAGAATTGAGAAATGGTTGTGTACCGATGTAACCTCATGTAATTTTATTTTTTCAGTGTGTGTTGGTGTATGTACTAAATGAGTTGATGCTTTATATATTTGGACAAGGGAAGAGATGGCACTTTCATTTGCAATTATGGTTCTTTGTGGCTTGGGTGTGTATGCGGGGGTTGTGTGCTAAAGGGGATTTCTTGGTTTTCCTGGGACTGGGCAAGGGGGAAGGAGACCGAGGCGGGGGCCTCCACTCTGGCCAGTTTATGCCGGCCAGTGAACGGGAATGAGGTGGGGGGAGGGGCTGCGACCATCGGAGCCTGGTAGAACAGGTTTCGGTGCGTCTAGCCGGGGTGAAAAGTTGGTGGAACCGATGTTGGGGGGAGGAGTTTACAAGAGGAAGTGGAGGGGACGAGTCTGGGAAGAGGGGTGAGGTGGGTGTCTACAATTCATGGGTGTCATTCACGGTACTCTTTCAGGGATTAGATGACATTGAATATTAGTTTGGGGGGGGGGGGGGAGCGTTGGGGGCGGACTGTTTATGTCAATGGTGACCATAGACGATTCCTGATTCCTTTTTCTTTTTTCCTTTTTTTCCACCTTGGGAGAGTTTGTTTTATTTGATCCTTATATTGTCAGGTGGGTCGTTGTTTGGGGGGTGATGGGAGGATGGGATTGTTGTTGATAAGGGGATTGATATTGTATTCGTTACCGTTTACTGTTTGGTGGGGTGTAAATTCTGAAGAAAATGTGAAAATGGAGAATAAAAATATTTATTAAAAAAAAATATGTAGTGCCATATGGAGAAGGAACTTGTCGGAAGTGAGTTTCTTTACCATTCATTTTACTTTAGAAGCAGCTTCTTTCTTGACCACAGCCCATTCTTCACTTATGTGGTTTAGATGAGCAACAACAGTGGGATAGTTCCTCTCCAATTCTTGTCTCCTGTGATCAACCCAATGAGTGACTTCACCTGTGCTGGTCTGTGGATAGTTTCCTCTAGTAGGTCAGCCATTTCACTAAGCTCTGATGTGCATAAGATTAAGAAGCTATCGGCCTCTTGGGTGAGGTGCCTGTCTCATGCATCTTTGGCGGCAATATTTTTAAAACGTAGAGTACCCAATTCATTTTTTCCAATTAAGGGGCAATTTAGCGTGGCCAAACCACCTATCTTGCACATCTTTGGGTTATGGGAGCGAAACCCACGCAAACACGGGGAGAATGTGCAAACTCCACACGGACAGTGACCCAGAGCCGGGACCGAACCTGGGACCTCGGCACCGTGAGGCAGCAGGGCTAACCCACTGCGCCACCGTGCTGCCCTGGCGGCAATTCTAATTGTTGTGCCACTCATTGGGTTCCAGTTAGCCATAACATTTCAGCAGCCAGCTTTGGAAAGATCGCAGCTCTACATTCAAGTTAATGCTGACCCCATCCACACCAAAGCATTTCAGCTTCCTCTTCTGTTCCGGGATGCCCTTCCCCACGGACATTAATTTAATGCAGTCCAGGATCCATTATTTGTGGAAAACCATCATCCAGGTAGTTGGTGAACACCAAATCTTTTCATTGCTACTCTTGTCAATTCTGTCATACATCAGAATGCTTATATAGAGTACAGATTGCACCTGAATGTTGTAGCCCTGACTAATCTCTTCAGCCAAATGAATGGAAGTTCATTCTTGTGTTGGATTTTCACGTCTTTCCAAGATTCACACTGTCATTTCTCAAAATGTGCAAGAGATGGAAAGTAGGTAAATGGAAGCTCATGCTTTGCCAGATGGTAAACTATGTCAAACAGATTAACCATCTTGCCATACATTTGTACAGCCATTTTCACAACCCCTTGGCCTATTGGTTCCTTTTGAATGGTTTAATTTATCATTGCATAATAAGCTGCCTAATAACCAGGGACTTGTCTTATCATGACAATCAATGCTGTATAGAGTCTGCTACACCATAGATCATTTCAACTTTTATCATTGCCAGAGTCCCAGCTCATTTGCAACTTTAGGTGCTGAATATTGTGAATTAATATTGGAGAATGTATGAAAGCACAATCTTTCATAGTTCATTGCATTAATTTAACCATGTTTAAATGTTTATGTTTATTTCTCCCTGAAATCCTTCACATGCTTGCTTTATTTCTCTGACTATGAGGACTGAGCTGGAGTAACTGGCTTGAGCCTCCCTTATCATGAGGCTAAAGCCATTTTCAACTAATTGTGGATCAGGATCCAAACTGAGGTTTTACAGGCAAAAGGCTAGTGTGATGATTTAAGAAATTGTCATATTTCATATTTTTTTTGCCGTAATGTTAAAACCTGAGTTAAGATGTATATAAATAGCATGTCTGCTACAGTGGTGATTAAGGTGTTGTAAAAGTGAGTTAATCATTGATTTGCACGTGTAGTGTTCTTCGATCTTGAAAACCATTTACTTGTTTACAGATAGCTAGCTAATGGAATAATGTTAAGGTTTGAATGACCCCCATGGGGCGTAGATACTTTATGAGGGATATTGTGTTTGCTCCTGGCTAAACAAGTCAAGGGACGTCTTGTAAGAAGAGACAAAAGAAAGCCTTATACTTTGCTGTAGTTAATGGTGTGATGAATGCAGGAATTTATTATGTATTATATATAACTGGTGCAGTAAAAATTTTAAAAACCTGGGTTATGGTGTGTATATATCTGCTGCAGCTCTCTCATGCAGTGATAGACATACTATGGCTTCAGAAGGTCATAAAAGTGAGATCATCGTTATTTAAAATGATGCTTATGTTTATAAGGTGAGGCTTAATGGGTTATTAAAAACGATTTCTGGGGAGAAGATAATTAGAGATGAAGGGCGGGATTCTCGTTATCCCGACGCCGAAATCGGGACCGGCGATCAGGTGGAGAATGGCTTCCGATGCCGGAATCAGGGCAAGTGCCAGTTTGACACTGGGTCACGATGCTTGCCCCTTCCAAATCGTGCCGCGCGCAGTCGAAATGCCGTTCGTACATCATCAGCTGTCCCACCTGTGATGCTCTGCATCTGAGGCCGACTGCCCGACGGCGCAGGCCACGTGTTGTCCCAGCGGATGGGGGCCTGGTGTGCCGGCTGTGGAGAGGGACAGAAAGAGAAGACGTGCAGAGAGTGTCCAGCGCCACCACACTCGGCCGAGATCCGTGCTGCTGGCCGGGGGCTTCTGCCAGGGCTGGGTGGAGTGGTTGGGGGTAGCCAGGAGGTGGTCGGGGTGGTCGGGTACGCAGTCCAGCATGGTCGGTGCCAAGTTGTCCGGCGCAACTGGTGCATGTGTAGGGGTACAGGTTTCTGCAGACGGCTGTCAGAGATTCAGCATTAAATTTAAAGTTTGTTTCAACATTGGAGCTACCTATTCATCAGTGTTATCATCGAATCATAGAATCCCTATAGTGCAGAAGGAGGTCATTTGACCCATCGAGTCTGCACTGACCCTCTGAAAGAACACCCTACCTAGGCCCACTCCCCTGTAAACCCGTAGCTCCATCTAACCTTTTGAGCACTAAGGGACAATTTACTATGGCCAATTCACCTAACTTGCACATCTTTTGGACTGTGGGAGGAAACCCACATGGGGAGAAAATGCAAACTCCACACAGTCACCCAAGCCGGAATTGAACTCGGTTCCCTGGCGCTGTGAGGCAGCAGTGCTAATTAGCGTGCCGCCCCTGATTTATCACTCCTGTGGTGCAGTAACAGTTCTTCACCGTTGTACAAATGGAACATGGTATCAATTTACTAATTATTTGATAATGTGCCCTGACTTGGATGCTGAGTGCGGAAACCATGTGTGGGTTGAAAACGCTATGTAAATATAATGACTCCATAATGGTAATTTGATGACCCTGGCATTGCCAATGTGTGTATATTGGCGACATTTTGTGTTTTCCCAGATGTGGGTACACAGGATGCAATGATTGCTTTTTATCTGTCTATAGTCCGCTTTCTGAGACTTTGCTCTGGTTTCTTTTGCAGTTTGTGATGTTTACTGCCATCCACAAACACTATGCTCTGGAAGAATGGAAAAAGTTTGCAGCATCTCATCCTGAATGTCTTGAGGTATTATTTGAGAATGTTGTGGTTTATTGTGGGATGAAATGGAGCCACTAGGTTATCTGTACTGTGATAAAACGCTGCCACAACTCTGCTCTGCTAATCGTATTTACAGTAAGAAGTCTTACAACACCAGGTTAAAGTCCAACATGTTTGTTTCAAACACTAGCTTTCCTCACCTGAGGAAGGAGCAGTGCTCCGAAAGCTAGTGTTTGAAACAAACCTGTTGGACTCTAACCTGGTGTTGTAAGACTTCTTACTGTGCTCACCCCAGTTCAACGCCGGCATCTCCACATCATGCCAATCATATTTACAGTAGTCAATGGTGTTTTGTATGTTTTGCTTAAAATAGTCAATCTCCTGAGGAGATTTACACTTGAATGGGGGAAAGAGGAAGCAAAATCTTTGCTCATTGTAGGATGGGTGGCATCAGAAGGTTATCTTTGTCCTTTGTGAGGACGGAATGGAAGGCCAGGTTTATCCTCATGAGCATTAAGGCCTAGCTTCCTGTCTGATCACATCCCATCCAATTATAATTGGACCATGCACCTCGTGACCATAAATTTAATGAATGTGGCTTTTGGCACAAATCGTTCCTATCAGCTGGAATTGCATAATTAAAATTTGGGTTTAGGGGTCAGGGAGTCCTGAGAAGATTTCTGTCAAACAGTGTTGAGGCCTCTAACCTCTACACCTAAATTCCTGGGGCGGGATTCTCCTCAACCCGGCAGGGGGTCCCGGTGGGACAGAGTGGCATGAACCACTCGTGCGTTGGGCCGCCCCAAAGGTGCGGAATCCTCCGCACCTTCAGGGGCCAGGCCCGCCCCGGAGTGGTTTGCGCCCCGCTGGCTGGCGGGAAAGGGGCTTGGTGCCACGCCAACTGGCGCTGAAGGGCCTCCACTGGCCGGTGCGAGTCGGCGCATGCGCGGGAGCGCCAGCATGTGCTGGCATCATCCCCGCGCATGCGCAGAGGGCTTCACTTCTGCACCGGGAATGGCGGAGGACCACAGCCTCCGGTGCGGAAGGATAGAGTGCCCCCACGGCACTGGCCCACCTGCGGATCGGTGGACCCCGATTGCGGACCAGGCAACCGTGGGGGCACCTCCCGGGGCCAGATCCCGCCGCGCCACCCCAAGGACCCCGGAGCCCGCCCGCGCTGCCAGGTCCTGCCGGTAAGGGACCTACTCTAATTTACGCCGGCGGGAGTGGCAAAGAATGGGCGGGACTTCGGCCCATCACGAGCCGGAGAATTCGGGTGGCCCCGGGGCCCATTGAGTCGCGCCGGTCCCCGCCATTCTCCGAGGCGGGCGGCGCAACTCACGCCGGGGCAATTTTTGGAGGGGCAGGAGAATTTGGAGGACGGCAGGGGCGGGATTCACGCCGACCCCAGGCGATTCTCCGACCCGACGGGGGGTCAGAGAATCCCGCCCCTGATGTCCATTTTCAGTGGATAGTGCTCCAGGTTGAGTGTGAGAATTTGTGAAGTTACTCGTCATGCCCCTTTAACCTTTTGAAATACAGCAAAGCATTAAGAAGAATCCTGAATAATCATTCTCTAATTGTCTTTCTTTCTGTCCCTTCATCTCCTTCTGTCTTTCAGCATATAGCTGTTAGCTCAGGCACTGGCCAGGCAGATTTGGACAAGCTTTACACAATCTTGGAAACAATCTCAGCCATCAAATACATCTGTCTGGATGTTGCAAACGGCTACTCAGAATACTTTGTGGAATCTGTTAAAACTGTCCGGGCCAAGTTTCCGAAAAGCACAATTATGGTGAGTATTATTATAAAACCATTGGCGAAATATCTAAAGTGTTAAAAGTGTTAAGTTATCATGGCAGACAGTCATTGGGCAATCCAAGATGCTGTGCAAGAATATAGCACCAATCCCACCCCCACACATTGAATTTACAGTCCAGCCAAGTCAGGATGTGGAAAATTATTTGTGGGCGACAGTGATTGCCAAAAGGAAGGAAGGTAAACTGTAAGGAAAGTTTGATGGAAACGTTCAACCTGTACATGCCATGTATTGAAATATCAAACTGAATAACATTGTATCATGTATTTCCATCGTGGGCAGCCAATGAGGATTAAAAACGAGACATCTAACATCAAAATCAACAGTGCAATGTGTGGCAACGGTAAGGGAAGCAAACCAGGTCTTGGTATGAATGGCCAGAGATAGGGCATAAGTTCGTGGAGATGTCAGCCATGGCTAAGTGGTAGCACACTTGCCTCTAAGTCAGAAAACTGTGGGTTTAAGTTCCTCACAAATATCAACATTGACATTCCACTGCAGCACTGAGACAGACAATACTGCACTGTCAGAGTCTTCAAGCTGAGACTTTAAACTGAGACCCTGATTGCTCTTACAGAGCTATATCTTGGCATTATTTTGAAAAAGTGCTGAAGAGTTATTCTCAGTTATTTATCCATCAATGAATGTCACACTTAAAAAAAACTATCTGGTTGTCATCACATTGCTGTTTGTGGGAGCTTGCTGTGCGTCTAGTGGCTGCTCCATTTCCTACGTTACAACAATGACTACACTTAAAAGTACTTTATTGGCTGAAAAGCATTTGTGACATCCTCAAGACTCTTTATAAATGGAAGTTTTCATTTTCTTTTTGATAATGGGTTTGCACAAGGTAATTGTTTGGGATTATTCAGTATCATTCACTGGTCAGATACTGAAGCAACCCATATCCATGTGCAGCAAGACCTGGACAACATTCCGGTTTGAGCTGAAAAGTGGGAAGTGACATTTGTGCCACCCAGGTGACAGGCAATGATTATCTCTAACAAGACAGAATCGAACCATTACCCATGATGTTCATGGCATCACTGAATTACCCATTAACATGCTGGGGGTTACTATTGACCAGAAACTGAACTGGACCAGCCATATAAATACTGTGGCTACAAGAGCAGGTTGGGAATTCCGTAGCAAGTAACTAATCTCCTGATTCCCCGACACCATCGACACGGCACAAGTCAGGAGTATGATGGAATATCCTCTAGTTATAGGCATGAGTGCAGCTCCAACAAAGCTCAAGATATTTAACACTATCCAAGACAAAACATCCCAATTGATTGTCACCCCATCTGCCGCCTTAGACGTTCACTCCCTTCTCTAACCAGCACATAGTGGCAGCAGTGTGTACCATGTGCAAGATGCACTGCAACAACTCACAAAAGGCTCTTTCAAACCGGTGACCTCGACCACCTAGAAGGACAAGGCAGCAGCTTCATGAGAATACCATCATCTGTAAGTTTCCCTTCCAAAGTCACTGATTATCCTGACTTGGAAATGTAACACTGTTCTGTCACCATGGCAGAGTCAAAATCCTGGAAACCCTCCTCCTAACACCACATAGACTGCAGTGGTTCAAGAAGATGGCCCACCACCATCTTCGCAAGAACAATTGGGGATTTTGCTGGACTACAGCAAAGACCTCCAGGCTGAAGACATGCAAACTGTAAGGAGAGATTCAGGGGCTGGGAATTTTGTTCTGCAGAGAAGGACCAGGCAAAACTTTATTTAGTGGGGAAGGTGATGGAGGTTGGAAAGCAGAATTTGAGCCAGGGGTGACAGGAGGTAGGGTGAGTCAGCGGTGTGTGGAGGGGTAGGGGTTTGCCCCTGGGGTGTGTGGGTGTGGTTCTGTTGTTTATTTTTTTCTCTGTGTGCTTACTTAGTAGTTAAACATCAAGGCACCAACAACACGCAAGGGATTGGTTAATTCAAAAACTGAATCACATGATACATTGTGTAAGTTCCCCTCTAGTGATGTATATAGCTAAAATAACCACACCCATTTAAAGGTGTTCCACAATATCATTTTTTTCAAACTCCCTCATACAAATAAAACAACTTGCAATACATGAACGTGTTTATTTATGCAAGTTACAAGTTAAGAAACTCATAAACTTAAGTTCAGGCTAAGATGCCCTGACTTAGCCATTGTAATGATAGCTTGAGGTTGTTGAATTCTCATGTTTGAATTTTGCCTTGATCTTGTCCTGGATGCAGTGGAGTTACATGGTTGTTGAGGATTTTATATTTCCCTGATTTTTCAGTTATTTCTCACAGTTGTACCATTGGGTGTGATGACCTTGGCTCCGGACATTTCCTTGTCACTTCAGCTGGTTGCCATGCACCTTCAGTAGGATTCTGAATGCAAACCTGTTGACCTATCTTTACATTTGGCAACTCTTTGCCTGTATTTCCGTCATGCACGTCTTTCATCCTTACAGTGCAGAATGAGGTCATTTGGCCCATTGAATCTGAATTGGCTTTCTGACAGAGCATCTACCTAGTTCCACTTATCCCCATAACCTTGCACATTCTTTCGTTTGGCACCAATTCAATTCTCTTTTGAATATCTTGATCGAAGCTACCTCCACCACCCTCTCAGGAAGTTCGTCCAGACTCCAACCACCCTCTGGATGGAAACATTTTTTCATCGTATTACTTCTACACCTTTTGCCCATTATTTTAAATCTATGCCCTCTAGTTCTCGATGCTCTCCTGCCATAGAGTCATTGATGTTTACAGCATGGAAACAGGCCCTTCGGCCCAACTTGTCCATGCCGCTCAGTTTTGATCACTTTGCTAGTCCCACGTGCCCGCATTTGGCCCATATCCCTATATACCCACCTGCCCATGTAACTGTCTAACTTTTTTTTAAGTAAATAAAATTACCCTCCTCTACCACTGCCTCTGGCAGCTCGTTTTAGATGCTCACCACCTTCTGTCTGAAAAAAATTCCCCTCTGGTCTCTTTTGTATTTCTCCCCTCTCGACCTTAAACCTATGCCCTCTAGTTCTACACTTCTCTACCTTTGGGAAAAGATGTTGACTATCTACCTTATCTATGCTCCTCATTATTTTGTAGACCTCTATAAGATCACCCCTAAGCCTCCTGCCCTCCAGGAAAAAAAGTCCCAGCCTATTCGGCCTCTCTTTATAACTCAGCCCATCAAGTCCTGGTAGCATCCTCGTAAATCTCTTCCGCACACTTTCTAGTTTAATAATATCCTTCCTATAATAGGGTGACCAGAACTGAACACAGTATTCCATGTATGGTCTTACCAATGTCGTGTACAACTTCAACAATGCGTCCCAACTCCTATATTCAATATTCTGACTAATGAAACCTAGCATGCTGAATGCCTTCTTCACCGTCCTGTCCACCTGCGACTCCACCTTAAAGGAGCTTTGAACATGTACCCCTCGATCTTTTTGCTCTGTAACTCTCTCCAACTCCCTACCATTAACTGAGTAGGTCCTGCCCTGATTTGATCTACCACAATGCATCACCTCACATTTATCCAAGTTAAACCTCATCTGCCATTCATCGGCCCACTGGCCCAATTGGTCAAGATCCTGTTGCAATCTTATATAACCTTCTTCACTATCCACTATGCCATCAATCTTGGTGTCATCTGCAAACTTACTAAACATGCCTCTTACATTCTAATCCAAATCATTACTATATATAACAAATAACACTGGACCTAGCACTGATCCCTGAGGCACACCGCTGGTCACAGGCCTCCAGTTTGAAAAACAACCCTCCACAACCACCCTTTGGCTTCGGACGGCAAGCCAACGTATCCAATTGGCTACCTCACCCTGGATTCCATGAGATTTAACCTTTTGCAACAACCTATCATGCAGTACCTTGTCAAAGGCCTTGCTAAAGTCCATATAGACAACATCGACTGCACTTCTTGGTTATCCCTTCAAAAAACTCAATCAAATTTGTGAAACATGGGACTTCCGGTGGCTGTGATGGATCAGTAAGCCACACATCTGGGAGCTCCCGTTTTAAAGAGATTTTTCGGCTCTTTTGAGAGCCCAAAACGGAAATTTTTCGACGTCTCCCGGTGGGGGAAGGTGTGCTGAACGACTTTCCCTGCAGTCCATGACTCGAACTCGGAGTGGAAAGGGGGAAAAAACAGCAGCAGCTCCTCAGAAAAAACGGGGGAAGGGATCCAAGATGGCCGCCGACAGAGCTCCAGAGGAATGGAGACTCTGGGCCCAGGAACAACAAACTGATCTCCTGCGCTGCTTTAAAGAATTCAAGGATGAAGTACTGAGCTCTCTGCAGGAAACGAACAGAAGGCTGTCAGAGATTCAGTCCACCCAGGGTGCTGCCATCAAGAAGTTGCAGACGCAGGCCATTGAACGAGAGGAGGAGGCCGTGGTCCTCGTGAGTAAGGTGGAGGGGCACGAAGCACTCCACAAGAAGTGGCAGGAACGCTTTGAGGAGCTGGATCACCGCATGAAGCGGAAAAACCTGCGGATCTTGGGCCTTGCAGAGGGGCTGGAGGGATCGGACCTGACAGCCTATGTGGCTGTAATGCTGAATTCGCTAGTGGGGGCCGGATCTCTCCATCTGCCCTTGGAGCTGGAGGGAGCGCACAGGGTGCTGGCCAGGAGGCCCAAGGAAGATGAACCCCCGCGTGCGGTGCTGGTGAGGTTCCACCGGTTCAGTGATCGGGAGTGTGTGCTGCGCTGGGCCAAGAAGGTGAAGAGCAGCAATTGGGAGAATGGGGTAGTGCGGATCTACCAGGACTGGAGTGCGGAGGTGGCTAAGCGGCGGTCCGGATTTAATCGGACGAAAGACGTGCTTTATAGAAAAAAGATAAAATTCGGAATGTTGCCGCCCGCGCGCCTGTGGGTAACTTATTCGGACCGGCATTATTATTTCGATTCCCCGGAGGAGGCGTGGGCCTTCGTGCGGACGAAGAAACTGGACTTGAACTAGGGGTTGGGGGTTGCGAGGTCGGCTGTAAGATATTAGTGCTGGATTCTGCTGTTGCTGTGTTCTCTTTTTCTTCTGTTGTTTTCTTCTTGTTTTAGTACTTTTGCAATTTTGATATGGTTATTTACGGAGGGGTTGTTCTGCTATGTTTTTGTTTTTGTGCTGTGGGACATTGTCTGGGCTGTGTATCTTGAGGGGAGGGTCGGGGGGGGGGTATGTTGTATTCTATGTCGGGTTGGGGGTATGGAGTGGGGCTGGTATTTGGGAGCTGCGTCAGAAGGGTGTGGTGGGGCAGTGCAAAAGCACGGGCTTTCCTCTGGTTTCCCGTGCTGCGGGGCTGGGGGGTGGAGATGGTGACGGGGGAGGCGGGGCCTTAACTGGTTCTTCCCCGCGCTGGAGCGGTGCCAGGAGGAGGGATAGATTGGGGGATGATCCCACTTCGGGAGGGGTCGGGCTATTGGCGGGAGTTTCCGGGGTCAGCAGAAGTTAGCTGACCCACGGAAGTACAATGGAGGACGGTTCGCGGCTGGGAGGGTTCCTAGCCTGGGGGGGAAGGGAGGGGGGGAAAGGGGAATACCGGGTTGCTGCTGGTAGGGTCAAGAAGGAGCTGGGGGGGGCTGGGGGGACAGAGGTGAGGGGTTGTCGCTATGGGGACGGGGTCGAGCAGGGGGTGCTTGCCTGGGGCGGGCAGTCAACGGGCTATGGCTAGCCGACGGGGGAGAGGGGCGGGACGCCCTCTGATCCGGTTGGTCACCTGGAATGTGAGAGGGTTGAATGGGCCGGTGAAGCGGTCGAGGGTACTGGCTCACCTGAAGGGGCTAAAGGCGGATGTGGCAATGCTTCAGGAGACCCACCTGAGGGTGGCGGACCAGGTCCGCCTGAGGAAGGGATGGGTGGGGCAGGTTTTCCACTCGGGGTTGGATGTGAGGAACCGGGGAGTGGCGATTCTGGTGGGGAAAAATGTGTTGTTTGAGGCATCGGAGGTGGTGGCGGATAAGGGGGGTAGGTATGTGATGGTTAGGGGCAGGCTACAAGGAGAGAAGGTGGTACTGGCTAGTGTGTATGCCCCAAATTGGGACGATGCGGGCTTTATGAGGCGTATGTTGGGACGGATCCCGGATCTGGAGGCGGGAGGTCTGATCATAGGGGGGGACTTTAATACGGTGTTGGATCCTTCACTGGATCGGTCCAGCTCTAGGACGGGTAGGAGGCCGGCGGCGGCCAAGGTACTGAGAGGGTTTATGGACCAGATGGGTGGGGTGGATCCATGGAGGTTTGTAAGGCCGAGGGCACGCGAGTACTCTTTCTTCTCCCACGTACATAGGGTCTACTCTCGGATAGATTTCTTCGTGGTGAGTAGGGGACTGATTCCGAGAGTGGAGGAGGCCGAGTATTCGGCCATTGCAATCTCCGACCACGCTCCGCATTGGATAGAGTTGGAGATGGGAGAGGTGCGAGACCAACGTCCGTTGTGGCGGTTGGATGTGGGGTTGTTGGCGGAGGAGGAGGTGTGTAGGAGGGTCCGGGCAAGTATTGAGGGGTACCTTGAGGTGAATGATACGGGGGAGGTTCAGGTGGGGATGGTCTGGGAAGCCCTGAAGGCAGTAATTCGTGGGGAGCTGATATCCATCCGGGCACACAGGGAGAGGAGTGAGAGGGATAGACTGGTGGGAAAGATGCTGGAGGTGGACAGGAGGTATGCAGAGGCACCAGAGGAGGGACTGTTGGGGGAGAGGCGCAGCCTGCAGGCTAAATTTGATTTGCTGACCACTAGAAAGGCGGAGGCACAGTGGAGGAAGGCACAAGGGGCAGTGTACGAACATGGTGAAAAGGCGAGTAGGATGCTGGCTCATCAGCTGCGTAAGCGGGATGCGGCTAAGGAGATTGCTGGAGTGAGAGATAAGAGTGGGAATGTGGTGCGGAAGGGGATAGAGGTGAATGAGGTCTTCAAGGATTTTTACGGGGAACTGTACTGGTCGGAGCCAACGGGGGAGAGGAGTGGAATGGAGAGGTTCCTTGACGGGCTTTCTTTCCCGAAGGTGCAGGAGGAGAAGGTGGAGGGGTTGGGTGCGCCGATTGAGCTGGAGGAGCTAGTTAAGGGGATCGGGCAGATGCAGTCAGGGAAGGCACCGGGGCCGGATGGGTTCCCGGTGGAATTTTATAAAACGTTTGTGGATCTAGTGGGCCCCTTGCTGGTGCGAACACTCAATGAAGCGTGGGAGGGGGGGACTTTGCCCCCGACCATGTCACGGGCGCTGATCTCGTTAATTTTAAAGAGGGACAAGGACCCCCAGCAGTGTGGTTCATACAGGCCCATATCTCTCCTCAACGTGGATGCTAAGGTCCTGGCAAAACTCCTGGCCACCAGGATAGAGGACTGTGTGCCAGGGGTTGTGCACGAGGACCAGACAGGTTTTGTGAAGGGAAGGCAGCTGAACACGAATGTGCGGAGATTGCTGAATGTCATTATGATGCCGGCGATTGAGGGGGAGGCAGAGATAGTGGTGGCACTGGATGCGGAGAAGGCCTTCGATAGAGTGGAATGGGGGTACCTATGGGAGGTGTTGGGGAGGTTTGGATTTGGTGAAGGGTTCATTAGATGGGTAAGGCTGTTATATGAGGCCCCGATGGCGTGCGTGGCTACGAATAGGAGGAGGTCGGAGTACTTCCGGCTTTACCGAGGGACCAGGCAGGGTTGCCCCTTGTCCCCCTTGTTGTTTGCACTGGCAATCGAGCCGCTGGTGATGGCATTGAGAGATTCAGAGAGGTGGAGAGGCTTGTTGCGAGGTGGAGAGGAACATAGGGTGTCGTTGTATGCCGACGACCTGTTACTGTATGTGGCGGACCCGGTGGGAGGGATGCCAGGAGTGATGGAGTTACTAGACGAGTTTGGGACCTTCTCAGGTTATAAATTAAACTTAGGCAAGAGCAAGGTGTTTGTGGTGCACCCTGGAGACCAGGAGGAAGGAATTGGTAGGCTCCCGCTTAGGCGGGCAGGGGAGAGCTTTAGGTACCTGGGGGTGCAAGTGGCCAGGGACTGGGGGACTCTCCACAAGCATAACTTTACCAGGCTGGTAGATCAGATGGAGGAGGAGTTCAGGAGGTGGGACATGCTGCCATTGTCGTTGGCGGGGAGGGTGCAGTCCGTCAAAATGACAGTGCTTCCGAGGTTCTTGTTCCTTTTTCAGTGCCTGCCCATATTTATCCCCAGGGCCTTCTTTAGGAGAGTGACTAGCAGTATTCTGAGTTTTGTGTGGGCACATGGGACTCCGAGAGTGAGGAGGGTGTTCCTGGAGCGAGGAAGGGATGGAGGTGGGCTGGCACTGCCCAACCTTCTGGGGTACTATTGGGCAGCCAATGTGTCAATGGTGCGTAAATGGGTGATGGAGGGGCGGCGTGGAAAAGAATGGAGATGGCGTCATGTAGAGGTACGAGCCTGGGTGCCATGGTAACGGCACCGTTGCCGCTCTCCCCTAAGAGGTTTACCACGAGCCCGGTGGTGGCGGCGACCCTAAGAATCTGGGAACAATGGAGACGGCATCGGGGGGAAACAGGGGCCTCGATGGAGGCTCCACTGGGTGGCAACCATCGGTTCATCCCGGGGAACACGGATGGGGCATTCAGGGGGTGGCAAAGGGCGGGCATCAGCAAATTGAGGGACCTGTTTATTGGCGGGAGGTTTGCGGGCCTGGGGGAACTGGAAGATAAATTTGGCCTTCCCCAGGGGAACATGTTCAGATACCTGCAGGTAAAGGCGTTTGCTAGGCGACAGGTAGAGGGATTCCCTTTGCTGCCCTCGCAGGGGGCGATGGACAGAGTGCTTTCGGGGGTGTGGGTAGGAGAGGGGAAGGTGTCTGACATCTATAAGGTAATGCAGGAGGTGGAGGAGTCGTCAGTGGAGGAGCTGAAGGCTAAATGGGAGGAGGAACTCGGGGAGCAGATAGAGGACGGGACTTGGGCGGATGCCTTGGACAGAGTCAACTCTTCCTCCTCATGTGCGAGGCTTAGTCTCATCCAATTTAAGGTGCTGCACCGGGCCCACATGCCCGGGACTAGGATGAGTAGGTTCTTCGGGGGTGAGGACAGGTGCACCAGATGTTCGGGGAGTCCTGCGAACCACGCCCATATGTTCTGGGCATGCCCAGCACTGGAAGAATTCTGGAAGGGGGTGGCGGGGACGGTGTCGAGGGTGGTTGGATCCAGGGTCAAACCAGGGTGGGGACTCGCGATTTTTGGAGTTGCGGTAGAGCCGGGAGCGCAGGAGGCGAAAGAGGCCGGTGTCCTGGCCTTTGCGTCCCTAGTAGCCCGTCGAAGGATTCTGTTACAATGGAAGGATGCAAGGCCCCCAAGCGTGGAGACCTGGATCAGTGACATGGCGGGATTTATAAAATTGGAAAAGGTCAAATTTGCCCTGAGAGGATCAATACAAGGGTTCTATAAACGATGGCAGCCTTTTTTGGACTTCCTGGCTCAGAGATAGGTAACTGGGTCAATAGCAGCAGCAACCCGGGGGGGGGGGGGGGGGGGGGGGGGGTGCATTATTGTAGTGTTTATTCTGCAACTTTATAGTGTGTTAATATGCGTTGTTGTTAAAATGCTGGGTTGTTCATGGGGATGGGGCGAATGTATATGATTGTTAATATTATTGTTACTTTCGGTATTTTACTAAGGTGCGTCAATGTTGTATAAAATCAAACTTTCCCAATAAAAATGATTTAAAAAAAAATAAAAAATTTGTGAAACATGACTTTCCCCTTACAAAGCCATGCTGACTTTCCCCAATTAGCCCTTGCCTGTCTAAATGCCTCTTGAGTGGGAACAGTTTCTCAGTATTTAGCCTGTCCATACCGCTCAGGATCTTGAATACCACTATCAAATCTCCTCTCAAACTTCTTTTCTCCAAGGAAAACAGTCCCAATCTATCCTCCTAGCTACAGTTCATTATCCTGGAATCATTCTTGTGAGTCTCCTCTGTACTCTCTCCAATGCCATTGCACCCTTCCTCAAGTATGGCACCCAAAACTAGATCCAGTACTCCAGATGAGACCTAACCAGTGTCTTATACAAGTTCGACATGACCTCCTTACTCTTGTGTTCAATGTCACTATTAATAAAACCTTGTATACGATATGCTTTATTTAACTGTTCTCTCATCTGACAACTTCAATGACTTGTGTACATATATACCAAGATCCCTTTGTTCCAGCACTTTCCTTCGAGTTTCTTCTTTCCTTTTACACTGTCTCTCCATGTTCTTCCTATCAAGTTAATCGTCTCACACTTCTCTGCATTGAACTTCATTTGCCACTTTCTCTGTCCAATCCACCAATATGTCTGTGTCCTTGTGAAGTAAAAGATTATCTCATCACAGTTGACAATGCTGCCAGTCTTCATATCATCTGCAAAGTTTGATCATGCCCTGCCCACCACAGGTCATTAATATATATCAGGAAGAGCAAGGGTCCCAACACTGACACCTGGGGAACTCCATTACAAAGCTTCCTCCATTATGAACAATAACCGTTTATCATTGCCCTCTGTTTCCTGTCACTGAGCCAAGTTTTAGAAAAAGCTTTGCTCTTGCTAAGGAAAGGCAAGTTGATGAAAACTAGGTAGATTGGTTCTCACTGGTCTGCCAAACATGAGTTCCGTTGGTGATCGTGTCAGAGGTCTCCGGCACTGATACTACGGCTGGTCAAAAACAACCACCAACTATTCAATTTGCCAGCATTTGGCCAATAGCTTTGTATGCCTTGGCATTGCACGTGCACATCTAAATAGAATCATATAATTTACAGTGCAGAAGGAGGCCATTCGGCCCATCGGGTCTGCACCGGCCCTTGGAAAAAGCACCCGACTTAAGCCTACACCTCCACTCTATCCTTGTAACCCAGTAACCCCACCCATCCTTTTTGGGCACTTAAGGGCAATTTATCATGGCCAATCCACCTAACCTGCACAGCTTTGGATTGTGGGAGGAAATTGGAGCACTCGGAGGAAACCCACGCAGACACGGGGAGAACGTGCAGACTCCGCACAGACAGTGACTCAAGCACGGAATCGAACCTGGGACCCTGGAGTTGTGAAGCAGCTGTGCTAACCACTGCTACCGTGCTGCCCTCATTATTTATTCATGTTACTTCTTGTATCAGTTCATCACATTGCATCAAGTGTCAAAAAGTCGCTGCAAATTCAACATAATAAAGGAAAAGATTTATGGAAAAGCTTTTTAAAAAAATTTTTTAAAAATTGCAACGTGCAAATTGTATTGTAAAAATCTTTCTATCGTTAATTAAATTGTCCCTCAAGTTCCCCTGGTTGTAGAGACACAACAGAAATAATCAGGTTTCAGATTACACTTTCAGCACCTTTGTGGATCTGTAAAATATTTGGGAAGATTGAATTCAAACTTTAATTTAAAAATCTGCCAAACATGTAAAGCAAATATATATTCATTTGGGAATGTGGCTGCTCTGTAAGGAAGAGCAAACACTGCTGTGGAAATTACCCCAACCAGCAGGGTGGCAAGAATTGCATTGGAAATCCAATAATGTGCCCGATAGCCCTGGGGAAATACTCAGGGAGTTCGGTAATAGCTCATTGAGATTTGGAGACAGTTTCGGCAACACTTCGGGTTGGGGGCAGGGTCAAGGAAAATGCCGATTCGGGAGAACCACAGATTTGAGCCAGGGAGGTAGGATGGAAATTTTCGGAAATGGGAGGAGAAGGGGATTAAGACAATGAAAGATTTGTTTCTTAGGCGTCGGTTTGCAGGATTGAAGGAGCTGGAAGTGAAGTATGGGCTGGAGCAGGGGGAAATGTTTAGATACATGCAGGTTCGAGATTTTGCCAGAAAGGAGATACAGAACCTCCCAGTGGAGCCGGCCTCCACATTGCTGGAGGAGGTGCTGACGACAGGGGGACTGGAGAAGAGGGTAGTGTCAGCAGTTTATGGAGCTATTTTGGAAGAGGACAAGGCACCACTGGACGGGATCAAAGCAAAGTAGGAGGAAGAGTTGGGGGAGGATATGGAGGAGGGGTTCTGGTGTGAGGTGAATGCCTCCACCTCATACGCGAGGTTGGGGCTGATACAGCTGAAGGTGGTACACAGAGCACACCTCACGAGGGCAAGGATGATCCGATTCATTGAAGGAGTAGAATGTGTGGGGTTTGGTGGGAGGATGAGATTGTTGTTATCGATATGGGGATTGACATATTTGTTAATGATTATTGTTTATTGTTGGTGGGTGTAAATTTGGGAGAAAGTGTGACAAAGGAGGAGAATAATGAAATATATAAAAAAAGAGATCCAATACGGTGGAGCTTGAGCAAGAACCAAGACATACTTTTAATTCTGACCTTCATATCAGAAGTCCAGGCTGGGATTCTCCGAAATCCTGGCCAAGTGTTGACTCCGGTGTCAAAACGGCACGAGCATAGACAGTCCTTGGGGGCTAGAACGGCGCCGGAGTGCTGTACGCTGCTCCGGGGCCGAATGCTGGCCCGCAATGGCTGGCGTGTATCCGCACATCCGCGCCACGGCCAGCGCGGGTCCGCCCATGCGCTCCACGGCCGTTTCCGCGCCGGCCCGGGGGCAACATGGCGGAGCCCTACAGGGGTGTGGCGCGGAGGAACATAGGCCCCCCCCCCCCGGAATTAACGTACCCCCCGATCGAGGGCCTGGCCACCGTGGAGGCTCTCCCCCCCCCCCCCCCCCCCACCTGGAGCCGGCGTCGCAGCGATCGCGCCGGCGTGATTGGTGCCGATTCTCCAGTCGCCGGTCCGGCGTCGGAGCGGCGTGGCGGGATTCGCGCGCCCGTTGGCGCGGACTCGGAGAATCCTGGCGCCAGCCTGGAATCAACTGGCAGCAAATTACCTCATCACTTTTTGAATACTTGCCCTTCATCTGTGACCTAACAACATATCCCCACAATTTCCCCATATGTTTTTTGTTATGCCTTTTGCTAACAAAAATCTATCAATCTCAGATTTAAAATTAACAATCAACGTAGCATCAACTGCCATTTGTGGAAGGGTTCCAAACTCTTATCTCCTTCATGTGAAAGCATTTTGTAACTTCATATTGAAAGGCCTGACTCTAACATTTAGGTTATGCCTCCTAGTTCTCGATGCCCTAACCAGCAGAAATAGTTTCTATCCATTAATTTGATCAGTTCACTTTATTATCTTGAAACCTTCAATAAAATCATCTTAATATTCTTAATTCCATGGAATACAACCCTAGTTTTATATTTATGTTGGTCACCTTGGGAAAAAAAAATGGAGAATTATAATGCAGACGAAAAGCTGTGTAAAAAAAATGTATTATAGAAAACAGCTAAGTCTTCATATATTTTATGATTGGAAACTCTGCATATGAATTCCAGTATATTTACTAAAACTTAGTCACACACATATACTGTCGTACATTTCTTTCACAGTGTTGCAATTCCTGAGGGTGATGACTATCCTTTTACCCTAATGTACTTGTAAAACAACTTGCAGTTTTCCTTTATTGTGCCTGCCAGTATCCTTTCATTTTCTTTCTCTTTTTAAAATAATTTTAGAGTACCCAATTAATTTTTTCCAATTAAGGGGCAATTTAGTGTGGCCAACCCACCTACTCTGCACAGCTTTGGGTTGTGGGGCCGAAACCCACGCAAACACGGAGAGAATGTGCAAACTCCACACAGGGGCTGGTTTAGCTCACCGGGCTAAATCGCTGGCTTTTAAAGCAGGCCAGCAGCACGGTTCAATTCCCGTACCAGCCTCCCCGGACAGGCGCCGGAATGTGGCGACTAGGGGCTTTTCACAGTAACTTCATTGAAGCCTACTCGTGACAATAAGCGATTTTCATTTTTTTCAGACAGTGACCCGGGGCTGGGATCGAACCGGGGACCTCAGCGCCGCGAGGGAGCAGTGCCCAGTATCCTTTCATGGCCCGTTTTTGCTCTCCTAATTTACTTTTTAAGTTCCTTCTTCCACATTCTATACTCCTTCAGGGCTTCTGCTGTTTTGAGTCCTCTATCTGCCATTAGCCTTCCTTTTGTCTTTATCTAATGTTGTATCTCCCCCTGTGTCCAGTGTTCACTGAATTTGTTGGTTCCACCTTTTTTCTTTATTGGAGCATGTTAACCCTGCGCTCTCCCTATTTCCTCCTTGAATGTGTCCCTCTGTTCTGTCACTGATTTACCTAAACGTGTCTGCTCCCAGTCCACTCTAGCCAAATCATTACTGATTTTATCAAAATCGGCCTCCCCCAGTTTAGAAACTTTAAATTTAGGCCCATCCTTTTCCATAACGATCTTGAATCTACCAGAGTTATTATTATACTTCAACTACTTGCCTAGCTTCATTACCCAATATTAAGTCCAGGACCGCCCCTCTTTTGTAGGACCTTCTATGTACTGGCTTAAAAGGCTCTCCTGAACATATTTTAAGAATTCCGCCCCGACTAAATCTTTTTCATACTATGACGACTCGAGTTAATGTTGGAAAAGTATTTTGTGATGATCGGCCGGGGGTGGGGGCAGGGGTAGGGGGGGCTGCCATTCCGTTGGGCAGAGACTCGCTTTAGATAGCTTGGGGTGAAGGTTGCTCGGGAGAGGGGGGGGGGGGGAGGGGAGGGGGGGGGGGGGGGTTTGATGGGGAGAGTGAAAGCTGATTTGGCAAGATGGGATGGTCTCCCTCTGTCACTGGCGGGTTAGGTACAGACGGTTAAAATAAGCGTGTTGCCGCGATTTGTGTTTATTTTCCAATGCCTGCCGATTTTCCTGCCAAAGGAATTTTTTAGAGAGATTGAAGGAATGATTACCGTGTTCATATGGGGAGGGAAGGTGGCCAGAGTGAGGAAGGTGCTGCTACAGCGGGGAAGGCAGGCAGGGGGTTTGGGTCTTCCGAACCTGATGTATTACTACTGGGCAGCGAATGTGGAGAAGGTGCGGAGCTGAGTCAGAGAGGTTGATTCCAAGTAGGTCGGAATGGAGGAGAATTTGTGTAGGGGGTTGGGATTGAAGGCGCTAGCAACAGCGCTGCTCCTGATGGCCCCGGGGAAACACTCAGGGTATCCGGTAATAATAGCTTCATTGAGAATTTTGAGGCAGTTTCGCCTCCAATTTGGGGGCAGGGTCAAGGGAAATGCCGATTTGGGGGAACCACAGATTTGAGCCAGGGAAGTGGGATGGAAATTTTCGGAAATGGGAGGAGAAGGGGAGTAAGACACTAAAAGATTTGTTTCTTGGGGGTCGGTTTGCAGGAATGAAGGAGCTGGAAGCTAATTATGGGCTGGAGCAGGGGGAAACGTTTAGATATATGCAGGTTCAAAATTTTGCCAGAAAGGAGATAGAGCTTCCCGGTGGAGCATGCCTCCACATTGCTGGAGGAGGTGCTGACAACAGGGGGACTGGAGAAGGGGGTAGTGTCGGCGGTTTACGGGGCTATTTTGGAAGAGGAGGAGGCATCACGCGAAGTGATCAAAGCAAAGTGGGAGGGAGAGGGTATGGAGGTGGGGTTCTGGTGTGAGGTGCTCTGGAGGGTGAACGCCTCCACCTCGTGCGCGAGGTTCGGCCTGATGCAGCTGAAGGTAGTGTATCGAGCGCACCTCACAAGGGCGAGGATGAGCCGGCTCTTCCTCTTCATCAGGAGATTTCACCTGAGGAAAGAGCTGCGCTCCAAAAGCTAGTGATTCGAAACCAAGGTTGGACTTTAAGCTGGTGTTGTAAGACTTCTTACTGTTATTTGTTTATGTTAAGATGCGGGCAGTTGTTTGGGGGTTGATGGGAGGATGGGATTGTTGTTGTTGATATAGGGATTGACATTATATTCGCTACTGCTTATTGTTTATTGTTGGTGGGTGCAAACCTGGGAGAAAATATGAAAAAGAATAAAACATTTTTTTTAAATGTTGGGAAAGTTGAAATTTCCCACTCACTACCCTATTACTTATATACTTCTGGAATTTGCCTACATATCTATTCTGCTTTTTCTCTCTGACTGATAGGGGGCCAATAGAACACTCCCAGAAGCGTGATTGCTCCTATGTGGTTTTTAAATTCTACTCGTATAGCTTCATTCAGATGTCGTCCCTTCTACCTGCTGTAACTGATTCAAAATTGTAACACCCTTTCCTCTTACCTTCTTCCCCGTCTTGCCTGAGGCTCCTATTTCCTGGAATATTGAGCTGCCATTCCTGCCCCAACCCCCCAACCATGTCTCAGTGACAGCAGTTTGCCCTAAACACGTACTCCTTGCATTAAAATAAATACCATTCTCTCTTGTGACTTAATGGCCTATAACTATGCCTTCCTGTCTCACTTGCTGTCGCTTCTAATTTTGGCTGTGCAACTCCCCCATGCTGAACCTGCTCTCAGGATCCCACCCCTTTGCCAGATTAGTTTAAACCCTCCTCAACAGCACTTGCAAGCCACCCTGCAAGGACAAGAGTCCCATTTTGGTTCAGGTGCAACCTGTCCGCCTTGTACAGGTCTCACCATCCCCCAAAACAGTCTCAATGTCCCAGAAATGTAAAGCCCTCTCTTCTGCACCATCTCCCCAGCCATGCATTCATTTGGACTAACCTCCTATTTCTATACTCAGGAGCATGCGGCACTGGAATTAATCTAGAGATTAATCTAGTTTTGGGCTTGCACTTGGAGGTGTTGACCCAAGGTGCATCATTGCAATTGGTCAATCTTATTTGGTCTATCTGCACTTGGAGTGAAAGATTTTACTGTACAAATCATTTGTCAGCCAGACCGTCAATTCTGGGGTAGTGTGGAGAACAAGTGGTGTGATCTATTACCCATTTACCACACACGTCCCTGAATGGCGTAGCAATAAATTGAACAATTTATCTGAGATTATCTCCCAGGCTGCCCCAAATAAAATGAAAATAGCACTTAAAAGTATGTACTTGGTGTATCATGCAATACTTAGAAAAATAAGCAGCGGCAACTGAGAAGTAATTCACTGGGACCTGGTAGAAATTAGAAGCAATCTTAGCCAAGAATGAGCAGAAATCTCTTGTGGTAAAATCTGACTTCACATATGTTCCTCATGAGCCTCACACTTCTTAACTGTGACTTCAATATCATTGTTCATACCCGACTGACGGACTGCCTCTTGCTTGCCTCCTTATATGATTTATAATTGTGTCTTCTGATGCTGATATACCTTCTGGTACCTAGCTAATTCCATGGATGTTTACCGATGTGAGATCGCAACATGCTGGTAGGCCTGATATCTCTGGGCCTTTGGTTTCTAATACGCAGAACATCTGTGACACTCAGGATGACTGGCTGTATTTCACACTAGTACTACGGGTCCTAAACATGGAATTACTGAGCCATGAGATGCCGAAACGTTCATGGTGGTGGGTTTTGCCATGGCCTTCCATTTCTATGGATACATTGCTTTCAGAATTCTCAGTGCTGTATGTTTGCACTAACCCCTGTGGCTATTTTTGCCAAGAGCAAATGTTTACCGACTTTTCTAAGGGCAGACTGTTTGAATTGTGGCAAATTCATCAGACTGTGTAATGGCATCTAGGAATTCTGAGAGGTTAACTGTGTGGAACATATGCTCACCGCACCGTGCACATTTTAATCATCGTCATTGACTGTTTTGTTCTCCACCTCGTGCATGTGTTTCCTATGGGACCTGGTATGGTCGTTGTTGTTGCTTGAAGGTATTGCCCGTTTGCGATCTGCTTGAGCCTTGGCTGTTTTGTGCTGCTGCCAGTACGCCTTGTAGAAAGTATGAAACGCTGTGTAGCCATCTCAGATGGCCACCTGCAAAGGACCATGGGAATTATGGTAAACCCCAGGACTCAGACACACTCCGAGCTTGTGTGTGTATTTGCAACCCAGATAGCTAGAAGCGATCGAAAACCCCGCTCGTTTGCATTCTAATGGACCATTTCCCCAGAACAAAAGAACTGTACTCAGGTAACCGATGCAGATGCAGACTAACCGGCGCCACTCCCTTGGCTTAAAAAGCCCAAACAGCCAAGGTCAATGACCGCTTAGGACACGCCCAGCCATCAAGGCACCCGCCCCTTTTGGCCAAAATTGAAGGCAGTGATCGAAGCCTACTAAATTATTGGGTCCAAAGCTAAGGAACGCACCAAAGAGCGCGAAATCCCAGAGGGATAAAAAGAGACACAGCCATGTGTTCGGTCTCTCTTGGCCCCGACCTACGCCTAAAGCCAAGTGTAGCATTATGACCAGAAGACAAGTTCAAGACCAACGATCACTACCAGACGAATGAGCCCAGCAGAAACGAAGCCACTTCTTCTACCCAACCTCGCAAGACCCAGCCAAAGGCCTTGTTCATCTGCATAGAGCCGGTTGCCCTGAAGTTAAGTGCAGGTTATTGTAGTTGTTAGGTGTAGTTTAACTTGTAGTGTTTTATGTTGCATGTCGAAGTAATCCTTGTGTATAAATAAACTATCTTTAAACTTGAACTGACTAATTTGTTGTTTGGTCTTTGATCGATATCCGGTAAAGTCTTGTGGTGGTATCATTTGATACCTCGCGACTCTGAAAAGCAATATTATCATTAATACATGCCATAGCTAGTTAAATTGGCAACAGCTGGACATCTAATCTGCACCTTCCACATGTCTTCCAGTTTTTGGCTGTGTCACTGTATCGACAGTTGGGGTTGCACACAAGACCTGTAAGCTTTATCAGCCTGCAATAATTACTTCATACTTTTGTCCATCTTTAAGTGATTGATGCCATGGCTTCTGTTTGTCCGCCAGTTCTTTTTGAATCCATCTATTGGAGTCAATGTAATTGCCAATTCGCCGATTCTTTGCACCTGAAAAATTGCAGTCCCCATCCTTTTCTCTGCATCAGCTGATAAAATGATTGATGGATTCCTTGGGCTGTCAGTTGTATGACATAAAATCTAGGTGATGGATACGGAAGTTCAGTTTGACTCTTGAACTGGCCTACAAAAGTTGTCCGAATGCTTTTGGGATCTTCTTGGTTGTCTTCTTAGATTGTGAACCTGGATGTATTGAGCCTATGTGAACCTTCCTTTACAATGGTTTCCCATTTAAGCGTGGGAACTTTGGGGCCACCTTTGCAATATTACCCGGACCTTTCTGCTTCTCTGTTGTTCAAACAAATACTGTGAGCACTTTAAACTCACTGCATTGTGTCAGTTGCTTGTCGTTCTTCTGTTCCACTACTGTTCACATTCCACTGATGCTGCAGTGAGTGGCGCTGTTGCCACTTGTGCACATGTTTCAGCTGTGCCCACAAAGCTGAGTTGTGGCAAGAGCACACCACGATGCACCACAAAGTGAATAATAGTGCCCAAGACAGTTCCACGTTGCTTCAACACGTCGTTTCCACAACCTTAAGTCTGCTCGATTTCCACAGTGGTCCTCCCTTGGTTCTCCCTTGCCTGTGAAGGAACCAACCCACACTTCACCTTTCCTGGCTGAGCACTGCCTGGCACTGAGCCTCTCAACACATTGTCACTGCCTGTTGAACTCTCAGACTCTGCGTTCCAAACTCCAGTTAGAGGTCCCATCATTTGCATTTACTGAGTGGTTCCCAGCTTCTTCCAAACGCTGGCACCATGTTGTGAATGCTGTGTTTAAAAATGAAAAATTCGACTTCCGGTGGCAGCTATGATGGAGCAAGTCGCACATTTGGTGGCTTCCGCTTGGGTCGGACTTTTGGACCTTTTCCCCTGATTTTCTACCAGACTTGAATTGTAAAACTGACGACAGAGACAATTGTGTACTGAATTCCCACATCGGTGCATGGAGAGGAGAATTAGAAGTGCTCGTAAAGGCAGAAACAGAAAGACAGAGAAGGCTTGGGCTGAAGCTGCAGCAGGAGACAGCATGGCAGAGGACTGGACCTCTGGTTTGTTGACCGAGCGGTCAATGAGCAGCTGATGCAAGTTATTCAGGAAGGCTTTGCTAAGCAGAAACGGGACTGCTTGGACCCGATAAAAGAGTCATTTGAGCGGCTGGAGCTTAGATTGGACGCCCAAGATCGGGCGATCCAGAAGGTAGAGAAGGCGCTGGCTGAGCAGGAGGAACATCAAACTGCGGTGGAGTTGGAGATGGGGATGCTGAGAGACCAGCAGAAGAAGCTCTTGAGAAGGTGGAGGACCTAGAGAATAGGTCCCATAGGCAGAACTTGAGAATCGTTGGGCTCCCGGGGGGGTCCGAAGGAGCGGATGCTGGGGCATACATAGCGGGTATGTTTGAGAAGCTGCTGGGGGAGGGGACATTCTCCTGACCCTTGGAGGTGGACAGAGCTCACAGAGCGCTCGTGAGGAAGCCGCGAATGGGAGGCACCCAAGGGCAATGGTGGTGAGATTCCACAGGTACTTGGATAAGGAGCGCATTCTACAATGGGTCAAGCAGACACGGAGCTGTAAGTGGGACAACGGTATCCTGTGGGTTTACCAGGACCTGAGTGTGGAGGTGGCCAGGAGAAGAGCAGGCTTCAACCAGATTAGGTCGATCCTTTTTAAGAAAAAGGTGAAGTTCCGACTGTTGTATCCGGCCCGTCTCTGGGTCAAGCACGAGGAACAGCACTTTTATTTTGAGTCGCCTGAGGACGCGCTGGACTTCGTGAATAGGAAAGGACTGGTGGTGGACTGAGAACTTTTGAACTTTGCTGCAACGTTCATGGTTTTTTTTGTTTTGTTTTTGTGTTCTTTTTTAAAAAAAAGTTTCTCTTTATTCGTTTTGTGGAAGCTGTTTGTAATGCCTTTTGCATCGATTTGGGACCAGTGGTAGAGCTGAGTGAGTTAAGGTTTTCATTTGCACTGTTGGGGGGTGGAGGTGTGTAAATCTTGGTGTTTTTCTGTCGGGCAATTGTGTGGGGATTGTTTGATGTTGGAGTATGTTTGTAGGAGCGAGGGGGAGGGACCAATTGGTAGGAGACTATCCTGTGCCGGGGCGGGGCCTACCAAGCTGGCTGGCCGGGTTAGCACACGGAAGTGCGGTGGGGGGTGGGGGGGGGGGGGGGGGGGGGGGGGGGGGTGCATATGTTCGGTTTATTAAAGGGGTTGAGTTACAGGGTGTTGTTACTGGGGGGGGGGGGGGAGTAAATGTTCTGCTGACGAGGGAGGGACTTGGGCTCAGGGACAGAGAGGAGGTTGGGGCGGAGGCTGCCTGGGGAGGACCGGTGGAGACATGGAGCATGGGCTGGAGGTGGGCCCAAAAAAGGGGATGGCTGATTCGGGGGGGGGGGGGGGGGGGGGCACAAGAGCCTCCCAACTAGGCTGATCACCTGGAATGTTCAAGGATTAAATGGGCCAGTCAAGAGGGCACGTGTGTTCGGGCATCTTGGGGGACTGAAGGTGGACGTGGTATTGTTGCAGGAGATTCACCTTAGAGTTACGGACCAGGTTAGACTGAGGAAAGCCTGGGTCAGTCAGGTCTTCGCTCGGGACTAGACTCAAAGACTAGAGGAGTCGCGATCCTGATCAATAAGCGGCTGGTGTTTGAGGCGGGTAGAATAGTTTCAGATGTAGGAGGTCAGTACATTATGGTCAGTGAGAAACTGGAGGGGGTGCAGGTGGTATTAGTAAATGTGTATGTGCCAAATTGGGATGATGTGGAGTTTATAAAGAGAATGTTGGGGAAGATACCGGACCTGGACTTGCACAGGTTGGTCATGGGAGGGGACTTCAACACAGTTATTGACCCTGGCTTGGACCGGTCAAGTTCGAAAATGGGCAGGATGCCAGCAATGGCAAAAAGCTAAGGGTTCATGGGGCAGATGTGGGGTGGGTGGATCCATGGAGATTTGGGAAGTCAAGGGTGAAGGAGTTCTCCTTCTACTCACACGTGCATAAAGTGTACTCCCGGGTTGATTTCATTATTTTGAGCAGGGCCTTACTGGCAGGAGTGGTGGACACAGGGTACTCGGCGATCATGATCTCAGACTATGCTCTGCACTGGGTTGACCTGCAGGTTCGTAAAGACAGTAACCAGCGCCCGCACTGGAGGTTAGGTGTGGGACTTTTGGCTGATGAAGGGGTGTGCGAGCGGCTGAGGAAATGTATTCAGAACTACCTGCAGGTCAACGACACGGAGGAAATTTCAGCAGCGGTGGTCTGGGAAGCACTGAAGGCAATGGTTTGAGGGGAGCTGATCTCAATACGGGCCCACAGGGAGAAAGTAGACAGGGCAGAGACAGACCAACTGGTAAAGAAGATACTACAGATACTGGGAGGTATGCGGAGACCCCAGAGGCAGCGCTTTTAAGGGAACGGTGGAGGCTACAGGCGGAGTTCGGCTTGTGAACCACAGGGAGAGGGTTGGAGTAGCTGAGAAAGGCGACGGGGGCGATCTATGAGCATGGAGAGAAGGCCAGCAGAATGCTTGCACAGCAGCTTAGAAAGAGGGAGGCAGACAGGGAGATAGGGAAAGTAAATGACGGAGTTGGGAACCTGGTTGGAGTTTCAGCAGGGGTGAATAAGGCGTTTAGGGATATCTACAGTAGGCTGTACAGGTCAGAACCCCCTACAGGGCCGGAGGGGATGAGGCACTTCTTGGAGGGGCTGAATTTCCCAAAGGTGGACGGGGAGTTGGTAGAAGGGCTGGGGGCCCCGATCGGGTTGGAAGAGATAGTGGAGGGTCTGAAGGCCATGCAGGCGGGTAAAGCCCCGGGGCTGGACGGGTACCCAGTGGAGTTCTATAAAATGTTCTCTGGGATATTGGGGCCGGGATGTTCAATGAGGCAAGGGAAGAGGGGTGCTGTCCCGACCATGTCACAGGCCACGATTTCACTGATTTTGAAGAAGGACAAGAACCCAGAGCTGTGTGGGTCCTACAGGCCGATATTCCTGTTGAATGTGGATGCCAAATTGCTGGCCAAAATTTTATCCTCCAGGATTGAGGATTGTGTTCCGGACATTATTGGGGTTTGTTAAGGGTAGGCAATTGGTGGCCAATGTAAGAAGGTTGTTAAACATGATTATGATTCCCCCGGAAGGTAGGGAGGTGGAGGTAGTGATCGCAATGGATGCAGAAAAGGATTTTGATTGGATAGAATGGGACTATCTGTGAGAGGTACTAGGACGGTTCAGATTTGGGCGGGGCTTTATTGACTGGGTCAGGTTGCTGTATCAGGCTCCTGTGGCAAGCGTTTGGATGAATAGGACAACATCGGACTATTATAGACTGCACCGGGGGATGAGACAGGGATGCCCCCTCTCCCTTGCCAACATCGGGTTGGCGAGGGGAAACGAATTTGGGTATCTGCAGGTGCGGGAGTTCCTACGTAAACAGGTGTCAACCTTCCCGCTCCTACTGCTAAGGGGGATTCAGGACAGGGTAGTTTCCAGAGGGTGGGTATGAGAAGGGAGCGTCTCTGACATTTACAAGGAACTTATGGGGTCAGAGGAGACGCAGATCGAGGAGCTGAAGCGCAAGTGGGAGGAGGAGCTGGGAGGAGAGATAGAGGATGGTCTATAGGTGGATGCGTTGAGTAGAGTCAACGCGTCCGCAACATGTGCCATGCTCAGCCTGATACAATTTAAGGTCGTTCATCGGGCTCACGTGACAGTGGCCTGGATGAGCAGATTCTTTGGGGTGGAAGACAGGTGTGCAAAATGTGCTGGAGGATCAGCGAACCATGTCCATATGTTCTGAGCATGTCCGAAGCTTAGGGGAGGTCGTGGGTCGGTTCAGATTTGGGCGGGGCTTTATTGACTGGGTCAGGTTGCTGTATCAGGCTCCTGTGGCAAGCGCTTGGATGAATAGGACAACATCGGACTATTTTAGACTGCACTGGGGGACGAGACAGGGATGTCCCCTCTCCCCACTGTTGTTCGCGCTAGTTATAGAGCCGTTAGCAATTGCTCTGAGAGCCTCGATTGGGTGGTCTGGCCGGGTTGGGGGGGCACAGAGACGACCTGCTTCTGTATGTATTGGACTCAATAGAGGGGATGGAAGAAATCATGATGATTCTAGAGGAATTTGACTGGTTTTTGGGGAAAGGTGATATGTTTGTGGTCCAGGCAAGGGGACAGGAGAGGCGATTGGGGGGGCTGCCGTTTAGATTAGTAGGGGGAAGCTTTAGGTGCCTAGGCATTCAAGTGGCGCGGGAATGGGACCGGCTGCATAAATTAAATCTGGCCCGGCTAGTGGACCAAATGAAGGATGATTAGTGGGCAACATGGTAGCATGGTGGTTAGCATAAATGCTTCACAGCTCCAGGGTCCCAGGTTCGATTCCCGGCTGGGTCACTGTCTGTGTGGAGTCTGCACGTCCTCCCCGTGTGTGCGTGGGTTTCCTCCGGGTGCTCCGGTTTCCTCCCACAGTCCAAAGATGTGCGGGTTAGGTGGATTGGCTATGCTAAATTGCCCGTAGTGTCCTAAAAAGTAAAGGTTGGGGGGGGTTGTTGGGTTACGGGTATAGGGTGGATACGTGGGTTTGAGTAGGGTGATCATTGTTCGGCACAACATTGAGGGCCGAAGGGCCTGTTCTGTGCTGTACTGTTCTATTTTCGGAGATGGGATGCACTTCCGTTGTCACTGGCTGGGAGGGTGCAAACGGTGAAGATGACGGGCCTCCCGAGATTCTTGTTTGTATTTCAGTGTCCCCCATCTTTATTAGAACATAGAACAGTACAGCACAGAACAGGCCCTTCGGCCCTCGATGTTGTGCCGAGCAATGATCACCCTACTTAAACCCACGTAACCCGTATACCCGTAACCCAACAATCCCCCCATTAACCTTACACTACGGGCAATTTAGCATGACCAATCCACCTAACCTATTCCGCAGTCCTTTTTTAAACAGGACAACAAAAGTGATCACTGGCTTCGTTTGGGCGGGCAAGACCCCGCGAGTAAGGAAGGTAATGCTTGAGCGGAGTCGGGGAGAGGGCGGGCTGGCGCTGCCAAATTTTAGTAACTATTACTGGATGGCGAATATAGCCATGATCAGGAAGTGGGTGGTGGGGGAGGGGTCGGCCTGGGAGCATATGGAGGCGGCTTCATGCAAGGGCACCAGTCTTGGGGGCGTTGGTAACTGTGCCTCTGCCGTTCCCGCCGGCATGGTACTCCACCAGCCCCGTGGTGATGGCGGACCTGAGAGTCTGGGGGCAATGGAGGAGACATGTGGGAGCAGAGGGAGCATCGGTCGGGTCCCCAATCTATAATAATCACCGGTTTGCCCCGGGAAGTATGGATGGGGGGTTCCGGATATGGCAGAGAGCAGGGATTGAGTGGATGGGGGATATGTTTATAGAGGGGAGCTTTCCGAGTATGAGGGTGCTGGAGGAGAAGATTGGGTTGGCGAGGGGAAACTAATTCAGGTATCTGCAGGTGCGGGGCTTCCTACGTAAACAGGTGTCAACCTTCCCGCTCCTACCACTACAGGGGATTCAGGACAGGGTAGTTTCCAGAGTGTGGGTGGGCCAAGGGAAGGTCTCTGACATTTACAAGGAACTTATGGGGTCAGAGGAGACGCAGATCGAGGAGCTGAACCGCAAGTGGGAGGAGGAGCTGGGAAGTGAGATGGAGGATGGTCTATGGGCAGACACGTTGAGTAGAGTCAACACGTCCGCAACATGTGCCAGGCTCAGCTGATACAATTCAAGGTCGTTCATCGGGCTCACGTGACAGTGGCCCGGATGAGCAGATTCTTTGTGGTGGAAGACAGGTGTGCAAAATGTGCGGGAGGACCAGCGCACCATGTCCACATGTTCTGGACATGTCCGAAGCTTAGGTGATTGTGGCAGGGATTTGCATATGTCATGTCCACGGTGTTAAAAACAAGGGTGGCGCTGAGTCCAGAGGTGAAGATTTTCGGGGTGTCGGAAGACACAGGAATCCAGGAGGAGAAAGAGGAAGACATTCTGGCCTTTGCTTCCCTGGTAGCCCGGAGACGGATACTATTAGCTTGGAGGGACTCAAAGCCCCAAAGTCGGAGACCTGGCGATCGGACATGGCTAGCCTTCTCTGTTTGGAGAAAATCAAGTTCGCCTTGAGAGGGTCACTGTTAGGGTTCACCCGGAGGTGGCAACTGTTTGTCAGCTTCTTTGCGGGAAATTAATGATCAGCAGAAGGAGGGGGGGGGGGAGGATTTAGTTTAGCTTGGAGTAGGGGGTAATAAAGGTGGGACCTGTAAGGGAGGGAGACGGCTTTTGCACTATGTTTATAGTTTCATGTACATTGTTTATTTTGTTGTTGTTACAATACCAAAAATACCTCAATAAAATGTTTATTAAATGAAAAATTCGCTACCGCCAGTATTACGTTATTTTTTTTCTTCTTGTGCTTACTTTAGTGGGTTAACATCAAGGCAGCAACCACATGCAAGGGATTAATACAATTCAGTAAAGACCTGAGAAGTTGGTAACAGTATTGCACATTTGCAGAAATTACACACTTCCTCAGAACAAACTGCAACTAAGCCTGAATCACATGATACATTGCTTCTCTAGTAATGTATGCAGAAAGCACAACCATATCCACTTTAATATGTGCCATGGATACAGGAGGGGAGGGGGATTGCTGGAGTGGGGCTGAACCATGGGGTGTGGGAGGGGGTGGGTGAGCTGAGAGTATAGGAGGTTTGGAGCGAGAGAGACACAGTGATGCAGGAGGTTGAGCCATGTGCAGGAGTGGGTGCGAGCAGAAGTATGGGAGGTTGAGCGGGCAGTGCAGGAGGCTAGGTTTAGCAGCATTGGGGGGTGACAGGCATAGGTATGATGGCACTCCTGATTTAAAGGGCTGGGGTCATGGAGCAGACTCTATACTTGCTATAAATAAATAAATCAAAGTAGAAAACTAGGTAAATCCTCAAACCTCAATCCTCAAACAGTCCATGTATGCATGTTGACGGGTGCCAGTGGGACCATTAGCGGGTGTTCCCACAGAGCCATTACTGGTGAATCAGAAGTTCATGGATCCAGTGTAAGTCGGTTCCTTGGAACCTTTGATTCCGATGTGGCACTCAATAGTGGTCGTGGTGGACATTCTCTGCTATTGGGACCATGAGATCTGTACAGATTAAACTGTTTATCATTAGCTTTTGGAAGTATCAGATGGACTGTCGAATGTGTTTTCTCTACTTAAATGTTATGGGCTTCTAAATCCTGAAGCCCATCGTCACAAACAAATGCATAACTGGTTTGGAGAACACAATGTTACCAGGTGTTTCCTGAGCAGTGAAACGTTTGAATAACTGAGAGCCACGTTTCTTTCTAACCGACGTTGATGCAAGATTCCGGTAGATTCACTGATATCACTCAGCGATGGTAATCTGTTTGCTTTCTGGCTCTGCTGATAAAGTAAAAGATGATAATTAAACCATCTTTTGCCCAGGGGCTGGATGCCGAAATAGCGTTATCATTTTCTGATTGTGTTCTCCCCGGTGTGAAGCTTTGCCCACAATCTCCAATCCTCAATTATTGTTCCTAACACACAAAGCTGTGCCGTCTTGACTGCTGTCTCTCCGATGTAAAGAGCTTATTTTCTTGGTCATTTTTCTCTTTTCAAACCAAAGGCTGGTAACGTGGTGACAGGGGAGATGGTTGAAGAGCTTATACTGGCGGGAGCTGATATCATCAAAGTGGGCATCGGACCAGGTAAATGAATAAATGAGAGAACAAAATGTTCCAAGTAAAACTTTGGCTGGCTGATTTCCATTTGTTCACATTCATTGATAAGTATAATTGCTTCTGTGCATTCATTTTTTGAAGCTAAGGGTGACTGAGCCTTAATGTCCTTCATCAGTACAGTACTTGTCTAATTGCCTCTGCCAGCAACATGGACAAATGATTTTGAAACTTGTACAATAGCTTCTAAAAATCCCTCTGAAGTTCTTGTTGTGTGCAATTTTGGGTCAGTGTACTTTTGGGTCAAGCGTTACACTGAGCCACACATACCATGAATGCCCAGAGTTTGCTCACGGGTATGATTAAAACTCAACTCCCCAGGCCAAATGTAGCCTCTGATCCCTGACTATCAGGCCCTCAAATCCCTGCCATTCAATCCTATTTGTGTTGATATTCCTTATTTGTTGTTCTTGTGCTGTTAGCTCATTAGTTGGATAATCTAAATCAAAACCCCTGGACCTATGAGAACTAGCAGCTGGAGATGTATAAATTAATTTAACTTAACATTAAGGCCTAGGTTTTCTGATTTGTGCCCATTGCATTTCTGGGAAGGGGGGGGGGGGGGGGGGGGGGGGGGGGGGGGGTGGTCAGAAGCTATTTAGGGATGTGCTTTGCTTACCTACGCTTCCTTTTCCATGAGTGGGGAACATCTAGCTAGATTATGGCCCATAACTTGCTGGATCCCCAATGAGGCGCTGGGAAATCCCTCCTAGAAAAGTTCCGGCTTACTCGCCAATTTCCCATAAGTGCTAACTTTACCCCATCCCTAATGTGGTCCACTAGGTGAGTAATGTTCTCCGAACTATCAGGGATATAAGTACAGCACTCAGAACCCACTACAGCACACGTACCTCCCTCATTGGCGAGGAGGTAGTCTAGAGCCTTGCGGTTCTGTAAGGCAACCATCCGAACAGCTACTAACTCTGCGTTGAGCTCACTGAGTCCTTCCACGGTATCATTAGCCACCTGCTCCAATATATCGCGGAGCTTGGTGACTTTTTGGAGAGATCTAATACTGCCGAACTGCGGCCAAAGGACAGTAGTTATCACCTCCCAAGGCACAAGGGACCTAGTGGTTCGGGCATGGGGATGATTTGGATAGATCTGTATAATGGGTGATGCCAGGGACTACAAAACCCATATAGCAAGAACCCGACCAATTTTCTGGCAACCAGGGATATGCTTTATGTCCGCATATAAAATAGGTATCATTGTACGAGGTCAAGTTCCCCTTGGCATCCGTCATCATGATTCTAGTCGGCTTCCCCCTCCAGGGGCCGCCACTTGTATGGTTTTCTATTGCTGACCAATTAAAGGTGAACAAGCCTTTTTGTGTAAGATTAGTTGTGGGTGGTTGCCAAATCAAGGTCTGGTTACATTGGCTGGTACCTACAGGGTGGGTCCCATTGGCATGATCCTTTTTAAAACATATACTGCCTTTTGGAAATTTAGCATACTTGGGGAGGATCAGGTAGGGCGGCTGACGTGTTACAGTAAATTTCGGCCACCACCATCCTTTAAATCTGCTCATATCAAACCTGGCCGATCGCCAAACTATCATATCTTATGTATCATTATCAGGATCGGTGCAATTACGTCGCAGAGCCCATTCTGCAACCTCCTCGATCAAATAAGAAAGAGGGACCAAAGGAATACCCCCATGGGCATGGCTAGGAACATGCGTACATACCCAACAAGAAGAGACATTCAATTTCTTTGCATAAGTATAAGACAAACAGGAATGAATTCGCAGTCACATGGTGCGTTGCCCGCTTCCTCCTGGCAGGCGGGTGAGTATGGATAGTCTTACATTCAGGAACTCGTGGCTTGCCTTTCCTCGTACACCGGTAGTCCCACCGGCATGCGTAGCGATCGCAGGTCACGGATCCGCGAGTAGTCAGGAACCGAGGCTTCTGCTCGTCTTGATGAATGATGGTGGTGCAGGTATCTACCGGGGTCGCCGTCCACAAGGTCTCATCTGTGGTGCTGTTGGCACAGCTAAAGGTGTCCTCACGACAAAGGTGCAGAATTCTTCCGCCGGGTCTACATCTCCGGTCTCGAGCGGTCGCACACAGTAGTGTGCTAGCGAGGATCGCGAGGACAAAAGGCAGCCTCATCCTGTAGTCGAACGATCAGCCACATGTACCTAGAACTTTAAAACGAGAGTTAGTGATCATGCAAACTTTATTAGTTTACAATGGTGCATGTGGATCCATGCATTACGTCCTTCAACTTTGACTGCTGTGGGTGTGGTTAGGAGAACTTGAAATGGTCCCTCCCAACGCGGTTCCAACCCCTTCCGTGTCCGATTGCGGATCATCACCTGATCTCCCGGTTGTACAATATTGGAGCTAAGGGTGGCACTTCCTCTTGTGTGGCACGTACTCGCAAGTGGAGACTCTTTAAGACTTTAGTGAGGGCTATTATGTAATTAGCCATTTCTGTAATGTGGTGGAACTGAATGTCTTGGGATGTATGACAGTCCCAGGGGGTGCGAAGGGGACTTCCGTACAGGATTTCAGAGGGGCTCAATCGAGTCTTTCCCGCAGGGGTGGTTCTGATCTGGAAAAGTGCAACAGGTAAAAGTTTGAGCCAGGTGGCTCCGGTCTCTGCTTGTAGCTTAGCAAGTTTGGTTTTCAGAGTCTGGTTAGCTCTTTCCACTATCCCAGCTGCCTGGGGTCTGTAGGCGCAGTGTAACTGCTGTTTAATTCCCAGTTGAGTGCAGAATTCTTTATTGATCTGTCCCACAAAGTGAGGTCCATTATCAGAGCTTAAACGATATGGAATTCCAAATCTTGGTACAATTTCATGCATAAGAACTTTTACTACAGTTGAAGCCTTCTTATCTACAGTAGGATAGGCCTCTATCCATTTACTAAACACATCAACAATCACTAATACATGCTTATAACACTGGCATCTTTCCAACTCAATGTAGTCCAGTTGCAGGGTCTCAAAGGGACCCTCGGGTAATGGTGTCTTCCCCGGCTCACAGGGCACTGCCTTACCAGGGTTATACTGCTGGCATATCAAGCAGCGACTGCTAATTCGTTGGGCTATCTCCTGCAACCTAGGATGCCACCAGGTTTTCAGCAGTATATCACCTGTAGCGCGTGCACCACAGTGAGTTGCAAAGTGTACACATTCGGCCACCCAGGCTGCCAAAGCATCGGGCATACATGTCTGCCCTGCTGGGGTGACCCACAGCTTACTTTCTTTATCATATGTACATCCCAATTCTTCCCATGACTTTTTATCGCTAGCAGGAGCGTCCTCCTGCAGCTGGATTACGTCAGTAATGGTCGGCATAGGTTTTTCAGAGGGAGACTTGCTATTTGAGCTTTTAGTCTGGCTCATCATTTTGGGCACTACCATGGCTTTTGACTTTGAGGCGACTTTTGCTTGGTGGTCGGCCTGCCTATTTCCTTCATCTACTGGAGTTTTTCCTTTCGTATGGGCAGTACACTTTATCACTGCTACCTTTTCTAGAAGCATAAGAGCTTGGAGTAATTGGGTCGCTAGCTGCTGATGGGAAATTGGGGTGCCAGCGAATTATTGACAATTCTTCAATAATTGTCCAAAGTCATGTACGACTCCAAAGACATATCTGGAGTCTGTATAAATATTTACTTTTTTGCCTGTTCCTAGTGCGCATGAGCATATTAGCGCGAACAATTCTGCTTGTTGGGCTGAGAATGGAGTTTCAAATGCTGCTGATTCTACTGTCTCCCCATCCTGGTTGATAGCATATCCTGATAACCGCTCCCCCCTTTCACCGATGGAAGCACTTCCATCTGTGAACATGGTCAGGTCTGGGTCGTTAAGAGGGCATCCTATAGGTCCTCCCTGACAGATGAATCGTCCTTTATAAGTGACATGCAATCATCCAGGGTTTTCTTGCTCAAAGATCCATTCTGCATGGGACAGTGGCTTAATTAATCTGAAAATTCAAAATTTAAGATTTGTAAGTTCCAATTAAAATGCATCTCCAGCTGTGTGGACTGTTCATTACTTTATCAGAATTAAAAGGGCCAGAGCTCACAGGCAAACCCAGCATGGGAGTGTCAAGACATCTTCTGGATTACACACAAAAGCTTGTTGAAAGGGTTAATTGTCTTGCAGAGACAAAAAGGGGCGTATAGTGGGTGGATAAATTGGAATGATGCCATTCGCATCTCTAAATGTTTTAAAAAATATTTTTCACTCAAATGGACTGGGAGTAAAAGTTGGAGTGCTGCCAAATTCTCGTTATCAAGTCTTTCAGCAAACACAATATGTTATTGAAACTGAGTGAACTAATTTTGCGCTGATCATGGACATATTTCATTTACCCATCTGTTGTTTATAAGTAATTCTGCAATATCATAATTAAAACATCTGCGTTGTGAGACAGGTTAGTTTCACCCTACTGATGATTATTTGTGTCAGGGAAGTTTTAACCCTGAACTAATGAAACACTGGCTTGATCATATTTGTCATATGTATTTCAACTATCCTAACCTCCACTGAACACCATAAAACTAATATTTCCTTATTCTTACATATGTGATTTTGCACCCTGATTAAAATTCCTTGTGTATCAAAATTACCCTGGAAATGCCAATGATAGCCTTTGAAAAGATTTTTTTTTTAACTACACAAACTATAATCTTTAAAGGCCCAAAAGCTCGTAACAAAACTTTTAAAAGTCAAAGTCTGAAGTCAAAGTCTGAATACAGAGACAGTGAATAGTTCAGAACAAAGTTTAGATGCCTAAAACTCCCTCTCTCTCTCTCTCTAACCCTCTCACTCTTTCTCTAAAACGGAGCTCAATTAAAATACTGAACAAAATTTTTCATTCTCCTTCGAAAACTTTATCTGTGTCATTCCATTTAAGTCAATTTCCACTGATTAATTTTAGAGGCATTAGCTATTCTTAGAGACGTATATGTCTTTGTGCAGATGACCTGCTTGCTGAAATGGTTAAATTTTTGTACAGAATCGAAAGTGGTGGAGAACTTGGCATGATGCCATCTCCATCCGCTATGTGACCTCAAACATTATCTACCCTTTCTTTCAATTTTCAATGTTCGTTATTTAACAGGTTTTTGGAAAGAGACATTACTGGATGTTTATTTTTCTTTTATTTCAAATGAGTTGAATTACTGCCGAATTTATCTGGACGGCTTGAAACGATCTGAAGTTATTCTCGACATGTATCCGTTCTTAAGTTTCTAACCGTAATCTTGTATTGATTTTCCTCCCCGTTTTTTGTTTTGGGAGGGGGGGGGATTAGTCATCCTCAGATATTCCTGAACAAAACTAATTGAGTGTTTTAGCCCCTTTCTGATCTTTTGGACTTCACTTAATCTGATTTTTTTTCTCTCCTTGAGACATTCCGGGACAGTCGTTAGCCGTAATGGTTGGCAGTTTTGTGATGTCTTTTGCTAGTTTGCACAATCTGTACTGCCGTATCTTTACTCGCTTTATTGCTATGCTTAAAGGAGTTAGAGCTCAATTCCTTTAAACCAGCCTGTCTTCCAAATGGTGTGAAGGTTTAATTTATGTCATTTGTGCTTCTAACTATATTTGTCTTATCTTTACTTCTGTGTATCTCACCATTTTTCTCTGTTCCACAGAAATCACACCCATCTTTGATCATTGTTTTTTTTTCAGAGTATTTTGCTCTTCAAAAACCAAAAAAAAAATTTTAAACTGACTCTTTTACTCATTTGGCCTTGATACCAGATTTATTGGATGTTACCTCACCGTCTGTCCACCTTGCTGAGTGACTCTAATTTTTGGCGGTCAAAGGTTTGACTACTCGCCTTGTCCACCGACTCGAGCGGCGTCCAGCTCAGCAAATCCTTCCAGACTTACACTAAATGTTAGGGGTGAAAATATTCACACCAAGGCCTGAGTATCAGTAACAAAGCAGTTTATTATGTCAGAATTCTGGGAGATAAGATTTGGGAACACCGCAGTCGCTGACAGCACCTTATCCCACTTAAGCTTAAACTCACATGGATTAATATACAGATTCAAGGCGGATAGCCTAATGACTTAGTTATTTTCCCATATGCGCATTCCTTTTTTTTTAAGACCTTGACTGTTTTAACTATTCCTTTCTATGTCAATTTTATTCCCAATTTTCGCGCTTCCACTACCAGAGGTTGTATCTAAGGTATTACCCATCTCTAACACTATTGGCAGTTAATGATCCTTGCGATTATGGTGAAATGGTCCTGGACCACTTTATTCAATCATGAATTTAAACGGAGTTATCCTGCTCCATTGCCCAATTCAAGCAGGCTCATCCGTGCCTGCAAGCCTATCTAACTACAAGGTTATAACGTCCTTGTTATATTTTACCTTAGGGTTGATCACGCACCCTTCTAAAGCCTCTTATCGCGGGGGCACTTTTAGACAAAGGCAAGGATCATGATGATGCTGAAACCTCTTCTGTAGCTATAACTGTAGGGGCTACACACCCTCCCTTAAAGCACTAGTCCTTGACTGTGCCTGTGATTATAACTGTAGTGGTCACACTCCCTCCCTTAAACGGGTTCGCTGGACTGACCTGGATTTCGTAGGAGCATCCCTGAGCGCTGGCAGCGGGGATGGTACAGCGGAGGGGAATACCAAAGTGGCAAAAACTTTACTCACAATGGTGGTCCAATTTCTCCTTCGCTCCTGAACTCGATCAGTCGCTTATGCCGCCAGTCTCAGCGGACACTCTTTGAAATCCCACCGCTGCCACCAAAATGTGAATGCGTCTCTAATTCACTTGTCTCTCAGTCCGGAAGAAACGGTCTCGAACACGTCCGTACTTCAGAATATTCTTTATTGCGATTGGAGCCGCTCTCTAGGTATTCCGGGGAACCACCTAGGAGAGTGCCAAAGTATTGCTCAAAACATCCTTTTTTCTAGGTATTATTAGGGGGCTGTCCCTTACATTCACTTGAGCTCACCCCCATTACAAAGCATAAACTTGTTATTGCAATAGTTCCAGTACATGATTTTACAGACTTTGAGGTTATCTATTGGCACATGAGTATGTAGCAGTCTTAGCTTAATTAGCAGGTGTTAGCTATAGTTGCAAGCGGCTCCCACATTTCATATCCTGTCTTCCGGCCATGCTCCTTGTTTCTCGAGGCTATTCAGCTTATAGTCATGAGTCGGCTCACGACTTCAAATATAAACTCCCTTATCTCAGCAAGTTCATTCTCCTTCAATGGCTTCAATAACAAACTCCTCTACTTGTAATTTTCCACTAATGTAACCCATTCATTCTGGCTCTTGCACGGCTAGTGGTCTGACCAAGAGGAGACCTTCTTCAGGATAGGTCGAAATTCCACTTTGTGTTGACCCACCATTGGAAGGTGTAGACCATAAGGCTCCATGATATATACCTATGTGGCCCATGAAGACTGGATACAACTTCAGAAATCTACCAGTCACTTACCAGCTAATGAATCTTTGTGGGGCTGGGACTAGTGAATGTAGACAAAAAAAACAACCAGGGCGCCACCTCCTGATCATTCAGCAACCCTTCCTGAATTGCTGTGCATGGATGTTGTGTGGTAATAGGGATCAGTTGTGATGTGTTCCATCCGCATAGTCCTCTCTCAGAAGTTGCTAATAAATCATTTGAGGTGGGATTTTTAAAAAAATAAACATTTAATTGAAGTATTTCTTTGGCATTGTAACAACAACAAAATCAACAATGTACATAACAAGGAAAATATTAACATAGTGCAAATACCGCCTCTCACTCCCACAGGTCCTACCATTGTTTACCCCCGTAATCTATGCTAACCTACCCCCCCCCCCCTTCTGCTGATGATTAATTCTCTGCGAGGAAGTCGACGAATGGTTGCCACCTCCGGGCGAACCCTAACAGAGACCCTCTCATGGCGAACTTAATTTTCTCCAAGCAGAGGAAGCCAGCCACGTTCGAAAGCCAGGTCTCCGATTTCGGGGGCTTTGAGTCCCTCCATGCCAGCAATATGTGCCTCCGGGCTACCAGGGAAGCAAAGGCCAGAACATCTGCCTCTTTCTCCTCCTGGATTCCCGAATCCTGCGACACCCCAAAAATCGCCACCTCTGGACTCATTGCCACCCTCGTATTTAATACCGTGGACATGGTGTCGGTAAACCCCTGCCAAAATCCCCTCGGTTTTGGATGTGTCCAGAAAATATGGACGTGGTTCGCTGCACATATTGAGCCCGGTGAACGACCTTAAATTGGATCAGGCTGAGCCTGGCACATGTTGCGGTCACATTGACTCTACCCAACGCGTCCGCCCAGAGGCCCTCTTCTGTCTCTCCCCCCAGCTCCTCCTCCCACTTTCGCTTCAGCTCCTCGGTCCGCGTCTCCTCCGAACCCATAAGCTCTTTATATATGTCCGAGACTCTCCCCTCTCCTATCCATCCTCTAGAAACCACCCTATCCTGAATTCCCCTTAACAGCAGGAGTGGGAAGGTTGGCACCTGCCTCCACAGAAAGTCCCGTACCTGTAAATATTGAAATTAATTTCCCCTTTGCCAATACAAACTTCTCCTCCAGCGCCCTCATACTCGGGAAGCTTCCTTCTATAAACAAGTCGCCCATCCTCTCAATCCCCGCTCTCTGCCAAATTCGGAACCCCCCATCCATCCTCCCTGGGGCAAACCGGTGATTATCGCAGATTGGGGACCATACCGATGCTCCCTCTGCTCCCACATGTCTCCTCCACTGCCCCCAGACTCTCAGGGCCGCCACCACTACTGGACTGGTGGAGTACCGCGCCGGCTGGAACGGCAGAGGCGCTGTTACCAACTCCCCCAGACTTGTGCCCTTACAAGAAGCTGCCTCCATGCGCACCCACACTGGCCCCCGTCCACCAGCCACCTCCTCACCATGGCTATGTTGGCCACCCAGTAGTAATTGCTGAAATTCGGCAGCGCTAGCCCTCCATCCCCCTGACTCCAGACTTCACTCTTCACTCTCGGGGACTTTCCCCCCACCGCACAAGGACCACAATAATCTTATCGATCTGCTTAAAAGAGGACCGCGGGATGATGATGGGGAGGCATTGAAAATCAATTGGGAATCTTGGGAGAACCGTCATTTTTACCGATTGAACTGCCCACCAGAGACAACGGGAGCGCATCCCATCTCCAGAAATCCTCCTTCGTCTGATCCACCAACCAGGCCAATTTCAATTTATGTAGCCGTTCCCAATCCCGCGCCACTTGGATACCCAGGTACCTGAAACTGTCTCCTACCACTCTGAATGGCAGTTCCCCCAGTCGCCTCTCCTGACCTCTCGCCTGGACCACAAACATCTCGCTCTTCCCCATATTGAGCTTATACCCCGAAAACCGTCCGAATTCCCCTAAAATTCCCATAATTTTTTCCATCCCCTCCATTGGGTCTTAGACATACAACAGTAGGTCATCTGCATACAGCGAGACTCTGTGCTCCACCCCCCCCCTCCCCCAGACCAGCCCCTTGAGGCTCTCTGAGCAATTGCCAGCAGCTCTATCACCACACAAACAGCAGTGTGGAGAGGGGGCATCCCTGTCTCGTCCCCCAATGCAGTCTGATATAGTCTGAAGTCATCCTGTTTGTCCGTACACTTGCAACAGGATAGGGTGGTACAGCAACCTAACCCAGTCGATAAAGCCCCGCCTAAACGCGAACCCGCTCCAGCACCTCCCATGAATAATCCCACTCAACCCGGTCAAAGGCTTTCTCCGCGTCCATCGCGACCACTACCTCAACCTCCCTCCCTCCCTTCCGGGGGCATCATAATCACGTTTAGCAGCCTTCTTACATTGGCCACCAGCTGCCTGCCCTTAAAGAACCCCGTCTGATCCTCCACTATTACGTCCGGTACACAGTCCTCAATCCTGGAGGACAAGATTTTGGCCAGAAGTTTGGTATCTAGGTTCAGCAAAGAAATCAACCTGTAAGACCCACATAGCTCCGGGTCCTTGTCCCGTTTCAGAATGAGCGAGATCATGGCCTGTGACATCGTCTGGGGCAGAGCCCCTCTTACCCTAGCCTCGTTAAATACCTTCTTCAGCACCGGCCCCACTAACCATGATATATCGACCTCCCACATCCGAGACTATTCTTCCCAACTAAAATGCCACCCGCTTGTTAATCAAGATCGCAACCCCTATAGTCTTTGAATCCAGCCCCGAGTGGAAAACCTGACTAATCCAGCCTTTCCTCAACCTGACCTGATCCACTACTTTAAGGTGCGTCTCCTGCAGCATTACCATGTCCGCCTTCAGTCCCCTCAGGTGCGCAAACACACGTGCCCTCTTTCCCGGCCCATTTAGCCCCCAAACATGCCAGGTGATCAGCCTAATTGAGGAGCAAAGTGCCCCCCCCCTGCTGATCAGCCATCCCTTTCTTGGGCCCGCCCCCAGCCCATGCGCCGCACTTCCTCTGGCCCGCTCCACGGCAGCCCATACCCCCGACCTCATCAGTGTCCCTCCATCGAAGTCCCTCCCTTGTCAGCAGAACGCATCGCACCCCCTCTCCTCCCCCAGCAACACTACTCTAAAACCCAACCTATTTGGTAAACTAAGCGTATACACACCCTCCACTGTGCTTCCGTGAGCTAGCTCACCCAGCTAGCTTGGTGGCCCCTGCCGCCGGCGCCAAGAAGTCTTCCACCTATTGTTCCCTCGCTCCCCTCCCCCCGCTCATACAAACAAGTTCCCTCATCCAACAATCCCCAAACAAACACCCAACAGCAAGAAAACACAAAAACAAAAGCACCACCCACCGAAACTCAAACAGGCACGTCTCCATCCCACAAAAATGCACATCAATAAAAACACAAAAAGGACATTGCCAACTTCTACCGAAAAGAAGAACCCAAAAATGAAAATTCAACTCCCCGCCCCTTTTCCCTAAACAAAGCTCTAAAAACAGACACAAACAGTAAGAGAAGGCATAACCAATTTAAAAACCAGGAAAACAAAACCCGCCAAAAACCAAGGGAGAGAAAAGAAAACACACAGAAAAACAGAAAAAAGGGGCCCAATTTTGGCCAACAAGTTGTCTCTAAGTCTGAGAGTTCTCAGACCACCGCCAGTCCTTTTCTTTTAGAAAAGTCCAGCGCCTCATCAGGCGACTCAAAATAGTAATGCTGGTCCTCATGTGTGACCCAAAGACACGCCGGGTACAGCAGACCAAACTTCACCTTCTTAAACAAAATAGCCTTGACTTGGTTAAAGCCTACCCTCTTCCTCGCCACCTCTACGCTCAGGTCCTGGTACACCCGCAGGATGCTGTTGTCCCACTTACAACTCCACGTGTGCTTGGCCCAACGAAAAATGCATTCCTTGTCCAGGAACCTATGGAATCTCACCACCATTTCCCTCGGAGGGTCCCCTACTCGTGGCTTCCTAGCAAGCACTCGGTACACTCTGTCCACCTCCAACGGTCGGGGGAATTCCCCCTCCCCCAGCAGCTTTTCGAACATCCCTGCCATGTATGCCCCAGCGTCTGTTCCCTCAGCCCCCTCCGGGAGCCCGATAATTCTTGCGTTCTGCCGGCGGGACCGGTTCTCAAGGTCCTCCACCTTCTCCAAGAGCCTTTTCTGCTGTTCCCAAAGCATCCCCACCTCCATCTCCACCGCTGTTTGATGCTCCTCTTGTTCAAGCAACGCCTTCTGCACATTCTGAATCGCCAGATCCTGGGCATCCAGCCTGCTGTCTAGCCGATCAATTAATTCTTTAATCGGGTCCAAACATTCCCGCTTCTGCCTGGCAAAACCATCCTGAATGGCTTGCATCACTGGGCCCGTTGGTCGCTGCGCTGTCACCTCAGGGGTCCAGCCGTTGGCCACACTGTCTCCCGCTACAGCTTCAACACAGCTCGTGACTGACTTCATGTTTCTGCCCTTTCGTATACGTCTGGTCCTTTTCCCCATACACCGATGTGTGGAAACGGTGCCCAATTGCCTCAGCCTTCGAATTTGTCGTTTAAAACCGTAAAAAAGTCCGGGGGAAAGGTCCAAAAGTCCGACCAGAGCGGGAGACACCAAATGTGCGACTTAGTCCTTCATAGCCGCCACCGGAAGTCCTTGAGGTGGGATGTTAACATGTACTTGAACTTAGATTTTTTTTCCCCCCAAAATTTAGAGTACCCAATTATTTTCTTCCAATTAAGGGGCAATTTAGCGTGGCCAATCCACCTACCCTGCACATCTTTGGGTTGTGGGGTAAAACCCACACAGACACGGGGAGAATGTGCACACTCCACAAGGACAGTGACCCGGGGCCAACCCCAGGTCCTTGGCGCCGTGAGGCAGCAGGGTTAACCATTGCGTCACTGTGCCTGAACATAGATTTAATTGAATCAGGATTCGCTCCAAAATCTTAGGCTAATCTACAAACAGTGAACGCACTTGTTTACAGTGTGCAAAGTGCAAGCTTTTCAGGTGCCTTGGCAACACAGTACATTGCTCTAATTCTTACACACACTTTGGAGGGCTGAAAACTTTATCCCGGACCTGCTTTCTCACAAGACTCGTGGAGTTGTCAGGAGAGAAAGTTGGATGTGGGCAGAGTGCTTCCCCCGAAGAAATATAAGGAAGAAAACCGTCAGGTGGGTCGTGACAGATGTTTCAGGCCTGGAAGCAAGTTGTCTGATCTGAGCAACAACCAGGCCCACTGGCCCGCAACTATTTACAGGGTTGAGTCAAGACACAGTAACTATGTACAGTTTGGAGAACAGAAAGAAGAGAGAACAAGCAAAAACAAGAGTCCATCAACAGTTCACATGGATTCGATCAGCTGATCGGGTGCCTTGGACGTCCTGTGCGACCTGCGGAGCTGTGCCGGCGACATTGGAGTGGTGGTCGTCCTTGACTCCAGGAGCGATGATCCTGCATTTGCGGCTGCGTCCGTACCCCTAGTCGGAGCTAGCGTGGGCATGGCCGGGAGTGGGTCGTCCTGTCCACTAGGCAGCGCGTGTAAAGGTGGTGGGGCGCCTGCTGGGGGCAGTTGGGGTTGGGGGGGCTGGCGCCGGGGGGGGGGGGGGGAAATGGGGTGGCCAGGATCCGGCGGGTGCCAGGGCCTGTAGGGAGACTGTGTCCTGTCGGCCGTCGGGGTACTCCACATACGCGTATTGCGGGTTCGTGTGGAGGAGCTGGACTCTTTCGACCAACGGGTCCGACTTGTGCACCAGCACGTGTTTCCGGAGCAGGATGGGCCCGGGGGTAGCCAGCCAGGTCGGGAGCGGGGTCCCTGAGGAAGACTTCCTGGGAAAAACAAGAAGGCGTTCGTGAGGCGTTTGCTTAGTGGATGTACAAAGAAGTGGCCGGATTGAATGGAGGGCGTCTGGGAGGACCTCTTGCCAGCGGGAGATTGGGAGATTTCTGGACCGTAGGGCCAGCAGGACGGTCTTCCAGACCATACCGTTCTCCCTCTCGACCTGTCCGTTACCCCTGGGGTTATAACTGGTCATCCTGCTGGAGGCGATGTCATTGCTGAGCAGGAATTGACAAAGCTCGTCACTCATAAAGGAGGACCCCCTATCACTATGAATGTAAGCGGGGAACCCGAACAGGGAGAAAATGGTGTGGAGGGCTTTGATGATGGTGGTTGTGGTCATGTCGGGGCAGGGGATGGCGAATGGGAAGTGGGAGTACTCGTCAATCACGTTGAGGAAGTACGTGTTGCGGTTGGTAGAGGGAAGGGGGCCTTTGAAGTCCATGCTGAGACGTTCAAAAGGGCGGGAAGCCTTTATCAGATGCGCTTGTTCGGGGCGGTAGAAGTGCGGCTAGCACGCCGCGCAGACGTGGCAGTCCCTAGTTACCGTCCTGACCTCCTGGAGTAGGGCAGGTTGCGGGTCTTTATAAAGTGGAAGAAGCGGGTGACCCTCGGGTGGCAGAGGTCCGCGTGGAGGGTCCGAAGGTGGTCTGCTTGTGCGTTGGCACAGGTGCCGTGGGACAGGGCATCGGGCGGCTCGTTTAGCTTACCAGGACGATACAAGATGTTGTAGTTGTAGGTGGACAGTTCGATCCTCCACCGCAAGATCTTGTCGTTCTTTACCTTGCCCCTCTGTGCGTTGTCGAACATGAAGGCCACTGACCGTTGGTCTGTGAGGAGGGTGAACCCCCTGCCGGCCAGATAGTGCCTCCAATGTCGCACAGCTTCGACTATGGCCTGTGCTTCCTTCTCGACTGAGGAGTGGCGGGTTTCGGAAGTGTGGAGGGTACGGGAGAAGAAGGCCACGGGTCTGCCCGCTTGGTTGAGGGTGGCCGCCAGAGCTACATCAGACGCGTCGCTCTCGACCTGGAAGGGGAGGGACTCATCGATAGTTCGCATCGTGGCCTTTGCAATATCTGCCTTGATGCGGTTAAAGGCCTGGCGGGCCTCCATTGACAGGGGGAACGTGGCTGATTGGATGAGGGGACCGACTTTGTCGGCGTAATTGGGGACCCACTGGCCGTAATGTGAAAAGAAGCCCAGACAGCGCTTGAGGGCTTTGGAGGAGTGGGGGAGGGGAAGCTCCATCAGGGGGCGCATGCGTTCCGGGTTGCATCCGTTATCACTTAGTTACGCACTACGTAGCCGAGGATGGCTAGACGGTCATTGCTAAACACGCATTTGTCCTTGTTGTAGGTCAGTTTCTGGAGTTTTGCGGTTCGGAGGAATTTTCGGAGGTTGGTGTCGTGGTCCTACTGGTCGTGGCCACAGATGGTGACGTTATCGAGATACGGGAAGGTGGCCCGTAAACCGTATTGGTCGACCATTCGGTCCATCTCTCGTTGGAAGACCGAGACCCCGATTGTGACACCGAAGGGAACCCTTAAAAAGTAGTAGAGCCACTTCTGAAGGAAGGGGTCATCGAGGCTAGCAACAGCCCCTGGCGAGCACAAGTGCTGGTGGTAAAGACCGGGGAGAAGAATAGGATGGTCATAGACTACAGTCAGACCATCAACAGGTTCACGCAGCTGGACGCGTACCCTCTCCCACGTATCTCCGACCTGGTCAATAGGATCATGCAGTACAAGATCTTCTCCACGGTGGACCTCGCTTCGAACGCAGTGTACTTGCGGTCACTCGCGCGGATGGGGAGCTGATGGTAGGCGGACTTGAGGTCCACCGTGGAGAAGATCTTGTACTGCATGATCCTGGGGATCGCACGTAGGGGTGGGGGCAGCAAGGTCCGCGGGCTGCACGGGGCCCCTGAGGAGAGCGAAGTGGGAGGAGGGGAGGGGAGGAGGGGGGGGGGAGTCCCGGGGTCGCTGCTTGGGACCGCAGCGACCGCTTTAGCTTGGCAAACAGCCACAAAGTGGCCCTCCTTCCCGCAGCTCTTGCAGGTTGCGGAACGGGCCGGGCAGCGTTGACGGGAGTGCTTCGCCTGGCCGCAGAAATAGCAGCGGGGCCCTACGGGTTTTTCGGGGCGCCCTGCGGCGCAGGCCTGGGGGGGGGGGTCCGAGTCTGTGGGGGTGAGAGAGGTTGAGTTCCACGCTGCCCAGGGGGCCGCCGCCGCGCGAGCGTTACGATTTGCAACGTCTGGGGAGGAGGCGAGGGCCCGTGCCTCCGTGAGGCTTAAAGCTTCTCTCTCCAACAGTCTTTGGCGGATCTGCGAGGACTGCATTCCTGCAACGAAGGCGTCTCGGATCAGAACTTCGGTATGCTCAGCAGCAGACACCTGTGGGCAGCCGCAGTTCCTCCCCAGCACGAGGAGGGCACAGTGTAAAATTTGTCCAGGGACTCACCAGGTACCTGCTGCCTCGTGGCTAGTAAGTGCCGAGCATAGACTTGGTTCACCGGCCGTATGAAATGTCATTTGAGCAAGTCCATAGCCGTGTCGTAGTCTGTTGTGCCTTCTATGAGCATGTACACGGCGGTGCCGATGCACGAGTGGAGGATGTGCAATTTCTGCACCCCTGTTGGGACGTTTTTCGCTGTGCTCAGGTAGCTGTTGAAGCAAGCTAGCCAGTGCTTAAATGTGGCTGTTGCATTTGCTGCGTGAGGGCTGAATTGAAGACACTTGATGCGAAGCTCCATCCTTTAAAATCTCGGTAATTAAATTGATGCACAATCAGTGGACATGAAACGTAGGTGAAGTCCGAAACGAAAGGCTTTAATTAGCTTTAATTAGCAAGAAGTGAGCAGGCAGCAGACGTACAGGAAAATGGCTGGCTGCCGGGGAACACGGGTTCTTATACCCCGCCTTGTAGGCGGAGCTACCTTCCTCTTAGCCAATAGGGATAAGAGGCACACGATACCTGGGCCAATGGGCAGCGAGTCCTCTGCACCAATGGCAGCTCACACTCCCAGGTACCGTAATACCCCTAGTCATACTACCACAATAAACATCTGAAATGAAAACATTTTCAGATCTATTGGGAAAGGGCGGAGAAATGGGACTAGCTGAGTTGCTCTTGTAGTGCGCCTTTTCGGACACAGTGGGCAAAATGTGTGCTATGGCCATTTTCTTATTCTACAACTGATGCCTGAGCAATAAGCAATGTACTAATATATTATGCTTCACCTGCTCCTGTTAAATTTCAACTTGGCTCATTTAGGACCACTTTCTCCACTGAGTCAGCAGGTTGTGGGTTCAAGCCTGATTCCAGGGTTGCAAAATAAAATCTTCGCTGATATTTCAGTGTAGTCCTATTGCATCGTTGAGGACGTATTTTGTTTTCAACCAGAACCCTTCTGAATGAAATGAATGTGAGGTTCCTTGGCGCTATATAAAGAGTGCATTCTCAGGCTGTAAGCCAACATTCTTCACTCAACCAAAATCTCAAAAACAATTGAATGACCCTCTATATTTATCTGCTAGATATGGCTCCTCTCGTGTAATTGTTCCTCTTCTACCTTTGTCCACTAGTTATAATGTGCTTTGGGATGTCCTGGGAATGTCATAAGGCAATATAAATATGCACAGATTATTCTTCCTTGGTGTAAACTATTTTTTTTAAACCCCCCTAGGTTCTGTGTGCACAACTCGGATTAAAACAGGAGTTGGCTACCCTCAGCTGAGTGCAGTGATTGAATGTGCTGACTCTGCCCACGGCCTTAAAGGACACATAATTTCTGTGAGTTACTCGCTTAATCAACAGTTACTGCCAGTTAACTTAAGGGAAGGAATTTGATAAATTATTCCCTTAATGAACAGAATTGTATTCGCTTGAATGTGCTGCGTTAATTTTAATGGTATTTTCACATTATATCAACAGCTGCTTCCTGTTTTTTTTTTTTTTATTTTTTTTATTCTCCACCTTTTTCACATTTTGTCCCAAATTTCCACCCACCCACAATAAACAATAATCAGTAACAAATATGTCAATCCCCATATCAATAACAACGATCCCATCCTCCCACCAAACCCCAAACATTAGCCCGCATGTTCACATAAACAAATGACAAAAAGGAATCGGGAATCACCCATAGTCACCATTAACACACACACTCCCTCTCCCCCCAACTCTCCCACCCACCCTCCAACTAATGTTCTTGAAAGTGCATAATGAATAATGCCCATGAATTGTAGAACCCCTCCATCCTTCCCCTCAGTTCAAACTTAACCTTTGCAAGAGTCAAGAATTCCAACAGGTCCCCCCGCCACGCCAGGGCATAGGGTGGGGAGGTTGCTGTCCAACCCATCAGGATCCGCCTTCGGGCGATCAACGAGGCGAAGGCTACAACATCTGCCTCCGCACCCGTTTCCAACCCTGGCTGGTCCGACACCCCAAATATGGCCACCCGGGGGCCTGGGTTCAGTTTCACGTGCACTACTTTAGAAATTACCTTAAAAACCCCCTTCCAGTAATCCTCTAGCTTTGGGCAGATCCATAACATATGAACTTGATTAGCCCCCCCCCCCCCCCCCCCCCCCCCCCCAACGCCCACACATATCTTCTACTCCTTCAAAGAATCGGCTGATCCTCACCCTCGTGAGGTGTGCTCTGTATACCACCTTCAGCTGTATCAGCCCCAACCTCGTGCACGAGGTGGAGGCATTTACTCTCCGGGGCACCTCACACCAGAACCCCTCCTCCATATCCTCTCCCAACTCTTCCTCCTACTTTGCTTTGATCCCTTCCAGTGGTGCCTTGTCCTCTTCCAAAATAGCTCCGTAAACCGCTGACTCTACCCCCTTCTCCAGTCTCCCTGTCATCAGCTCCTCCTCCAGAAATGTGGAGGCCGGCTCCACCGGGAAGCTCTATCTCCTTGCTGGCAAAATCTCAAACCTGTATGTATCTAAACATTTCCCCCTGCTCCAGCCCATGCTTCGCTACCATGCTCCTTCAGACCTGCAGACCGACCCTGAGAAACAAATCTTTTAGTGTCTTAATCCCCTCTTCCTCTCATTTCCGAAAATTTCTATCCCACCTCCCTGGCTCAAATCTCTGGTTCCCCCGAATCGGCATTTCCCTTGACCCTGCCCCCAACCTGAAGTGTTGGCGAAACAGCCTCCAAATTCTCAATGAAGCTATTATTACCGGACTCCGTGAGTATTTCCCTGGGGCTATTAGGAGTGCCGCTGTTGCTCGTGCTTTCAATCCCGACCCCCTGCACAAACCCTCCTCCATCCTGACCCACTGGGAATCAACCCCTCTGACCAGCTCCGCACCTTCTCCACATTCGCCGCCCAGTAGTAGTACATCCGGTTCGGAAGACCCAAACCCGCTGCCTGCCTTCCCCTCTGTAGCAGCACCTTTCTCACTCTGGCCACCTTCCCTCCCCATATGAACGACGTAATCCTTCCCTTCATCTCTCTGAAAAAAGCCTTTGGCAGGAAAATCGGCACGCTTTGAAAAATAAACACAAATCGCGGCAACACGTTCATGTTAACAGCCTGTCCCCCGACCCTCCAGTGACAGAGGGAGACCATCCCACCTCGCCAGATCAGCTTTCGCTCTCCCCACCAAACTAGAAATGTTGTTCCTGCAGAGCGCCCCCCCCCCCCCCCCCCCCCCCCGCCCCACTCCTGGGCAACCTGCACCCCAAGGTACCTAAAGTGAGCCCCTGCACTACGGAATGGCAGTACCCCCCCCCCCCCCCCCCCCCCCCCCCCAAACCACCGGCCAAGATACCACAAAATACTCACTCTTATCTGGATTTAGTTTGTACCTCGAGAAAGACCCAAACACTCTAAGCAGCTCCAATATTCCCCCTATCGACACACTCGATTCCGACACGTATAACAGCAAGTCGTCGGCATATGAGGACACCCTATGCTCTATCGCCCCCACCCCCCCCACTCTATTCCGTTCCATACCCCCGAACTTTTAATGCAGTGGCCAACGGCTCAATCACAAGTGCAAACAGCCACTTCCTGTTATTAGTTAATTCCTTTTTGTTTAGTTTGTTTATAAACATTAGTATTTAGAACCTAGATTACATAACCACTCTCTCATCGGGAGAGACTGTGATATTTGAACTAACGACCGGAATGCATTGTGTTAGCAATGAGAGAACTATTCATTATTGTTGATTACACAGAAAATGCATGATGTGAATTACAAGACCTAATGCAATCAAGATTATATTATAGACTGCAACAGGGAAAGATGTGCAGCTTGTCATTATCTAAACTCCTTGATCATGTTCCAGGAAAGGCAGAAGATGCAGAGTAGTGTGGCATAAGGAAGTATGATGAGGATACATAAAGCCCATGGATAAAGCCCTTTCTGAAACCTGTTGTGTATCATTGCCTTGAAGTGATGTGTATCATTGCCTTGAAGCACACTGCCACACATTTGTTTACAGCCTTAAAATATTGTTATATACAGAATGCAAATTGGGGAGAGAGGGTGGTGCACTGGCCACTTTTGGACCTGCTACGATAGAAGTCTCCTCTGTTTGCTGGCTGTAAGGATCCTATGTGGAATGGATTTGGACATGACCTTAATGGGCAATATGGCTCAGACAGGCCTAAGAGCCTGTGGGTATGGAGAACGTGTGGCACTGAGATATACCATAGATTATGGAGCAGTCAACTTGTCCGAACTACGCAGCTGTAGATGAATGAATGAATGGCTGTCCGCACTCAGTTGTGATGGGCAGCATGTGGCATTTTTGAGTTGTACAGCCGTAAACTTATGAAAGCTTATGATCCTCTTGGGGCCCTGAGTTCCAATCTTAAAAATGCCATCTAGGTCAGCTTCAACATACTGGGAGTTTGGACAAAGACAACCTTGACAACAGATCTTATTGTAAGTGTACTGAAGGAATGTCCAGGATCAGAGCATGCCTCCAGTAAGGTATCACCTGGCGCTGTCTCAAATAGAGGCCAACCTATCAAATATCCCTGCATAAGTTGCACCAGAAAGTGAAAAGAAACACGCAGCTAAAGTAGGATTGAACGTGGTTGACTGAAGCAATGGCTATCGCGATGCATGCCCTGAGATGATCTCGGACTAGCTAAATCACTTATTAGTAGATCCAGTGCCAAACATTTCAAAGAAAGCACCAGCACAATGGAGAAATCCCATGGCAAAGAACACTGACAATAATCACACAACACAAAAATAAATGGACTGCATTCCATTCCATTACAGGGTAATATTCATCATTTAATTATGCAGGATCATAGCAAAAGGGCTTTGATGATATTATAGTACCAGACCAGACCCCAATTTATATTGGGGAAAACTGGACGAGAAACCTCAACAATTTTTAAGTTTATAAAACTGTGAGGAAAGGATACTTCACCCTAGGAGTGATTCTACCGATTAATAAGGATCTTTTGTATTAAAACAAACTTTACTATTATATAGTATTAACCACATTAGCATCACAACAAAGCTTTATATTTATTTAAAGGAAACAGAGAAACGTGTTCATTACTACCTTATACCTTCTCTATTTCCAATTAAGCGAAGCCCATATTAGACCAAACGCCACTTGTAAATAAAGTTAGCAAACACGTGGTTACTTGCAGTACTACTGTGTAGCAATTTCCTTTCAGAAAAGTAGAGACCGACCCTTAGTCACAACCTGCAAATCCTTCTGTGTTTCTCAGACTCCTGCTCAACTTGACAGCGTTTGGCAAAATTGCTGCTCAACATAACTCCCAGCAGACTGCCAAGCCTATATCGAACTGTAAAACTACAGATAGACGTGTAGATCATTAATTACATAATCTTTATCCCATTCAGATCCAATGACCTGCTCACCCAAGTCTAAACGCAATGACTCAAATCATCTACTCTCCAGGGAAACTCCAGCAATCATAAAATTCCATTGTACATTTCTTTGTAAACAAGTTGGGCCTCACGGTAGCATGGTGGTTAGCATCAATGCTTCACAGCTCCAGGGTCCCAGGTTCGATTCCCGGCTGGGTCACTGTCTGTGTGGAGTCTGCACGTCCTCCCCGTGTGTGCGTGGGTTTCCTCCGGGTGCTCCGGTTTCCTCCCACAGTCCAAAGATGTGCGGGTTAGGTGGATTGGCCATGCTAAATTGCCCGTAGTGTAAGGTTAATGGGGGGATTGTTGGGTTACGGGTATACGGGTTACGTGGGTTTAAGTAGGGTGATCATTGCTCGGCACAACATCGAGGGCCGAAGGGCCTGTTCTGTGCTGTACTGTTCTATGTTCTATGTTCTAAGTACACGACTACAAAGTTCCATTAAGTATGTCTCTGTAAACAAGTACATGGATGGAATGAATAATAATCTCACTTTTACAACATCTTAACTACATATAGCTTAACCCAGGCCTTTAATAACATTACTACCACAAATATTAAATACAATACATACCAATTTCTTACATTCATTACAATGATAGCGTCATGGAAGGTGTTTTGGGACAATATAGTTTGTACCGATCGATATAATGAGCTTCAGAAATGGAGCAGCTCAGACATTTATTAAAATCTTTTCTCAGTGCTTGATATACTAGCTTTCTATACAGTTGCCTTTTGTTCTTACCCCATGTCAAGAATATGGGGAACGTTCTGCTCCTCCAGCAAGTTTTGCCATCCATTGAGATCATGTTGATCTCCATCATAACTCTTATCTACTCGCCTTTGCTCCATATCCCTTTGTACCCTTGACTGGCAACAATGTTTTTATTTATTCCTTCACGGGATGTGAGTGTTGCTGGCTCGGCAAGCTTACATTGCCCAATTGCCCCTGAGAAAGTGGAGATGAGCTGCCTTCTTGAACCGCCGCAGGTACGTCCACAGTGCTGTGAGGGAGGGAGTTCCAGAATTCTGACCCAGCGACAGTGAAGAAAAGCACTATAGTTCCAAGTCAAGTCAGGAGGTGGTGTTCCCATTCATCTGCTGCTCTTGTCCTTCTAGGTGGAAGGTGCTGTTGAAGAAACCATACTTAGTTGCTGCAATGTAGGTGGTGGAGGGAGTTTTGAAGGCAGTGGATGGGCAGTCAAATCAAGTGGGCTGCTTTGCCCTGGGTGGTGTGGAGTTTTCCAAGAGTGTTGTTGCAGCTGTATTTGTCCAGGCAAGGAGAGTAGTCCATCACATTCCCGACTTGTATTTTGCAGATGGTCTTGGGAAGTCAGGAGATGGGTTACTGTGTGCAGTATTCCCCATCTGGGGCTGGTTTAGCTCACCAGGCTAAATTGCTGGCTTTTAAAGCAGACCAAGCAGGCCAGCAGCACGGTTCGATTCCCGTACCAGCCTCCCCGGACAGGCGCCGGAATGTGGCGACTAGGGGCTTTTCACAGTAACTTCATTGAAGCCTACTCGTGACAATAAGCGATTTTCATTTTTCATTTCATTTCATTTTTCATCTCTGGCCTGCTCTTTTCACCATTTAAATAATACATAAAATCAATCTCTCTGTAGTCCAAAATAGATTACTTCACATTAACTCTGTTGAATTTTCTCTGCCACAGTTTTGACTATTCACTCATTCTCGCAATATATTTTTGTAATTTTGTACTCCTATCCACACTAGTTACTGTACCACAACTGCTATTGGAAAGTTATGAAGGAATTATTTTGGGACTGCAGAGTAACACGTTTCCCTACTGTTTGATGTTCATGCCAAAATGCCACTTTGAGATAGCGACTTCTGTCCTCTTCATCACTGAAGATCTCTATAAGGCAGTTGAATTTGCTTTTGCCACAATTAAAACTCGTCGGGCGAATGTCTCACCTGAAAGACAGCTCCTCAAAGTGTAACATTCCCTCAGCACTGCATTGGAGTGTCAGATTTGACTTTTGCACTCGCTTGGAATGGGATTTGAAAGCATCACGCAATGCATTCTATTCATAGAATCATAGGATTTACAGTACAGAAGGAAGCCATTCGGCCCATTGATTCTGCACCGGCCCTTGAAAAGAGCACCCTACTTAACCCCATGCCTCTACCCTATCCCCGTAACCCCACCCAACCTTTATGGACACTAAGGGCAATTTATCATGGCCAATTCAACTAACCTGCTCATCTTTGGACTGTGGGAGGAAACCTGCGCACCCGGAGGAAACCCACACAGATACGGGGAGAACGTGCAGACTCTGCTCAGACAGTGACCCAAGCCAGGAATCGAACTTGGGGGGCGTGATTCTCTGCTCCCCACGCGGCCTGGGAGAATCGCGGGAGGGCTCCCTGACATTTTTTTACGCCCCCCTGGCGCTCCCTGCGATCCGATCCCCCCCCCCCCCCGCCCAGCAAAATCGCCGCTCGCTGTTTTTCACGCCGAACGCCGATTCTCCGAGCCCGATGGGCCGAGCGGTCGGCCCTTCACGCCCGTTTCAACACGGCAGCAACCACACCGGGTCGCTGCATTCGTGAAACGGGCTACAAGATGCCCGTTTGGGGCATCTAGGGGCCCGATTGGGACGGGAGCACCACGACTGTGCTTGGGAGGGGACAGGTCCGGGATCGGTGCCCACCGATCGTCGGTCCAGCGTCCAAAACTGACGCACACTTTCCCCTCCGCAGCCCGGCAAGATCAAGCCGCCACGTCTTGCCGGGCGGCTGAGGAAAAAGACGGCCACCGCGCATGCGTGGGTTGGAACGCTGCCGAGAAAGATGGAGGCCCGCTCCTAGCCCCCCCGGGTTGGGGTGAATTAGGTGCGGGGAGCGGGCTCCGAGGCCGTCGTGAACCTCGGCCGAGTTCACGACAGCCTTAACGAATTCGGTCCCCTGCGGAGAATTCCGCCCGGGACCTTGGAGCTGTGATGCAACAGTATTAACCACTTTGCTACCGTGCTGCCCTATTACCATCTCTCTCTTGGCATCAGTTCTGCCTGACAGCCACCCTGGAGATGATGAGGGCTTTCCTGGTCCTACTCGCAGGAAGGATCCTTCCCTCCCCTTTTCCTCCAGCTCTTCCTTGGGCTCCTCCTCCAGCCCCACCTGGACCTCCTCTGATGAGGCCACATGTCTCTCTGCCTCCTCCTGCTTCTCCTCCTCCAGCATGTTCCCTTGCTGCTGTACCAGATTGTGGAGGGCACTGCAGACCACCTTAAAGAGAGAGACTTCCTGGGAGGTGTACTGCAAGGCAATGCCAGAGCGGTTAAGGCATCGTAACCGCATTTTGAGCATGCACTGTTCAACGACAGCATGGGTGGCAACATGGATCTCATTGAATATCTGCCTCGGTCTCGGACCTCTGCACTGTTGCTATCAGCTTTGACCTCAGTGGGTATCCCTTATCCCCCCCTATCGAGCCAACCCGTCATTGTCGGGTAGTCTTTGAAGGCACCAGGGATCTGTAAGTAGCCAGGTTGTAGTTATTGTGCACGCTCCTAAGGTAGTGGGCACACACATGCATGGTGGTGGCCGCAAACAATCTGAACAATCGGAGTGGAACCCATTCCTGTTAATATAGGGCCCTCCTTGATGCCCTGGTGCTCACAGGGTGTCATGCGTGCCATCAATCGCCCCTGGACATGGGGCATCATGGCAGCAAATCCTGCAGTCTGGACATCTTGCTGGATCTGGTCCAGGTCGCAGGTGATATAGTCTGATGCCCGGGCATACAAAGCATCCGTCACCTCCCAGATGCACCTATGGACGGTGGAAGTTTGGGATATACCACACAGGTCCCCGCTCGGGGCCCTGGAATGACCCGCTGGCATAGAGGTTGAAGGCTGTCGTGACCTTCATGGCCACCAGGAGCGGGTGGCCTCCTCCTCCACAGGGTGCCATGCCGTGAGAACATGGCACAGGTGTCACACTTGCTCGCTGGATGGCACTCCGAGAAGGCGGGGCACGTCTCTGCTGAGACGGGTCTTCTGCAGCACGTTCATCAGTCAGCTCATTGAATAACCAATGACTCCTGTATACCATGAGCCGTCACTGGCCTCCCCTTCTGGGTCCCTCCTCAGCCTGATGGGCAGCTGGTCTTTGGGGTATGTGGCAGCCCCCTGCACATGGGGTGAAGTCTCCAGCACGTGTTGTCGCTGCTGCTTTCTATGGTGCCTGCCGGCCTTGGCTGCCACAAGCAACATGAGGGCAGCCTCCGCCGGATCGACAGCAGAAAATATTGGTATATCTGGAAGGAATTGAAGGAGAGAAACCGGTAATCAGTTAGGGCTTCCACCCCTCCTCCAAGTCTTACGTGCCCCGCCTTCTCGTAGTGCCATCGAGCAAGCAAGTTGCAGAGCAAACCTTGCTCTGCCCACTCACCCCGGGCCACATCAAGAGCCCCTAGACCCCAACCCTAGATCTTTGCCGAGAATATTAGGGAGGACTTGCTCAGCTACTCTCCGCTCAACCACACGTTTGCCCGTTGTTTGTGAGATGATCCTCAGTGATGAAGCCTGCTCTTTAGTGTATGATTGTTGGCAGCTATCTCTCTGGTACTGATACTCCTAGAGTTTAGGCACACTGTTCGGTCATCAAAGCTGCTGGACATGCAGTACGTTAATCATCCTCTGAGGCAAAGCACGTGAGTCCTCTAGGAGGCACTTGAGAGTTTAGGAGAGTGAAGTGCTCTCGCACTAATGAGGCTCATTTGAAATAGCCTTCAGCTGTGAAGCTAGAGGCTACTCACACAGGAGAGAAGCAGACAGATGGGCTGCAGCGGTGATTGCCCCTGTTATGGGTCTCCACAATATTTTAAAGATGGCTTGAATGTGTCAGAGATGCAAAGCCCCTCACCCCCCCCCCCCCCCCCCCGGCGCTAATGGGCGGAATTCTCCCATTTGAAGTGCGGTGGCAGGTGGCTCTGGTGGTGACTGTCCTGCCAACCAGAATGGCAAAATCCCGCTCCGGATTCTGTGCTTGGAACCTATCTTGTGCACGCCACTCTTTAGCAATGGGGTTTGACGCCAACATCATTTCCTGCTGGCGAGACACAAGATTGGAAGGCCTGACAGGACACTGGCGGGCAGCTGTTTTAATGAACCTTCATGAGATGCAAATGGCGATCATTGCGACCTGCCATTGGGAGAATTGCAACATAATTTTACACTGGTGGGTTTCCTACTTTTTGGCTCCTGTCAGATTCTTCGCTCCCAGCTGCCACCACACCTGCCACAAGTGGGGTGGGAGAATTCCACCCAGTAAGTCTGTATTTTTCAAGTGTGAGTTCACAATTATAGCCACAAGCTTCTTTTAGACTTTTCTGTGAGAAACTAATTAATAACTTCAATGATGTTCAGATGTTTTGGTTGCTAGAATGACCTGCCAGTTAATATATTTCTCCCTCTCCAAAGGATGGTGGCTGCAGTTGTCCAGGTGATGTTGCCAAAGCCTTTGGTAAGTTTTCAAATGATTTCTCACATATTTACAGAGCATATATAATCTATTGTATTTGTTTTTGTTACAGTACGTTTTTGGGAGGGAATAATGGGGATCCTAGTATCAACATTGACAATTTGGCAGGTTGCAATTATCAGTAATGGGAAAACAAGAGAAGATAGGTACGTAGAAAAATCAGTGTTTACAGCACGAAAACAGGCCCAACCATTCTTTGATATGAATCCTTCACATGAGGTACCTCGCATCATACTTCATCAAACCGTATCACTATAACTCTATTCCTTTCCCTCTTCATGTACTTACATAGCTTCCCCTTAAATGTCTATTAAAATAGTCGCTCGGTAGTACAGAGATCGAATATTGCTGAAAGAAAAAGAGACGTGCTTTCAAAGAACAATACAGCACAGGAACAGGCCCTTCGGCCCTCCAAGCCTGCGTCGACCATGGTACCAGCCTAAACTAAAAGCGTCTGCACTTATGGAGTTCGTATCCTTCCATTCCCACCCTATTCATATATTTGTCTAGATGTCATGCTGCTATTGTACCTGCTTCCACCATCTCCCAAGGCAGTGCGTTCCATATATTTACCACCCTCTCGTGTAAAAATACCTGCCCAGCACATCTGTTCTAAACTTTTCACTGCGCACTTTAAACCTATGTCCCCTAGTACTTGACTCTCCTATCCTAGGGAAGAGCATCTGACTATCCACTCTGTCCATGCCAATCATAATCTTGCAGACCTCTATCAGGTCATCTCTCAATCTCCGTTGTTCCAGTGAGAACAGACCGCGTTTATCTAACCTCTCCTCATAGTTAATACCCTCCATACCAGGCAACATCCTAGTAAACAGCTTTTGTACCCTCTCCAAAGCATCCATATCCTTCTGGTAGTGTAGCGACCAGAATTGTACACAATATTCCAAATGAGGCCTAACTAAGGTCCTGTACAGCTGCAGCATGACTTGCCAATTTTTATATCAATGCCCCGACCGATGAAGGCCAGCATGCCGTATGCCTTCGTGACCACCTTATCCACATGCATTGCCACTTTCAGTGATCGGTGGACATGCACACCCAGATCTCTCTGCCTGTCAGTACTCACAAGAGTTCTACCATTTATTGTGTAATTCCTACAAGCATTGGACCTTCCAAAGTGCATTAACTCTCACTTCTCCCGATTAAACTCTATCTGCTATTTCTCCGCCCAAGACTCCAACCAGTTTATATCCTGCTGTATCCTCTGACAATCCTTCACTATCCGCAACTCCACCAATTTTTGTGTCGTCTGCGAACTTGCTAATCAAACCAGCTACATTTTCTTCCAAATCATTTATATACATCATGAACAACAAAAGCCCCAGAACTGGTCCCTGTGGAACGTCGCTAGTCACAGCCTTCCATTCAGAAAAGCTCCCTTCTACTGCTACGCTCTGTCTTCTGTATCCAACTTACCAGCTCTCCTCTGATCCCATGTGACTTCACCTTTTGTACCATTCTATACCATGGGCAACACGGTAGCATTGTGGATAGCACAATGGCTTCACAGCTCCAGGGTCCCAGGTTCGATTCCGGCTTGGGTCGCTGTCTGTGCGGAGTCTACACATCCTCCCCGTGTGTGCGTGGGTTTCCTCCGGGTGCTCCGGTTTCCTCCCACAGTCCAAAGATGTGCAGGTTAGGTGGATTGGCCATGATAAATTGCCCTTATTGTCCAAAATTGCCCTTAGTGTTGGGTGGGGTTACTGGGTTATGGGGATAGGGTGGAGGTGTTGACCTTGGGTAGGGTGCTCTTTCCAAGAGCCGGTGCAGACTCGATGGGCCGAATGGCCTCCTTCTACACTGTAAATTCTATGATCTGTGATCTATGATCTATGAGGTACCTTGTCAAAGGCTTTACTGAGTCCATGCTTACAACATCTACTGCCTTACCCTCATCTATCATCTTTGTCACTTCCTCGAAAAACTCGAATCAAATTAATGAGGCACGACCTCCCCTTCACAAAACCATGCTGTCCATTACTAATAAGTCAATTTGTTTCCAAATGTGAGTAAATCCAGAATCTTTTCCAATAATTTCCCTACCACTGCCTTAATGGCTCACCGGCCTATAATTCCTGGATTATTCCTGCTGCCCTTCTTAAACAATGGAACAACATTGGCTACTCTCCAGTCCTCTGGAATTTCACCTGTAGCCCATGAGGATACAAAGGTTATTGTCAAGGCCGCAGCAATTTCCTCCCTTGCCTCCTTTTTCAATCATCAGGCCAGATGCAAGAATGCTAAATGTATTTATTTAAAAAAAATATTTTTATCAAGGTATTTGAAATTTTTTCTAAAAATAACAGACAATGATATCAACATGGTATAATAAACATTTCCCTCCATCCCAATCTTCACACACCCCAACCATGCAACAACAATCCCCTCCCCCCCTTGGAATAGTGCATCTGCTGACATTTTAGCTTCCCCCGAGAAAGTCGACGAACGACTGCCACCTCCGGGTGAACCCGACCATTGACCCTCTTAAGGCGAACTTTATCTTCTCGAGACTGAGAAACCCAGCCATGTCACTAACCCAGGTCTCTACCCTCGGGGGCTTCACATTAACAAGATCCGTCTCCGGGCTACCCGGGAGTCAAAAGGCCAAGACGTCAGTCTCTTTCGCCCCCTGAACTCCTGGCTTTTCCGACACTCCAAAGTTCGCTACCTCCGGACTCAGCACCACCCGTGTTTTTAGCACCGTGGACATTGCCTTAGCAAAACCTTGCCAAAACCCTCGAAGTTTCGGGCATGCCCAAAACATGTGGACATGATTTGCTGGGCTTCCCGCGCACCTCGCACACCTGTCCTCTACCCCGAAAAGACTGTTCATCCTAGCCACTGTCATGTGTGCCCGGTGGATTACCTTAAATTGTATCAGGTTAAGCCTGGCACATGATGAGGAGATATTAACCCTGCTTAGGGCATCCGCCCATAGATCCGCCTCTATCTCTCCTCCTAGCTCGTCCTCCCACTTGCTCTTAAGCGCCTCCACCGGAGTTTCCTCCGCCTCCTAAAGCTCCTGGTAAATATCCGATACCTTCTCCTCTCCCACCCAGGTACTGGAGACTACTCTATCCTGTATCCCCCGCAGTGGCAGCAATGGAAAGGCCGGCACCTGTTTTCTCAGGAAGTCTCGCACCTGCATCCATTCCCTGCTGGCAATTCAAATTTATCTTCCAAGGCTTTCAAGCTGGGAAAGCTCCCGTCTATAAATAGATCCCCCCATCCTTCTAATTCCTGCCCTTTGCCAACTCCAGAACCCACCATCTAGCCTACCTGGTACAAACCTATGATTATTACAAATCGGCGTCCAAACCGATGCTCCCTCCACTCTCTTATATCTCCTCCACTGCCCCCAGATTCCCAAAGTCGCCATCACCATCGGACTTGTGGAGTATCGAGCTGGCGAGAACGGAAGAGGTGCCGTTATCAGTGCTCCCAAACTGGTGTCTTTGCATTACGCCGCCGCCATCTGCTCCCATGCCGACCCCTCCCCCACTACCCACTTCCTAATCGTGGCTATATTATCCGCCCAGTAGTAATTGCAGAAGTTCAGCAGCGCCAACCCACCCTCCCCCCGACTGCGCTCCAGCAACACTTTCTTCACTCGCCGGGTTTTACCCGCCCACACAAAGCCAAAATAACCTTATTCACCCGCTTGAAAAAGGCCTTAGGGATGAAGATGGGGAGGCACTGAAGACAAATAGAAATCTGGGGAGGACCGTCATTTTCACGGTCTGTACCCTCCCCACCAGTGATAGGGGGAGCATGTCCCATCTCTAAAAGTCCCCTTCCATTTGTTCTATCAACCAGGATAGGATTAACTTGTGCATTGCCTTCCATAGGGGCTGGTTTAGCTCACTGGGCTAAATCACTGGCTTTTAAAGCAGACCAAGCAGGCCAGCAACACGGTTCGATTCCCGTACCAGCCTCCCCGGACAGGCGCCGGAATGTGGCCACTAGGGGCTTTTCACAGTAACTTCATTGAAGCCTACTCGTGACAATAAGCGATTTTCATTTTTTCATTCCCGGGCCACCTGGGTTCCATGATATTCAAAGCTCCTCCCTATCATTCCAAGCGGCAGCTCTCCCAGTCTCTTCTCCTGTCCTCTTAAGAATGCCAAATTTCAAAGGGAGAAACAATTTATACTGCATGAGAAAAGGGTGCTGATTTGTTGGCACGTCAACTCTGATTGTCAAGGCATTGTCATGGAGAATACAGCAGGGAAGTATTGTTTCTCATGCTTTCGTTTCATTAAAAAAAAGTTCCTTGTGCCTGCAGAGGACTTACCCCTGTGTATGAATCTATGTATCTTATAGTGAACATTAGTGAACCACATTGAGAGTCCAACGGATAATCTTAAATTGGTTGTTCGTATAATTCTTAACACACTGGAATGTTCAGCAGGCGCTGCCTAATCACTGAATCATACCTAATGTTAGACAATGGGCACTATGGTGAGAATGTTAGATTTCCCTTTCTTATTCTCTATTTCCTTAAAGAGACAAAATGTATTTTACAATACCATCCGCTGTCTTTCTGATGAGTCCTTAAGCCAAGGGCCCATTTGCCCCCCTCTGAATAGATGTAAAAGATTCCATGGCACCATTCAAAGGGAAGGAAAGTTCTCCCAGATGTCCTGGCCAATATTTAACTCTGAACCAGCATCACTGAACCAGATTATACATTCACTATCCAATTGCTGTTTGTGGATCCTTTCCCTTTATTGCTGCAGTGATTGTACTTTGAAAGTACTTCATTTGCTGAAATCACTTGGGGATGCCCAAAGGTTGTTAAATGCCCTAAACACAAATGCAAGTTGTTCTTTCACTAGCAGAACCAGATCATCATTTTGCCCTTCATGTGATATGCCTTTAAATTCACAAGTGGATTAAGAGACTATACTGATGTCTCAGAGTTAGGGGAGAAAGAGAGGAAAGTTGATGAGTCACTATGTAGTCTGATGTATCATTTTGATTTTAACGTATTTCAACTTCCATTTTGTAAAAATTGGAGTAGTGGTGTAAATTTGAGGGGGGAATAAAATTTCAGTATATTGGAGTCATTTGTGGTACTGAAGGAGGCCATGCCGCCCATTGCCACTCAGTCCCATACCAGCCTCCCCGAACAGGCGCCCGAATGTGGCGACTAGGGGCCTTTCACAATAACTTCATTTGAAGCCTACTTGTGACAATAAGCAATTTTCATTTTATTTTCATTTCCATTCTTCCTCATATTTCCTCTGCATCTCTTTCCCAAGACCTTCAATGTATGTTCACATCTCGGAGTACCATCAGCAAACAGGAACAGTTTATCCTGGTTTACCTTGTTTGTCCCTGGAAAAAATTACTTTGAGATAAAACAAAGGGCAGTTTCCAATTTTAGGCTATTTACAGGGCATCATTTAGCAAAAGGTTTTGTTTAACGAAAGGGGGTATTTTATATATTTTTAAAATTCATTCTTGGGAGGTGAGCACTTCTGGCAAAGTTAACACTTGTTGATGTATCCCAGTTGCCCTTGGGAAGGTGGTGAACTGCCTTCTTGAACCGCTGCATGTGGTGTACGTACACCCGGTGCTGTTAGCAAGGGTTTTCAGGATTTTGACCCAACGACATTGAAAGAATGATGATATGGTTGCAAGTCACGAATCCTGTCTGGCTTGGAGTGAAACTTGCAGGTGGTGGTGTTGCCATGCACCTGCTGCCCCTTGTCCTTCTCGATGTTGGGAGATCTTGAGTTTGGAAGCTGCTGTCGAAGGCGAGTTGCTGTAGTGCATCTTATATGTGGTACACACTGGTGCCTCGGTGCACTGATGGTGGAAGGAGTGAATGATGAAGATGGTGGATGGGTGCCAATCATGTGGGCTGCTTTGCCTTGGATGGTGATTTAAGTGTTATTGGGATTGCCCTCATATCCAGGCAAGTGGAAAGCATTCCATCACATTCCTCATGTGACCTGATGGACAGGGAGGGGGGAAATCAGTGGATGTGTTACTCCCTGCAGAATACCCAGCATTTTCCTTATCTTACAGCAACAGCAGTTACAGGGCCGGTCCAGTACAGTTTCTGGTCAATAGTGACTCCCGGGAATTCAACCAGAATCAGTGGGCTCCGAGGAATCCACAGTGTTTTATTGGTCATATGAAGCCTGGGGTTGCTATCCTGCCCAGTGTCCTCCACCACTCATGTAATGTGTCTAGACTTTTTAAATCCATGGCTGTTAATGTTGCTTCTGATGACAAAAAACAGATTGCAAACTGAAAACAATACAGAAAATGAAATGAAATGAAATGAAATGAAAATCACTTATTGTCACGAGTAGGCTTCAATGAAGTTACTGTGAAAAGCCCCTAGTCGCCACATTCCGGCGCCTGTTCGGGGAGGCTGGTACGGGAATTGAACCGTGCTGCTGGCCTGCCCTGGTCTGCTTTAAAAGCCAGCGATTTAGCCCTTTGCTAAACCAGCCCCTAAAATCATACTATAATAAAGATAGAAAATGCTGGCAAACTCAGCAGATCTGACAGCATCTGTGGAGGGAGAAACAGAGTTAACTTTTAGAGTCCGGGTGACTTGGTGTGAGATTGCAAAGAAACTTATTTACCTCGACATAACATTGAAGTGTTCAGAAATCAATTGAGAAAAAAAACTAACAAGTATTTGCACTGACACCTGCATATTGTTTAGGTTTAATATTGCTTTTTTTTGTTGGAGTTTCTATTAGGGGCTTTTGGGCCAAGGTTAGCAATCCTGTCCTCTGAAAATCCGAATGTTTTCAAAGGATCCCCGAAATAAATATACTTCACAATAAAAAAATATAAACAGAGCACAAATGTGGACCAAGCTGAAATAATAAAGGTTCAAATACAATATTCTCACACAATATTCTCAGTATCCAGTAAATGGATTAACTTTAAAAACCTCCTTCGAAATGCCATGACAGACAAGGTGTCATGTAGCCCCAATAGTAACGTCTTGTTCCCTTTCTTATGATAAATTGGACCTAGAATGTCATGCAACCATATTACAGATATTTATAGCCATGAAGGAAGCTACTTGTCCTTTGTCAATGTTAAATCTTTGCTAGAGTAATCCAGCACGGCAGCACAGTGGATAGCATTGTGGCTTCACAGCTCCAGGGTCCCAGGTTCGATTCCCCGCTGGGTCACTGTCTGTGCGGAGTCTGCACGTTCTCCCCGTGTCTGCGTGGGTTTCCTCCGGGTGCTCCGGTTACCTCCCACAGTCCAAAGACGCGCAGATTAGGTGAATTGGCCATGATAAATTGCCCTTAGTGTCCAAAAGCGTTAGGAGGGGTTACTGGGTTACAGGGATAGGGTGGAAGTGGGGGCTTAAGTGGGTCAGTGCAGACTCGATGGGCCGAATGGCCTCCTTCTGCACTGTATGACCTATTAACTAAATCCAGTAGTCAGTTTTTAGGGCAGCACGGTAGCATTGTGGCTAGCACAATCGCTTCACAGCTCCAAGGTCCCAGGTTCAATTCCGGCTTGGGTCACTGTCTGTGCGGAGTCTGCACATCCTCATCGTGTGTGCGTGGGTTTCCTCCGGGTTCTCCGGTTTCCTCCCACAGTCCAAAGATGTGCAAGTTAGGTGGATTGGACATGATAAATTGCCCTTAGTGTCCAAAATTTCCCTTAGTGTTGGGTGGGGTTACTGGGTTATGGGGATAGGGTGGAGGTGTTAACCTTGGGTAGGGTGCTCTTTCCAGGAGCCGCTGCAGACTCGATGGGCCGAATGGCCTCCTTCTGCACTGTAAATTCTATGAAAACTAACCCCACTGTCCATGGTCTCCTACAGCTTTCCATTCTAACAGTTCTCTAAATAAAGACATTCTGTTAACTTTCCACTTCATTCTGAAATTGATTATGCCTTGCTACTGACTCTGCAACTAGAGGAAGCACTCTGTCCATTTTCACTTTCATAAAGCCCTGCATAATATTACTAACCTAGAGGGGGCCATGGTGGCAGTGGTTAGCACTGCTGCCTCATAGCGCCGAGGACCCGGGTTCGATCCCAGCCCCGGGTCACTGTCTGTGTGGAGTTTGCACATTCTCCTCGTGTCTGCGTGGGTCTCACCCCCAGAACCCAAAGATGTGCAGGGTAGGTGGATTGGCCACACTGAATTTCCCCTGAATTGGGAAAAAATAATTGAGTACTCTAAAAAAAAAAAATTTTTTTAATAATATTATGGTGGAGTAAAAAGACCAAGCTTATGGTCATCCTGTACTGATATCTCTTTTTGTGGCTGGGTGTCGATGATGTTTTTAATTGCTCTTGCTCTTTTTAAGGACCTTGGAATGGTTTGCTATGTTAACGGAGCTATGTAACTGCAAATTGTTGTAAAATAGAGGCAACATAAAATGTTGCATTTCAAAAATCATGTGGATAGGAATATCAATGCCCAAAGCTGATTATTTAATGGTACAGAGAATTGTAACAGATCAAAGTTATAGACATTTCACAGCAAAAGTCTTGAAATTTGAATATATCTGGTTTCTGTTGCCACTGGAGGGTGCTGCTGTAAAATAAACCTCAAGGTTTAGTGTCGCATCTTCATCCACTTTTACAGTCGGCCTTGTAAATTAAACACATCATTCCAATTACAGTATGAATAAGAGCATGTTACAAAATATAAGGAGTTAATTGTAAGGGAGCATCTTTAAGGATCATGATGTGACAACACCTTAGCACGCTTACCTTTTGTACCACAAAGAGTGACAGTACAGGAATTTCCAATGTACACATGGCTCTCGGTGTCAGCCAGGGAGAACATTGGGAGCAGTGGGAGGGAAGAAAGTTAATTGGGATGTCAGTATATTTTTTAATTTTAATTTTTTTTCAAATTAAGAGGCAATTTAGCGTGGCCGATCCACCCACCCTGCACATCTTTTTGGGTTGTAGGGTTGAGACAGACACGGGGAAAATGTGCAAATTTCACACAGACAGTGGCCCAGGGCCGGGATTGAACCCGGGTCCTCAGCACCGTGAGGCAGCAGCGCTAACCACTGTGCCGCCCAGGGATGCCAATATATTTTCAGTTCCGTCCAGAGACCTAGATAAAATGAATAGTGGAACATTTTTTTTAAAAAGAACATTTATTAGGTTTGTGGAAACATATTGCTGTGGGGAGTCAGCAAGCATTCCAGTTCACAAGCCCGTTTAATTTTGTTTACTTTTAATAACACACAGCAAAAAGAGAGAGGATGTTCAGAATCTGCAGGGCAGCATAGTTTAAATTACTTGCTCTCGCTATGTGGGCAGCACTGCGAGGCCACATTTATTGCCCAACTCTAATATTTCCGAGATGTGCCGTCACGGTGGTGATGGTGTTTCCACGCGGTGGCGTTAGGTGGGAAATTCCAGGATCTCAACTGGTATTAAACTGTGCTCACCCCAGTCCAACGCCGGCATCTCCACATCATGGTATTAAATCTGAGTGACTCTCTTGCTCTTATTTCAGGTGCCGGAGCTGATTTTGTGATGCTGGGCGGGATGTTCGCAGGACACGACCAGTGTGCTGGAGAGATCATAGAGAAAAATGGTAAAAAGGTGAAACTCTTCTATGGAATGAGCTCTGACACAGCCATGAAGAAGCATGTTGGAGGCGTGGCAGAATACAGGTAATGGGGCTAAGAATATAATTGTAGTGTTAGCAAATCATTGATGTTCCTTGTGATTGTTTTAAGTTTTATTTATGCAGCACCAGCTCCAGTAGCTCTGTACAGAATGACTCTGCAGGGAACGGAGTTCAGAATTCGAGAGCAACAACTGGCTCTGTGATGCACGATCAATTATTGTGAAAGCGAGTTTAGAGAATAACGGAAGGCTTTATTAGACGAGATGCGTTCCCCAGCAGCTCATAAAATAAAATGGCTGCAGCCGGGGATGAACACCTCTTTATACCATCCACTGGGCGGAGCCAGCAGACAGGGATTTACCCATGTATCTCTAACACAGTAATACCTCCAACACAGGTACCGTAATACTGTACAAACGCTCTACCACACTCTCCTTCGCCCTTGACAAATATTACCCACATTCATCTCAGCCAGGACCATATGAATCATTACCTCTGGGACTATCTCCACCTGATGGACATTTGTTTTATGACAAGTTGTAGTTTTAAAACGATTTCCCTCCTTTCCTTCGGACATCAGATGATTTAAAAAAATAACTCGCACATGGAGACTAGACCAGTGTTTGCTACATAGCATGCATCTTTCAGCTCATTAACAGGATGTACACTTGTGCATGGTGTGCATGTAACACTAATTTTATAGAATAAACTTTCACCATAAATTATTATATGGGCCTGAATTTCCTCAGAGTGGCAATGAGCGAAGGATTGCCACTCCGCTCCCAGTTTCCTACTTGAAATCCTGTCTTGCCCAACCTTGCGACTCAGGGCGGGCAAGATCCGGGCAGTGCACTATGTCTCCAGCACCTATTGTCGAGTACAGCTGCAGTAAAGTAGATAGGTTAAAGGTCCAGTGAAGTTGAGAGGTTCTTGACAGGCCAGGGACAAAATTTGAGGGTTGTGGAGGCCAGTGGAGGTGTGGCGATCAGAAGGGGGGTGGGTGAGTGGATAGGCCTTGGAGGGGGCATGGGGGTCAGATCTCAGGACGATAAAGGGATTGGAGGGGTTTGAATCATGGGGATGTGGGAGGTCAGACTTTGGGGGGGGGGGGCAGGGTGAAGGGGTGCTGCTGAGGATCAGGTATCATGCTGCGGGGTATTGGGGGGGGGGGGGGGGAAGGAAAGAGGGAGAGTACTTTTTGAAATATAGGCCAGTGTTGTAGCAGCCAATTTGCTAGAATCAAGGTCCTGCAAACAGCAATGAGGTACTGACCAGATACTCGGCTTTTTGGCATTCAATAATAAATATTGGACAGGAATGAATACTTGCCCTGGATTTTGCTTGAAAGACCTGCACTCTATTAACATTAGGGTGACACGGTGGTTAGCACTGCTGCCTCATGGCGCCAGAGATCTGTGTTCAATTCTAGCCTTGGGTGACTGTGTGGAGTTTGTACATTCTCCTAGTGTTTGTGTGGGCTTCCTCCGGGTGCTCCGATTTCCTCCCACAGTCCAAAGATGTGCAGGTTAGATGGATTGGCCATGCTAAGTTGTCCCTTAGTGTCTAAAAGCGTTAGGTAGGATTAACAGGATCGGGTGGGGTCGTGGGCCTAGATAGGGTGATCTTTCAGAAGGTCAGTGCAGACTCGATGGGCCGAATGGTTTCCTTTTGTACTATAGGGTTTCTATGATAAGAAATAAGACTCAAGCAGGAACACGTTCGCTCATACCAAGAGGCAGTCACATTGGGCATCACAGTATTGCACTTTCCCTGGTGAAATGAAATGAAATGAAAATCGCTTATTGTCACGAGTAGGCTTCAAATGAAGTTACAGTGAAAAGCCCCTAGTTGCCACATTCTGGCGCCTGTTTGGGGAGGCTGGTGCGGGAATTGAAACCGCGCTGCTGGCCAGCCTTGGTCTGCTTTAAAAGCCAGCTATTTAGCCCTGTGCTAAACCAGCCCCTGAAAGCGATTATTTCAAATAATCCGTTCTGCGGAATTTTGGAACTTTGCATCTTTTTGCTTTTAGCTCAACAGCAACTTGTTTTGCTAATCTGCTTCTACCTTCACATCGGAGTGCGGCTGTGTCCACCAGCTCTCGGAGCATGAGTCTCATGCACTCAGTAGCACTGGAGTGGACATGCTGGATCAGTTAAGGCAGACTGTCTGGTACGCTCCATTTCTTATTGTTTAAACAGGTATTCGCAGCCTACCATGGAACTACCATGAATCTTAGAGGCTTGGTTGTTGGGGCAGTGAGCGTTGGACTGGTGGGGTTCTAGCATTAATCTAGAAAGAACCTGTACCATTCCATCTTTCCCATGTCTTCTCATCACTTCACATAACTATTTTCACACCTCTTCCTTTTTAAAAATATTGTCACAGTAGGCTTGCATTAACACCACAATGAAGTTACTGTGAAAAGCCCCTTGTCGGCACATCCGACCCGTTCGGGTACACTGAGGGAGAATTTAGAATGTCCAATTTACCTAACAACATGTTTTTCGGGACTTGTGGGAGGAAACCGGAGTACCCGGAGGAAACCCACGCAGACACGGGGGAACGTGCAGACTCCGCACAGACAGTGACCCAAGCCGGGATTTGAACCTGGGACCCTGGTGCTGTGAAGCAACGGTGCTAACCACTGTGCTACCGTGCCATCCTTTTAATGCATTTTCCATTGCCTCACTCAGATGACCATTGCACCTCTTTTCATCTTTACAACCAATTTGTCAGCTGGCCAGTAAACTCATTGGGAACTTCTGGTGTGGAGCTAAACTCACAGCTAGTTTCTGAATTCTCACAGAAAATCAAAGATTCCAGGCCCACGATTTTCCCAATCAGTGCATATTTATCAGAAATGAAATTAAAATTGCTTATTGTCACAAGTTGCCTTCAAATGAAGTTACTGTGAAAAGCCCCTAGTCACCACATTCAAAGCATCCAAAGGAGGAGTCGGTCCATGATCGCCGCTCTATTAGAAATCAATACCCGTGATTCATGATTTCTGTTATTCTTTGCTTCCTGCTTTGCGTTTGTTCAGAAATATACAGCAGCTCATTTACTTCCCGTAGTCACAAGGGGACAAGCAGGGAAGTGAGAAATAAATCGTGGAGAAAAACTGACACAGCTTCTTTGGAGAACCAAATGCTGTAACATTCTGATTCCAGTTCTATTCCATGTTTACAGTGTTGTGTTCTGTGTTCTTGTCTTGCAAATCTACAGAACTGCTGGTGATTTAGCCAGAACGATGGTTTATTGTTTTTAAACATTAAAAAAAACATTTTATTGAAGCATTTGTAATTTTCAGTTTAACAAATTAACAATCTAAACTGCCTAGCAACCTGACACATGCAACAATATTGCAATAAGATAACCAACTACTCCCCCGCCCTAGCTCCTAACTACCTGTATATTAGAATCTCTGTCTATTATTTTACACTGCCATGCCTCTCATTTTTCTTAAAAAAGTCGATGAACGGCTGCCACCACCGAGCAAACCCCTGAATTGAACCTCTCAAGGTGAACTTAATCTTTTCCAGCCTGAGAAGCCTTGCCATGTCGCTGACCCACACTCCTGACTTTTGAAGCTCCGAGTGCCTCCATCCCAGCAAAATCCATCTCTGGGCCACCAGGGAGGCAAAGGACAAAATATCGGCTTCTCTCCCCGCCCAACCGCGCCCCCCCCCCCCCCCCCCCCCCCCAGCCCCCGGATCCTCCGATAGCCCAAATATTGCCATTTCTTGGAGTCACCCTCCCTTCCAGAACCTCTGCCATGACGTCCGCAAATCCCTGCCAGAATCCCCTCAACTTCGGACACGCCCAGAACATGTGTACGTGGTTCGCCGGGTTACCCCCACACCGCCTGCACCTATCCTCCACTTCCTCAAAAAAACCGACTCATCCGGGCCACAGTCATATGAGCCCTGTGAACCATCTTGAACTAGATCAGGCTAAGCCGGGCACACACAGAGGCTGAAATGACTCTCTTCAAGGCCTTTTCCCATAGTCCGACTTCCAACTCCCCTCCCAACTCCTCCTCACCTCCCCGTTTGGAACCTCTTCCCACTCCATCAATTCCTTGTACATCACCGAAACCCTCCCCTCCCATACCCCCGTTTTTGACATCACCTTATCTTGCAGTTCCCTTAGGGGGAAACGAGGAAAGCTTGGAACCTGCCTCCGGACAAAGTCCCGTACCTGCAGGTACCGAAACCCGTTCCCACCCGGTACTCAAACTCCTCCTCTAATGCCTCCAGGCTCAGGAAGCCTTCCTCAATGAAGATATCCCCAAATCTGTCAATCCCTGCCCGCTGCTACCTCCTAAAGCACCCGTCCAGTCCCCCAAAACAAACCGGTGATTATCACAGATCGGTGACCACACTGATGCCCCCTCCAATCTCATGTGAAAGTCTCCTTTCATTTGCTCAACCACCCTGCCAGATTTAACCTAGGGAGATGACCCCAGTCCCTAGCCATCCAGATACCCAGATACCATTGCCCCCACACCCTCAGGGCTGCCACTACCACTGGGCTTGTGGAGTACCGAGCCAGTGAGAAGGGCAAGGGCGCTGTTAATAAAGCCTCCAAACTCGTACCCTTGCAAGATGTCGCCTCCACTCGCTCCCACACTGACCCCTCCCCCACTACCCACTTCCTAACCATCGATACGTTGGCGGCCCAGTAATAGTTAATAAAGTTCGGAAGGGCCAAGCTCCCCATGCCCCCATTCCAGAAGTACCTTCTTCATCCTCGGGGCCTTACCAGCCCATACAAAACCCAAGATCACCGCGTTCATTTTCCTGAAAAATGCCTTGGGGATAAAAATTGGAAGTCATTGAAAAACAAACAGCAACCTTGGGAGGACTGTCATCTTCACAGTCTGTACCCTCCCCGCCAATGACAGCGGGAGCATGCCCCACCTGCGGAAGTCTCCTTTCATTTGCTCAACCACCCTGCCAGATTTAACCTAGGGAGTTGACCCCAGTCCCTAGCCACCCAGATCCCCAGATACCTAAAATTCCTTCCCACCACTTTAAACGGTAACTCCCTCAGTCTCCTCTCCTGTCCCGTGTCTGGATTACGAATACTTCACTCTTACCCATATTTAACTTTTAGCCTGAGAACCGACCAAATTCTTCCAATATCTCCATAATTCCAGGCATCCCCCCCAACGGGTCTGTTATGTAAAGGAGCAAATCGTCCATGTAGAGCGAGACCCCATGCTCCAGCCGTCCCCTCACTATCCCCCGCCAGACATTTGATGACCTAACGGCTATTGCCAAGGGCTCTATGGCCAGGGAAAACAGTAGTGGGGAGAGTGGACATCCCTGTCTTGTCCCCCTACACAAACTAAAGTATTCTGACCGAACCAGTTGGTCCTTACAGTCGCCACCGGTGCCTGGTACAACAACCGGACCCAATCCACAACTCCCTGCCCGAACTCAAACCTTCCTAGGATATCCCACAAGTACTTCCACTCCAACGATCAAAGGCCTTTTCTGCATCCATGGATACTACCACCTCTACCTCGCTCCCCTCTGCTGGCATCATTGTAGCATTTAGGAGCCGTCTAATGTTGGACTTCTAGTGCCGTCCCTTCACAAATCCCATTTGGTCCTCCCCTGTAACCCCCGGGACACAGTCCTCTATACGTGTGGCCAAGATCTTTGCCAGCAACTTCACATCTACATTCAAAAGAGAGATCGGCCTATACAATCCACAGATCTCTGGATCCTTATCCCACTTCAAAATAAGGGAAATCTAAGCCTGCGATAGCAATGGGGGGGAGCACCCCCATCTCCTTGGACTCATTAAAAACCTTTACCAGGAGCGGCCCCAGCATCTCTGAGAACTTTTTGTAAAACTCGACCGGGTATCCATCAGGTCCCGGAGCCTACCCATTTGCATCGCCCCCAGTCTGTCTCTAATCTCCCCAAGCCCGATTGGGCCTCCCAAGCCTTCCACCAGCTCCTCGTCTACCTTCCAGCCCCTTCCAAGAATTGCTTCATACCCTCCTCCCCAGCTGGGGGTTCCGATTTGTATAGTCTACTATAAAATTCCCGAAACACATCATTCACCCCCTCCAGGTCCACAACTACCTTCCCCCTCATATCCTTTACTTTCCCAATTTCTCTTGCTGCCTCCTGTTTCCTCAGCTGATGCGCCAACATCCTGCTGGCTTTTCCCCATATTCATACACCGCCCCCTTTATCCTCCTCAGCTGTCCCTCCGCCTTGCCCGTGGACAGGAGCCTAAAGTCCATTTGCAGTCTCTGACGCTCCTTCAGGAGCCCCTCATCCGGAGACCCTGTATACCTCCTGTCCACCTGTAAAATTTCATCTACCAGCCTGTCCAACTCTGCCCGTTCCGTCTTCTCCCTATGGCCCGAATCGAGATGAATTCCCCCCTAATAACCACCTTCAGTGCTTCCCCTACCACCCCTGCCGAGATCTCAGCCATATCATTAATCTTTATATATCCCCGAATAGCCTACCTCACCTGCTCACACACCTCATCCTCCGCTAGCAGCCCTACATCTAATCTCCATTGCGGCCGCTGGGCCTTTCCTTTGCTCACTTGCAGGTATACCCAGTGTGGGGCGTGGTCTGACACCACAATTGCTGAGTGTTCAGTATCCACCACCTCCGCCTGCAGAGTTTTGTCCAGCACGAAGAAGTCTATCCTGGAATACTCCTTGTGCACATAGGAGTAGAATGAAAACTCCTTACTCCTTTGCCTCCCGAATCTCCACGGATCCACCCCTCCCCTGCGCTCCATATCCCCTGCAGCTCTTTTGCCATTGCTGACACCTTTCCAGACCTGGGACTCGACCGATCCAGTCTCGGATCCAGGACAGTGTTGAAATCCCCCTACATAATCAGTCGGTGTGAATCCATAGAATCATAGCACTGGCAGTGCAGAAGGATGCTATTCAGCACATCGAGTCTGCACCGGCCCTTACAAAGAGCACCCTACTTAAGCCCACGTATTTACCCTATCCCCATAACCCAGTAACCCCCACTTGACCTTTTTGGACACTAAGGGCAATTTAGCATGGCCAATCCACCTAACCAGCACATCTGTGGACTGTGGGAGGAAATGGGAGCAAATCCCACGCAGACACGGGGAGAACAAGCAGATTCCGCAGACAGCGACCCAGCCGGGAATCGAACCTGGGACCCTGGAGCTGTGAAGCAACTGTGTAAACCACTATGCTACCGTGCTGCCAGGTCAGGAATCGTCCCTAAAACCCTCCGAACAAACTCGACATCATTCCAGTTTGGGGCATCGTTAACCAGCACCATAGCCATTCCCATCCAGCTTCCTGCTAACCATAATAAATCTACCCCCCGGGACTGCTTCTATCTTCCTCACCTCGAATGCGACCTTTTTGTTGACCAGAATTACCAACCCCCTCATTTTAAAGTCCAATCCCGAATGGAACACCTGTCCGACCCATCCCTTCCTCAGTCTAACCTGGTCTCCAACTTCAAGTGCGTCCCCTGCAAAATGGCCACATCCGCTTTCAGTTGCCTCAAGTGTTCGATCACACGGACTTTTTTGACCAGCCCATTCAGTCCATGAACGTTCCATGTGACGAACCTGGGGCGGAATACACCGATAAACGGCGCGATGGCCGGAACCGGCGCCACAAACGGCGTGAATCACTCTGGCGTCGGGCCCCCCCGAAACGGCGCAAATTCTCCGGCCCGGAATGGGCTAGCAGCGGCGTGACGCCATTTGCGACGGCGTCACCCATCACGGACGTGCCGCGTCATTGACGCCGCGCAACGTCACAGCACAAAAGACGCCGCCCCCCGGAGACCCGTCAAGGTGGCTGCCCGCCGAGGTTCCAGGAGCGCAACAACGAGGCGCTCCTGGACTCCGTGGAGCAGAGAAGGGAGGCCCTGTACCCCGGACACGGCCACAGGGTCGCTCAACGCCTCAGCCGGCGCCTGTGGAGGGAGGTAGCAGAGGCCATCAGCGCCGTGGCTGTAACACCAAGGACAGGCACCCAGTGCCACAAGAAGGTCAATGACCTTGTCCGGGCAGCCAGGGTGAGTACCCTCCCCCCACCCCCAGCTCCCTCACCTCCGATGTGCGGCACAGCCCTAGGTACAACTGACATGGCTGCACCCACCCATGCAGCCTGCAGTGGCAGGATGGGTTGCGCATCTCTGCCAACATACACACAACCGCTGGCCGGCATGTATATCTCTGCCTAACACTGTTGCCCTTTATCCCTGCCACCCACCCGCCCCCCACAGGAGAAGCGCGCACACAACAACTGGGAGCGTGAGAGGACCGGAGGGGGCCCAGCTGATGTGAGACCACTAACTGTTCGTGAGGAGAGGGCCCTGGAACTTTCAGGCAGATCTGAGGACCAGGAGGTTGCAGAGGTCGGGGGCGCACCACCAAGTGAGACTCCCCATGGCCTGCTCCCCTTTTCCCCTTCTCCCCTTCCCCCATATGCCCCTTCGCCTAGATCCCCCAGGTCCCCCTTCCCCCAGGTCCCCCTTCCCCCAGATCCCCCCCCCCCAGGTCCCCCGATCCCCACCTGCGTGCCTAACTCTGCATGCTGTATTGTGTATTGCAGGACCAAGCGTCGAGGCACCCGTCCCCACAGATGCCGGCCGCATCCAGGGCGGCCACGGGACAGGGAGAGACTCGGCCCCTCCGGCATACGACGCTCCCAGGACAGCCATGAGACAGGGACAGACCCGGAGCATCCGGGTGCCCCCATCTCGTGCGAGTGCGGCGACGCAGGCGGGCAACACCCAGCGACGAGGGGAGCAGCCACACGCCCCTGTCGCAGCCGAACCAGGACACCCCTACCCCAGGACACCCCTTACCCAGGACACCCCTTACCCAGGACACCCCTTACCCAGGACACCCCTTACCCAGGACACCGACACACAGGGGACAGGTGGACAGGAACCACCATCCCAGGTGACCATGGACTTTGGGTCGGATGAGGAGCACGATACAACGCCACTGCTATCTCCTACACCCTCCACCATCGCAGAGACACTCCCCTCAGTTGGGCACTTTAGCGATGAGGCTTCTGGTACACTCACTGGTGCGCACAACACAGCCGTACCGGTACAGCAGGTGGAGGTAGGAGCTACCGAGGGGCCGGGAGGTTAGAGGGCACCCCGGCGCGAGCAACCATATGCTGCCCAGATGGGTCCCGGGTTCCTGGAGTTACCACACCCACCCATAGACCCGATGCAGTCACGAACCCAGGGATGATCGAAGGGGGTGACAGCCGGCTTGCGGCAGCTGCAGACGCAGATGGGAGCTGGGAGTGGTGTCGGTCATGTATGCCACCCAGGCCGAAACCGCAAGGGTGGTGCCCGCAGTGGAGGCAATGGGGGTGACAGTGTCAGACATGGGGAGCAGTACGCAAGGCCTGGGGCTTTACGTGCAGGCGGTGTCTGTGGCTCAGGACATGGCTGCCCTCTCACAGACAGCCAGGAGCAGATCAGAGGCGCTCAACGCCGTGGCCCAGTCTCAGCAGGCCATGTTGCAGTCCCAGCAGGCCATGGGCCTGTCCCAGCAGGCCATGGGCCTGTCCCAGCAGGCCATGGTGCAGTCCCAGCAGGCCATGGGCCAGTCTCAGCAGGCCATGGGCCAGTCTCAGCAGGCCATGGTGCAGTCCCAGCAGGCCATGGGCCAGTCTCAGCAGGCCATGGCGCAGTCCCAGCAGGCCATGGCGCAGTCCCAGCAGGCCATGGCGCAGTCCCAGCAGGCCATGGCCCAGTCCCAGCTGGCCATGGCCCAGTCCCAGCAGGCCATGGCCCAGTCCCAGCTGGCCGTGGCCCAGTCTCAGCTGGCCATGGCCCAGTCTCAGCTGGCCATGGCCCAGTCTCAGCAGGCCATGGGCCAGTCTCAGCAGGCCATGTTGCAGTCCCAGCAGGCCATGGGCCTGTCCCAGCAGGCCATGGTGCAGTCCCAGCAGGCCATGGCGCAGTCCCAGCAGGCCATGGCGCAGTCCCAGCAGGCCATGGCCCAGTCTCAGCTGGCCATGGCCCAGTCTCAGCTGGCCATGGCCCAGTCTCAGCTGGCCATGGCCCAGTCTCAGCAGGCCATGGCCCAGTCTCAGCAGGCCATGGCGCAGTCCCAGCAGGCCATGGCGCAGTCCCAGCAGGCCATGGCGCAGTCCCAGCAGGCCATGGCGCAGTCCCAGCAGGCCATGGCGCAGTCCCAGCAGGCCATCGCTGAGGGCATCGGCGCCATTGCCCATGTGCTGTCCGGTGTCGCCCAGACACAGACAGGGATGGCCAACTCCCTGAGCTCCATGGCTGCAAACTTGCAGGCCCTTGTTGATACCAGGGCGGGCCTCCAGGACTGGCAGCGCCAGGTGTCAGGGGGGCGTCGGATGGTCAGACCGTTCGCATCCCCGACCCATGGAGAGGCCCGGGGGCCATCGGGCACACCGAGGGAGGAGGAGGTGCTGAGGCCCGTTCCGGGTCCCCCTGTAGGGGAGGTCCCGGAACACCGCGACACCTCGGACTCCCCTACCTCCCTCCGTCCCAGGTGCATCTGGTGGGCAATGGGCAGGACAGGGTGGCAGTTCGCCATCCCAGCCACCCAAGCTGCAGCCTGGCCCATCTAGGCCGGGCCGTCCTAGGAAACGGCCACAAAGTGATCCCGAGTCACAGGGCAGGAATCACAGGAGTCCACCTCCAGTTCTACTGTACCGTCTGGGGAACCACCTAGGCGTAGTCAAAGGGCCCGTAAGGCCAAACAATTAGACACTGAGTAAGTTGGCACGGGTGAGTTATAGGGGCTAGGGCACGTGTATGAACTGTTTGTTATTAAAATCACTTTCACACTTACAGAAGCTGCCTTTGTGCTCTGTCCGATGCGTGCAGGGGTGTGGTGTGAGGTGAGCGCCGGTGTGTGTGTTAGGGGTGATAGAACGTCGGCTCAGGTGATGTGCCCCCCCCTTCCCCCAGGTCACCCTCTCCATCCCCCCGGGCAGATAACGGGGCCGTGCGCTGCAGTATCACGGCCACATGCAGGAACGGTCCAGGTGGAGGGTGTTACTGTGGCCCGGAGCTTATCGCAGAGCGGGTTGTCATCAGCCTCCATGGCCTGCAATAGACACGCCTCCACCGGCGCCCATGTGACCCCTGCCCGTTGTGCCGCAGGTGGATGTGCAGTGGATGGGTGGTGTGCATGCGGGTGGGCGAGGGTGTTTGGTGGTGGGGGATGAGGGTGGTCGGCTGGTGCCGTGGTGTGCAGTCTGTGCCCATGCTCAGCAATTTCCCACGTCCCCCTAGTCAGGGGTGGTAGAGGGGAGGGGGGCCTCGAACATGCCGGGGATGAAAGATTGCGCCAAGACGAATGAGCCATGTACACTGCCCGGGTACCGGGCACAGACGTGCAGGATCATCATGCAGTGATCGGACACCACCTGAATGTTTATGGAATAGGTCCCCTTCCTATTCGTGAACACAGCCCTGTTATCCGCAGGTGGCCGCACGGCGACGTGCATCCCATCGATTGCGCCCTGGACCATGGGAAACCCGGCCACGGCAGCGAAGCCCGCTGCCCGGGCATCCTGGCTGGCCCGGTCCCAGGGAACTGGATGTAGCGGTGCGCAATGGCACATAGAGTGTCTGTCACTGCACCGATGCCTGAGAGATGCCGGACAGGTCCCCACTCGGTGCCTGGAATGACCCCGTGGCATAAACGTTATTGATGGACACGGAGAGAGGGTGTCCTCCTCCAGTGCCACACGGTGCCAGGTGTGCCATCAGGTGGCAGATATGGGTGATGGTTTCCTGGCTCATCCAGAGTCTCCTCCTGCATGCCCGGTCCGTGAGGTCCTGGTACGACGAGCAGGGCCGGTACACACGGGGCCTCATCGGGCGTCTCCATGGCACCACCTCCTCCTCGTGCTCCCCCTTCTCGTCCTGACGTGCAGGCGGCCCTCCAGCGTGGGCGGCTGCCACCTGCCCCTCTGCGGCAGTCTCCCTGCGGGACGCTCCTCCTCCTGCTCCCCCAGGGCAACATGTAGAAGTGCAGCTCCCACCACATCGGACAACATCGCTGGGTAATCACCAAACATAACGGCCTGCAGGGGGTGGGGGATCAGATGACATGTCATCATTGCCCGTACCCCCCCCCCCCGCAGCCAAGTGCCATGGGCGCGACTGTTAGAAGCTGGAACCTGGCCAGGTGGACAACATCCCCAACCCCTCACCAGCACTCGCCCAGCCCCCTCCCCGGCACTCGCCCAACCCCCCCCCCCCCCCCCCCCCCCCCCCCCCCCCCCCCCCTCCCCGGCACTCGCTCTCCCCCCTCCCCAGCACTCGCCTATGCCTCGCCCCGGAACTTGCCCTTTCCTCCTTACCTCTCCACCCCCCCCACTCCACACCCCCCCTCCACACACACACACCCCCCGCACCTCCCTGTCCACACACACACAAACACCCCACGCTCACCCACACACATCCCCTCCCCACCGACTGCGGCCACGCAGTCACTTCTCCTGTGGCCACCCCACGCCGAGACCTACCTCCGCGCTGGCTGGCGTCAACCATTAGAACTGGTTTAATTTACGCCGATGTGACCCGAGGTGGGCAGCGCGATTCACGCCGGGGCATTTTTTGGGGGGGTCGGAGAATTCGGAGGACGGCGGGGTCTGGATTCACGCTGACCCCGGCGATTCTCCGACCCAGCGGGGGGTCGGAGAATCCCGCCCCTGTCCGGGGGCACCCTACCCCACTCCCCTGTCGATCAGCCATAGCCCCTCCTCGGCCAGCCCTTGGCCCATTCCCCGCACCTCACCTGGCCCGCCCTCCGGCAGCTACCGTCATCAACTCTTCTCCTCCACCACCTTAAAAGTCCTCTCCCCGTCAGCAATCTAAACCCCCACCACCCTCCCCCTCCCTAACGTTGGTTTTCAGCTCACCCCCCACTTTGCTTCCGTGAACTAGCCCTCCCAGCTAGCCTGGCAACCCCCGCCCCTGGCGCCTTGCATCCTAACCCCCCACCGGTTCCCCTCTCAAAACAATGGCAAGAAGCAAGAACAAACAAACGAACAATCCCTCCCAAGGCCCGAGCACAAAGGCCCAAGCTCAAAGGCCCACCTCTCCTTCCTTAACAAAGTATCTATTCAGCTAACCCCATATGTTTAGCACACTGGGCTAAATCGCTGGCTTTGAAAGCAGACCAAGGCAGGCCAGCAGCACGGTTCGATTCCCGTAACAGCCTTCCCGAACAGGTGCCGGAATGTGGCGACTAGGGGCTTTTCACAGTAACTTCATTGAAGCCTACTCGTGACAATAAGTGATTTTCATTTCATTTCATTTCATAGAACCGAATGAAAAACGGAAAAAGAAAATATATACACAAAGCCTCAAACATCATTCCGAACATCGCAAATTGAACATTGAAAGTTTTACAAAACATAGCTCATAGCTCAGTTCCTCACAGTCATAGCTCAAGGTTTTCATTCTCCCATCAGCTTATGGTCTATCATAAAGTCCACCACATCCTCCGGCGAGCCAAAGTACAATTCCCGACCCTCATAGGTCACCCATAGACTGGCCGGGTAAAGCAGCCCAAATTTTATTCCTTTTGTATACAGGCCAAAAGGGCAGCGTGATAGCACAGTGGTTAGCACAGTTGATTCACATCTCCAGTGTCCCAGGTTCGATTCCCAGCTGGGTCACTGTCTGTGGGGAGTCTGCACGTTCTCCCCGTGTATGCGCGTGTTTCCTCCGGGTGCTCCGGTTTCCTCCCACAGTCCAAAGATGTGCGGCTTAGGTGGATTGGCCATGCTAAATTGCCCTTTGTGTCCAAAAAGGTTAAGTGGGGGTTACTGGGTTATGGGGATAGGGTAAATACGTGGGTTTGAGTCGGGTGCTGTTTGCAAGGGCCGGTGCAGACTCAATGGGCTGAATAGCCTCCTTCTGACTGTAAATTCTATGATTCTATTACTTGACCTTGTTGAAACTAGCCCTCCTCTTTGTGAGTTCTGCTCCCAAGTCCTGGTACACCCGGATCTCAACATCTTCCCACATACACAGCCTCGTCTGCCTGGCCCATCTCATAATACGTCCCTTGTCTAGGAACCTATGCAGTCGTACCACCATTGCCCTGGGAGGGCTACGCCCTTGGGGGTTATGCATAAGTGCCATGTGGGCCCGGTCTACCTCCAATGGCTTGTCGAATGCACCTTTCCCCATCAGCTTCTCCAGCATCTTCCCCACCTACACACCAGCACCCAATTCTTCTTTCCTCTCCGGAACACCCATGATCCAGATGCTCTGCCTCCGAGAATGGTTCTCCAGGTCCTTCACCTTCTCCATCAATCGCTTCTATTAGTCCTGCAGCATCCCGATCTCCGCTGCCATCGAGGTTGACTGCTCCTCATGCTCCCCTGCCTGCTCCTCCAACCTCTGGATTGCCTGTCCTTGGGTCGTCAGTCTCGCCTCATGCGGTCAACTACCGCCCTAATCGAGTCCACCGCCCGGGCCAGATCCTCTGCACACTCCTTACGTTGTTGGGAGAACTTCTCATTCAAGAAGCTCACCCACTGAGCTGGCTGGGCCAAACCTTGCGCATTCACCACTGCCACACGCGAGATCTGGTCCTCACTCACCACCAACTTCTGATTCTTCCCTTTCCGATTTTTCCTGGGGCGCAGCTCCATAAACTAGGAGTCCCCTCCTTCTATTCCTGCTTCTACATCCCTACTCCTAAAAATTCCTACAACAATTCATTGCAAAAGCCACAAAAAGACCACCATGAGCAGGAGTTGCCAAATGTGCAACCTTTCACTCCATAGCTGCCCCTGGAAGTCCAAAACGATGATTTATTCATGTACACATGGTAAGGTAATGATCAGAATCTTATACAGACCAAGTTATTACAGAGTTAAATTCGAGTCTTGGAACTACCCTTGTGTGTGACTGTCCTCGTGTACGCCTTACAACTTTCTGCTGATAGCCCGATGACACCTGACTGATTTCTGACGGCACCTGCTGGTGGGAGGTCACACGGCTGAGTACATGTAATATTATCTACAGGCATATCACCACATACAGGACAAGAAGAGGGGTTTAGGATGAAGTTAAAAGCACTATCAAAAGAGCTGGCATAGACACGATAGATCAGGTGGTTTCCTGATGTATTGTGATTCTGACTAAGGGAGCATGTCACCTGTCCTCTACAGATGCTGATGGGGGGTCTTGCGGTGCATTTCCAGCATTTCCTTTTTTTAAATTGAACATTCCTTTTTTCTTTCAGCTTCTAAAAATCAATGTTTGAAACATGACAAGTGTCTGTGCAACCAGACAACATTTCATTTACATACTTCTCACAAGAAGTCGATCAGCATTTTCCTTGGTTTGAACGTTGGTGTGTCAATTCTCTGGTGCACAGAATAACAAAAACAAGGGGAAAATGCTGAAAATACGCAGGAGATCAGTCAGCATCTAAGAAGCAAAAAGTGCCTTTTGTGAGTGTAGGGTGGTGGGACTAGTGGCTGCCATCACCCAATGATCAATCATTTTGATGTTGGCCATTGACCATCATGAAGACAGCGATGCCAATGGAAAAAACCTCTGGAAAATATTTCACATATTAAAACTTTTACTGTACCAAACCAACTAAAATCACCATAGCTCAAACATTAATTAACAGCCGAAGGATACACCCTGACAGCAGATTTCCTGGAGGAGTAACTGCAAGCAGCAGCAGATATTTCAAAGAGCTAAATTTCACTTTAAATACTCAATGCAACAAATAGTTACAAGCACACTCATTACATCCACACATGTGGGATCACGTACAATCAACCAGTCTTTCCAAATCTGCCTCCATTTGATAGAATTTCTTACTTCCCATCCAATTGTTTTGGCTCAAGTTGCATTCACCAGCACCACATGCCATTGGAAATTTAGGATGCTGTTACGACAGACAAGACACTTGGATCACAACAGTCCTTATGGTACAGAATCCCTGGAGACTCCTTTCTTTGACTGTTTTACAAAGTCTGGTGGACTATTCTCCCCACTTCAATAGCAGCAATACAATAGGTATTTCACTCTCCCTGCCTTCAGTGTTTTCTCCTTTCTAATTGTGAGTTTCACCTAATTTCTGGAAGACCTGCTTCAACACCAGGACTTGTTTCAAGAATGTCAAACAGAAAACTCTCCATTCGGAGAGAGCCTAATGTGTTTTTGCATGAACATAGAACATACAGTGCAGAAGGAGGCCATTCAGCCCATCGAGTCTGCACTGACCCACTTAAACCCTCACTTCCATCCTATGCCTGTAACCCAATAACCCCTCCTAACCTTTTTGGTCACTAAGGGCAATTTAGCATGGCCAATCCACCTAACCTGCACGTCTTTGGACTGTGGGAGGAAACCGGAGCACCCAGAGGAAACCCACGCAGACACGGGGAGAACGTGCAGACTCTGCATGTCTCAGTATTCTCAGTCTTCTGAACTGCCAAAATAAAAAAAAGATTGAAGCGCAACCCCACTGCTATTAGCTTTCTGTTTACCCATTGCTTCTTACCTCTTCATCCCCATGGCAAATCCAGGTCATATGGACTTTTCCTGGAGCCTAGTAATGTCAAAACGGGAAAACCAATTAACCCACTTTCAAAATTCCCCCAGGCATTTTCTTCTTAAAGGGACATCACACAAATGAAAACACAGGCTTTTCTAAGTACATGGGCTATTACACTTTACAGATGCAGACTGGCCTACTTTGTATTTCAGACACCCAGTTTTTCCTGGTTTAAAAATGGTAGAGGAACCTTTGATGGCTAAAACTGTTTTTCCTTACTTCTGGTGGCAGCCATGGGGTGAGCAGTCGCATTGGTGGCTTCCGCTTGAGGTAGATTTTTTTTGGTCCTTCCGCACCCGAATTGTGTTGTGTTTGAGGGCAAAAGGTTCAGGAGTGCCCAGGGAATGTAATACTGTACTCCTCTTGTGGGGCTGGTGCATGGCTCATCGGACAAGGAGTGGCACGAGGAAGAGAGAGCAACTGGAGCAAGAAAGTTTTCATGGTGCGACACATGAGAAGATGGCAGAGAGCAAGGGGCCAGGGCTGTCCACCTTGATGTCGACAGAGCAGCAGCTGAAATTCCTAAATGGCAAATTTCAGCAGCAGAGGAGGGGGGCCTCAAGAGGATTTGGCCAAGGAGGCGGAGCTGCTTAGGGCGGTGATCAAGCGACTGGAGCAGAGGCAGGAGGCTCTGGGCCTGATGATTCAAAAGGTGGAGGAGTCGGTGTTGGGGCTTGAGGATCGGTTGACCTCGTTGGAGGCGGAGATGGGGCTGGTGTTGAGCAGCCAGAAAGGGCTAAGGGAGAAGCTGTAGGACCTTGAGAACCGCTTCAGGATACAGAATCTGCGGATTGTGGGATGCAAGAAGGCATGGAAGGTGCGGTGACCACAAAGTATGTAGTGAGCATGTTGGAGAAGCTGCTGGTGGAGGGGGTCTTTGATCAGCCCTCGAGGTGGATCAAATCATGCACACAGGGCGCTGAGGAGGTGGCCACAGATGGGGGAGCTGCCAATGGCGATGGTGGTGAGGCTGCATCGCCTCTTGGATAAGGAGGCGATCCTGTTGTGGGCAAGACGGACCAACAAGTGATCTTGGGAGGGGAGTGAACTTCGGATTTACTAGGACCTAGGATTTGGATTTGGCCAAGCGGAGGGTAGGGTATAATTGGATAAAGGCCACCTTCTACAAGAAGAGGGTGAAGTTAGGGGTTTTCTACCCCACTCACTTGTGGGTGACACATCAAAAGCAAGAATTTTATTTTGACTCGCCGGTTAGGTGATGGATTTTATGAGAGACCATGGACTGGGAAGAGTGTGAGGACATTGATCTTTGGAGAGGAGTTCTGTGTAAAATGTGGGGTATATTAGGTGGATGGATTGGGGAAGGCGTGGCACATGGTGCAGTGGTTAGCACTGGGACTATGGCACTAAGGACCTGGGTTCGAATCCCAGCCATAATTGGGTACTTTAAATTTAAAAATAAAATCTCCCTCTGTGTACCCGAACAGGCGCAGGAATGTGGCCACTAGGGGCTTTTCACAGTAAATTCATTGCAGTGTTAATGTAAGCCTACTTGTGAAAATAAAAAGATTATTATTATAGGGGAGTGGTAATGGTGAGTGTGCCTTGTGGTTTTCTTTGTTTGTTAAGGATGGGGGGGAGGGGGGGTTGGAGATGTGCTTGGTCTTTGTTTGGGGGATTGCTGACATGGGTGTGGTTGGTGTGGCGCAGTTGGGAAGGGAGAGATGGAGGTGGACATCTTGGGGTGGGGTGTTGGTATTGGGGAGGTTGGGCCAGTTGTTTCTGTTCATGTGGATGTTTGGTCTGATGTTTTCATATATAATATATATAAGTGTAAAATGCAGTGAATGAAAATATTTAACAAAAACTTTTTCCTATCTTCAGGAAATCTGCTTTCAGTCATCACATTATCGAAAATACGCTGAGTCACAGTGTTGAATGAGACAATGAGAAAAATTCATAAACCTTGTGGAAAAAATACCAAGTCAAAAAATCCCCAGCATTCAGCTTGTATAAAATGATAGTAAATTCAGCTGGAGGAATGCTCACAGCCACAGAACAGATTTGGAAGTGTATTTTCTGTCCTCGGGGATAATACGTTTCTCTTAAAACTGCAAAATACTATGCATGCTGTATAGCTAAAATAAAAAGAGTAAATGCTGGAAATAATTCAGGAGCTCTGGCAGCATCTGTGGAGAGATGCATCTTTAGCAGCTAGGCCCGCGGCGGAGTGGCTCCCGCTCCGCCGATGGCGCCAAAACTGGCGGCAACGGCCTTTGGTGCTACGCCACCCGGCGTCGGGGCTGGCCGAAAGGCCTTCGCCGGTCTGCGCATGCGTGGAGCATCAGCGGCCGCTGACGTCACCACTGGCGCATGCGAGGTGGAGGGGGTCTCTTCCGCCTCCGCCATGGTGGAGGCCGTGGCGGTGGTGGAAGAAAAAGAGTGCCCCCTCGGCACTGGCCCGCCCGCCGATCGGTGGGCCCCAATCGCGGGCCAGGCCACCGTGGGGGCACCCCCTGGGGTCCGATCACTCTGCGCCCCCCCGGGGGCCCGCTCGCGCTGCCTATCCCGTCGGCAGAGGTGGTTTAAACCACGTCGGCGGGATTGGCCTGTCAGTGGCGGGACTTCGGCCAGAGAATCGCCGCCGGGGGGGGGGGCATGATTCCCACTCCCGCCGAGTCCCGGGTGGTGGAGAATTCCAGCCACGGCGGGGGCCGGATTTACGCTGGCCCCGGGCGATTCCCCAACCCTGCGGGGGGTCGGAGACTTCCGCCCACAGTTAACATTTCAGATCTGTGACCTTCCATCAAAACTGGGAAAAGTTAGAGATTTAATAGGTTTTCAACAAAAGTGAAAGGTGGTGGGGCTGGGAACAATACAAAACGGGAGATCTGTGACAGGGTTGAGGGCAGGAGAGAGCAAATGACAAAGTGCCAAATACAAAAGGAAGTAGTAATGGGACAAGTAGGAAACAAAAGATGTGTCCAGAGGAGGTGTGAATGGCAGGATCATGAATAACTACAATCAAAAAGGAAAGGAAAAATAAATGAGAGGATAAAACAAATGAGCAAACAGAAAGGGTGCAAAGCTAGGGGAGGAAGTTATGATGTAAAAGTGTTGAACTCAGCGTTGTATCCAGAAGGTGTGAAGTCCCTGATTGGAAGATGAGGGGCTGTTTCTCGGGATTGTGTAAAGCTTCAGACAAACATTGCATGAGGACAAGAACAGAATTATGTCACGTGAGAGCGAAGTGGAGAATTAAAACGACAGGCAGCTAGAATCAGGTTCATTCTTGCAGACTGCACCGAGGTGTTCAGCAAAGGATTCACCTGCTCTGTGTTTGGCCTCCCCAATGTAGCGGCACTGCATCATCAGCAGTGAAAACTATATACTGAATTGAAAAGAGTACAAGTAAATCCCTGTTTCACTTGGAAGAAGTGCATGGGGCCTTGAATGATGAGCAGGGAGGAAGTAAAAGGGCAGGTGTTGCATCTCCTGTTTGTATGGATAGATGCTGTAGGAAGGGGGGCGGGTAGACCAGGATGTCACAGAGGGAATGGTTCCTTCCGAATGCTGAAAGGGGAGGGGAAGATGTGTTTGGTGGTGGCATCATATTGGAGGTGATGGCAATGGCAGAGGATTATCTGTTGATACAGAGGCCAGTGGGTTGAAAGGTGAGGCTAAGGGAAATACGACCATGGTTCTTTGAATAGTTCTTTGAAAATTAATTTCTCACCCAAAGAGATGACATCTCTAACGGGTAACATTCCCCCAGAATGAGTACAATAAATACATAACAAAAAGGTACGATTAGGAAGAATAGGGTCAGAGGAAAGGAGGATCTGGAGGCGTGTTGGTACATAAAAGTTGTTGAATCGTGGGATCCTTCATGAATTGAGGGCAGGAGAGAGCAAATGACAAAGTGCCAAATACAAAAGGAAGTAGTAATGGGACAAGTAGGAAACAAAAGATGTGTCCAGAGTGGAGCAGCTCAGCTTTGAAGTAGCATTAGTCAGTACTGCTGAAAATGTATTGCTCAGGATATCCTCATGGATCCTGATGAAACCTGCTTTTTTGTGGGATATGCAGAACAATCATTGCTCAAGTCCTACCTCTTCCTTCGCCTCTTTTTCCAGTACCGTACATTACTGAATACATTATTGCCACCTCCTGCCTGAACTGGAAAGTTTCATCAACTTTGCCTCCAATTTTTACCCTTTTATCTTCACAAGATCTGTCTCCTTCTCTTGCCTTCCTTAACTTCTCTGTCTGCATTTCAGGCAATAGGCTAGTAACCAATATTCACTAGAAGCCCATTGACTCTCACAACTACCTTGACGACACTTTCTCATACCCCTCTTCTTGGAAGGGCATCATTCCATTTTCTCATCTCTGTTGCATCTATTCTGACAATCAACCTTCCATACTAGTACTTCCATATCCCTCTTTTCTCACTGTGGTTGGCAGAACCCTTGAACAGTCCGGCCCATTTCCAGAACTATTGCTCTCACCTCTTTCCCTCCTTCCCAAAACCATGATGGGATTTGCATTATTCTCAGCTTCCACCCCACCCGCCTTCATATTCAACAGATCCTCCTCGGTCATTTCTGCCACCTTCAACCGTCTACCAATGCAGAGACACTCGCTTTGGTGGGTGACATTAGTGGACAGACCACTGGGGCACAATCTAGTGAGCACCACATCAGTTCACATCAGGTGGAGGCAGGAACATCGAAGGGAGACAGCAGTTGGAGGTCTACTGGAACCCAGGATTCAGCAGCGTTCCAGTCAGATGCCGAACCTCCGGACAAGGTTCTGTCAGGGTTGATGCAGATGATAGCACAAACCATGACATCCAGGAGGGGCACTAAGGCCAACACCCATAGGGTGGTGACCGCAGTGGAAAGCTTGGAGCACGACGGCAGCCTCTTGAGTGGTGCTGCCCAAGGAATGGCTCAGTCTGTGACGACCATGGCTGAGGGTCTCAACATCATGTCCCAGTCATTGAGGGACGTGTCCCAGAAACAGATGGGCATTGCTGCGGCACTCCCGTGGCCCAGTCACTGAGTATCGCTGAGGGCATCGGCACCATGGTGTAGACAATGGGGAGCCGTCAGGACTGGCATAGCCAGATGACTCAGAGGCCTCTGTAGCTCACTCCGTAGCTGTCCCTCTGTCCCATGGAGACCCCCAGGGCCCTCTGGGTACTGTCAGGGAGGAGGAAGTGCTGGAGGCCAACCCGGGTCTTTCCACCAAGGAGATGTCGGCTGTCTCCAGTTCCCCCGGTTCCCCCCGCCTCCCCCTGCTGACATCACATCTCAAGGGCAGCAGGCGAACAGGGTGGCATGGTGACGCCTGTGGCACCAGTAAGTCCGGGGCCCTCTGGCTTCAGGCCCTCCAGAGGACGTCCGCCAAGGGCATCAAGGCCATAAGGCAATGGAGGGGAAAAGGAGGGAGATGGGGGAAGAGAGGGGAAATGGGGAGAGGGGTTGAGCTGATGGCTATACCATGTCCTATGTGAATCTGGTGAGGATGAGGGCCTCCCTGGCCCTCCGGGTGTGTCAGACCCTGTCCGCTCCGGCTCCTTCTGTGGCTCCTCCCTGGGCTCATCCTACAGACCCTCCAAGTCGCCTCCACCTCAGATGAGGCCTCATCTTTTTCCTCCTTCAGCATGTGGCTCTGCTGATGTGCCAGGTTGTGGGGTGTACAGCAGACCACCAAAAGGGGGAGATCCCCGGGGGGGGGGGGGGGGGGGGGTGGTGTACTGCAGGGCACCACCAGAGTGGTCCAGGCTTCGGTACTGCATTTTGAGCAGTCTGATGGACCGCTCAAAGACAGCACGAGTGGCAGCATGGGCCGCATTGTATCGGGTCTCCGCTTCAGTCTCAGGCCTCCGCAACCAGCATCATCAGCCAGGATCTCAGCGGTTACCCCTAGTCCCCCAAGAGCCAACCCGTGCCACTAGCAACGCAAAGGCAGCCTCTGCAGGATCCACACCAGCAACATTTTTAATCTGGAAGGAATTGGAGAAGGAGAGGGACCAACAATCAGTTAGGGCTTCCACCTCGGGACCCTCAAATCCCCCAAGCCCCCTTACCATGACTGTCTCACCCTCAGAGTGCCATTCAGCAAGCCAGTTGTCCTGGCAAACCTTGCCTAGCACACTCACACCCCCAGCCACATCAGGAGCCCCTAGACACCAGACCTTTGCCGGGAACATTAGGGAGGCTATGCTCAGGTCCTCTCCCCTGATCCACACACTGGCCTGTTGGCCATGACAGTATCCCCAACACTAAAGGCCTGCTCTTTAGTGTTTGATTGAAGGTAGCTGCCTCTATGGTGTTGACGCTCCTCGAGTTCAGGCACACTATTCAGGCTTCAAACATTGCTTGAGATGTACTAATCATCCTCTGAGACATGGCACATATACCCTGGAGTGGTCCAGAACTTTGTCCACCCAAAGATCACGCCTAGTGAGGTCAAGATCCAGATTGTGACATCTCACAAGGTTCAGATGAATCTCATGAGACATCTCAAGAGTCGCGAATCTCGTGAGAGGCCACACATGAGATCCAATGGCCTCGTTGCGTCACCAAGTCGGGTGCCATGATGCCGGTAAATCGCGCCCAATATTCCAGTACTTGTAGCAAGATTTCCTTATTCTTGTATTCCAGTACTCTTACAGTAAAGTGCAGCATACCATTTGCCTTCCTACTTGCTTTCTGAAACCGCGGGCACGATTCTCCGCTCCCCACGCCGGGTGGGAGAATCGCGGGAGGGACAGGCGACCCATTTCACGTCCCCATGGCGCCCCCCGCGATTCTCACGGTGACCGGCAATTCTCCGACCCGGATGAGCCGAGTGGCCTGCCGTTCGCGACCGGTTCACGACAGCGGTAACCACACCTGGTCGCTGCCGTCGTGAACATGGGCGCCAAAGGCCCGTTTGAAGCTTGTGGGGGGTGGAGAGGGGAGTGAGCACCACGGCCGCGCTCAGGAGGGGACTGGCCCACGATAGGTGCCGGCCCTCCAGCGATTCTCCCACCCGGTGTGGGGAGCGGAGAATCGCGCCCGCGGTTTCAGAAAGCAAGTAGCCAAGAATTTGTTCTGGGCTTGCATGGGAATTCTTCAAATTTCCCGGCTAGCAGACAACCGGAGACTTCTTATCTTCTTTTCCGGTCCCTTGGAAACACTGTGGACAATCCTTTCCTTGATTATAAATCGCCTTCATAGGTATCCGCACCCTCTGGAGGAGTTGCACAAAGATGTACAACTTTCCTGGCTGCCGACACAGGCAGTGCTGTAATGTTTACTGTGATTCTCTGGGTATGCCTGCAGTTCTTGACATGTCCTGGCTTGCCACATTGAGACCAGACGGGGCATGGCCCTGTTGGTAATTCTCCAGACCCTTTTAAAAGTGGCGAGTGGTTTGCCTGGTCACTTCAACTATCCTTTTCCTTAGGATCTACGTCTGTCCCTTTTATCTCTCTGATCCAGGTCTGTGGTTGAGCAATTTGAGAGTCAGTCAGTTTGAGAGTCAGTCATAACTGCAACAGCCTGGGGCAGCACGGTGGTGCAGTGGTTAGCACTGCTGCCTCACGGCACCAGGGACCCAGGTTTGATCCTGGCCCCGGGTCACTATCCGTGTGGAGTTTGCATATTCTCCCTGTGTCTGCGTGAGTCTCACACCCACAGGGTACAGGGTAAGTGGATTGGCCACGCTAAATTGCCCCAAAGGGGGCGGTGTTGCACTGTTAGTAAGGAATGAAGTTAAATCGATAGCAAGGAGCGTATAGGATCAGAAGGCAAACAATCACTGTGGGTAGTGTTGAGGAATCACAAAGGTAAAAGACCCTGACGGGAGTTATCTATAGGCCCCCTAGCAGTAGTCAGGATGTGAGGCATGTAAAAAAGGCAATATCACAATAATCATGGGGGACTTCAATATGCAGGTGGACTGGGAAATCAGATTAGTAGTGGATCCCAAGAAATAGAATTTGTGGAATGTTTAAGAGATGGTTTTTTGGAGCAACTTGTGGCAGAGCCCACTAGGGAACAGGCAATTCTGGATTTGGTGATGTGTAATGAGGCAGACTTGATTAGGGAACTTAAAGTGAAGGAACCGTTAGGGAGCAGTGATCTCAACATGATAGAATTTACCCTGCAGTTTGAGATGGAGAACTTGGAATCAGATGTAAAAGGTATTACAATTAAATAAGGGTAACGATAAAGACATGAGGGAGGAGCTGGCCGAGTTGATTGGAAAAGGAGCCTAGCAAGGAAGACAGTGGAATATCAATGGCAGAAGTTTTTGGAGGTTATTCGGGAGGCACAGCAGAAATTCATCCCAAGTAGGAGGAAACATGCTAAGGGGAGGACAAGGCATCCATGGTTGACGAGGGAAGTCAAGGACAGCATAAAAGCAAAAGAAAAAGCATACAAAGTGGTAAGGAATAGTGAGGAGCCAGAGGATTGGGAAGCTTTTAAAAGCAAGCAGAGGACAACTAAAAAAGCAATAAGGGGGAGAAGATGAAATGAGTGCAAGCTAGCTAGTAATATAAAAGAAGATAGGAAGAGTATTTTTCAAACATATGAAAGGTAAGGGAGAGGCAAAAATAGACATTTGACCACTGGAAAACGTGGCTGGAGAAGTAATAATAGAAAACAAAGAAATGGCAGACGAACTGAATAGTTACTTTGCATCAGTCTTCACGGTGGAAGACACCAGTAGGATGGCAGAGCTCCAGGAGAATCAGGAGGCAGAGGTGAGTGCAGTGGCCATCACTAAGGAGAAGTTCTGGGGAAACAAAGTTCTGAAGGTGGATAAGTCACCTGGACCGGATGGACTACACCCCGGGGTTCGAAAAGAGATTAGCTGAGGAAATTGTGGAGGCACTGGTGGTGATCTTTCAGGAATTACTGGAGTGGAAAGGTCCCAGAGGACTGGAAACTTACTAATGTGACACCACTGTTTAAGAAGGGAGGGAGGCAGAAGACAGGAAATTATAGGCCGGTTAACCTGACTTCGGTCATTGGTAAGATTTTAGAGTCTGTTATTAAAGATGAGATCGCGGAGTACTTGGAAGTGCATGGTAAAATAGGACTGAGTCAGCACGGCTTTGTCAAGGGGAGGTCATGTCTGACAAATCTGTTAGAGTTCTTTGAGAAGTGAACAAGGAAGTTAGACAAGGAGAACCAGTGGACGTAATTTATTTAGATTTCCAGAAGGCTTTTGACAAGGTGCCGCATAGGAGATTAAGAGGACGTTAAGAGCCCATGGTTTTAAGGGTAAGATCCTGGCATGGATAGAGGACTGACTGACTATCAGAAGGCAGAGAATGGGGTTAAAGGGGTCTTTTTCAGGATGGCAGCCGGTGACTGATGGTGTGCCTCAGGGGTCTGTGCTGGGACCACAACTTTTCACAATTACATCAATGATCAGGAAGAAGGAACTGAAGGCACTGTTGCTAAGTTTGCAGATGATACAAAGATCTGCAGAGGGGCAGGTAGTATCGAGGAAGCAGGAAGGCTGCAGAAGGATTTGACAGGCTAGGAGAGAGGGTAATGAAGTGGCAGATGAACTACAATGTGGAAAAGTGTGAGGTTATGCACTTTGGAAGGAGGAATTTAGGCATAGATTATTTTCTAAATGGGGAAATGCTTAGGAAACCAGGAGCACAAAGGGATTTGGGAGTCCTTGTTCATGATTCTCTTAAGGCCAACTTGCAGGTTCAGTCGGCAGTTAGGAAGGCAGCTGCAAAGTTAGCATTCATGTCGAGAGGGCTAGAATAAAAGACCAGGGATGTACTTCTCAGGCTGTATAAGGGTCTGTTCAGACCCCATTTGGAGTATTGGGAGCAGTTTTGAGCCCCGTTTCTAAGGAAAGATGTGGTGACCTTAGAAAGGGTCCAGAGGAGGTTCACAAGAATGGTCCCGGAATGAACAGCTTGTCGTGTGAGGAACGGTTGAGGATGCTGGGTCTGTACTTGGAGTTCAGAAGGATGACGGGGGATCTTATTGAAACTTGCAGGTTACTGCGAGGCCTGGATAAAGTGGACATGGAGAGGATGTTTCCATTTGTAGGGAAAACTAGAACCAGAGGACACAATCTCAGACTAACAGAGATGAGGAGGAATTTCTTCAGCCAGATGGTGGTGTATCTGTGGAACTCTTTGCCGCAGAAGGCTGTGGAGGCCAATTCACTGAGTGTCTTTAAGACGGAGATAGATAGGTTCTTTATTAATAAGGGGATCAGGGGTTATGAGGAGAAGGCAGGAGAATGCGGATGAGAAAAATATCAGCCATGATTGAGTGGTGGAGACTTCCGGTGGCGTGGGCGAGCAGGGCGGCCGCCACAGTAAGAAAATCTCCTGCCGGTGGCCACAATTTGCGGCGTCTTCGGGGATTTCCCCGAGTCATCATTCACCTCACAGAGGAATTTACAGCTCATAGAATTTACAGTGAAGGAGGCCATTTGGCCCATCGAGTCTGCACCGGCTCTTGGAAAGAGCGCCCTACCCAAGCCCACACCACCCTATCCCTATAACCCAGTAACCCCACCCAACACTAAGGGCAATTTTGGACACTAGGGGCAATTTAGCATAGCCAATCCACCTAACCAGCACATCTTTGGACACACCCGCCCCCTCCCCCCCAACTATCGTCGGCCTTTGGGGCCGTCACGGGCAGCTAGCGGGGCCGGTTTAAAAACCGGCGAAGAACCCCACGCGGGTGTCAGGCGGCGGGGGCTGAGGCGCTGGCCCAGCGCTGCGTGGAGTTCGGAACAGCGGGGGCAGAGCTACAAGGAGGCCGAGGTGGCAGGCCCGAGGCCAGGGCACGATGTAGGGAGGGTGTCCCACATCGGATGGCTCGCACCTAGGATGAAGAAAGAATGCTGAAGTCCTGTCCCAGGGGAGCTCTGGGGGAATGTAGAGGAGAAAGAAGGTTTAAAGAAGTTGGGTGAAAGTTTTTTTTTTTCTCCCCTTTTTAAAAAAAAATAATAATTCAGATTGATGAAGGACAGGAGGGTGAAAGGGGAGAGAAGAGAAAGGAAAGAAAAGACAATAAGCCGCTAAAGGATGCAAAGAGCAGCGTCGAAGGAAGGCGGAAACGCAGGTTCGCCACTGAATGAGAAGACGAGCAAAAGTGCTGACAGGATGGCAGAAGCCGATCCGCAAGGCGGGGCCACACTACTTACGGTGGAGAAGATGACCAAGGTGATGGCGGTGGAGTTGGAAAAACAATTTGCGAGGCACATGGAGGCCTTGAGGAAGGAGACGGCGATCGCATTGAAGTCATTGGTGGAGGAGGCAATCGCCCCGGTGAGGGTAGCGGTGGCAAAAGCATCGGCCGAGGTGAGAGAGCAGGGCCAGAAGATGAAGGAAGTGGAGGAGGCCGTGTACGAACTAGACCGAGCTCATCGGTCATCAAGGCCGAAGCCCAAAGTGAATGAGCTGCCAAGAGCAGTAATTATCTGTTTCCATAAGTTCTGCATGAAGGAGAAGGTATTAAGCTGGGTGAAGCAGAAGCGTGAGGAGCTGTGGGATGGTTCTGCGGTTCGGATCTACCAGGACTTGACAGTGGAGTTGGCAAAAAGACGAGCGCCGTTTGGGCGAGTGAAGGCGGCGTTGTACAAGAAGGGGCTGCTATTTGGTATGGTGTACCCGGCAAAGTTGAGGGTAACGGAAAACGTCAAAGACTTTTATTTTGAGACAGCGGAGGTGGCTGAGGCGTTCGTGAGGGCAGAAGGCTTGGGACAGACATGAGGAGTGGAACTGGAAGAGAGACTGTGGACTGTGTTTGGGCAGCTGGAAAATGTATAAATGCTACAACTTTCTTTTTACTGATGTGTATTGTAATTTACTTCTCTTTGCATTGTTACAGAGTTCAAGTTAATAATGGGTTGATTGGCGTTCTGTGTTGCGACGGTTAAATGTTATGTTAGTGAATTGTATGGGTTAGATTGTTGGTCTTGTTTTTTTTTGTTTTTTTCTTTGTCTGGGACTGGGAAAGGGGACGATATATCTTGGCGGGGGGAGCCATCCGTGCTAGCTAACTAAAGTCAGCTATTGAACGGAGGTGAGGTGAAAGGAGGGCTGTGGACGTTGGAGCCTGGAAAGCAGGCTTCAATGGGCCTACGAGGCGAGTGGGAGGGGGGGGGGGGGGGGGGGGGGGAGGGATGGATGTTGGGAGATGTTGTTTCTGGGGGAAATGTAGGGGGGGTTCTTGGGAGGGGGGGAGAAGGGTTCAATTTTAACAATGAACAGGGGCGGGTCAGGCTTATGGGGCAGGGCCCGGTGTTATGATGATGGTGGATAAGAAAAGTGGGGGGGGGGGGGGGGGGAAAGAGACCCCCAGTAAGGATAGTCACGTGGAACGTGAGAGGGCTAGGAGGTCCAGTCAAGAGGTCAAGGGTGCTTGCACATCTTAAAAATTTGAAAGCTGATGTGGCAATGCTGCAGGAGACTCGCTTGAGGGTGAAGGACCAGGTGAGACTTAAAAAGGGCTGGGTTAGTCAGGTGTTTCACTCTGGATTTGATGGAAGGGCTCGAGGGGGAGCGGTGTTTGTCAGCAAAAGGGTACGCTTCCAGATGGAGAAGGTGGTGGCAGATCAGGGGGGTAGATATGTGATTGTGACAGGGGTGCTAGAGGGGAGATTAGTGGCGCGGTTAAGATATATGGTCCCAATTGGGACGATGTGGGATTCACGAAGAAGGAGTTTGGAGCCATTCCCGCCTTGGACACACATGAGCCGATTGTGTGTGTGTGTGTGGGGGGGGGGGGGGGGGGGGGGGGGGGGAGGGAGACTGGAACTTGGTGCAGGAGCCAAGGTTGGACAGATCACGGCCGCGCTCGCTGGTCCCATCAGGAGGCGGGGGGGGGGGGGGGGGGGTTAGGGTTAGGGGGGGCAAAGGCACTGGCTGGGCTAATGGTGGAAATGGGAGGGATGGACCCTTGGAGGTTTCTGCACCCAAGGGAACGGGAGTACTTGTTTTTCTCAGCAGTCCATAGGGTATACTCGCGGATCGACTTCTTTGTGATGGGAAAGGCTTTGCTGGCTGGAGTCAAGGGGTCGGAATACTCTGTAATTGCAGTGTCAGATGGAAAAGAGGAACTACAGGCGAGCTTCGACCGACTGTCCACCAGGAAGGCGGTGCACCAACTGAGGCGAGCAAGGGGTGCAGTTTATGAACATGGAGATAAGGCTATATTAGCAGGTCAGCTCCAGAGGGAGGCAGCGGCAAGGGAAATTCTTCAGGTGAGGGATAGGGCAGGGAAGTTGGTGGTGGCTCCGGAGCGGATTAACAAGGTTTTTGAGGAGTTTTATGAGAGGTTATACAGATCAGAGCCACCCGGGGGAGACCGTGAGATGCAGGAATTTCTAAATGGGTTGGAGTACCCGAGGCTAGGGGAGGGGGACAGGGCTACATTAGAAGGAGCAATAGTGGAGCAGGAGATAAAAGATGCGATTAGGAGGCTGCAGTCGGGGAAGGTGGCAGGGCCGGATGGGTTTCTGGTGGAATATTATAAAAAATTCAAGGATAAGCTGGCACCCTTGATGGTTGGGATGTTTGAAGAGGCGTACGGGAAGGGAGTGCTGCCACAAACCTTGGGGCAGGCATCGATTTCACTGTTGCTAAACAAAGATAAGGATCCGACGGAGTGTGGGTCGTTTAGGCCTATATCACTTCTGAATGTGGACGCAAAAGTACTGGTGAAGGTACTGGCGGGTAGGCTGGAGGAGTGCCTCCCGAAGGTGATAGGTGAAGATCAGATGGGGTTTGTGAAAGGGAGGCAGCTGTTTTCGAACATTAGGAGGGTTTTGAACGTCGTTATGGCACCAGCAGAAGGGAAGGAAACAGAGGTGGTTGTGGCATTGGACGCCGAGAAGGTGTTTGACCGGGTAGAATGGGGGTACTTGATGGCAGTTCTGGAGCGGTTTGGGGTTGGACCAAGATTTGTGAACTGGGTAAAGTTATACAAGGAGCCGAAGGCGAGTGTCGACAGAAACAATATCAGCTCGAGCTACTTTTCTCTCCACCATGGGACGAGGCAGGGATGTCCTATGTCCCCCCCCTGCTGTTTGCACTTGCGATTGAGCCATTGGCCATCGCATTAAGAAGTTCGGGAGCATGGAAAGGAATAGTGCGGGGGGGATAGAACATAGGGTGTCCTTGTATGCCGACGACTTGCTGCTGTATGTGTCAGAACCGAGTGCGTCGATAGGGGGAATATTGGAGCTACTGCGAGTATTTGGGTCTTTCTCGGGGTACAAGCTGAATCTGGATAAGAGTGAGTATTTTGTGGTGCCTCGGCCGGAGGTGGGGGCAGGGGTGGGGGGGCTGAATGTGTTGCAGCGATTTCGGTTTATTTTTCAATGCCTACCGATTTTCTTGCCAAAGGCTTTTTTCAGGGAAATTGAGGGAAGGATTACCTCGTTCATATGGGGAGGGAAGGTGGCCAGAGTGAGAAAGGTGCTGCTACAGAGGGAAAGGCAGGCAGGGGATTTGCGTCTCCCGAACCTGATGTACTACTACTGGGCGGCGAATGTGGAGAATGTGCGGTGCTGGGTCAGAGGGGTTGATTCCCAGTGGGTCAGAATGGAGGAGAGTTTGTGCAGGGGGTCGGGACTGAAAGCACTAGCAACAGCGGCACTCCTAATAGCCCCAGGGAAATACTCACGGAGTCCGGTAATAGTAGTTTCATTGACAATCTGGAGGCAGTTTCGCCAACACTTCGGGTTGGTAGCAGGATCAAGGGAAATGCCGATTCTGGGGAACCACAGATTTGAGCCAGGGCAGTGGGATGGAAGATTTCGGAAATGGGAAGAGAAGGGGATTAAGACGCTAAAAGATTTGTTTCTTAGGGGTCGGTTTGCAGGATTGAGGGAGTGAAGTATGGGCTGGAGCAGGGAAAAATGTTTAGATACATGCAGGTTCGAGATTTTGCCAGAAAGGAGATACAGAGCTTCCCGGAGGAAGTGGCCTCCACATTGATGGAAGAGGTGCTGACGACACGGGGACTGGAGAAGGGGGTAGTGTTAGCAATGTACGGAGCTATTTTTGAAGAGGATAAGGCACCACTGGAAGAGATCAAAGCAAAGTGGGAGGAAGAGTTGGGAGAGGTTATGGAGGAGGGGATCTGGTGTGAGGTGCTCCGGAGAGTAAATGCCTCCACCTCATGTGCGAGGTTGGGGCTGATACAGCTGAAGGTGGTATACAGAGCACACCTCACAAGGGCGAGGATGAGCCGATTCTTTGAAGGAGTAGAAGATGTGTGTGAACGTTGCGCGGGGGGGGGGGGGGGGGGGCGCTAATCACATTCATATGTTTTGGTCCTGTCCAAAGCTAGAGGATTACTGGAAGGAATTTCCAAGGTGGTGCACGTGAAACTAGACCCGGGTCTCCGGGAGGCCATATTCGGGGTGTCGGACCTGCCAGGGTTGGAAACGGGGTGAAGGCAGATATTGTAGCCTTCGCCTCGTTGATCGCCCGAAGGCGGATCCTGCTGGGATGGAGAGCAGCCTCTCCACCCTGTGCCCTGGCGTGGCGGGGGACCTGTTGGAATACTTGACCCTTGAGAAGGTTAAGTTTGAACTGAGGAGAGGTTCTACAAGTCATGGGCATTACGTATTATGCACTTTCAAGAACTGGATGACATCGAATATTAGTTTGGGGGGGGGGGGGATGGGGGGCTGTGTATATTAAGGATGACTATGGGTAATCCCTGATGCCCTTTTGTCATTTGTTTATATAAACATGCGGGCTGATGTTTGGTGGTTGGTGGGAGGATGGAATCGTTGTTATTGTTATGGGGATTGACATATCTGTTGCTGATTATTGTTGGTGGGTGTAAATACGGGAGAAAATGTGAAAAAGGAGAATAAAGATATTTATAAAACAAAAATGATTGGTGGAGCAGACTCGATGGGCCGAGTGGCCTAATTTGCTTCTATGCCTTCTGGTCTTAATTGGAAAATTTTAAAAAAAACTGCAGCTGCCCTTGCTGAAGAACCTGGTGTTTGATGGAACCATCAATTCAGCGAACACATGTAGTTGGATCTGAACAGAGGCTTTAATACACTTACAACAGAACCAGCCTATTCGTCGATGAACTCCATGAACTGGCAGGCTGGCTCTAAGGCACTGATCTTTATACATCGGTCCCAGGGGGAGGAGTCCTGGGCGGAGCCCAGTACAAACTCACGTACTCCCTGAGCGACTCCCCCTGGTGGTCGGATAGTGCAACTGCACTTACAATGGTGGACAGTGAACATATATACACGGAGTTATATTGGCAACTATATACAGCATTGATCTTACAATGGGTAGATAATGAACATATATACATGGAGTGATATTGGTAACTATATATAGTGTGAATCACATTCACCACAGTGTTCCTCAAGGTGTTTTTTTGTATTATAATTTTAAACCCCTCAAGAAAATATCAATTCCCGTATCCCTTCATAGTTATGTGCTATTTTTAAACCATGGACCCACTGGTCAAATGGGATCAGTTTAATTCTTTTGAATTCCAAGGAGGCGTGTGTGGATTTCTCAGGGAAATTGGAACTGCTGACTGTAGGCCACTGAGACCAACTTATAAACACCAAGAATTGGGGCTTTGGTCTGTTTGTAATTAACCGTCACTCCAGGGGACAGCGTAGGATAGATTCCCTCGGCCTTTGCTGCGGAGGCAGTGGCGTAATGGTATTGTCACAGGACTAGTAATCCAAAGACCCACAGAGTCATGCTCTGGGGACCCATGTTCAAATCCCGCCATGGCAGATGATGAAATTTGTATTCAATAAAAATCTGGAATTAAAAGTCTAAAGGTGACCATGATTGTTGTAAAACCCCATCTGGTTCATTAATGCCCCTTTAGGGAAGGAAATCTGTCATCCTTACCTGGTCTGACATACCTGTGACTCCAGACCCACAACAATGTGGTTGATTCTTAAATGCCCTCAAGGATGGGCAATAAATGCTGGCCCACCCAGCTACATCCACATCCCAGGAACGAATTAAAAAAGCTGACCCTGTATCCAATCTTGCTGATGGGATACCTTCTCAAAAGTAGCAAAAAAGGATTCTACGTCTTCCTGTTCAAATTTGGGAATGAATTTGAGGACCTCGAATCCTGTTTGTGCCGTTACCAGACAAAGTGAGGTTTTCCCAAGCAACCTCAGGCTGTCTTGGGTGTCTCTCTTTCTGTGCCTGCAACTCCCAATTTTTGGAATTGGAAAACCCCTGTTTCTCCAGCTTCCCTCTGTTTGCTTTCCTGAAACTTTAGCTCTGTCCTTAGGTTTTCCAGCTGTAATTTAGCTAAAGTAACTTGGTCTGGTTCCAATCGGCTTCTTCTCCATGTTCTGACTCTGGACTGAGTCGCGAGAAACTGATGTCTCTTTATCTGTTGGGTAATTTAAGTCCTACCTGTTTAGTTACGGCTTTTAGCTGTTCTCGGTTTAAGGACGCTAATGTTTTTGCCACGTTAAGACCTCCTGTTCTACAAACATCTGTGCATCAAAACTAGCCATCTTAACTTCAATTGCTGGTAGTTTCAAAAAGTTTCCTGCTGCAAATTCTCATTTGATATCAACAATTTGGCTTAACATTATTTTCCCATTCCACTTCCAATTTCTTTAAAGTTCAAATTTGGCTGGTTTGCAAATGGATTCAGTTCTGGCCCCAAGCCCACAATTCTCATGGACATTCTCAATGTTAAAAGACATTGCTCCAGACTCATATGGAAATATATTCAAATTAAGAACAGAGTAGGCCATTTGGCACCTCAAACCTGCTTTGGCGTTTGACAAGATCGTGGCTGGTCTGATTATGACAATTGTGGCCTCAACTCTACAATTTCCCTGCCCCGATACCTTTTACTTCCTTGTTAGTCAAGAATCAATCTACCTCTGCCTTAAAAAATATTAATTGACCCTGCCACACTGTTCTATGCTGTACTGTTCTATGTTCTATGCCACCACAGCTCTCTGGGGAAGAGAATTCCATAGATTCATGACCATCTGAGAGAATATTTTTCCTCATTTCCATCTTAAATGGGAGACCCCTATTTTTAAACTGTGTCCCCTCATTCTAGTCTCTCCCACATGGAGAAACATCCTTTCAGCAGCCACCCTGTCAAGTCCCCTCAGGATTTTATATGCTTCACTAAGACTTCATTCTTCTAAACGCCAATGGATCCAGGCCCAACTTGTCCAGACTTTTCTCATAAAATAACCCTAACCCTAGGAATCAGTCATGTGAACCTTCTTTGAACAGCTTCTAATGTAATTATGGCCTTCCATAAATAAGAGTGAAACTGTGCACAGTATTCTAGATATGGTCTCACCAATGACCTATACAACTGTACCAAAGCATCCTTACTTTTAGATTCCCTTCCCTTTGCAATAAACAACATCCCATTTGCCTTTCTAAGCATTTATTGTATCTGTATATTAACTTCATGTATCAGGACATCCAGATCACTCTGTACCTCAGTTCGTCTGTCTTCTCCATTTAAATAATATTCTGCTTTTCCATTCTACCTGTCAAAATTTAGCAACCATACTTTCCATCCCATCATCCAAGTCATTGATGTAGATTGTGAACAGTCGAGGCCCAAGCACTGATTCCTCTGGCACTCCACTTGTTACGTCTTACCAACCACAAAATGACCCATTTAGAATATAGAACAGTACAGCACAGAACAGGCCCTTCGGCCCTCGATGTTGTGCCGAGCAATGATCACCCTACTCAAACCCACGTATCCACCCTATACCCGTAACCCAACAACCCCACCTTAACCTTAAATTTTAGGACACTACGGGCAATTTAGCATGGCCAATCCACCTAACCCGCACATCTTTGGACTGTGGGAGGAAACCGGAGCACCCGGAGGAAACCCACGCACACACAGGGAGGACGTGCAGACTCCGCACAGACAGTGACCCAGCCGGGAATCGAACCTGGGACCCTGGAGCTGTGAAGCATTTATGCTAACGACCATGCTACCGTGAAAGGAGGCCGTGTACGAACTAGACCGAGCTCATCGGTCATCAAGGCCGAAGCCCAAAGTGAACAAGCTGCCAAGAGCAGTAATTGCCTGCTTCCATAAGTTCTGCATGAAAGAGAAGGTATTAAGCTGGGTGAAGCAGCAGTGTGAGGAGCTGTGGGATGGTTCTGCGGTTCGGATCTACCAGGACTTGACAGTGGAGTTGGCAAAAAGACGAGCGCCGTTTGGGCGAGTGAAAGCGGCGTTGTACAAGAAGGGGCTGCTATTTGGTATGGTGTACCCGGCAAAGTTGAGGGTAACGTATACACCAAAGACTTTTATTTTGAGACAGCGGAGGTGGCTGAGGCGTTCGTGAGGGCAGAAGGCTTGGGACAGACGTGAGGAGTGGAACTGGAAGAGAGACTGTGGACTGTGTTTGGGCAGCTGGAAAATGTATAAATGCTACAACTTTCTTTTTACTGATGTGCATTGTAATTTACTTCTCTTTGCATTGTTACAGAGTTCAAGTTAATAATGGGTTGATTGGCGTTCTGTGTTGCGACGGTTAAATGTTATGTTAGTGAATTGTATGGGTTAGATTGTTGGTCTTGTTTTTTTTTGTTTTTTTCTTTGTCTGGGACTGGGAAAGGGGACGATATATCTTGGCGGGGGGGAGCCACCCGCGCTAGCTAACTAAAGTCAGCTATTGAACGGAGGTGAGGTGAAAGGAGGGCTGTGGACATTGGAGCCTGGAAAGCAGGCTTCAATGGGCCTACGAGGCGAGTGGGGGGAGGGGGGGGGGGAGGGATGGATGTTGGGAGATGTTTCTGGGGGAAATGTAGGGGGGGGGGGTTCTTGGGAGGGGGGGGGGGGGAGAAGGGTTCAGTTTTAACAATGAACAGGGGCGGGTCAGGCTTATGGGGCAGGGCCCGGTGTTATGATGATGGTGGATAAGAAAAGTGGGGGGGGGGGGGGGAGAAGTGAGAGACCCCCAGTAAGGATAGTCACGTGGAAGGTGAGAGGGCTAGGAGGTCCAGTCAAGAGGTGAAGGGTGCTTGCACATCTTAAAAATTTGAAAGCTGATGTGGCAATGCTGCAGGAGACTCGCTTGAGGGTGAAGGACCAGGTGAGACTTAAAAAGGGCTGGGTTAGCCAAGTATTTCACTCTGGATTTGATGGAAGGGCTCGAGGGGGAGCGGTGTTTGTCAGCAAAAGGGTACACTTCCAGATGGAGAAGGTGGTGGCAGATCAGGGGATATGTGATTGTGACAGGGGTGCTAGAGGGGAGATTAGTGGCACGGTTAAGTATATATGGTCCCAATTGGGACGATGTGGGATTCACGAAGAAGGAGTTTGGGGCCATTCCCGCCTTGGACACACATGAGCCGATTGTGTGTGTGTGGGGGGGGGGGGGGGGGGGGGGGGGGGGAGGGAGGGGGGACTGGAACTTGGTGCAGGAGCCAAGGTTGGACAGATCACGGCTGCGCTCGCTGGTCCCATCGGGGGGGGAGAAGACGCTGGCTGGGCTAATGGTGGATATGGGAGGGGTGGACCCTTGGAGGTTCCTGCACCCAAGGGAACGGGGGTACTCGTTTTTCTCAGCAGTCCATAAGGTATACTCGCGGATCGACTTTTTTGTGGTGGGAAAGGCATTGCTGGCTGAGGTTAAGGGGTCGGAATACTCTGTAATTGCAGTGTCAGATCATGCTCCGCATTGGGTGGATATGGTGCTGGAGAAGGGGGTAGCACAGAGGCCGGGGTGGAAACTGGATGTGGGGCTTTTGGGGAACCAAGTGAGAGAATTGAAAAGGTAATTAAGGAATATGTAGGTTTCGACTGTACGGGTGAGGTGTCAAAGGCAGTTGTCTGGGAGGCTCTAAAGGTGGTGGTGAGGTAATTTCGTTTAAGGCCAAGGTGGACAAAGAGAGGTTGGAGCAGCAGAGGGTAATAGATGAGATGTTGGAGGTAGATAGGAGTTATGCAGAAGATGGGGACCCAGTGAAGCTGGAAAAGAGGAACTACAGGCGAGCTTCGACCGACTGTCCACCAGGAAGGCGGTGCGCCAACTGAGACGAGCAAGGGGTGCAGTTTATGAACGTGGAAATAAGGTGGAGCGTATGTTAGCAGGTCAGCTCCAGAGGGAGGCAGCGGCAAGGGAAATTCTTCAGGTGAGGGATAGGGCAGGGCAGTTGGTGGTGGCTCCGGAGCTGATTAACAAGGTTTTTGAGGAGTTTTATGAGAGGTTGTACAGGTCAGAGCCACCCGGGGGAGACCGTGAGATGCAGGAATTTCTAAATGGGTTGGAGTACCCGAGGCTAGGGGAGGGGGACAGGGCTACATTAGAAGGAGCAATAGTGGAGCAGGAGATAAAAGATGCGATTAGGAGGATGCAGTCGGGGAAGGTGGCAGGGCCGGATGGGTTTCTGGTGGAATATTATAAAAAATTCAAGGATAAGTTGGCACCCCTGATGGGGATGTTTGAAGAGGCGTAAGGGAAGGGGGTGTTGCTACAAACCTTGGGGCAGGCATCGATTTCACTGTTGCTAAAAAAGATAAGGATCCGACGGGAGTGTGGGTCGTATAGGCCCATATCACTTCTGAATGTGGACGCAAAAGTACTGCCGAAGGTACTGGCGGTGGCGGGTAGGCTGGAGGAGTGCCTCCCGAAGGTGATAGGTGAGGATCAGATGGGGTTTGTGAAAGGGAGGCAGCTGTTTCGAACATTAGGAGGGTTTTGAACGTCGTTATGGCACCGGCAGAAGGGAAGGAAACAGAGGTGGTTGTGGCATTGGACGCCTAGAAGGCGTTTGATCGGGTGGAATGGGGGTACTTGATGGCAGTTTTGGAGCGGTTTGGGATTGGACCAAGATTTGTGAACTGGGTAAAGTTATTATATAAGGAGCCGAAGGCGAGTGTCGACAGAAACAATATCAGCTCGAGCTACTTTTCTCTCCACCGTGGGACGAGGCAGGGATGTCCTATGTCCCCCCCTGCTGTTTGCACTTGCGATTGAGCCATTGGCAATCGCATTAAGAAGTTCGGGAGCATGGAAAGGAATAGTGCGGGGGGGATAGAACATAGGGTGTCCTTGTATGGCGACGACTTGCTGCTGTATGTGTCAGAACCGAGTGCGTCGATAGGGGGAATATTGGAGCTACTGTGAGTATTTGGGTCTTACTCGGGGTACAAGCTGAATCTGGATAAGAGTGAGTATTTTGTGGTGTCTCGGCCGGAGGTGGGGGCAGGGGTGGGTGGGGGGGGGGCTGAATGTGTTGCCGCGATTTCGGTTTATTTTTCAATGCCTACCGATTTTCTTGCCAAAGGCTTTTTTCAGGGAAATTGAGGGAAGGATTACCTCGTTTATATGGGGAGGGAAGGTGGCCAGAGTGAGAAAGGTGCTGCTACAGAGGGAAAGGCAGGCAGGGGATTTGCGTCTCCCGAACCTGATGTACTACTACTGGGCGGCGAATGTGGAGAAGGTGCGGAGCTGGGTCAGAGGGGTTGATTCCCAGTGGGTCAGAATGGAGGAGAGTTTGTGCAGGGGGTCGGGACTGAAAGCACTAGCAACAGCGGCACTCCTAATAGCCCCGGGGAAATACTCAAGGAGTCCGGTAATAGTAGTTTCATTGACAATCTGGAGGCAGTTTCGCCAACACTTCGGGTTGGTAGCAGGATCAAGGGAAATGCCGATTCTGGGGAACCACAGATTTGAGCCAGGGCAGTGGGATGGAAGATTTCGGAAATGGGAAGAGAAGGGGATTAAGACGCTAAAAGATTTGTTTCTTAGGGTTCGGTTTGCAGGATTGAGGGAGCTGGAAGCGAAGTATGGGCTGGAGCAGGGAAAAATGTTTAGATGCATGCAGGTTCGAGATTTTGCCAGAAAGGAGATACAGAGCTTCCTGGAGGAACTGGCCTCCACATTGATGGAAGAGGTGCTGACGACACGGGGACTGGAGAAGGGGGTAGTGTCAGCAATGTACGGAGCTATTTTGGAAGAGGATAAGGCACCACTGGAAGAGATCAAAGCAAAGTGGGAGGAAGAGTTGGGAGAGGTTATGGAGGAGGGGATCTGGTGTGAGGTGCTCCGGAGAGTAAATGCCTCCACCTCATGTGCGAGGTTGGGGCTGATACAGCTGAAGGTGGTATACAGAGCACACCTCACAAGGGTGAGGATGAGCCGATTCTTTGAAGGAGTAGAAGATGTGTGTGAACGTTGCGCGGGGGGGGGGGGCGCTAATCACGTTCATATGTTTTGGTCCTGTCCAAAGCTAGAGGATTACTGGAAGGAGGTTTTTTGGGTAATTTCCAAGGTGGTGCACGTGAAACTAGACCCCGGCCCCCGGGAGGCCATATTCGGGGTGTCGGACCTGCCAGGGTTGGAAACGGGGTGAAGGCAGATATTGTAGCCTTCGCCTCGTTGATCGCCCGAAGGCGGATCCTGCTGGGATGGAGAGCAGCCTCTCCACCCTGTGCCCTGGCGTGGCGGGGGGACCTGTTGGAATACTTGACCCTTGAGAAGGTTAAGTTTGAACTGAGGAGAGGTTCTACAAGTCATGGGCATTACTTATTATGCACTTTCAAGAACTGGATGACATCGAATATTAGTTTGGGGGGGGGGGGGGGGATGGGGGGCTGTGTATATTAAGGATGACTATGGGTAATCCCTGATGCCCTTTTGTCATTTGTTTATGTAAACATGCGGGCTGATGGTTGGTGGGAGGATGGGATCGTTGTTATTGTTATGGGGATTGACATATCTGTTGCTGATTATTGTTGGTGGGTGTAAATACAGGAAAAAATGTGAAAAAGGAGAATAAAGATATTTATAAAACAAAAATGATTGGTGGAGCAGACTCGATGGGCCGAGTGGCCTAATTTGCTTCTATGCCTTCTGGTCTTAATTGGAAAATTTAAAAAAAAACTGCAGCTGCCCTTGCTGAAGAACCTGGTGTTTGATGGAACCATCAATTCAGCGAACACGTGTAGTTGGATCTGAACAGAGGCTTTAATACACTTACAACAGAGCCAGCCTATTCGTCGCTGAACTCCATGAACTGGCAGGCTGGCTCTAAGGCACTGATCTTTATACATCGGTCCCAGGGGGAGGAGTCCTGGGCGGAGCCAAGGGAGGAGCCCAGTACAAACTCTCACGTACTCCCTGAGCGACTCCCCCTGGTGGTCGGATAGTGCAACTGCACTTACAATGGTGGACAGTGAACATATATACACGGAGTTATATTGGCAACTATATACAGCATTGATCTTACAATGGGTAGATAATGAACATATATACATGGAGTGATATTGGTAACTATATATAGTGTGAATCACATTCACCACAGTGTTCCTCAAGGTGTTTTTTTTGTATTATAATTTTAAACCCCTCAAGAAAATATCAATTCCCGTATCCCTTCATAGTTGTGTGCTATTTTTAAACCATGGACCCACTGGTCAAATGGGATCAGTTTAATTCTTTTGAATTCCAAGGAGGCGTGTGTGGATTTCTCAGGGAAATTGGAACTGCTGACTGTAGGCCACTGAGACCAACTTATAAACACCAAGAATTGGGGCTTTGGTCTGTTTGTAATTAACCGTCACTCCAGGGGACAGCGTAGGATAGATTCCCTCGGCCTTTGCTGCGGAGGCAGTGGCGTAATGGTATTGTCACAGGACTAGTAATCCAAAGACCCACAGAGTCATGCTCTGGGGACCCATGTTCAAATCCCGCCATGGCAGATGATGAAATTTGTATTCAATAAAAATCTGGAATTAAAAGTTTGGGGCCTCACGGTAGCATGGTGGTTAGCATCAATGCTTCACAGCTCCAGGGTCCCAGGTTCGATTCCCGGCTGGGTCACTGTCTGTGTGGAGTCTGCACGTCCTCCCCGTGTGTGCGTGGGTTTCCTCCGGGTGCTCCGGTTTCCTCCCACAGTCCAAAGATGTACGGGTTAGGTGGATTGGCCATGCTAAATTGCCCGTAGTGTAAGGTTAATGGGGGGATTGTTGGGTTACGGGTATACGGGTTACGTGGGTTTAAGTAGGGTGATCATTGCTCAGCACAACATCGAGGGCCGAAGGGCCTGTTCTGTGCTGTACTGTTCTATGTTCTATGTAAAAGTCTAAAGATGACCATGATTGTTGTAAAACCCCATCTGGTTCATTAATGCCCCTTTAGGGAAGGAAATCTGTCATCCTTACCTGGTCTGACATACCTGTGACTCCAGACCCACAACAATGTGTTTGATTCTTAAATGCCCTCAAGGATGGGCAATAAATGCTGGCCCACCCAGCTACATCCACATCCCAGGAACGAATAAAAAAAGCTGACCCTGTATCCAATCTTGCTGATGGGATACCTTCTCAAAAGTAGCAAAAAAGGATTCTACGTCTTCCTGTTCAAATTTGGGAATGAATTTGAGGACCTCGAATCCTGTTTGTGCCGTTACCAGACAAAGTGAGGTTTTCCCAAGCAACCTCAGGCTGTCTTGGGTGTCTCTCTTTCTGTGCCTGCAACTCCCAATTTTTGGAATTGGAAAACCCCTGTTTCTCCAGCTTCCCTCTGTTTGCTTTCCTGAAACTTTAGCTCTGTCCTTAGGTTTTCCAGCTGTAATTTAGCTAAAGTAACTTGGTCTGGTTCCAATCGGCTTCTTCTCCATGTTCTGACTCTGGACTGAGTCTCGAGAAACTGATGTCTCTTTATCTGTTGGGTAATTTAAGTCCTACCTGTTTAGTTACGGCTTTTAGCTGTTCTCGGTTTAAGGACGCTAATGTTTTTGCCACGTTAAGACCTCGTGTTCTACAAACATCTGTGCATCAAAACTAGCCATCTTAACTTCAATTGTTGGTAGTTTCAAAAAGTTTCCTGCTGCAAATTCTCATTTGATATCAACAATTTGGCTTAACATTATTTTCCCATTCCACTTCCAATTTCTTTAAAGTTCAAATTTGGCTGGTTTGCAAATGGATTCAGTTCTGGCCCCAAGCCCACAATTCTCATGGACATTCTCAATGTTAAAAGACATTGCTCCAGACTCGTATGGAAATATATTCAAATTAAGAACAGAGTAGGCTATTTGGCACCTCAAACCTGCTTTGGCGTTTGACAAGATCGTGGCTGGTCTGATTATGACAATTGTGGCCTCAACTCTACAATTTCCCTGCCCCGATACCTTTTACTTCCTTGTTTGTCAAGAATCAATCTACCTCTGCCTTAAAAAATATGAATTGACCCTGCCACACTGTTCTATGCTGTACTGTTCTATGTTCTATGCCACCACAGCTCTCTGGGGAAGAGAATTCCACAGATTCATGACCATCTGAGAGAATATTTTTCCTCATTTCCATCTTAAATGGGAGACCCCTATTTTTAAACTGTGTCCCCTCATTCTAGTCTCTCCCACGTGAAGAAACATCCTTTCAGCAGTCACCCTGTCAAGTCCCCTCAGGATTTTATATGCTTCACTAAGACTTCATTCTTCTAAACGCCAATGGATCCAGGCCCAACTTGTCCAGACTTTTCTCATAAAATAACCCTAACCCTAGGAATCAGTCATGTGAACCTTCTTTGAACAGCTCCTAATGTAATTATGGCCTTCCATAAATAAGAGTGAAACTGTGCACAGTATTCTAGATATGGTCTCACCAATGACCTGTACAACTGTACCAAAGCATCCTTTTAGATTCCCTTCCCTTTGCAATAAACAACATCCCATTTGCCTTTCTAAGCATTTATTGTATCTGTATATTAACTTCATGTATCAGGACATCCAGATCACTCTGTACCTCAATTCGTCTGTCTTCTGCATTTAAATAATATTCTGCTTTTCCATTCTACCTGTCAAAATTTAGCAACCATACTTTCCATCCCATCATCCAAGTCATTGATGTAGATTGTGAACAGTCGAGGCCCAAGCACTGATTCCTCTGGCACTCCACTTGTTACGTCTTACCAACCACAAAATGACCCATTTAGAACATAGAACATAGAACAGTACAGCACAGAACAGGCCCTTCGGCCCTCGATGTTGTGCCGAGCCATGATCACCCTACTCAAGTCAACGTATCCACCCTATACCAGTAACCCAACAACCTCCCCCCATTAACCTTATTTTTTAGGACACTAAGGACAATTTAGCATAGCCAATCCACCTAACCCGCACATCTTTGGACTGTGGGAGGAAACCGGAGCACCCGGAGGAAACCCACGCACACACGGGGAGGACGTGCAGACTCCGCACAGACAGTGACCCAGCCGGGAATCGAACCTGGGACCCTGGAGCTGTGAAGCATTTATGCTAACCGCCATGCTACCGTGCTGCCCACAATTTATTCCTACTCTGCTTCCTGTTAGCTAACCAATCCTCTATCCATCCAATATGTTACCCCACCCACACCATGAGCTTTTATTTCTTATAGTACCCTTTGATTTGGCACCTTGTCAAATGCCTTCTGGCTATCTAAGTACACTACACCCACAGGTTATCCTTTATCCATGTTGCTTGTTAATTTATTAGAGTTCTTTGAGGAAGTAAGTCAAACATAATTTCCCTTTCGCAAAACCATGTTGACTCCACCTGATTGCATTGAGATGTCTGTAGGTGCTATAACCTCCTTAAAAATAGATTCTAGAATTTTCTCTATGATGAATGCTAAGTTACCTGACCTGTAGTTTCCTACTTTCAGCCTCTCTCCTTTCATGAATAGAAATGAAAATGGCTTATTGTCACGAGTAGGCTTCAATGTGGCCCCTAGTCGCCACATTCCGGCGCCTGTTCGGGAAGGCTGTTACGGGAATCGAACCGTGCTGCTGACCTGCTTGGTGTGCTTTCAAAGCCAGCGACTTAGCCCTGTGCTAAACAATAGAGAGGTTACATTCACTGTTTTCCAATATTTTGGGTCCTTTCCAGAATCTAATGAATTGGAAAATTGCCACCAATGCAAGTACTATTTCAGCAGCGGCTCCTTTCAAGACCCTGGGATGAAGTCTATCAGGACCTGGGGGCTTGACAACTTTAGATCTAATAGTTTTCTCTGTACTCTTTTCCTGGTGATTGGAATTGTTTTAAGTTTCTTTCACCTCTTGATTCATGAAGATTTCTGGGATGTTCTTTATACCCTCTACAGTGTAGACTGATGAAAAATATACGTTCAATTCACCCGCAATTTCCTTATTTTCCATTATTAATTCCTTATTCTCACTCTCTATAGAACCATCACTCACTTTACTTATTCTTTTCCTTTTTAAGTACCTATAGAAACTCTTGCTATCTGGTTCTAGCTAGCTTTCTTGTGACTCCAATTGTCCCCTCCTCTGGTTATTTTGAGAAAAAGAAAAAAACCACAACAGGGCCAGTGCAGAGACCAATCCTGTCCTTATCCAATAACCACACACGCATACAAACCAGTCAGTATGGGTCACTGGGTAACATTCAGGAGTGGAAACTCAGGCTAATATGTCTCCTTCCCAGCTGAAAGGCTCTGAAGCCGACAGCAGCAACGCAAATACTATACCATGGCCGATGAGCTAACTCATTCATGATTGGCAATCACACCCAGGATCTTCTGGTCTGGTCTGTATGAGAGTGCTTCATCCACTGGGCTCTTGACATCATTGTGAACTTGTTGGATTTGGATACAGTGGCTTGGGAGAGGGAAATGGGCATAATTAATTCCAGCCCATCGCATTGGAAATCATGTCACTGTGCCCACTAAATTGCGTGGGAGGCCGCTCGCCAGTCTGCTGGTGCAGGAAAATCTTCTTCAATTAAATTGGAGAGCAGAAAGGGCCAATGCATGTGCCTGCCAATGGTGGAATGTCAATTAGATGGGAGTTGCACAGTTCTCTTGTGCCTCCTGAAGGCCACCTAGCAAACCATGTTCCCAGACATTCAGCACCCGATCGAGGGAATAGGGGCTGCTGAAAGCAAGTCTATGAGAAATTGTTGCATGTAATTTGACGATGAGTTGCTGCTATTCCTTGAGCTTTACTGAAACAGTGAAGGCAAAGGAAAGAGAGATCAGAGTGGAAACCGAGCAAAGAATTAAATAGCAGGTAACCAGTAGCTTGGAGTCAAGATGGTGAACAATTGAAGGCATTCCAAAGGGGTCACCATTCTGCCCAATATAAAGATCATATTGTGAGGAGCAGAGTGTACTAAATTGATGTTCTCCTGGAAATTGCTTGAATGCATCTGGCCTGAGAGAAGAGCTTCATGCTATTTTCTGTTCTCTTGCCTTCCCCAGAAGTTAGCGTTATTAGGAGTTGGAGAGGGCAGTACAGGCCGTTGCACTCCCTTTCTTTCACATGTTAAGCTCTTATCTAACATTACCTCTTAATTTCTTTTCCATTCAGGGCTTCAGAAGGTAGAACAGTGGAGGTTCCATACAGAGGAGATGTGGAGAATACAATCCGTGACATTTTAGGGGGATTACGCTCTACTTGCACCTACGTGGGAGCTGCGAAGCTGAAGGAACTGAGCAGGAGAACAACATTTATCCGAGTAACACAGCAGTCTAACCAAATGTTTTCTTAGCTTGGGCTCTCACGCCAAATGAAACTGAAGAGTTCCACTTCTGCAGTGATGTCTCATGCAAATGCTCGAGTGCAGTTCAATATAATTTTCAATTTTGCATTGTGCAATAATTTGCTGTTTCTCTGGTTTTTAAGCTTTTTAAAAAAAACTGTTGGAATAGTGGTTTCTAGGATCTTAAACTTTCAGCAAGGTTTGCGATGTTTTCTCTTCTTGTACAGTCGACACCTCAAGGCGAAAAATCAGTAATTCTTTCAACCAAATTATTTTCAGGTATTAAAAATATGGGGCACTACTGCCCAGTCCATAAAACCCTCTCAATCACTGTTCAGGAGTGTACAATTGTGAATGTTGTGAAACTCTAATGTAATTTATTTGAAGTATTTTTAATTATACAATACTGCTTAAAAAGCTGTGTATATTGTCTGAGGATGTGGAATGAAAAATTAAACACTTAAAACAAATGGGTTCGTTTTAACAGTATGTAGCTCCCTCATGTAGTGATATTACAGGAGTGGAATTTACCATTCGATCAGTTGGAGCTCTCCAGAAACACAAAGCCAATTTTAACCTTTTTGAACTGATACTGTTTCCTTTTGTACTTCAAGATAAATCACTTAATTTTGTTTTGAAATACTTTCTTCGGCAGTAAATTATGAAAGTAGAAACTAACCGTGTGTATTTCACTACAATTCCTATTATTAACCCTTTGGTGGTGTAATGATGTCAGTGAACTCTCGAGTCAACCTTTCTTTCACTGAAATTGGGCAAGTAAAACTGACCGACTTTACATCCAGTGAACGGGTTAGCAACATTGGTAATCCGCTAAATTTAGATCTGTTTTTAGCTTTAATCAGGATTAAGCAGCTAAACTTTGAAATCATATAATGACTACTTAATAAGGTTTGATTATATTTAGCGTTGCAAGCAAATCACTTCACAAGACAAGTGAAGCGGTATTTAAAAATTCCATGGTGTTGTAAAATAGTTGACAAAGATTCTTAAACTTTATACATAGTTGGATAAAATAAAACAACCATGAGTTTCCAACAGAGCTAATAAACCAGAGCATGTGACAGCAGCAGAATCCACATAATGACCTCAAAGAACCGTACAGCACAGGAACAGGCCTTTCGGCCCTCCAAGCCTGTGCTGATCATGATGCCTGCCTAAACTAAAACCTGGGGTTCCGGGATCCATATCCCTCTATTCCCATCCTATTCATGTATTTGTCAAATGCCTCTTAAAACGTCACTATCGTACCTGCTTCCACCACCTCCCCCAACAGTGAGTTCCAGGTACTCACCAACCTCTGTGTAAAAAAAAAAATCTTGCCTCGCACATCTCCTCAAGGATCAAAGGAATATAGAAAGCACAGGACAGAGATGATCACTGTTTTTCATTTTGTTAACCTGTAGCGTTGGGAAAAGATATCTCATGATATTTCTCCTACACCTCCATTAAATTGTGAACCAGATACTTATCTAACAGTCATGAATTTTTCAGTACAATCAGCCCCCATTGTTTTCCTTGACAGTCATTCCCTGCATTCATAACCCTCTGCTTAAAGCAGATAAAACTAAATATTCTTTTCATCCACCCTCATCTAAGTTCGAGACGCTCTCCTATTACAGGATCGTTGACTTTTAAACATGCTGACATTTAGTTGTCTATAAGCTAATAGTATTGTACACTTCAGTATAATCAATCCTGAACCTACACTTTTCCTTTGTCAACACTCAGCTTCTGCAACCTCGTTTGGGTGCCCGATCACAGTTGTCTGATTAGTATTAAGTCCAGTCATAAATGATCCAGGCCAGTGTATGGGGTAATTTAAACAATTAATGTACATTAATTGGCATAGACACTGCAGCAACGGTTCCCAAAACAACACTCAGGTGAGTCATGGCTCAGTTGGTAGCACTCGTCTTTGAGTCATAGGTTGTGGGTTTAAGACACACTTCAGCAGAAATTTTAGGCTAACACTTCGGCTCAGTACTGAGGAGGTGCTGCAATGCAATGTTAATTTTTATATTTGCTCTTGGGATGAGTGTGTCACAGGCAAGGCCAGCATTTATAGGTCTCCCCTAATTGCCCATGAGAAAATGCAAACCTTCCTGGATCATTGCTGTCAATGTGGTTTAGGTACATCTCCCATGCTTTAACTCTGTGGTAGTTTGATACAACTGAATGCCTTGCAATGCCATTTCACAAAGCATTTAAGAGTCATATGTAGGCCAATGGTGTAAAGATTTCCTCCCCTCAAGGACATAATGAACTAGATGGGGTTTTAAAAAATTACAAATCGACTATTAAAAAGGCTAGCGTCTTATTCCAGCTGCATTAATTAATTGATTTTAAATTCCACCAGCAGCAGTGGTGAAATTTGAACACGTTTCCAGCGCATTTTGTTTAGATCACTGGATAACTGGTCTAGTAACCGAACCCCTATACTACTGTGCGAGGAGGTGCTATCAGGTGTCAGATGTGACATTAAACTGAAGCCCATCTGCCCTCTAGTGGGCATAATAGATCAAGACTATGCAATTAAGAGCAGGGGAGTTTGCCTCCGTGTTCTGGTTATTTATCTTATCAACCACCATCCTAAAATCTTGCCTGGTCATTATTGTACTGCTGTTTTTGGAATCTTACCATGTGCTCATTGCTGGGTTTCCTTTAATTACAGTGATTGAACGTCAGTTTTTAAAAAGATTAGCTGTAAATCTCTGGGATATCCTGAAGTTCTGAAAGGTGCTGTCTTTTTTTTTGCCAAGATCACTGCAGAATCAGAATACTGCCCTTTAAATGCTAAGTTTTCCATTCATTTCAGTAACATTAGCCCATAAAGCACACCCACATTAACTTTCCCCTGTGAACACCTAAACAGAAACAATTACAGGCAGCAACTGCATATTAAATGATTCACAATTTCTTGGTGAAACATTTGGGGAAATAGCAAATTGCAGAACATTCAAGACATCAAACACATCACAATGTCACAGGATTTCTAGGCAGATAAAACTGGGACAATATTCATATATTAATTGAATAAAAATTCTGAAGCCAAGCCATCATTTTTTGTTAACGTATCTAATTTTAGACTTGGCTAAAGTTGGCAACTTACAGGTCTACAAAGTGTACATCTCTACAGGTTTCAGGTCCTCCCTCTACTCTATTTATCTTACTTTTCCAACACGGTTTTTCTGGGTGAAAATGTGGAAAATACCATTGTCAGTGATATCTCAAGTTGGTAGCCATTAGAGTAACCGAGACATATTTTGTACTGTGGCAGTGTGTCCTGGGCCAAATATTCTTCACAGAACACAAAGGCACAATTTTACTATAATCAATGTGCCATGGGTGGTCAAACAAAGTGACTACATCAACATATAGTATTCTATATGCGACCAAACTGTGTTACAGAATAATCTCTGCTCGCTGAAAAATAGGATATGAAATTGAAAAACTGGTCCTTTTACATATAACTGTTTTTAGCATATAAAACGTGCTCTGAGTTTGAAACAATCTATTCTTGGGAGAATGCAGTCAAGGGAAATCCCTTAAGAGTAAAATGTCTTCATTGTAGACAGCCACAAAGCAGATAATAGGCAATGACCTGAGAAGTGCTACAATAGAACTGTAGTGCTTGGCATATTCACGGCAGCATTCTTCCCGGTCAAAATTCTGTTAGCAGAAAAATTAGTTAACACACACACACACAAAAAAAAATCATATTTTAAGTTCATGATCAAAGTTAATTTAACCCCATAAGATGAAACACAGATTCAAAGTGAAGGTGATCTATTTAACAGCCAGTCAGTTGTCATTAATTTGAACAGACTGCTTGACCTTTTGACTCTACTTGAAGTGGAGAAGCAACAATGGAGAAAGTTTCCTTTCGTCTTAGCAAGTTACAGGATGGCATCCTCCCGTCTCCAAAGAATTGTTGTTTAATCACGGCAGTATTACCTATATTTTTGTGAAATTGTTAAAGGAGATACTTTCTTGACTATAAACTTAAGACGTTTAGACACTATTTAATATTTTTACATACTCCAGTGAATTAACTCCCTTCACTTAACTTCATTTCTCGACTTTGAAGTATAAAGAGGTCCAACGTGTCATTGACGACCATCAGGCGCCTTTCTATTCTAATCCTATTTTCCAGCATTTGGTCTGTAGCCTTGTATATTATGGTGTTTCAAGTGCTCATCTAAAAGCTTTTTAAAATGCTGCAGAGGCTTCTTCCCCTACCAGATAGTCAGAAGCTTTTTCCCAGGGTAGAGGGGTCAATTACTAGGGGGCATAGGTTTAAGCTGCGAGGGGCAAGGTTTAGAGGCAGGTTTTTTTACACAGAGGGTAGTGGGTGCCTGGAACTCGCTGCCGGAGGTGGTGGTGAAAGCAGGGACGATAGTGACATTTAAGGGGCATCTTGACAAATACATGAATAGGATGGGAATAGAGGGATACGGGCCCAGGAAGTATAGAAGATTTTAGTTTAGACGGGCAGCATGGTCGGCACAGGCTTGGAGGGCCGAAGGGCCTGTTCCTGTGCTGTACTTTTCTTTGTTCTTTGTTCACTCTCTCAGACCACGAGTCCCAGATTCCCATCACCCTCTGGGTGAAGAAACTTTTCCTCAAATGCCCTCTAAATCTCGTGCCCTTTATCTCAAATCTGTGTCCCCAGGTTATTGACCCCTTTGCTAAGGGTTCCTATCTACCTATCCAAGTCCCTCACAATTTTGCACACCTCAATCAGGTCCTGCCCTCTGCTTTATCCCTGCCTAGCGTCCTACCACCATGCCTTGGAAGTCCTCCCAAAGTGCATCATCTCACTTATCGGGGTTAAATTCCATCACTGGACACAGGTTTCCAGTCACAAAAACAACCTTCAACTAATACTCTCTAGTGCAGGCAGTCAAACTCGGGGGCACGACCCGCAGGTGTCGGGAGGGTCGTGGAGCCGTCCGTCGCGGCACTCCCGATCGCGCACATCTGTGCGCAACAGCCGGCTGTTAATAACGCCGGCTACAAGCCACAAACATCTAAATAAGATGTAGCCGCACATCGCATGCGTGCCAGATCATCGGCGCGCATGCGCAAAACTATGCGGGGGGGGGGGGGGGGGGGGGGTTATTAAAATTTTACCGGAAAAAATTGCAGAACTTTGGACAGATGGAGACTCCATATTTTCCGACACCGGAAGGCTTCACCTTCATCCAACAGGTTCCATTGGAGGAGAGTATATGAGGGTCAACAGCAAACAAGGTAAGAGAAAATGGTGGGTCGCGCAGGTCGGTTGGCGTGGGTTGTGAAGGTTGGCCGGCGTGGGTTGTGAAGGTTGGCCGGGTTGGGTCCCGAAGGTTGGCCGGTTGGTACAAACGGGTCCCCGGAAAATAAGTTTGATGAACACTGCTCTAGTGGCCTCCTGCCACTAGGTCAATTTTGGATCCAGTTTGCCAAATTGACCTGAATCCCATGGGCTCTTATCTTCTTGATCAGTCTCCTATGCGGGACCTTGTCAAAAACCTTTTCAATGTTTCAAGTTCATTCATCGTTTCCACTTCTGATCAGTTATACTATTATTTAAAATGCCTTTTCTAATCCATCCTGGTAGATTGGCTATGCTAATTGCCCCTAGGTAGGGCTATGGGGATTGGTAGCACCCAGGCTTAGGTAGGTACAGTAGGACCAAGGCTGCATGGTAGCAGTGGTTAGCACTGCTGCTTCACAGCACCAGTGTCCAAGGTTTGATTCCCACTTGTCACTGTGCGGAGTCTGCATGTTATCTTGTGTCTGCGTGGGTTTCCTCCAGGCACTCCGGTTTCCTCCCACAAGTCTCGAAAGACGTGTTTGTTAGGTGAATTGGAAATTCTGAATTCTCCCTCTGTGTACCCGAACAGGCTTCAGAGTGTGACGACTAGGGGCTTTTCACAGTAACTTCATTGCAGTGTTAATGTAAGCCTATTTGTGACAATAATAAAGATTATTATTAGAGTGCTCTTTCGGAGGGTTGGTGCATACTCAATGGGCCTAATAATCTTCTACTGCACTGTAGGTATTCTATGATTTTTTTTTTAGAACAGTACAGCACAGAACAGGCCCTTCGGCCCTCGATGTTGTGCCGAGCAATGATCACCCTACTCAAACCCAAGTATCCACCCTATACCCGTAACCCAACAACCCCCCCCCCCCCGCTTACTTTTTAGGACACTACGGGCAATTTAGCATGGCCAATCCACCTAACCCCGCACATCTTTGGACTGTGGGAGGAAACCGGAGCACCCGGAGGAAACCCACGCACACACGGGGAGGACGTGCAGACTCCGCACAGACAGCGACCCAGCCGGGAATCGAACCTGGGACCCTGGAGCTGTGAAGCATTTATGCTAACCACCATGCTACCGTGCTGCCATCTAAGCATATCTCGTTTGCAGCATGGTGCCCAAAATTATTTTGGTCAGTGCACTGTAAAAGTCTGTGTAACTTGTATACTTACAAGAGCAAATGCTACGTATTTCCACCACTGTTTTTATTAAAGTATTTAAAGTGCAGTTTCAGCTGAAAGGAATGCAGCAGCTAATTTGTGCACAGCAAAGATAATGACCAGCTTTTTTTTTTAAAAAGTGATTTTGTTTGAGGGGTACATGTTGGTCAGGAAACTTAATTCCTAGGCTCGCAAATGTTTTTACAAAGGCAGCGCAATGTCAAAAGCACTTTGTCTCCTTTTTAAAACTGGTTTCTTACACAGTTCCAAGTGTCATGCCGCAATCCTGTGACTTTTCGTATTCTGTTCTTTATTACCATTTCCTTGAAGTATATGCCATATATTATAGAACTTGGATAGCAATAAATTGGTATCATCTCGAGTGAATGCAACCCTGTTGAACTCTTGTGAACAATAATGAGACCCACCATGTACTCCATAACTAAACTGCTTTGTCTGATGAGGCTGTGAAGTCAAGTGATTGATATAAAGTGCAGCAAAAAAAATAGAACTGGAAGCAAGCAACTAGAGGAAACAGTTGCGGTTGGCACTGTTATTTTATTAGTACGAGTATACTGAAACAATAAACTTGTACTGGTATACAGACAATTTCTTTAAAACAAAATTTGTTCAAAGTCTGGATCAAATATTATCATAATAATGAAATAACTTCTAACTAGAAAACCTGCAAGCACCATCAAAGAAAGGGACCATAAAATTCAACAGACCCGAGTGTATCCTACAAATAGACACACCACGATTAGAAAATAGAATATGAATTCTTCCATTTGTATAATTGTTTAAAAAAAGCTAGTGCAAGTACAATATTGTACACTGGAATTACATAGAATACGCACGTGTACGGAAAACGTCCCCCTTTCACAATGAAAGCTCTTAACTATGTATTTATGCACTGAAAAAACTCTCTCATCATCAGTAAGGTGCAAAACATTTTTCCCGCCCCCATTTTCCTGCATCTACTGGCCATTGCCATTAGGTGACCACAGTTTAGTCAGTCCATGAAGAAAACAAAAAAGACAATTGTAGCCTCTAATTGATTCTCAATGGAAGACATAAAACTTTCAATAGGTACTAACAACCAAAAACATAGCAAACTCAGGAGCAGCAGTTCATATTTGGGAACTATTCACAAACTGGCTGCACGTCTAAAGCCTCTTTGTACAGTACTTCATCCTCTCCACAGCCTGAACAGATCAATCTCCTGGACATTACAAATTAAAATGTACAACTAAATTTAACCTTCAGCTTCTTTAATGGTTTTTCCCCCCTCAAATATATTACAAGGTATGAAAGTCAAAGCTAGTTTAAACAGTATCTGAGCCTTTCAAAAACTGAGTAACCTTCCACCAACATTCAAATCTCCATGTGCAATAGGTTCATGTTACCTGTACTAATCGATATGAGTAAGCCTTCACTGTTAAACCTTTCAAAAGCAGTTTGTTTACAAGTTTCCAACAAGATACAGTGCTATGATGATCTGATCAGTAAGGTAACATTATTTGAGGCTAGGTCTGTTAAAAAGAAATTAGGCTTCAGAGTTAGTGAAAGTGCTGCTTCCGGTTACATCAGTGTTCCACATGCACACCAGCCCCATCCCTGAGTAAGAGGTGTGAAAGGGTTCTACAGATCTCTCCAATCATCCTGTCCAGACAAATTAAAAAAGGTGTTGTAGGTGGAAATCTCTACTATAGGAACAGTCATTAAATATTTGTAACTGTCTACATACAGGTGGGATTACCCTGACTACCTTTGTGTGAGTTCTTGTTTTATTTTTGTCCACTACAAACTTTTAAAAAATCACCTGCTGTCAGTTAACTATTGCAAATCAGACTTTGTAGAGGCACATGGCTGATCTGGTTACACTGTAAATGAAAAAAAGCTTTCCTTGCATTCTGATACAGCTTTATTTTTATTTTTTAAAAAGGAGGCCAGGGACTCAGTTTAAAAAAAGGCAGCAGTACAATGATTAGCGAGAAATGCAAATAATATTTTATCAAATGTAAGCTAAAGGATGTGAACTATCAGACTAAACTTGGCACTTTGAACAAAAGGTTACTGCACAAGCAAACAAATTCAGAGTAATAGGTGGTTGAATCAAATGATGTTACCTAGCATTTTTATAGAACTGGAATTCTTACTTATAAATCAATAAAATAAGTAGCTGAATTGTTCGCATTGCGCCTGACTATTTCCTGTAGTGTTTCTTAAGCAGAACCAGTCAGTCAGTTAAATGAGTCCCTGCTTCCATGCTGGGGGAAAGAAAATCACCTATTTAAATGTATAGTGGTACTGATTATTTTATCTAAAATCTCATATGTATTTCTACTCCATTGTTCCTCCATTTCAGTTACCTCTTACCATCTATCATTAAGAAAAATAAAAGAATGTGACTGCCCTGAGCAAGTTAATGAGAGGGCTGATGCATTTACTGAGCAGAAACTCCATTTTATCATTACCAAGCAATGTGAATGTGCAATATACTGAAACCTGCCCAGCTATTTTGGTGCATCGCCAAGAGGTTTAATCATAATGAACTTCTGCGATACTTGAGCCTTTTGTCTCACCAACCCCCTGCCGCCCCACCTCCCCATTAAGATGTTGAAACAGCTTTGGAATACAATCTTAAAGATGCAAGTGCCAGCTAAAAGCCAAGAAATTAGAGTTTCCAATGCTCGCTAAACTTCTAGTTACTTGCACAAGTTAAAAAAGTTATCACCCCCTGTTCACGTCCAAGTTTTCAGTTTTGTATGAGAACCTGTTACGAAACAAAGAAAGTCATCAAAAGGAGCCTTTGTTCATTTTAAATACTGCATTTTTGATGAATGACATTTTAAGTGTTTTTGTGTTGCACTTCAAAAAGCGCTGTGCATGTCAAACTAAAACATTCTAATTTAAGCTCTACTTGAAGATGACTGAGAACACAAAGATTTGAATGAGTAAAATCCTGTACATTTCTCAAAAATCATAAGATATCACTGGTGTACACTGACATTCATGTGTAACATATAAGTAGATAAACCATTTTTATTACACTATTTGAAACCATGTTCAATTTTGAAAAATCTGCAATCGAGGAGCTTGATATCTTTTTAAAACGGCAAGTTACTGAAACCATTTACCGAAATCCTTCTGAGCTGTCCTAAGAGAGATTAATTTCATTAGATATGATAGACTTTTGAGTCAACCACTCAACTCAATATCCCATGAAACAACACTGTGGGAAGGTCCCAACGCTAAGGCAGGCCAAGCAATGATCGCTACATCTTTTTTTTTTAAAGTTTCCCCTTTTTCAAAAAAAGGTAGAGAAAAAAACAACAACTGACAGATTCACTGCATGATTGTTGACTCTCAAGGTGTGCAAATTGCCAAATGCTTTAAAAGTACAACAGTTAAACACTGGATAACCCTAGTTTTCTTTTCCAGCTTTTGTTTCAACTTTCTGGGATCTTTTCCCCTGTTTTTGAAGCATTACATTTAAAAAGTGCTTTCTGATCAAGCAGTCTTCAGTGGACTACTGCTACCATACATAATCATTCACACAAGAATCAAGATAAATGATTCTCATTCTTCCAAACATCTTGAATTGACAATTCGTTCTAGACAACATCATTCTTCAGTTTCCTTTTTCTTTAAAGTTCAGTATCTAGCTCTATATGGATGACAGCGTTTACAGATAATACTAAACTTGTCATTTTGGTATGACTTTGAGCGTTCAAACCAGTTAACCAGTAAATCAATATTACTGAATTGCAAGTGCTTAAAGACCATCCTGTCACTTTGTTGTGTTGCACAACATTCAAGTGAACATGGGGAAAAAGAAAGTGGCACCAATCATCACTAAATATGAACTGAATTTAAAAAAAAACAGTACTAGAGAAGACATTAATGGATTCTAATCATGATAGGAATAATCCTGGTGAGAATTTTCATAAGAGCATTCAATAAACAGTGAAGTCAGAGCTATGTGGAAAGAACATAGTTACCAGTCTCCTCCTTAACACCATTTGAAATTATTACAACATGTTATTAACAAAAAAACTAAAATAACAAGCAGATAACATGTAAATACTGGGGTTTTTTCTAGCTTTAAGTCTACAGTACAGTATTATAGATTTAATTTTATTTGAGCTTCTGCCGCTCCCCAAAGTGCCTTCACTTGCCTACGTTGGACCGTCCTTCAATGCAAATCTTAACCTCCTGAGGAATGAAGGAAGGCTTGGGAAGATTCAATGGCTGCTCTTCATCTGCCTTCTCTACTTTTCGTGTTTCGGGAGCAGACCACCTCCTTTTCCTCGTTGGAGGCCTCCCGACCTCTGTTCTGTTGAGCCAAGACCTTGCAGACTGTATAGTAATGGTTTCAGAAAACTTCAGTTTGCCATTTTCTGAGACAACTGGTACACTTCCCTGAACAATCCCATTCTCTCGCTCCAAGTGACGGGGCCTGTTCTCAGATATACTATAATTCTTTGGGTGCTTCAACAAGACACCAGTCGAGTCAATAGCCTGTCCTTTCTTTATAGAGCCATTTTTCAGATTTTTCAGTGTAAGAGATATGCAAACGTCGCCAACAGAAAGTTTGGAACATGGCAAACCAAAGAGTTGAGAGGTTCTCTCTGGGCAACATGATGACCAGCCTTTTCCAAAAACAAAGAAAGGGTGCTCCACCAGAACTTCAACACTGACCTGGAAATCAAAATCAACATCGTAAGCTTTCATCTGTTTAAACGCAACATTCAAAACATGAGCTTCATTAATTATACAAGTCTATTTGCTATTAGCAGCTGACAAAAATAATCCCACAATAAAAGAAATAGAAATAACAATCACTGCTTAGATATCAAAATGCAAGTTTTAGATATCAGAATGAAAGTGAGCATTTGGAATAAAATGACCCATTTCTCTCAATGTGAACTAGATGAAGCATGCACATAGATTTGGAACAATAAAGGGGAATGTCTTCTTAAATGACACCATAAGGATCTTTAATGGTTATCCCATGTTAATCCCTCCCTCATTGCCTTTGTTGGCTTCATGACTGCAAAGCAAATTCTGAGCATTTAGAAAAACAAAATCAATTCTGATTATTGGTACAAAAGTATACTAGATTAGAAATACACGGTCCCAGGTTTCACCCATTGCTCTAAAAGCTGCAGCATTCATTAAAATGATAGTAGGCTAAAGAAATAAAAAAAACTAGACATGGCGAAGGAAAGCTTACACTAAATACATCTGCACATGGCTACACCAAAACGACTATTTACTCTGAAAAATAAATGGGCCCAATTAGTGTTATTTGCTTGTAATACTGAAGGGTCACAATCTACAATTGCTAAGGTAATTGTAAATTAAGGCATGATCTTTAAAAACTGCCTGTAACTTCTGGAATTCTCCATCCCTGGTAAAGGAAGAAAGACCATGTTCAAAACGTCTACATCACTTTTACAGTTAAGCATTGTTCAACTGCAAATTTGAACTTTACACCTTCAAATTTTGGTTTGTTCTGCAAGTACAAAAGCACCAATCGTGGTTTTTAATCCACAGTTTTATGAACAGTCCGTTTCCTGTTTTCAAGAAGTGTCAACAATGAATTTGTTTGCCATATGTACAAACTCATATACTTATGATGTTGGTATGCAATCATAATGCATCTAATTACAACTGGTTGGTGACAAAATCGCCATCTTGTTATGGACAGATTCTGCGTGGCCCCTTCCAGTCCATAATCAGGATGGTTGTCTGCAAGTCCTCACCCTCAAGAATGATTTTTCTTAATTTGAAATAAACTCCAGCAACAGGCGTTTTGATTATGTCAAAAATAAAGGTTATTTATTACACTGACTTGCCTCAGATATTTGAAACTTAACATCTCAATCAATCATCTCACTCACACAAAGATTAGATGCAGGTCAAGTTATAGCCATAACTACAAAAATGAAGGGCGCGATTCTCCACCCCCCACGACGGGTCGGAGAATAGCGGGAGGGCCTTCCCGACATTTTTCCCGCCCTCCCGCTATTCTCCCCCCCCCCGCCCAACTCCCGACACGAATCGCTGCCGCTGTTTTTTTACGGCCGGCAGCGATTCACAGCTGATAGATGGGCCGAAGTCCCAGCCCTTTACGCTGTTTTTACGAACGGCAAACACACCTGGTCTGGCCGTTTGTAAAAACGGCGGGAACAACTCGCTTTTTATAGCCATGGCACCGATTGGCACGGCAGTACCACGCACTATTTCTCCTTCCGCCGCCCCGCAGTATCCATTCGCGGGGCGGCTGAGAGGCATCCCGGCCCGCGCATGCGCGGGTTTCGCGCAAATACGCGATGACGTCATCCGCGCATGCGCGGGTTGGAGTCTTCCAATCCGCGCATGCGCGGCTGACGTCATATGACGCGTCAGCCGGCGCTAACTCCGGCAAACGGGCTTAACGAAATTCGTTAAGCCCGTGATGCCGGAGCTTACGGCGTTGGGCTGCTAGCCCCGACCGGGGACCAGAATCGGTTCCCGGTCGGGAAGGGGCGCGCTGGCGTCAAACCCGCCCGGGTTTGACGCCAGCCTTACGATTTCTCCCGTTTTGGGAGAATCGCGCTCGAAATGTATAACTCAGACTATATATCGATGCAGGCCTTTTTAGCCGAGTTGATATGGAAAGGATTCTCATGCAGCTGCAAAGCCTCTTGCAGACAAATAGCCAAGGGATTAGTTCTCAGGTGGACTTGGAAGTTGGAACAAGTATGGTACTTTGGTTTCACTCGAAGACTTTCAACTATGATGGTTCAGCCATTTCAGATGTTTCTTGGGGTTTCAATGTTTCTCTGGTGAATTTGTTTTGTTCAGGGTTTCTTTAAACCACAGTCCCTGTAAGTTAGTTTCAGTCATATGACTGCAGGGTCCAAACCATCATGATCTAATGGCAGCTAATAATAATCATTCACTCTTATCTCTGTCCCAATCTGAGCTTGCTCAACATGGCATTCAGAGGCCATCAGTCTGGAAATCCCATATTCCTTAAAACAATAAGATATCTAAACTTCACAGATGGATATGAAGGACCTTTATTCAGATTGATATTTTATTAAATATTGGCCACAGAATCGAATATTGTCCAGCAGCTTATTGCAATTAAGATTCACTAGGCCGACTTCTGGGATGGCAGGATTGTCCTAGGAGGAGAGTGTACCTGTATGCTAGAGTTTAGAAAAATGAGAGGTGATCTCACTGAAACATACAAAATTCTTATACGGTAAGATACATTTTTTTTTTTGATTTTTTTTTTTCTAAATTTAGATTACCCAATTAATTTTTTCCAATTAAGGGGCAATTTAGCGTGGCCAATCCACCTACCTTGCACATCTTTGGGTTATGGGGGCGAAACCCACGCAAACACGGGGAGAATGTGCAAACTCCACACGGACAGTGACCCAGAGCCGGGATCGAACCTGGGACCTCAGCGCCGTGAGACTGCAGGGCTAACCCACTGAGCCACCGTGCTGCCCTTGCGGTAAGATACATGTAGGAAGTATATTTCCCCTGGGAGGGGAGTGGGGGAGGAACCACAGTGGTCTAGAACCAGCGGACACAGTCTTAGAATAAAGGGTAGGCCATTTAGGGCTGAGATGAGAAGGAATTTCTTCACTCAGAGGCTGGTAAAACTTGGAACATTTTACTCCCAGGGGCTGTGGAGGCTCAGTCACGTTCATAGTATATTCATAGGTTTCTAAATAGTAAAAGCGTCAAGAAAATGGCACCGCAGTAAAAGATCAGCCATGCAGGCTCAAAAGGGCTCCAATTTCCTATGCTCCTATGTTCAAGTGCTCATTGTCACATATTAGATTGCAGCTACATTAACAGGGTATGTGGCCACTTTTACAAAGTATGGTCTTACATGCCATCATGTCAATATCTTCAGCTCATCCTGAGCTTGGCAATAGAGTGGTTAAAGGTGCAACTAGGCTTGTTGGAAAAATTAGTTCTTTCAGTAATCACCGATGTTGAAAATAAATGAAAAAATGAAAAAAGTACAAACAACCGATATCTGGGTGTAAGAAAACTCCAAAATATCCTTGGCTGCAACACAATGAATGTTACTTCATGTACACTGGCAGAAGTAAATATATTTCTTGACCAGATATCACAGAGACCTGCAGTCTTTACAGCAGTACCAACAATTTAAGAAGACAGCGGTTGGGTGAACAAATTGACAAGGGAGAAGGTTCAACCATTTGGTATCAAAGTGAGACCTTTCATTCACCATTCACAAGATAGTCTGCGGTCACCATTCATCAGAATCAAATGAGTTTGTATGACTGACAACTTGGAAAGATAAAAGCAAGATGACAAACAATTACTGGGCGTGAAGAACTGAACGTCAAGATACATTTAACTTTCTTATGTAAAATTACACCACCAAAAATAAATTAGCAGATGGCAAAATAAATAAGTAACTAATCATGTAATGCCCAACAAAATAGAATGGGTGACAGATAAGTGGAGTCAGTATAATTAGCAAACACATGATGTACAGTAGTACATGGGGTGTGGGAAAGATGACATCTCTTGCATTTATTTTCTCAAAGTTAAGACACTGGATATATTACTTTGGTAATACTATACAGTTTTAATCTTATGCTTCGAGACCAGTACTTCTTCAGAAATAATTTATGCTGTTGGTGGGAAATATAACCAATTCTATATCATAGGAATCAGAAATATGTTTGGCATTTCCAGATGGCCCTGCTAACACAGAACAGAAATGACCAAACCACCCCCTTGAGGCAAATGTCTTATTTCAAATCTATGTTAATGCCTAGACTTTAAGAAAGTTGCACTGATTGATCAATAAAACCAAAGCAAATTTGATGGTACAACTGGTTGGACAGTAACAGATCACTGATTAATAGAACATAGAACATACAGTGCAGGAGGCCATTCGGCCCATCGAGTCTGCACCGACCCCCTTAAGCCCTCACTTCCACCCTATCCCCGTAACCCAATCACACCTCTTCTCCTTTTTGGTCACTAAGGGCAATTTATCATGGCCAATCCACCTAACCTGGAATGTGGGAGGAAACCGGAGCACTCGGAAGAAACCAACGCAGACACCAGGAGAACGTGCAGACTCCGCACAGACAGTGACCCAGCAGGGAATCGAACCTGGGACCCTGGTGCCGTGAAGCCACTGTGCTATCCACTTCTGCTACCGTGCTGCCCTATAAATCTTCCTTATGACTCTATAAATCAAAAGAGAACACGCAGACAAAAGTACTTGTAATCAAACCCTAGAATTCCTACAGTGCAGAGGGAGGCCATTGGCCCACTGAGTCTGCACTGACCCTCTGAAAGAGCACCCTACCGCTGTAACCCCAACTAACTTGCATATCCTTGCACACTAAGGGGCAATTTTAGCATAGCCAAACCACCTAACCTCCATATCTTTGGACTGTGGTAGGAAGCTGGAGCACGTGGAGGAAACCCACGCAGACACGGGGAGAAAGTGCAGACTCCACACAGCAGGTCACGCAAGGCCGGAATTGAACCATGACGCGCGAGGCAGCTGTGGACAGTGGCGTGCAGAGGTCTGGTGCCCGGGGCAAATCGTGATTGTATGTCCCAAAGACTCAAGTAGCACCAACCCCCCCCTCCCCCACTTTATGCGCACGGCAATAGCACTCGTCTTAAAGCAAGGTCAGTCTTGCATTGTGCCATTATAGTTCCTCCGATGCCACACTTTTGAATGCATGTCACAACGCTCTCACTGGGGCCAAGGGACAGCAAAATCCTTCAGGCAGTTACACCGGCAAACGTGTTTCCTTGTGACATGGATAACTGCACAAAATCAATTTGCCGTCTGCACCAACACTCTGAAAGAGCACCCTATCCAGGCACACACTCTCACCCCATCCCCATAACCCCACCTAACCTTTGGACATTAAGGGGCAATTTAGCGTTGCCAATCCACCAAATTTGCAGATCTTTGGTCTGTGGGAGGAAACTGGAGCACTCAGAGGAAATCCACGCAGACACGGGGAGGATGTGCAAACTTCGCAAAGACAGTGACCCAAGGCCAAAATTGAACCCGGGTCCCTGATGCTGTGAGGCAGCAGTGGTCTTGCCAGCCATGCCCATATCCCATGAATGAATATCAGAAAGCCTCTCATAACGTCAAACTTGGCACTGTGTAAACTTCACTTTCAATTTTAATAAATGATTGATCAGGTGAAGAAAGGACCTACATTATTGTAAACTTGACAAAACTTTGATCAGAAATTTGATATTTCACAAATATAAATTAGCCTTCAGGGCCAGAGAGAACATTTGGAAGTAATTATCAACTTAGTATGGCAATTAGAACCTGAGTGTATTACATTCAACACAAGACTAACAGCATAAAAGTGGATGCTGACAACGATTCACTGATTGCTTTGGGAGTGTATTCTGGGGAACCTCAACAGACTCTGTGCTGTGTCCTCCTCACAACTTGCTATCCTACTGCTGCGACTATCTAATTCATATGTTTTGGTATATAACCTGTAGTTTTAGGAGGTCTGCATTTTGATATTTTTAAAAATATTTTTATTGACGATTTTTTATTTATAATAAATTTAAACCGAAACTATCGTGGGTAAAACACAAAATAATATAAAACTCACACAAAAAGAAAAAAACGCTATGCCTACCTATAAACTACAACCCCCCCCCCCCCTCACAGAATCTTGCGCTGACTCACTCCTTAAAGAAGGTAGAACCCACCCCCGAACCATGTACTAGACCTTCTTCAGATGAAAAAAAATCCATTAGGTCACCCAACCAGACCAAGATGCTGGGCGGAGTAGGAGATCTCCACCCCAGGAGAACTCGCCTCCAGGCACGAACGAGGCAATGGTGAGGACATCTGCCTTCACCCTAATTGCAGCCCCAGCAACTACGCCATCCTGCAAATGACCACCAAAGGTTAAGGTTCGAAATCAACGTTAGGAATTGCTGACAAGGTGCGAAAGAAGGAGACTGAAAAGCTTACCAGTTTGGGACACGACCAGAAGGTATGGATGTGGATGGCCAGTTCCCGGGAATACTCCCAGAAAGAAACCATTCATTCTACCCTTGGTCAGGTGAGCCCTATGTACTACTTTAATCAAGCTGAGCCGTCCACAGGAAGACGTGGGATGTTGCCCATTTCTGCACGGGTTACGTTGTCTGTAGCTTGACACCATCCAGGACAAAGCCGGCTGGCGTGGAAGGACTTTGGCGCCACGCCAGCCGGGGCCGAAGGGACTTCGTCGGCCGGCGGAAGTCCGCGTATGCGCGGGAGCGTCAGCGGCTGCTGACGTCATCCCCATGCATACGCACACGCTGCGGGTAGAAGCGAACGGGAGGAAGGGGAGCCTTGAGGAAGATCTGCTGATGCACCCATCCAATGGATGCCCGGGGCCAACGCACCGTCGCCCCCCCCCCCCCCCCCCCCCCCCCCCCCTGCACGTCACTGGCTGTGGACTCGAGGTTAATTAATTTGTAAACGTAGTTGTTTTTGCATGAACTCGTTGCATTGCAAGAAATAAAAATGCAAGTATAGCAAATGAGTTTAGATACTTTGGGGTGAAGTTAACCAATATAATGGACAACACCCCCAAACAGCAAACCAAAAGTGAGCGTGACTGCTCTTGATGTCAAAGCAATACAGTATTTGACGAAGTGTGGCATCAAGGAGCCTGGGCAAAACTGGAGCCAATGGGAATCGGGAGGGGGAGAATCCACTGGTTGGAGCCTTACCTAGCACAAAGTAAGATGGTTATGATCAATAATTTCAATCCCAGGACATCACTGCAGCAGTTCCTCAAGGTAACGTCCTAAGCCCAACCATCATCAGCTTCTTCATTAATGGTATTCCTTCCATCATAAAGTTGGAAGTGGGGATGTTCACTGATGATTGCACAACGTTCAGACTATTCGTAACTCCCATGTCCATATGCAGCAAGATCTGGACACCATTGATAAGTTAAATTTGTGCCATAAAATTGTCAGACAATAACTGCCTGCATCAAGAGAGAATGAAACCATCTCTCCTTAGATTCAATGGCATCACCATCACTGATTCCCCCCCACAACCAACATCGGGGGGGGGGGGGGCGTTACAGTGACCAGAAGCTGAACTGGACTAGCCATATAAAATCAGGACAGAGGCTGGGAATTCTGCGGCGGGTAACTCACTTTCTGACTCCCCAAAGCCTGTCTACTATTTCCAAGGCACAAATCAGGAGAATGATGGAATACTCTCTATTCCCTTGTATGAGTGCAACTCCAACAGCACTCGAGATCATCACCATCCAGGACATAGCAGCCCGCTTGATTGGCACTCTATCCACCACAAACTACTCCCTCCACCTCCAAAGCACAGTACTAGCAATGTGTGCAACCTATAAGATACACGGCAACAACTTACCAAAGCTCCTTCCAAACCTGTGACCTCTACCACCAAAAAGGACAAGGGCAGCAGATGCATGAAAACACAACCACCTGAAAATTTCCTTATAGGTCACACACCATCTTGGAACTATATTGCCCTTCCTTCACTGCCGCTGGATCAAAATCCTGGAACTCCCTTCCTAGCAGCCATGGGTGTACCTGCACAACATGGGCTGCAGCAGTTCAAGAAGGTGACTCACCACCACCTTCTCAAGGGCAACTGGGGTGGGCAATAAATGCTTGCTTAGTCAGCGATGCCCAAATCCTGTGAACAAATAAAAAAGGTAGTGCGAGATTGCCATCATTTGTATGGCCTAGCCTACAAGTAGAAGAGTAACAAGCTTTCTTTTCTGAAGGCAATCAGAAAATCAAAATATGTTTTTGTAACAATCTGAATATTTCCATGGTTATTTTTCTCATGCCAGCTGAGAAATAACCAGATAGGTTTCAATTTCAAAACTTGCCAGAGTAGGATCTGAATTCACGACCTGTGGTTTTCTAATCCAGTACCATAACCACCAGGGGACCTTATAACGCCTGCATTTTTATACACCCTTCAGATATAATTTGGTTTGGCTTGGCAAGCGCCCTTGTGCAACCATGTTTCTGAAAACCATATTATGGTACTGTATAGAAATCTGATCACCTAAAAAGCAAAGTACTGAATATTACAGAGAAAAACAGGTCAAATTTGTTTAGTATCAATTTGCTTTTCCAATTATAAATAATGTGACTGTGCTCTGTTGGCATTCAAGATTCTACTTAAAACATGCCTCCTTGATGAACCATTTGGTCACCTCTATTTTCTTGTGGTTTAACATCAAGCATTGCCTTACAGTGCCACATCTTATTGGAGAATTTACCATTGCTACACGAGAAACAGACTTGAGGCACAGAGAGTGACCATGTTTGGGAGGTGGGGGAGGCAGGGAAGAGCGGCCAGGACAAGGCATGAGCCGGTGAGAGGGAGATGATTGATTTACGTAAGTGATGAAGGTATTTATACTCCAGTAGTATAGTAAACAGAATTTTATATGTTGAATTAGGTTGTAAAACAGTAGTCTTACTCATTTCAAATCAATGCAACATCCCCTATAGAAGCATAAGGATTTCAAGCTGCAAGGTTGCTCACTGCGCCACATCCACATTTATACAGACTGCATTACTCTTGACCTGTCATTTCTTTTAAATCATACAGCTTGTAACAAATTGATGTTAAAAGTTCCATGCACAACATGGATATAAGATGGTGGAAGCAGAAGAGAGGAGGTTTAGGACATGCTGGGATGTGTGTAGCTATATCTTTTATTAATCACCTTAAGCGAAGTTGACAGGGTTTTTACAAGTTGGCTCCTTGATAGCTTTTCATCTGGGCATGAGACCCAAGCAAAGGAGACACAGACATGACCCAGAACTGCAGTCATGTTGCACAAGGCCGCTAGCTTGCACCCCTGAATGGTCAGATGGCAAGCTCCTAATATTGGCCATACCTTTGAGAGACCGAATGAACAATGACTAAACCTTAAATCAGATCAAAATAAACCTGGGTTGCATTTGTCTGCCTCTGAACAGCTGTTTACAGAGAGCAAGTCACAGAACTTGGAGGCATGATACATGCAGTGCAACCATCAAACGCAGATATGGGCAGGATTCTCCATCCTACTGCGCCACATTTCTGGTTCAGCACGCCGGCGGGATTCTCCATTTCGCTGGCTGGTCAATGGGGTTTCCAATTGTGGGACAGCCCTACACCGTCGGGAAATCCCTGGGCTGCCGGTAAAACGGAGTATCCCGATGGTGGATAATTCAGCCCATGATATTTGTGGCAAGACTTGTGAGGTAAGTGAAACAGTGCTGAGCTCCCTTTTCATAGAATTTACAGTGCAGAAGGAGGCCATTCAGCCCATCGAGTCTGCACCGGCTCTTGGAAAGAGCACCCGACCCTATCCCCATAACCCAGTAACCCCACCCAACACTACGGGCAATTTTGGACACTAAGGGCAATTTATCATGGCCAATCCACCTAACCTGCACATCTTTGGACTGTGGGAGGAAACCGGAGCGCCCGGAGGAAACCCACGCACACACGGGGAGGATGTGCAGACTCCGCACAGACAGCGACCCAAGCCGGAATTGAACCTGGGACCTTGGAGCTGTGAAGTGATTGTGCTATCCACAATGCTACCATGCTGCCCTCAATTTTGCGCAATTATTTTTAAACACAACTGTCTTCTAAAGGTACATGGGTCTAAACATATCCAATAAGTATGAACGTCTCAAGTCTGATAGTTTATGCTGAGTGGAAACATTACAATTGGCCTCTCAGCATCTCAGTTATGCTCAAATAATTTGTTCCCAAAATATGTTTTTCTACAACTTGCTGGATGTGCGCATTTATGTCGGAAGAAAACAACATTTCATTTTAGACACTCAATTATCTAGGATTAAGCATAAATAACGGTCACTTTGATGAGAAATGAGACGGTAACCGTCATCTGTGGACCATATCCTAGCTCAGGAGCTGAAGGAAGGAAATTGCAGAGAGAAAGATGAAAAAACAGTTAAAGATACAGTAACTTGAACTTATTTTAATTTATCATTAAAAACATTTATTTCTCACCATCTGCATTTTTCAGCTGTGCTTATATGAAGCAACACCCTGAACCCTAGAACAGTTGCAATATCTGTGGGCATCACCAAACCTACACTACAATTCACATTTCTTAAACCAGATCAGCTAATGTTTTGCTTCTGAAATTTCAGGAAAACCCTATTTACATATGGGTGCTATTCGAGAGCTTCGAAACTATCAACTGAAAATAAAATCAAGCATCATATCAAAAAACAGAAGTGAGAAATGACTCAAATGAAACAGCATGTAATTGTAATGTCAATTTCTAAATATTAAAAGGGCATTTTTTGATGTTGGGAGAGGGAGATTCCACCCAGAGTCAGCAGAACAGCATCTTGCTACCGATAAGCAGCCATTCCTTTTGGTTATAATTTGTAAAACAGATAGGCTTGGAGCAAAGGTCCCGCCTAGATAGAGTCACAGTTTGAGTGGAATAACAGGTATAACATGAAAATTGTGGAATTTAAAAGTGAGTAAAATAAAAATTTACATTGGAGTGAGTTCCATGATCAATGTTTAGAAAACCATATTTTCACAAACTGGATTTTTGTTTTAAATTATGGAAAGACAGAGTATTATTTGGTCACTTGCATTATTTTTAAAAAGTAGAGTTTTCAAGTTCACCTTTGGACTGGGAGCAAGCTTCCCTTTTTCAAGAAATCCACTTGACCAGATGGTACCTGAATAAGCTGTGTGTGTGTGTGTTTTGAACAGCAATCACTTTAATTGATGGGGAAAAAAGACTGATAAAGGCAAAGGCTAGTGATCTCCTGGAAATCTCATGACAGAGAAGCTTTAAAATTTGGGCCTGTTATTTTTGAAATCAGTGTGTTTGGCAAATAAGCCAAGAAGGAAGGCTGCCCTAACTCGTGCTCTCCCTGTCTGGCCTGAAATTCCATGTGTGGATTCCATCAATCTGCAGCTAGAGAATCTTCATCTGTGCATAACATGTCTGCATTTGGAAAATTGAAAAGCTGAGACGAGAATAATTTATTCAGCTCTAAATATTGAGAACGTGCGGTCATCTACTGGGATCAATGGCCTGTCTTCACACAAGGAAGCTCCAGATCTACTGTACCAAAAACCCTTACCCTTTATTTTATAAAGCCTATCCTTCAAAGCACATTGATGCAAACTTTGTTTGTCATGCGCACCTGTGTGAATGTGCGTGCTGGGGTCTTTTAAAAAGGGATAGTTATACTTCCAGAGAATTATGTATCCCAGTTCTTGCAAATTGTTTTTTAAAACGTTTGTCTTATAATAAATAAATCATTTAGTTTATTGAAAGAAGCCTGGTTAAAGTTGCTTTTATTCTGGGTCTACCAATAGTAAAGATAAATAATTGGCCATTTTGGTGATTGAATTAAACCTTTAAACCACTGGTAGAACCCGAAGAGTAGCGGGGCTAGATAATCGGTTTACTCCTCCGCAACACTTTTATACTGACCTCTACGTCACCACAACCTCTCCTGACCCCTCCACTGTCTCTAATTAGCATCTCTGCTGGGCAAACATCCAGTATTGGATGAGCAGAACTGAATAGGGAAAACTGAAGCTTTACATTAACCACACTCCATCCCACTGCTTGGCAACCATCCTAGACTGAACTTTGGTGGCCCAGAGATGAGCTTCCTCCAACATTTATGTGCTTTGCTAGGACCATCCATTTCCACTTCCTGAATGTGTCTGCCTCAGCTGATCTGCGGCTGAAACCCTCACCAATGCTTTTGCTACCTCAAGACTTGATTATTCTAATGCACAACTGTAGTGGAAAGTTGTGTGTGGAATCAGAGAAGATAGGGGAAGCGTTAAATGAATATTTTTCATCAGTGTTTACACTGGAGAAAGACAATGTTGTCGAGGAGAATACTCAGGTACAGTCGACCAGGCTAGATGGGATTGAGGTTCACAAGGAGGAGGTGTTAGCAATTTTGGAAAGTGTAAAAATAGATAAGTCCCCTGGGCCAGATGGGATTTATCCTAGGATTCTCTGGAAAGCCAGGGAGGAGATTGCAGAGCCTTTGTCCTTGATCTTTATGTCGTCTTTGTCAACAGGAATAGTGCTGGAAGACTGGAGGATAGCAAATGTTGTCCCCTTGTTCAAGAAGGGGAGTAGAGACAACCCTGGTAATTATAGACCTGTGAGCCTTACTTCGGTTGTGGGTAAAATGTTGGAAAAGGTTATAAGAGATGGGGTTAATAATCATCTTGAAAAGAACAAGTTGATTAACGATACTCAACACGGTTTTGTGAAGGGTAGGTCATGCCTCACAAACCTTATTGAGTTTTTTGAGAAGGTGACCAAACAGGTGGATGAGGGTAAAGCGGTTGATGTGGTGTATATGGATTTCAGTAAGGTGTTTGATAAGGTTCCCCACGGTAGGCTATTGCAGAAAATACGGAAGTATGGGATTGAAGGTGATTTAGCAGTTTGGATCAGTAATTGGCTAGCTGAAAGAAGACAGAGGGTGGTGGTTGATGGCAAATGTTCATCCTGGAGTTCAGTTACTAGTGGTGTACCGCAAGGATCTGTTTTGGGGCCACTGCTGTTTGTCATTTTTATAAATGACCTGGAAGAGGGTGTAGAAGGATGGGTTAGTAAATTTGCAGATGACACGAAGGTCGGTGGAGTTGTGGATAGTGCTGAAGGATGTTATAGGTTACAGAGGGACATAGATAAGCTGCAGAGCTGGGCTGGGAGGTGGCAGATGGAGTTTAATGCGGAAAAGTGTGAGGTGGTTCACTTTGGAAGGAGTAACAGGAATGCAGAGTACTGGGCTAATGGCAAGATTCTTGGTAGTGTAGATGAACAGAGAGATCTCGGCATCCAGGTACATAAATCCCTGAAAGTTGCCACCCAGGTTAATAGGGCTGTTAAGAAGGCATATGGTGTGCTAGCCTTTATCAGTAGGGGGATTGAGTTTCGGAGCCACGTGGTCATGCTGCGGCTGTACAAAACTCTGGTGCGGCCGCACCTGGGGTACTGCGTGCAGTTCTGGTCACCACTTTATAGGAAGGATGTGGAAGCTTTGGAAAGGGTTCAGAGGAGATTTACTTGGATGTTGCCTGGTATGGAGGGAAGGTCTTACGAGGAAAGGCTCAGGGACTTAAGGTTGTTTTCGTTAGAGAGGAAAAGGCTGAGAGGTGACTTAATAGAGACAGATAAGATAGTCAGAGGGTTAGATAGGGTGGATAGTGAGAGTCTTTTTCCTCGGATGGTGATGACCAACACGAGGGGACATAGCTTTAAATTGAGGGGTGGTAGATATAGGACAGATGTCAGAGGCAGCTTCTTTACTCAGAGTAGTAGGGGTGTGGAATGCCCTGCCTGCAACAGTAGTAGACTCGCCAAGTTTAAGGGCATTTAAGTGGTCACAGGATAGACATATGGATGAAAATGGAAGAGTGTAGGTCAGATAGGCTTCAGATGGTTTCACGGGCTTCAGATGGTTTCACGGGTCGGCGCAACATCGAGGGCCGAAGGGCCGTACTGCGCTGTAATGTTCTATGGCCACCCTCCCGTCTTCCACACTCAATGAACTTAACTCTGGCTGCATCTTTTTTAAAATGCTTTATTCCTTTCGGTCACAACACCCTGGGCTAGTGAGCAGTCAATTCCAGATCCACTTGACTCGGAGTCACAAAATAGAAAAATGCCTGAAATCTTTGGCCCTTGGCTGCCCAACAATCACAGCCACCAGGTTTGTAAATGTAAACACAATTACTGTTTATGTTTAACAAGAACTATAATGAAATATGCAGCAGATACAACCGGTTAACCATTATCTAATTCCTAATCCCCTCTACTTCACACACACGGCAGACAAACACGGAAACAGGGGAGGGAGAAAATTATAAGGAGAAGGTTACACCCAGGTCTCTGGTTGTTTGCAGACTGTAATGTGTTAGAGAGAATGAGAGAGAGCGAGTGAGCGATCATCCTACACAGGTAGGATCCAATCACCACCTGTTATAGGGCAGAATACGACCTTTTGACCAATTCATTGGCCACCATCCAACCAATTGAATGGAGTCCCACCCCTTCTCTCGGAAGCCACAAATCTGGGTTTGGCTGTCCAAAGCTAGCAGCACCATATATTGCAACTTCTTGAATTCTTCATTCTCTCTGCTGCTGGATTTATAAATACATGTCCATTAAGCATCCATGGATCAAAAATGATAAAGGCAAAAATAAAGGGGTTGGAAAGGGTATGAACAGGACACTTCCACTTTCTTGATGTTACAATGCCAATGCACAGATTGGACGGGGCAAACCCTTCATCCATCTCTTTGCTTGCTCCAAAAACCAATTCAAATTCGAATTGAATCCAATTCACAGTCCCCATAAGAGAGAAATACAAGATCCAAAAGTCCTGTTTACCTCGCATTCCTCTGCTCACTGACCGAGATTAACTCCTGGTTAAACATGACCTCTATTTCAAAAAGCTCACTGGGGGTTTTAAATTCTCCATGGTCTCATTCCTTCCCATTTCTATACCCTTATCCAGTCTTACAACACAGCGATCTCCAATTTTGGCCCCTTGAGCTTCCTTGATTTTAATCACTGGTGACTATGCCTTCAGCTCTAAAATCTAGAATTCCCTCCCTAAACCCGTTCAACTCTCCACCTCGCTTTCCTTCTTTAATATACCTTAAATCAACTTTGATCAAGCTTTTAGTTATCTGCCTTAATATCAGCGATATAGCTGTGTCAATTTTTTTTGAGAATGCTATGAGATGTCTTGGGACATTTAGCTACATTAAAAGTGATATATGAATGCACAAAGTAGTAGCAGGTTCAAAAGTCAGTTCTTCTGAAGCAGCCTCTGCTCATAAAGCTGCTCATGCTCCCAGGGCAGGAGGTTGATTTTCTGCTGATTCTGCTCTTTCATGTGTGCTCATTAAAATGCACTCAGAGTTTCAGGCACATGGCAGCCATGGTCACATTAAACCATTGTTAAAGACCTGCAGCTACAATAACCAACCATCCACTGGAGTCTCACTCAGGTCTACTTTCTTACTCATGTTACGATTACTTTAAATTCAGTCAATTGATCTGCCCTTGGAGCACAAGACCCATTATCAGCAATCATATCTTTTTATTAAAACAGTAAAAAATATATACAAGGCCAAACGGTGCAAACAGTAATTTTGTGTTGGAGAAACAGGGTACCCTCCCCTCAGTACCAATGTACGGGGAGGGTGGTGGCTACTCTGAACAGTTCACAACACATTTCTACAAAAAAAAAACGGTACAAGCACTAAACTTTGCACTGGAGAGACCAGATGCCCTCACCTAATTGCTGCAATTGAAGAACCAAACAATTATTTGAACAAATTTCCAGTTTAAATGAGCTTAATACAGCAAACTTGAATTAGTCCCTGGAACACTGGCCATGTCCCAGTCAATAATAGATGACAATCGATAATATTGATTGACTGCACTGATTCATGAGATTTTATACACTGGGTGTAAGCAATGAGTGAAGAAGTGTGGGTATACCTTTTGGCAAAACTGGCTCAAGTTCCAGATTATGCCCCAGTCTTAATATCAATGTTATGTTCCCAGTGGATTAACAGAGATTTATTGTGGATAATAAGAACTTTGAGCACTGCAGGGTTATGGACTTTTGTCTGCCTTTTACTCTTTTTGTATGCTTTTTCTTCTCAAAATTTTTCTCGTGAATTTTCTGTGGTGCCTCTGGGGTTTGGGCAAAACTCAGAGCTGGAGTTTGTGGAAATGGGCAACAAGCAACATACGGGATAACAAAGATACATCTATTCCCTTTGCCATGAAGTGTAGATCAGCACAGGGTCTGAATAGAATAGTGAAGGAACTCCATGGCATCATCATGACCCAATTCCACTGTCCCAACACAAAGGATTACACAGTACAAATTTCAAGGATAAGTAGTACTACACTCTTAATCTCAATCAACTAGATTGGCTGCACTGCTAAAGTGAACCAGTGAAATTGTACAACCTGGGGAAGACGATTGTGATAGGGTGTTCATTACTATTTCTTAGCTGTGATACTTCATTCTACGAATGAAGCTGATATATCTCAATGTTTTAGACCACTATTTTTAAAACCTTATTACCTGGGACACACTTTGGCCAACTAGCTGGCCTTTGGGACCACATGACGTTTGCTAATATCCTTATTCAAAACAGTGTTCGAGACACCCACAGCCAGGCCTGTGGCACCACAACTGGTTCTGCTGTCGAGCAGGTTTGGGCCAAGTCCAAGCGACTGATAGTAGCAGGAGACTCGATAGTCAGGGGCATAGGCAGGCGTTTCTGTGGCCACAAGCGGGACTCTAGGGTGATGTGTTGCCGCCCTGTTGCCAGGGTCCTGGATGTCTGAACGGCTGTAGGGCATCCTGAAAAAGTAGCGTAAATAGTCAGATGTCATTGTCCATTGGTACTAACGACATTGGCAGGGAGAGGGAGGAGATCTTGCAGTTACTTCATGGAATTAGGTCAGGAGCCAAAATGCAGGACCTCTAGGGTAGTAATCATAGGATTACTCCCCATGCCACGTGCTAATGAGGCTTGGAGCGGAGAGATAGTACAGTTGAACACGTGGCTAAAGAGCTGGTGTAGGAGGGAGGGCTTTAGAGATAGGGATTACTGGGATGCCTTCTGGGGAAGGTAGGATCTGTACAAGAAATGCGGGTTTCACCTGAACTGGAGGGGTGCTAATATCCTGAGCGGGAGGTTTGCTAGTGCTGTTCGGGAGGGTTTAAATTAAACTAGTGTGGTGGTGGGTGGGAACTGGACCAGCAGGCCAATAAGTGTAGAGACTAGGGGGAAAAAAAAGAGACTTGAGATAAACATATGGCACGCTTGCATTCATCAGCCGGGGCATTGAGTAGAAGAGTTTGGAAATCATATTGCAGCTATATAAAACCTTTGTTAGGCCGCATTTGGAGTATTGCGTGCAGTTCTGGTCAGCACATTATCAGAAGGATGTGGAAGCTTTGGAGAGAGTGCAAAGAAGGTTCACCAGGATGTTGCCTGGTCTCGAAGGTATTGGCTACGAGGAGAGGTTGAATAAACTAGGATTGTTTTCAATGGAAAGACGGAGGCCGAGGGGAGACCAGATAGAGGTCTACAAAATTAAGAGAGGCATAGACAGGGTGGACAGTCAGAGGCTTTTTCCAAGGGTGGAAGTGTCAATTACAAGGGGGCACAGGTTCAAGGTGAGGGGGGGAAGTTTAAGGGAGATGCGCAGGTTAATTTCTTCACACAGAGAGTGGTGGGTGCCTGGAATGCGCTGCCAGAGGATGTGGTGGAAGCAGGCACATTAGCAACATTTAAGAGGCATCTGGATGGGTACATGAATAGGGAGGAAATAGAGGGATGCAGACCGAGTAAGGGCAGGTTTTTTTTTAAAGTTAGGGCATCATGATTGGCACAGACTTGGAGGGCCGAAGGGCCTGTTACTGTGCTGTACTTTTCTTTGTTCTTTGTAAAGTGTTCTTGCCCTCAGACAAGGGAGGGAAAATAAATGATCTAGTTTTCCTGTTCTTATTCAATATCCAGTAGCCTCTGGTATGTTGAATTTATGTCAACATTGAGTGATGACAGAATCATATATGCCTGTGATGTCCTCCCATCTATAAAAGCTCACTGTCAAGGGTCACACATGAAGGATACTCATGAGATTTACTGGAGGGCTGACAACAATTGTGAGCCTGCATTCATTGTGGGACACTGCCTTGAGTAAACAAAGACGTGAAGGAGGAAGACTGAGCTGAGGAGAACCAAGAACAAATATCAGTGTAAGAGAGCCATTTGTGGTTTGTGTAAGTAAAACAGCCATAAACCTGAAGATAGTGTTATTAAAATCTTGATTTATAATTGGCTTTGATGCAATTCAATTATTTGATGCAAGCTTATTCAACTTCAAAGTAGGGTATTGCAAACAAGTACTCCAATATTGATGCATGCCGACAACACTAAAACTGGCCCACAGACAACTGACAAACTAACTCAGACATAATGTACATTGAAAAAAGTTCTCAAATATTCATAATGCTCTCAGGTATGCAAGTACACACACACACATGCACACGCACACACACAGGGCTGACCTTGGTGGTGAGTCCCTGATGGTCTTTTTCTGTTTCTTTCGGTTGCAGGATGGTCTCCCAGAGGGTTGTATGGTCCTCTTAATGTCATCCACTAGACCAGTGTTCTGTATCGGGGCAGAAAACATGGGGTCCATGTCCAATGGGGTGGAAGTGCAGATGGACCACAACTGGGCGAATTCTTGGGCCGCAGCTTTGGGCAGCAGAGGTTGAGGAATCTGCCAAACGTTTCGGGGCACATGATTTTAGAAATGGAGCCGCCGCCAGGAAGGGGTTGGTGGGTTGGCGGAAACCGCGTGGCTTACAGGAAATCCTTCAAATTACTGCTCCCTCCAGAGGACTGAATTGACATTTTAGGCCGGATTACCCTGCAGGCTTCTGAATGCTGTTGTTTGGAAACTCTGCGTTAGTGGCAAATGGATTCAGAACACAGACCCTTAGCCCCGCGATCCACAGTTTGAAAAACTTTGATTTAGACTTCAATGTAGGAGGCATGGTTAAGGAGTTTGCAGGTAATACAAATATGGCTGTGATTGATACGGAGGAAAGGAACCCTAAATTTCAGGAAGATATCAATAGACTGTGCTGAGCAGAAAAGTGGTAACTAGAATTTAATTAAGAGAACTCCATTTGGGGAGGACAAATAATGCAAGGCAATGCACAATAAATGCTAGGAGACTAAGTATACACACATTCACTCTGTGAGCAATGCAATTGGAGCTCCACAAGTCATATAAACAATTATGCAAGGTATTATTCCTCCACCCACACAAACTTCCTGTCAGCATTTACCATTCTGAATTCCTAAGTCACCATTTATAATGGGAACTGCCCACGTACATTAGTCACCCTCCAGAGGTACTACGATAAAGGAAGAAGTCAAGACCAAGTGCAGTTAGGTGAAGCAGGATTAGAGGACAGGATTTAATTGAATTGGAACATGCAGGCATAATTCCTTATCCATTTACTATAGTCCATACATTCTTTCCAATTTCTATGTCCAAATTTATAACAGAGACTTGTGTATGATGTAAACGTCGAACATCAGAAATAGATCCTCCAGCCTGTGGTGGAATGGCTGGTGGCGGGGCAAAGAAGGTGTAACTTTGGACTCGATTCAACTAATTGAGAACCAGTCTCATAGCGAGCGTGCCGAGAAACACGTGGCTATACAACATGACTTGCATTGTAAAAGGGGCCTCAGCGGGGAACACGAGGCTAAGGCCGCACACCGTTTTGTACACAGGAGCTCTGCTCAATAGATTTTTGATATATACAAATACACATGTGTGGTTTTATGCTTCTTTTCTGCATTTTACAGGGAGACTTTTTGGTACAGGGCACAAAGGATATGTGACTAAGAATTATGTCAAACATGTATATGTACTTACTCCAAAATCAATTCAGGTGCTGTGCAGCAAAGAGCATCAGAGACACATGTCTGCATATTCGACAGCTATTTACATTAGCACGAGTAAGGTAGAGTTGATTTGCAACAAAAATAAAAGCATATTTATTGCAAATATACACATTTCTACTGTATATTTTGCATTTGAGAGCATGTGTTATGTGAAGGATAATGTTGCAGAAGGAATAAACAACAGATATGACACTCAACTGCATATCTCTAACACACCCTGTAATATTCTTCAAGTCAGCTGTCACTCAGTTATGCATTTTTAACACACAACTTTCCATCATTCATCCTTGCTGTACTTTACCTAATCTCTGGTAGAAAATAACCTATTCAATATAATGTGTCCAGTGACTTCTGCCAAATAAATAAATGAATAAAGTATCTGGGCCTGCTACTGAGGACAAATAGGTTTGATTTTTCTGCTGACCTCAACTGTGCTGCTTTGGAAAAGGAGATACAGGAAGCCAAATCTTTTGTCGTGGGTATTAAGACCATGCAAGAAGCCAGAGAACCATATCTCATTGGCAGTTGGTGCATGACTGAGGAGACAGGGTAGAGGGATTGGAGGGATTGATTGAGTGAGTGAGTGTGAGTGCTGACTCCATGACATAACCTGGTGTACTAAGGCTACAGGTTAGGTAGGGAAGTTGAGACAGAGCAAGATGGATTGCAAAGTGCATATCTTAAGGGTAATACAACAGGATACATAACATAGAAGTGTGCGCAGAAGTATTTTATGTTTATCCTCAGATGATTTTTTAAAAAAACTTTATTAAACTGAAAGATGTTAATGCTGAGGACTGGTACATCTTTCTATTTTGGGAATCTAGAATGATTATCAATTATCCTCAGGTTAGGCAGCATGGGTTAGCTGCAGTGAAGCTTTGTCTAGTTTGCACAAAATGCTGATATAACTAGATCTTCTGCACCAGCTCTGCTGATGGCATCCAAGTGAGTCTGACAAATGAATGCCAGTTTTGTAATGTGAATTTATATCCTGTGGAAATTCAGTTTAGGCCACTCTAACTTACTTCGTCAAAGACCATTTGACTTAATTCAATCCCAGTTCTGGTCGTCGAAAGGGATGCATAATAATCCACTGGCTCAATTTAGTACATCAATTCAGATTTAGGTGTGCAGGAATTGTGGCAATCAACATTTTTTTTAAAATGACATAATCATCACATATAAACAGCCTTGGTAACAAATCTAACAACCCCAAGTTTGCATGTGAGAAACACTGGTAGCATAAATATCAGACTTTATCACTTACGGAAATATTTCAGTGAAAAAATATTTCCATTGATATGCTATCAGAATAGCAATGTGCCATTACAGGTAGTTTCCACAGATTTTACTGGGCTGGAAAAAACAAAGTTGAAAACGTATTGCAAGAATCATAAATAATCTTGGAATGTGGCAACTTAGGGGTCGGAAAACCACCTACATGTCACATGGCAAGTTTTCCCACTACAACAGCTTCTTTCTCAATAGATAAGCAATATAATTCTTACAAAGGGTTTGTACCAGCTTAACAGGCTACTTATCAATAAAGAGTTTAGATAGTCTTGTTTGTATCTCTGGGTGATAGGAAGCCTCTTCTACTGGAGTGGTCATGATATCAGAGGCTCTGGCTAATATTCTGCTGTTCACAAAGTAATATTCTGGCAATTGCTTCTTCCTTCATGCAGGGTAATTATTTTTTGAATAGTTTTGCTTCATACAAGAGCAGATTCAAATTGAATGGTTCTAAGAACAAATTGCCAGTGACTCATAAATAATGACAAAAGCCAAGAGGCCGAGTTCCTGCCTACTACCAAACATTTGCTATTTTTTACAAATGGCTGAATGCCAATGTATGTGGTGAGTCAGAGGAAACACTGGAAGTTTCAGAGTGATGGAGGTGGGGTGAAGTAATAAGAAATGCATAGTGATAGTAGTAGTGATAGTGTTTCTTTCAGTTCAAATTTTGAGCCACAATGGGCAGTGAGAAAGTGGCTTTTGATTGTTCCCTAGGATTCACGTCAAATCAAGATTTTTTTAGGGGTTGCAAAGTATAACAATTAACGATGAATAGACTCAAAACATTGATTTCCATTACAAAAGGAAGCTTTTTGGTCTATTGTACACATTGGCCCCGATTCCTCAACTCAGGGAGTGGCTGCGACTCAGTGTCAGTACTCCTGTCTCAGAGTCAGAAAGTGATTGGTCAAAGTCCCACAACAAACATTGACCACAAAACCCTGGATGATTCTCTGGTGCAGTGCTGAGGGAATGCTGCACTGACAGAGATCTCACCTTTCAGAGAAGACTTTAAAACTGAGACCCAGTCTACCTTTTCAGATAGATGCAAGAGATCCGTAGGCACAGCAGGGATGCTCTCCTGGTCAGAGCCTAAGAGAAAAACCATGGGTTTCTCCTGTTTCTAGATGCTTTATTTCACCTCTTTCTTCCAACATTTAGGTACTTAATGTGATCAGGCAAACTCTTGAAATGCTGCCTTTCATTTTATTTAAAACAAAGAGGTTAAAAAAATGTCAGTCACAATCTCACTGAATGGCGAAGCAGACCCAATGTGCCGAATGGCCTGTTTCTGCTCATACGTCTTATGGTCCTTGTTCAAAAAAGTGTAAAGATAATCCATGCAACTATCGGCCAATCAATTTTGCCTCTGTGGCTTTTAGAAATGATAATTCAGGGCAAAGTGAGTAGTGACTTGACTTGGGAAAATGCTTATTAATTCATGAAAGTAAGCATGGAATGGTTAAGGGCACATCATATTTAACTAACTTGACTGGAGTTTTTTGATGAGGTAGGGGAGAAGGTGAGAGTAATTTGTTGATGTGGTATACGTGAACTTCCAAAAGGCATTTGAATGAGTACATCACATAACAAGCTTCTGAGCAAAGTTAGAGATCATGGAATAAAAGGGGGCACTGGCAAAACAAATGAAGATTAATAGCGAGTTTCCCAGAGATCGGTGTTAGGAACATTGCTCTTTTTGTTATGTACTAATGATCTAGGCCAGGGGTGGGCAAACTATGGCCCGCGGGCTGCATGCGGCCTGCCAAATGTCTTTATGCGGCCCACCAAGATCAAGTCATAAAAAAAAAAAATTAAAAAAACATTTTTTTTAAATGGTCAATGGGGGGGGGGGGGGGGGCTGTTGGGTTACTTACTGGTATAGGATGGATACGTTGACTTGAGTAGGGTGATCATTGCTCGGCACAACATCGAGGGCCGAAGGGCCTGTTCTGTGCTGTTCTATGTTCTATATGAGGCGCCCAGAATCATAACTGGGTGAAGTAATTATTTTACTTACTATACTATGCGGCCCTTTAAAATTGTGAATTTCTGAATGTGGCCCTTGCACGGAAAAGTTTGCCCACCCCTGATCTAGGCCCTACAAGGCACAATTTGAAATTTTACAGATGACAAAAATTTAGAGAAGTATTGTGAATTTTGAGGATAATGTAAAACTTCAAAACAGGTTAGTGAAATGGGTGTACAGATGACAGATATATGAATCATAGAAATTACAGTGCAGAAGGAGGTCATTTGGCCCATCGAGTCTGCGCCAGCTCTTGGAAAGAGCACCCTACCCAAGCCCACACCTCCACCCTATCACCCTATCCCCACAACCCAGTAACCCCACCCAACATGAAGGGCAATTTTGGACACTATACATAGCCAATTCACCTAACCTGCACATCTTTGGACTGTGGGAGGAAACCGGAGCACCCGGAGTAAACCCACACACACATGGGGAGAGCGTGCAGACTCTGCACAGACAGTGACCCAAGCAGGGAATCGAACCTGGGTTTCTGGAGCTGTGGAGCAATTGTGCTAACCACTATGCTACCGTGCTGCCCAGTGATTCATTTTGGTAGGAAGAATGAGGAAAGACAATATAAAATGAAGGAAACCATTCTAAAGAGGATTCAAGAACAGAAGAACCTGGGGCATGTGTGGAAAGCAGTTAATAAAACTCGCAGGATCCTGGGCTTTAGAAATAGGGGTGTAGAGTTCAAAAAGGACATTATGGTAAAATATTTACGTACAAAATAAAAATCAAATACTAATGCTGGAAATCTGTAATAAAATAAGAGGCTGGAAAAACTCAAGATCTGGCAGCGTCTGTGAAGAAAGAAACACAGAGTTAACATTGGTGTGACTCTTCTTCAGAGCAAAACATTGGTTTGTCCTCAACTGGAGCAGTGCACACAGGGCACCACACTTTGGAAAGGCATTAAAGAAGGTGCAGTAGAGATCCATGAGAATCTTTAGTTCCAAGAATGAGGAACTTCAATTACATGGATAGAGAAGCTGAAGCTACCCACCTTGGGAGAAGGTTTAGAGGAGATTTGATAGAAGTTTTTAAAATCATGAGGGGTTTGGAGAGAACAGAGGGGAAAAAACTGCTCCCATCGGCAGAAGGGTGGAGAATGGGCAGCACGGTAGCCTTGTGGATAGCACAATTGCTTCACAGCTCCAGGCTCCCAGGTTCGGTTCCCGGCTGGGTCACTGTCTGTGTGGAGTCTGCACGTCCTCCCCGTGTGTGCGTGGGTTTCCTCCGGGTGTTCTGGTTTCCTCCCACAGTCCAAAGATGTGCAGGTTAGGTGGATTGGCCATGATAAATTGCCCTTAAGTGTCCAAAATTGCCCTTAGTGTTGGGTGGGGTTACTGGGTTATGGGGATAAGGTGGAGGTGTTGACCTTGGGTAGGGTGCTCTTTCCAAGCGCCGGTGCAGACTCGATGGGCCGAATGGCCTCCTTCTGCACTGTAAATTCTATGATATCTATGAATTAGAGATCGTGAGGACCAGGCAGGCTCCCTTTCGCATTAAAGGAAAGCAAAAGTAGTGTGTGTCGCGAAGGTTGGCTGGTTGGCAATAGTTGGTCCCAGGAAAAAACTGTGAAAAACACTGCTCTATGTAGCCTGTTTCATGGTTGGTTCTACAAATCTGACCTGAGTACGCTCCCTGAACTTTGTCCTCGAGACTACCTTTACCAATTTATTTTGTCTAATCTGTACAAATATTAAAGTCATTGCATGCATTCTGATAAAGAACCTCTAATTTTGGTCTTTTTACCATTTTCTCAACTTTGGTCCTATTGCCTGGTGCAATCCATGTTTGTAAGCTCTGTACCCACCTATAACGCTCTGGTTATCATGACCCATATATACTGTTATTGCCTTGTCCATTCTCTTTAACGTCTAAATTTCCCCATGAATGATCGCTCTATCCCACTATTTAGTTTAAAGTCCTACCTATAGTTCCAGTTCCTTGATTTGTTAGGACACTGGTGCCAGCATGGCTCCCTCTTTCCCCAGTGTGCCAGTGTCCCATGGATTGACACTCTCTTCTCCCATTCTAATCTTTCAGCCAAGCATTCAACTCTCTGCTCTTACTGACCCTAAGCCAATTTGCTCATACTTTTAGTAATCCAGGGATTATCACCTTTTGGTTCTGACTTTTCATTGAACTCCATGCTGCTCATACTCCTTGAGCAGAACCTCCTTCTTAGTCCTACCTCTGTCATTGGAACCTACATGGACTACAACAACTGGATCCTTCTTCTATCCCAAGCTCCTCTCCTGCCCCAGGTACATGCCCTTAATCCTGCTACTGGTAAGCAACACAGCCTTTGCAAAACTCACTCTCAGCTGCAGAGTACAGGATCTATCCCCTTAATTAAACTGTCCCCTACCACTGCTACATTCCATTTACTCTCCCAACTTGAATAACCCACTACACCACGGAATATGGCCAGTTTGCTCTTCCACCCTGCAGTTATGCTTTCATCCCGACAGGCTTCAAATGCAATGGCTGAGGCTCCTGCAGTGCTGCCTTCTGGATCCCCATGCCTGCCTCACTCGTAGCCACACCCTCTCCCTTACTTGACCACAGACCAAATATGAAGTGCCTAACCTAAGGGGTGTGACTATCTCCTGGAATAAAGTGCCACGATAACTTTCTCCATCCCTGATTCATGAGTGTCTGAAGCTCAGACTCCAGCTCATCAACTCGGTGCCAAGTTTCTGCAGACACTAATTGCAGAAATGGTTATTGTGGATCATACTGGTGTTTACGAGCTTTACCTGCTACAGAAGCAACACTTTATGTGCCCTGCCATCTCTGTTGTAGTTCATTTAACTAACTAGGTTTCCAAATTTACATATCACTCCATTGTCTATTCATAGCTTTTAATCTAGCTAATAACTTTGTTTAAGGTATTACAATTAATTTGATACTTTAGATCATTACTGTAACTTAGCCCAGTCCCAATTTAACCATTTTTAATAGTAATAATAATAATCTTTATTAGTGTCACAAGTAGGCTTACATTACCACTGCAATGAAGTTACTGTGAAAAGTATATAAAGTACACTCCTTACACCTTGAATTCACACACGCACCAAATTTCCTTTCACCCTGATGGAATTTCCACTCAGGTGAAGCTGCTCTTTGCTAATACTTTTACTGTTAATGCACTTAGTGTTTTACCTGCCCTGGTTGAAATTTTTAATTTCCTGGCTCTTATTCAAATCAATGCTCCATTTCAGAGAGAGAAACCAAAAGAAAAATAAATACTTAACTACTTACCTCCGCTCCTGTAACATCACTTATTATTTTCCCCAATTTTCTCGAACTCTATTTGAAAAAGTGATCTGTTCGCTCCCATTGCAGCTCAAACTTTCTCTGACTTGGCCTCGAGCATTCAAGGGTTGTCATTCGTCACAACCTACTGGTTTCATGAAAACTGCAAATTGCGCTAATCTTCCCTGTGATTTTCCATGACATTTCGGCATTTGCAGCTTAATTGGCAGGTAAATTTGTCAGAAAGTCAGGACTAGTAATTAATAATACAAATATCCTTTAATGATGTGATAACTGTTAATGTGTCTCAATCAATCTCTCTTGCCCAGAATGCAAATAATAAAAATATGGCGTCTTCATTACTTCAGGTTGCAAATTGAGAGATTTTTAAAATGTCAAAATTTTAAATATACTTCTCCTGCTTTTCCTATTTTTCTCACTTTTAATCAAAATTTTCTTTCCCTCCCTTTACTACTCTTTCTGCATCTGATTTGGTATTGAATTCACTCACTGGGCGCGATTTTCCCACAGCGTTTCGCCCGGAACCAATCCCGTTCTGCTGGTGCATCGCAGGAGTGGCCCAAGACAGGCTTCGTGCCAGACACCGGGCCGATCTCGAGTCGGTCGACCTGCTATAGCTGGTGCAATCGGGATCTCGCCCAGCTGAACCATTAGCCTCATCTAAATATTCCTGGTTGGATTGAAGGTGGTTGTCTTGAGGCTGTATTCTCCCAGCTCTTGGAAGGCACCAGCCACAACAGCAAGGTGTCACCTAGGCGTCAACTAGTACTAGTTGCCACAAGCAGAGGCCAGGCATGACAGCCAATCCAGGAGTCTCTGATGCCATTGTTGCCCACCTGGTGGTCGGGGACAGGACAGGCCCTGGTACTCCCTCTTGCACCCGGGGGATGGTCATGAAATTTAGGGGGGGTTAAAGAGGGGGGTCCTGAAAGGGTGGGTGGGGGGCTCTCAGCACCCCCCCCCCCCCCAACCATAAACGGGCTATCCCTGGGTGGTCAGGGCTCACGCCAATGTTTATTGATGGGCATTGGGGTGGGGAGATGCCCATTCTGGGTCAAGGGTGTTCCCATATCTGCAGGGGCGGGGGTGGATGGGGGTCACATTGTCCGTGGGGGCCCCTAAAGCTCACTTTGACATTGAGGCACCCTTTCGAAATGGCACCCCAATTTCTGAGGACGTTAGGTTTGGTAGGCGAGTTTAATTCCTCACTGCAGAAAAAAAATTCAACATGTGGGATTAACCCGTGAGAAAACGATTAAGTGTGGGCGAATACAGGTCTGGATCTCACCAAAAAGCTGGCAGGAAACACCCCGGCAAACCCGCCCAAAATGACACTTCTTTTTTTGGATGACAGTGCCCACTAATTGGACCTCATATCTCTGTCCTTATTCTGTTTATTTCTTAACCCTTTACTCTCATTGGTTAAGGTGGTTAAGGAGATTTGTTCCACTGTTTACCAAGGTTCCAGATACCCTATTTCTCTCTATCTACCGTAACTGTTCCCCTTAATATCCAGAAAACTTTGATCAAATCTACCCTTACTTAATCTTCTAAATCCAGGGGACACAACCCTATCTTGGGTAATCTCACCTCATAATTTTTTTTTTAATAAACAATTTTATTGAGGTAGTTTTTGGCTTTATAAACAGTTACAGACATCATCTGATAGAAAGCAAAAAAAAGGCAAAAATGTGCAAACATCCATGCACTTTCAATACTTCAATCATAACATATTGCACAAGCCCGCTCCTCTCCCACCGGTACTACCCACCATATTTTCCCTCCTACTCTACTCTCCCCCCCCCCTTCCCCCTCCCCCTCTTCCCCCCCCCCCCCCCCCCCCCCCCGCCCCCACCCCCTGCTGACGCTCACTCTCCCGCAAAGAAGTCAATAAATGGTTGCCACCTCCGGGCGAACCCCTGCACAGATCCCCTCAAGGCGAACTTAATTTTCTCCATACCCAGGAAACTCGACATGTCCGCAAGCCACACCTCCGTCTTCGGGGGCTTTGAGTCCCTCCACGCCAATAGTATTCGTCGCCGGGCTATCAGGGAAGCAAAGGCCAAAACATCGGCCTCTTTCTCCCCCTGGACCCCCGGGTCCTCCGAAACCCCAAACATTGCCACCCCTGGACTCAACACCACCCTTGTTTTTAGTACCCGGGACATGACCCCCGCAAATCCCTCCCAGTACCCGCTCAGCTTAGGGCATGCCCAAAACATGTGCACGTGGTTCGCTGGTCCTCCCGCGCACCTAGCGCAATTGTCCTTTATCCCGAAGAATTTGCACATCCGAGCCACCGTCATATGGGCCCGGTGAACGACCTTAAATTGAATCAGCCCGAGCCTAGCACATGTCGCGGTCGAATTTACCCTACTCAGGGCCTCTGCCCACAGCCCATCCTCCATTTCCCCGCCTAGCGCCTCCTCCCATTTAAGTTTCAGTTCCTCTGTCTGGGACCCTTCCTCCCTCATGAGCACCTTATATATACCCGAGACTCTACCCTCCCCTTCTTCCCTCCTAGAGACTATTCTGTCGAGGATCCCCATTGGCGGGAGGCGTGGGAAAGACCTGTCTACGAACAAAGTCCCGCAACTGTAGGTATCTAAAATAATTTCCCCTTACCAACCCAAATTTCTCCTCCAAGCTCCTCAGACTCGCAAAGCTCCCTTCCAGGAACATATCACCCACCCTTCCCGCCCCCGCCCGCCGCCATACTCGGAACCCCCCATCCATACTTCCGGGGGCAAACCAATGGTTGTCGCAGATTGGCGCCCAGACAGACGCCCCAATCTCCCCCACATGCCTCCTCCACTGGCCCCATATCCGCAGGGCCGCCACCACTACCGGGCTGGTGGTGTACTTGGCCGGCAGCAGCGGTAGAGGAGCCGTGACCAGGGCTGCCAAGCTGGAGCCCCTGCATGAAGCCGCCTCCACCCGCTCCCAAATAGACCCCGTACCCACCATCCACTTCCTTATCATAGCGATGTTGGCCGCCCAGTAATAATTGATCAGACTCGGCAAAGCCAGCCCTCCCTCGCTGCGGTTCCTCTCCAACATCGCCTTCTTCACCCGCGGGGATTTTCCCGCCCAGACAAAGCTCATGATCAGCCCGTTAACTCTTTTGAAGAAGGACTGTGGGATAAAGATCGGGAGGCACTGAAAAATAAACAAAAATCGAGGGAGGATTGTCATCTTTACAGTCTGCACCCTCCCTGCCAGCGACAGCGGGAGTGCATCCCATCTCCGAAACTCTCCCTTCATTTGCTCCACCACCCTGGCAAAATTTAACTTATGCAGCCTGCCCCAGTCTCGTGCCACCTGGATTCCCAAATACCGGACATTTTCCTCAACCAGCCTAAACGGTAGCCCTCTCAATCTGTTCTCCTGGCCCCTTGCCTGGACCACAAACATTTCACTCTTGACCGTATTTAATTTGTATCCTGAGAACTGGCCAAACTTCCTCAGCATTCCCAGTATAGTTCCCATCCCGGCCACTGGGTCCGACACATACAGGAGCAGGTTGTCTGCATAAAGAGAAACCCTATGTTCAACCCCGCCCCTCACCATCCCCTTCCAACCCTCTGCGGCTCTCAGCGCAATCGCCAGCGGCTCTATGGCCAGCGCAAATAGCAGCGGGGAGAGCGGGCAGCCCTGTCTGGTCCCTCGGTACAACCTAAAATACTCCGACACTTCTCTGTTGGTCCTGACGCTGGCCCTCGGGGCCCGATACAATAATTTGATCCAGTCCACCAATCCCTCCCCGAACCCAAACCGTCCGAGCACCTCCCATAGATAGTCCCACTCCACCCGGTCAAAGGCCTTCTCGGCGTCCATTGCCACCACTACCTCCACCTCCCTACTCACTGGGGGCATCATTATCACATTAAGTAATCTTCTCAGGTTGGCCGCCAGCTGCCTACCTTTCACAAACCCCGTTTGATCCTCCCCAATCACCTCCGGTACACAGTCCTCCATTCTACCCGCCAGTACCTTTGCCAGGAGCTTGGCGTCTACATTAATCAGGGAGATTGGCCTGTAGGACCCGCACGCCTCCGGGTCTTTACCCCGCTTCAATATCAGTGATATGGTGGCTTGTGACATTGTCGGCGGCAGGGTCCCTCTGTCCCTTGCCTCATTAAAAACCCTCGCCAAAACCGGGCCCACCAGCTCGGAGAACTTCCTATAAAACTCTACTGGGTATCCATCCGGCCCCGGGGACTTCCCCGACTGCATGGCCTTAAGGCCCCCCAATACCTCCTCTACTCTAATCGGGGCCCCCAGCTCTTCCACTCGCCCTCCACCTACTGTTGGGAATGTTAACCCGTCCAGAAACCTTTTCATCCCCTCCGGTTCTTCCGGCGGCTCCGAAGTATACCGCTTACGATAGAAGTCCCGGAATACCTTATTCAATTCTGCCGGGTCCTCCACTTTGCGCCCCCCCCCCCCCCCCCCCCCCCGTCTCTTACTCTACCTATTTCCCTGGTCGCCTCCCTCCTCCTGAGTTGCTGCGCTAACAGTCTGCTAGCCTTTTCCCCATGCTCGTACACCACTCCCCTCGCCTTCCAAAGCTGTTCCACAGCCCTGCTCGTGGATAGAGCCCCCAGTTCCGCCTGTAGTCTCTGCCTCTCCCCGAGTAAAACCTCCCCCGGGGACTCCGCGTGCTCTTCATCTATCCGACCCATTTCCCTGACCAATCTATCCATCTCTGCCCGGTCTGCCTTGGCTCTGTGGGCCCCAATTGAAATCAGCTCCCCCCGCACTACTGCCTTTAGCGCCTCCCACAGGGTCGCCGCTGAGACCTCCCCCGTGTCATTCACCTGCAGGTAATTTTGCATACATCTCCGAAGTCTCTCGCAGATCCCCTCCTCCGACAGCAGTCCCACATCTAGCCTCCATTGCGGGCGTTGATAGCTCGCTCCCCCAAACTGCAGTCACCTCATAATTTAACCACTGGAGTTTAGGTTTCAGGCAGGTAAATCTTTGCAGAACCATTTGGTTTACACAGGATAACTGAGAGTGGAATCACAAAAGGAAGCACACAATTCCATCTCTGACAAGGAGTTTGAAGCATGATCATAACTGGAGTACAACACAAACAGCAGGAAGCAAAAAGGAGTGTTTCATGTGCTCCAGCCAAATGTGGCAATGGATAGCAAAACCAGTTCTTGTCCCCCATAATATTCAAGTCTGCGTCCCTTGGACTTAAGTAAGCAGAGAAGAGTGCCAAACCAGGGTCATGGCCAGAATGGGAGGCGCGTGATTGATAATGATCAATGCAGTGGAAACTGATTAATATGCTAAATTTCACAGCTCAGAATACCGATGTCTGAAAGTCAGCATATCAACAGGATCTACTGTAAAGGAATCAGTGTATTAATCCTTCTAGACTAGGCTATCAAAAGGCCCAAACTACTGATTAAATTCAAGCACTTCACACCATTCCCCCTAAAAAGGACTCATCACGTGCTCACAGATCTTTTGCATTTTCATAGCATTTTGCTAGATGAACCCTCCGCTAATATGCTGTTGCGTTTTTCTTGGGCATAAAAACTACTCAGTTTTGATGGATGACATAAAATGAGATTAATGGCCTTGTAGATCTGGAACCATTTTGTGATCTCCCCAATCCACAACTGCCTTGTGATCCCCTGGGCCAGCAAACATTCTGTAATCTTCCTGATCTGTAACTGACTTGTAATCTTGCGTGAATTAAATTGGATTTAATATTGTATCTAAAGTGATACTTCTAAATGACCTCTAAATGTTTCCCACAGCCTACAATCCCCACCCCCGAAGTGTGACCACTGCCTTTCACAAGCAGCAATTTGGAGCCATACGTGAAAGTTATGAGGAAAAGACAAAACAAATCATCCGAGGGATGTGGCATAGCTAACATCGAAAATCATGATCCTCAATTGTTTCTTGAATCCACTGTTCAATCTGCAGAAGCTCATTCTGAGCAAAACAGGTTTTTATTCATCAAAAAACTATGCAAAAATAAGCAAGATGGCATCCTGGCTTTTTTTCTTTGATAAGGCGATCAATGGTAACGAGGTGGCACATTATTGAAAACCTTAAAGTTTTATTTTATGCCAAGCCTACATTATTTTATGTTGAACATAAGTTGTCAAAATTTCATTTCCACTTATTAATCACCTGAAGTGTGTTTAACAGTTTCAAAATTTCATGTTTACCGATCTTATTTACTTTCAAACATATTTACCATTTTGCTCTTCAACGTCCCATCACTGCTCCATCTAAAGGCTCAGCAAATAGCTGATGAAACTGTATGAGTCAAAGTAACCCAAACCCTAACTCCTATAGATGGGGAGGTTTCTGTGTTAGCTCATTTTAATGGCACCAGTAGATACATTTCCACACTTAGGAATCAGTTTTTATTGACAACTTAAAAAGCTGGTGTTTTATTTATTTTCCCCACCAAAGACAGAGGAAAGGTAGTAGACAAAACGGAACTCCAAATATCCAGGTAAATGGAGAGAAAAATCTGTTCAAAAAATAAATTTGAACATTTCAAAAATGAGAGGAAAAAAACATGCAATTACCACAGTTAAGCTAAATGACCACTTGTAACTATTCACACAATACTCAGATAATACTTTCAAGGGGCTCATCATCTGATGCACATTTAACACCTAGATAGTTTTCTTTAAACTAAATAGTACATATTTCTTGCTTTGGCCACAATCCCATACTTGCCACTGATATTGAATAACAGAATTGTTGGCGATTACATCAATGGGGAACATTTGTGACTTTGTTTTAGGTAAACAGTGCCATGGTATATAATGTGTGCCAGCCTTTGATTTATACTCTGCCTTCATGGGGTTACCACTTTGGTAACTGCATTAACATGCTGCCTCTGCTCTGTACCCCACTAAGAAAGACTTGACATTTGTATGATAGTAGTACCTAATGATCCAAGATCCCTTCCAATAAATTCAAAAACACAGTCTTTCTTACTGAAAATTAAGTTCTGATATGTGCAGTCATCACATCAGTGATATCCATAGCAAGTATAGTAATGTGCGTGGTGACATTAACGTGACTATGTACACGCATCTCTCGGATTGATATTTGGCAAGAAATGAATGCGAAATGACAAATTTGGATGGCAATTTATTTTACTGATTTACCACCCAGAAACATAATTGTGTGAATCTATCAGCGGAAGATTGACACAATCCTATTATTCAACGCTACTCTTTGCAAAGAAACATAAAATGCTCCAGTTGACCTGGTCACTCATACCTGTGTTCGGTGTTCTCCAACTGCAAACTGCAATAGAGCAAAGCTGGAGGTGTGACTGCCTTCAACGCGCTCCACAGTACTAGAATCAATCTTCAGGTCACTGCTGATTTCAGCACTCTGTATGAAGTCCTCGGTTTTTAAATCTTCAACTCTCTTAAGCTCTCCATTAGCTAGCTGTATGATTGATCCTTTCATGAAGTAGGGTGGCAGTTGATTAGAAGCTGCGACAGGAGAGTTCACTGACTGCACTACTGGCAGGTGCACTTGGGCCTGAACGACGGTCGTGTGGTAAGTTGGCTGTGTGACAAGCGATTCAGGATGATAGTTCTCGGTCTTGGGACTGGCCGTGCTGACAAATGGATGAGGCACTGCAGCAAACTGAGGAGATGTCGTAACTATTGTAGACGCTACCCCTGATGCTTCAACCGCTGCACTGCATACAGGAATGAGGAGGGGCTGGCTGCCTGGGATTACCAGGTGTTGTTGCAGGTTCCCATGATAACCAAGTGCTTGCTGTTGACTGCTTATGTAACCAATAAGTGGCTGTTGAGCACCAGGGTACACAGCACTGGCAGGTAGTCCTATAGAGAGGTGGTCAGTGGGATTATGGGTAGTTTGGATGACAGAATGTGGAGAAAACGCAGCCTTCCCATGATTTAAGTTAGTCTTATCATATAGTGTCAAAGGAGAGTTGACCCTGTCTATGGCCTGTTGGACCTCCAGATCTGTAGTAGGCGTGTGACTATTAGGTATCATCATTACTGAGGCTCTAGGACATAAAGTTTCATGTGCATTATAATCAGCAGGACTTGAGTGAACAACCCCATGGCTCCCATGCCTTATTTCATAGTGCCGAGAAATTGGTTTGTTTGCTGCTTTTTCCATGTTCATTTCTGTGCTGGGTGAAATGGCATATCTCCTGTTTTTTTCAATTTCACCATTTGATACTTCCCTTCTTGGAATTAAATGTGATCTGCTATCTTCAACCTTCCTTATGGATTCCCTTGATGCAACATGGTATCCGGCATCTGCATACTGGAGAACCACCTGTGATGGTGTACTGACTGAGAGGGTGTGCGGAATCAGGGATGGGTGAGAGTGTAAATGGAGGGGAACTGTTGCAGGGGAGAGGGGCCTGGTCATATTTGGAGACGAACTTGAAATTTGCACATACTGGTTTTGCACATTTGGTAGGGGTGACCCAGTTATCATTCTGTGTGGCCTGACTACCTGCTGTTCAACCTTGTGCTGGGGTGGGCTACCTATACTGGCGAAGATTGTAGAGTAGGGTTCTAGATGGGAATACTGAGATGGAGTGGCAGAAGCATTACAGGCTGTCGGGGAGATTAATGGGGAAGGGACGAATGCAGCTGGGCTGGAGTATGGTCCGCTGTAAGGTGGCCCGACAAACTGAAAAGTAGCAGGTTGCAAGGGGGCATACTCTACTGCTGTCGCAGAAGGTCCTGATTGAGCTAATGCTGAAGATGAATAAACAGCACGAAGATGTGCTACCCCTGGAGTTGGTCTAACATTCCCAGGCGATGAATAGTCCACTGCAGTCGCTAGTGGTTTATATAGCGGTAAGCCAGTTTCCACTGAGGTTTCACCTGCTACTTTGACATGTCCATATCTTATGCCCATGCTGCTTTGGCTGCTAGCTACATTGGCGAGCCATGCCAAGTTTTCACTGCGACTGCTTTCACTTACAGTAGCTGCTACAACTGCCTTCTCTGCCAAGGGCAGGGTGTTAACAGGAAACTCCCGCTTTTTGGGTGGTAAACATTCATTGCTGCGTTCCTGGTTGGATTTCATTTTTAAAAACTTGCTTAGTGTCTGTTAGGCTTTGATTCTAGTTTGATAACCTGGATGTTGCATTTGCTTTCTGGCAGTTTGTCCCAAAATGATCCAAGAACTGCATGAGGCATCATTTCTTCCAGCCAGAATTCTTCACAACTGCTCTGGAATCTGAAATGTAAAGAAAGGTTAAAAACCTCACATTTAGCAAACAGGCACTCTAAATTTATAGCAAATATATAAATTAAACATCATTGCAATACGAACTGTACAAATATCCTGATGATAGCTTCACACCAATCAGACGTTTTGTAAATTTCAAGTCATCTGAGATAAACCAGTTTCTTTCTATTAACTTGTTCTTCCTTCCTCCCCTTCCCCAGTCTCTCCCAGAAGTGCTACAAGCCGTTTTAAAAGGGGAATACAACGCCCTGCAGTCAAAGTGCCACATCGTACTATGTTTAATCCTCAAGGGAAAGGTGTTCCTTACTACTTGTTCACAAAAACAAATGCAATCCATTTGAATATTAGGTGATTTAATAACAGCCTTAATTCCGTACAACTGTTTAAAACCAGTTACAACCAGCCTAAACTGAAGACTCAGCATGCACAACATTCTGCTGTTTTAAATCTCATGACCATTTTTCTTTCCAAATCACAACTTGGAAATGGTTGTACAGGTATGCAAATTATTGCTCCTATAAAATAAATATTTTCATCTTATTTCTAATTAATTTAACTGTAGAGTTTCAGCACAGAGGAAGATCACAATATCTCAAAAATTCTCACGAATCCACATTTGCTCAATACTAAGCAGTAGTGAGGAAGCTATATACTACACCAATGTGAACTAAAGAAAACACTGTTAACAGACAATGGGTGGTTTTAACTGTTGGACAATTAATAGAGTATTCAGTAAGGAATACAGGCTGGTACTTAGGATATTTTCTTGAGCTATGTTTAGCTCTTTAGCAGAGACTAGTGATAGTATAAAAATAAATGCAGGCTGTAAATATCTATTCGGAGTCTAAGCAGAAGCTAAATTTATCTTTCAAAGAATAGAGATGCTTTGCTTGCTGGATAATCTCATCAAAATGGAATGTTTTACACTGATTTGCAAGGTCCATCTTTTGCAAACATGAATTAGATTTAAAAAGGCATTGAATATTTTGCAGTGTGGTTTAAGCAACACAGAGAGGAACTAAAAGCTTTCCAAAGATCACGCTGCACTAAAATGTGCACAAACAAAAATCAAGATATGACTAATCTGTGGCAGTTTAAACATGCTGTTAAAACTAATGCGTGCCAGTCTGGTGCGATGCTGAATTCAGGTGACTGCTGGATAGCAGCATAAATGTATGTGTTCTTGATTTTAAAGAGTTAATCCCGAAAGACTTCAATCACTGATAAGCCACCGACAATGGCAGCATTTGCCTACTGCTGTTCAGGTATGATGCATGCACCCAGGTCTCTGATGCAGTTGAAGTTCATCTTTGTGTCCTAACGAGCAACATCAAGATAATTTTCCAGCATTTGTGCCACCTACTTGCGCGTCTTGGAAACAGCAGGTCCACAGTCATTATTATTTAAATTGTATTATTGGTGGGAAGGCTTTCTGCCAGCAGCACAATGCCCTGCATCACATATTGGTGGTCAAAAGTTGTTCCATGGAGCAGGAGATGGTGAGGGGACAGCTTATGATGACCAAAGAATTTATTTTATCATTACACATTGTGAAATAGGTTGTAGGTATTTAGTAGTTAAACAGTTTAATTTACCCATTTCAATATTATTTTGCTGATTAAATAAAAGTTCTGATTACAAAGATTTTATTTCACTTCTGGCTTTAAAATTCATGTATTTGCCCATAGCTGATTTAATCCTTTTTAAGTCTGCATGTTCTCCTAGTGTCTGCATGGGTTTCCTACGGGTGCTCCAGTTTCCTCCCACAAGTCGCGAAAGACTTGCCGTTAAGTGAATTGGACATTCTGAATTCTCCCTCTGTGTACCCGAACAGGTGCCATAGTGTGGCGACTAGGGGATTTTAACAGTAATTTCATTGCAGTGTTAATGTGAGCCTACTTGTGACACTAATAAAGATTATAAATTACCATTAAATTGGGTTTTCTTATTATGGACTCTTCTGCTGCTGAAAAACAGCTTTTCTTAATTTACTCCATTAAAACCTTTCAAAATGTTGATTACCTTTATCAAACTTCCTCAACTTATTGTTTCAAGGAGAACAATCCCAATTTCTATAGTGTTGCAACATAACGGAAGTTTTTTTATCCTTGGTACCATTCAGATAAATATCTTCCATACTCTATCCAAGGGTTTGCCATTGTTCCTCAAGTATGGTGCCAGAACTGAACACATAATCCACCTCAAGTCGAACCAGGGTTTTATAAAGATTTAGCATAATTTCATTATTTTTGTACTCCATGCTTCTATTTTGATAAATGCTCTAGTGCTTTCTCCACTCTGCATCAGTCTTAAAATTGTAGCTAGTTTTTGTTGCCTCTCCTTCCTCTTCCGAGCAAAATAAACCATTTCACACTTATCTGCTTTAAATGTCATCTTTTATTAGCTGAAGCATAGAATATAAGAGAAGGGACATTGTGCTACAAATGTATAAACACTAGTTAGGCCACAGCTAGAGTACGGATATGTAGGAGAAGGTTGTCAGGAATGAAGACTTTTAGCTATGAGGAACAATTAGATATTGGAACACAAGAAGTTGAAAGAAGATTTAATTGCTACTCTGCTTGTAGATACACCCGCCAGGAGATCTGCTGTCATTGTATATTACACTCTTCTGCCTTGCGCCATCCTCACACTCCATTGCAACTGCTCCATGATACCAGTCAAGCCAGAACAGCTACATTGACCCCCTTTCTGTTGTCCTCCAATTTGCCCTCTAGAAAAGGTTTTCAGCTCTGATCAAATGGCCAAAATACTGACATTTTCTTTTCTGGGTGTCACTTTTCAAGAGTCTTTTTGCTCTTCCAATTTCAAGCACTTCTTCATTGGTTCTATGGTTTGCATATAGAATTTTACACATACACGTCTTAGCATCTACAATTTAAAGATATTTATTTCTTCCATAGATCTTTACTTATTGTCCAGATTTAATTGAGGTGTACAAAATTAAGAGGAGACTACATACAGTGGATAGAAAAGACTTATTTCCATTCGCAGAAAGGTCAATAACCAGGGGCATAGATTTAAAGTAATTGGCATAAGGATTAGAGAGATGAGGAGACTGTCTTTCACTTGCAGGGTGGCAGCATCTAGAATTCAGTGCCCAAATAGGGTGACAAAGGCAGAAATCCTAATCACATTTAAAGGAAAAGCTTGGAAATGCATCTGAAGGGCTGTCACCTAGAGGTCTAGCGATCAAGAGCTGTAAAGTGGGATTATGCTAAAGAGCTCCTTGTCGGCTAGCATAGACATGATGGACCAAATGGTCGTCTCTGTGATGTAATTACTCTACATTTCCAATTACAAATGCATTTGTTATAAGATTTTGTTTCAATCCCAATCAATTGAGTAGTGTTGATAATAAAGACTTCTGCTCAATTCCTAGAGGCTCTAACGCGCATACTGCACTGCAGTCAGCCACTGTTTTCTTAGTCCAGTTATGGCCAAAATTTTTGTAGGAACCCATCGAAAACCCCTGTTGTCAATTTAAGAACAGAAATCCAGAATTTCAATTAACAGAAAACAGAAAGCTGAATGGCAAAAGCTGCAGTAAGTCATTCAACAGTTATCATGAGAACATCTCAAGTGTGCTGAAAATATATATAGATTTCTCAAAAACATCTGACTGCTGGGCGTGCGCCACTGGCTGTAACACAATCTCGGGGAGTTCTGGTGACTACATTAACAGCCAAAAGCTTTGCTTGCACGAAACAGGATGTCATTAAGAATCCCCTTCTCTCCCCCCTCCCCCCAGTTCAGAACTCCTAGTTGTCGAGTGTGTTGCAATGCACTCCAAACCAGCTGCTGTGCTATACATGGAACGTTACATATTGTGAGGCTATATCAATTACTGCACGGAGGTCATGCGACCGATGGGCATTCACTAATCTACAGCAGTAGAACTCATGACTCATACACCAACACAGGAATTCTTTTGTGTGACTAACGCCAGATAAATCAGAGTGGAACTTCATTATTGTGAACTATTGTAAACCTCTCCAACATAAACTGGTCAAGGAGAAACTAATTCACTACATAATCAGTAGTAATGTATAAGATTTTGAGGTGAACCTTTGTTGAGATCGTGCTAGTACTTAGGTTTTGAATAACAATGAAGATTGCCTTGTTGCAATTTTTACAAAATCTATCACCATCAAACAAAGAGATAAAAAGTGATAAAGTCAACAATTACAATTCCATCTTTCCCACTTCTCCACTTACACTGCTGCACAGATATCTTGAAGGCAGCAATCCTCTGGTACCTTGCTTTGCGTGTGAGCAGGAAATGCAACAAACTTCACAACTGGAGCCACCATCACAGCCAAACCGGATTCTGTCCATCCTCAAAATGCATTTTCCAATGGGAGCATGGAGTCACAATTAGGAGCAGCATCGAAAGCTGTGTTTGGATTTTCGCCTTTCTTAGTCCGAGGGCACGGAGGACAACTGTGGTCCCTTGCACGACCTTCCCAAGTGAGATCAGCTAACATGATGCTGGACATGAGATCACGGCCTGTGAAACTCACTATCATATCTGGCAACTAAGTTACACTGAGCAAATTAACAAATCATAGGGGTAGGGGCTAATTGGGTGTGGGAAGGTGGTGAAACTGTGATTATGCGGCAAGGTCATCATTGGTACCAGTCATGAAGGTGAGAAGGTGCAGGATCAGTTCTGTTCTAAACTGCAACACATCTCGGTAATGCTTAACCACATAAGTGACAATCAACCAGGCAGGGCCCAACTCCTGATTGCTACCTAGTAGTAATGACAGAAAAGTGCACATTAAATAGACATCTGGCAAGGATACAATCAGGCTCACCAATGATATCTCTCCTGCGAATAATTGCCAACAAGCTCTCAGCCTAGGTTTGCAGATGTAGAACAGCCTTCTCTATCTGGGAGAGGTCCTAAAAAATTGAGCAAGCACCAACTGAAAATACTCATGAAGAGTCAAAGTCATTATAGCACAGAAGGAGACCATTCAAATGATCAAATCCATGTTGACACTTACAAGGGACATGATCTCTTAAATGTTGTAAATTGACCAATATTTTAACAGTTTTTTTTCAATTCTATTAGCAATGTCACAAAGGGTTTCTGAGAATCAGACAGTTTCACATGTTTTCTTTAACTTACACATTTATATGGGTGTTTAACAGTTTGAGGTGTTATGTCTAGTCTGCAGGTGAAGAGAATTAGTGTGGTTATGTTTTTTGCATGTTAGTGTGCTTCTCACTTTCGACCTATACTGCTGGCTGGGAAAAATGGAAATGAGTGCCAAATGCACAACACATTATGACACACGGAAACTGGATCCCCCATGACTTCTTGATAAAGCTTGAGGAACCCGTAGGACCTTAGGCGTTCAGTGTGTGGATACACAGTAGTGCTCATGAACTAAACTCCGAACTACAGGCAAATAGCCCTATTGCCTTGTGGGTATCTGGGCACGGTTGAAAGCTAAGGAAGTAAATAAACCTTGCCAAAAATTTGAAGTGGGGCCCAAAGATAGATGCCTAACTCTGTCATCTTTCTGGCAACTCCTCAGCCAAGTCAGTGCCAAACAGAATACTTTGCATTCCAATAAAATTCCTCATTTGTTTAAATAGGAGGCACCGTACTTTTAAACTGTGCCCCTAGTTTCAGATTTCCCCCTCTTCCCCCCCACCCCCGAGAGGAAACATCCTGCCAGCATCCACCCTGTCAAGCCCCATCAGAATTGTATATATTTCACCTCATTCTTCTAAACCTTTTATATATCATGGTACACCTCTACACTATTAAAATAATTGAGGAACACCTGCTATTTTCTGTCTTCTTCAATACTGGGAACTTTCTTCCTTTCCTCACCTGTTTTTTTTTAAAAACCACTACTCGTCTCTCTCGCTTCTCCCAGAATTATTGTTTTTAGTGCAAGCGCATGGGACCTTTGTCTTCAGCTCCAAATCCCGGTGGTCATGCGCGTGGGCCTCTTTCCTAGCTGGCGTGCGCGAGGCCAAACATTAGACAAGTCTTGGGTTTGCCAACCACAGAGCAGAAGACAAAGGTTAGTTTTAGTTTAACTACATGAATTTTGAATCTTTTTTTGTGGCACACTTTGGGGGGGGGGGGGGGGTGGTCTTCACGGCACAGTTCGGAACCACTGCTCTAAAATCCATTGAGTACAGGCCCAATCTGCTCAACCTATTCTCATAAAATAAGCCCTTCATCTGAGGATTGTGTGTAATTAACCATCTCTGAACTGTTTCCAATCTAAATAGATTCTTACTTAAGGATACCAGAACTGTAAACAGTACATTGGTAACACTGTACCTGGAGTGCACAGTTGTAGCAAAACGTCCCAACTATCATGCTTCATCCCTCTTGCCATATAAGTCAACATTCTATTTGCCTTCCGGATTACTTGCTGTAGCTGCATGCTAACGATCTGTGATTCAGATCGTTAGCATGCAGAGGGATACACTCCAATCCCTCTGTACTGCAGCATTCTGCAGTCTCTCTCCATATAAATAATATTCTGCTTTTCTTTTCTTCCTGCCAAAGTGGACAATCGCATATTTTCCCACATTGTACCGTGTCAATTGTTTGCCCACTCACTTAAGTCCCGAAAGAAGTGCTATTAGGTAATTTGGACATTCTGAATTCTCTCTGTGTACCCGAACAGACGCCGGAATGTGGCGACTCAGGGCTTTTCACAGTAACTTCATTGCAGTGTTAATGTAAGCCTACTTGTGACAATAAAGATTATTATAATTATAAATGGTCGTAAATTCACATATTAACAGGGTGAAATCGGTCTTTGCCTTTAGTGCAATACAAGCTCATTGCGATTCAGCGTTTGGTTTTACATTCTGCCCAATTACTTTTTCCCCTCAGATTTTACAGAAGAGAAAATTGAGCACAGTTTAAAACAGGCATCCAATCCGCTGCAAGTCTGCTACTGGCGAAGACCAATTTCACTTCCAACATTTCCAAGCAGACTCAAAAATATTGAACAAAGCTCATACTGAATCCCCACTTAAGTCTCCAGCACTCACCACCACTACAATGATGCTTATGGGCAGAACTTATTAACTTTAATCAACGTGCAGGCACGTGCTTCACACACTCTCCACATTTCAATTAGGTGTCTGTTTAATCATTGCAGTGAAACATTTTAAATGCTGATGAATCTAATTTTAATAGTACAGGATAAATAAACTCAGCTGAATTCCACCAAGAAAAAGCAAACAGTCAAGTTGGTGTTTTGACACTAATTTATCGTAAGAGGTGATGCATTTGATTTGAAAACTACTGCTCCAAAGGAACATCTTACCCAAAGCCCTGCGGACCTCCTTGGTTGTCTGAAGGCTCCTCAAATTCAGATAAAAACAAATCGATATGAGATACTGCTGGTGGAGCAAATAAACCTCCAATATTACAGCAGACTACAGATTTATGTCATAAATTTCAACAGAACAAAAAAAAATTTAAACTGGCGGGCGAACAGACAGGAGTTAATAGGAATAACCCCTTGGAGATAATAAGAAGCTGACTCCTCAATTGACAAGGTTATATTGCAGGTAGATTATTGAGTAGAGAGAAGAAAAGCCTTTCTGCCTGCTTGACTGAATTTAGTATCGTTGGTTTCTATTGTTTGTGTGTTCATGTTATTTCTGCAGTGATACAATGCAGGAGAAATGTGCAGATTTTGAAGAGACTTTTTTGTTTGACTGAGCCACTTTTACTCTTCTTATTTTTCTTAATGTACTGGAAAATGTCACTCCAAGTTTAAAATCGCAACAAAGGGACAATCAGATCTATCCCCTCTGCACTGGTGCTTTTGAATAGAGCAAAATACACTCATTTAGTTCAACAGTTCCAGCTCCCCTTCACTTTAGGGGCTGGTTTAGCTCACTTGGCTAAATCGCTGGCTTTTAAAGCAGACCAAGCAGGCCAGCAGCACGGTTCGATTCCTGTACCAGCCTCCCCAGACAGGCACCGGAATGTGGCGACTAGGGGCTTTTCACAGTAACTTCATTGAAGCCTACTCGTGACAATAAGCGATTTTCATTCATTTTTTCATTTCACTTGCAAGCTTCTCAGCTCCAGGACATTACTGCAGGAGTTCCTCAAGGTAGTGTTCTCGCCCAAACATCTTCAGCTGCTTCGATTACCCCCCTTCCATCATAAGATCAGAAGTAGGGATGTTTGCAGATGACTGCACCATTCACAACTCCTCAGATATTGAAGCAGGCCATGTCCAAATGCAGCAAGACCTGGACAATATCAAGGCTTGTGTTGACAAGTGGCAAATTACATTTGCATCACAAAAGTTTCAGCAATGACCATCTCCTACAAGAGTGGATCTAACCATCGCCCCCTGACAGAGCAGAGCATTTAGAAAACAGTGGCAGGGTCAGACAGAGTTGGCATGGATTTATGAAGGGGAACTCTTGCTTGACAAATCTATTGGAAATCTTAGAGGATGTGACTAGTAGAAATGATGAAGGGGAGCCAGTGGATGTGGTGCATTTGGACTTTCAGAAGGCTTTTGACGAAGTCCCGCATAAAAGATAAGCATGTAAAATTAAAGCGCATGGGATTAGGGGTAATGTATTGAGATGGATAGAAAATTGGTCAGCAGACTGGAAACAAAGAGGAGGAATTAATGGGCCTTTTTCAAATTGGCAGGCAGTTGACTAGTGGGGTACCACAGAGATCGGTGCTAGGGCCCCAGCTATTCACAATATATATTAATGATTTAATGAGGGAACAAAATGTCATATCTCCAAATTTGCAGATGACATCAAGTTGGGTGGGAGGGTGAGCTGTGAGGAGGATGCAGAGATCCTTCAGAGTTAATGGGCAAATGGATGGCAGATGCTGTAGAATTTGGATAAATGGGAGGTTATCCACACTGGTGGCAAAAACAAGGCGGCAGACTATTATCTGAATGGCCATAAATTAGGAGAATGGAACATGCAACGAAACCTGGGTATATTCGTGCACCAGTCACTGAAGGTAAGCATGCAGGTGAGAGGATTCAAGTACAGGGGGAGGGATGTCTTGCTGCAATTATACAGGGTCTTGGTCATGCCACACCTGGAATATTGTGTGCAGTTTTGGTCTCCTTATCCAAGGCATCTCCAACAACTATGGAGGGAGGGCACAGAAGGTTTAGCAGACTGATTCCCGGGATGGCAGGGCTGATGTGCAAGGAGAGATTGAATCGGTTGGATTGTATTCGCTGGAGTTCAGAAGAATTGAGGGGGTATCTCATAGAAACCTATAAAATCTAACAGGACTGGACAGGGTAGATGCAGGAAGGATGTTCCCAATGGTGAATCTGTCCAGAACTAGGGGTCACAGTCTGAGGATAGGGGGTAGACCATTTAGGACAGAGATGAGGAGAAATGTCTTCACCAAGAGAGTGGTGAGCCTGTGGAAATCGTTACCACAGGAAGCAGTGGAGTCCAAAACAATGGTTTCAAGAAACAGTTAGATACAGCACTTAGGACGAAGGGGATCATAGGATATGGAGGAAAGCTATATTAGGCTATTGAGTTGGATGATCAGCCATGATCATAATGGGCCTCATCCTGCTCCTATTTTTTCTTTGTTTCTATTCAATGGCATTACCATCGCTGAATCCCCACACTTAACATCCTGGGGATTATCATTCATCAGAAACTGAACTGGACTTGCCATATTAATATTGTGGCTTCCAGAGCAGGTTAAAGTCTAGGAATCATACAGCGGGTAACTCATCTCCTGTCCACCATCAACAAGACACATGTCAGGAGTGTAATGGAATACTCTCCACTTGCCTGGATGAGTGCAGCTCCAACAACACCAGGAAACTTCATACCGTCCAGGACAAAGCAGCCCACCTTGATTGCTCCCCATTCCACAGGCATTCAAACCCTCCACCACCACCAACGAACAGTGGCAGCCTTGTGAACCATCGACAAGATGCACTGCAGTAACTCACCAAGGTGCTTTACACAGCACCTTCCAAACCCACACCTGCTACCATCCAGAAGGACAAGACCAGCAGATATTTGGGAACCCCACTACCTGGAGGTTCCCCTCCAAGTCAATCACAACCCTGACGTTGCCGTTTCTTTGCTGTCGCAGGGGAAAAATCCTGAACTCTCTCCCCAACAGCACTATGGGTGTACCTACACCTCAAGAGACTGCTGCGGTTCAAGAAGGCAACTCGCCACCACCTGAAGGGCAACTAGGATGGGTGAAAAATGCTGGACTAACCAGCGACGCCACACATCCCGTAAATGAATTTTAAGAAAGTTACCCTGCTCAAACTGCTTTTGCGGTTTATGTACCCGGGTTGGATAGGGTAAACAGAAGGGAGTGTCAGGAGGTAGTAGACAAAATTTTAGGGTGGATAGAGAATATGCGAGTGACCCAACGCCTGAGATTTTAGCATGTAGTAGAAGCTGCAAATGCAGTTTGATCTACTGTCTACGGGCCGGGTTGTGAGACAGCTGCGACATATAAGAGGGATGGTCTATGAGTATGGGAGGTCAGCTCATTGCTTGGTCATCAGTTACGGTGGCAGAAGGCTGCCAGGGAGATTTTGAAAATACGAGATTCGGGGCAGGGGTTAGTCTCTCCCCCAAAAAAAGTTAATAAGGCGTTTTGCTCCTTTTCTGAGGGACTTGACAAATCGGAGCCACCAAAAGATGAGCAGGAGATAACTACATGGAGGACACGACGTTCCCTCAGGTAGGGGATGAGTTGCGGGAAACATTAGATACGTCGCTGGACTTGGAGGGAGTCCGCAGGGCTTTGGGTAAGATGCAGGCAAGGAAGATGCCGGGGCCTGATGGGTTCTCAGTAGAATTTTACAACAAGTTCTGAGAATGTTTAATGACTCATTGGCATGGGGTTCCCTTCCAGAGATGTTGAGAGGAGCATACATCTCCCTCTTCTGAAGCAGGATAAGGACCCTACATAGTGTGTTATCATACCGCCTAGTCCCTCGGCTTAACATAGATGCAAAACTGTTGGCCAAAATCCTAGCGCTGGAACCCTGCCTTCCAGAGCTAGTAGGGAAAGATCAGATGGGTTTGCAAGGGGCAGAAAACAGTCTTAACGTTAAGACGGCTACTTAACATAGTTCTTGCACCGGTGAAGAGACTTGAACCGGCGATTATTGTGTCTCAACATGCCAAAACCAAAAAGGTGTTTGACAGGATTGAATTAAAGTATTTGTTTGCGGTTTTGGAAAGGATTGGAAAGGCCTTGGGTTTGTGTCGTGGGTCCAGCTATTGTATGAAACACCAACTGCTTGTGTTCGAACAAACAATATGAATTTGGGCTCGTTTAGGCGGCACTGGGATGGAACAGGTATGCCCCAAGTCCCCACTGTTGTTCACACTAGCGATCAAAACATTAGCGATAGCTTTGAGGGCCTCGAAGAAGTGGAAAGGAACCGAGGGTGGAATAGAGCACAAGTTATCCTAATATGCAGACAACCTACTACTGTATGTTAGGAATCAAAAGTTGGCATGGGAGAGATAATGGAGGTATTGCAGCGTTTCCCGTAACAGCCTCCCCGAACAGGCGCCGGAATGTGGCGACTAGGGGCTTTTCACAGTAACTAAATTGAAGCCTGCTCGTGACAATAAGCGATTTTCATTTCATTTTTCATTGGGTCCTTTTCAGGACATAAATATAATGTTGGGAAGAGTGAGTATTTTGTAGCTAGTCTTCTGAGGGGAAATGTGTAGTTAAGGGGAGCGACATTTCGTCTGGCGGAGACCAGTTTTCGCTATTTATGGGTGCAGGTGGCCAGAGACAGGACATGACTTTGCATATTGAATCTCACAAGCCTGGTAAGCAGATTTAGAGCAGAATTATAAAGATGGGACATCCTTCCACTTTCGTGGCGGGTCACTTTCAATCTCTTAAGATGAACATCTTGCCGCAGTTTGTGTTCTTATTTCAATGTCTTCCAGTTTTTCTGCCCAAGTATTTTTTCCGAGAAGTGGGAAGAACACCTCGTATCCGGAAAGGGTTCCTACAGAGGGAGAGACAGGTGGGAGAGTGGGCACTGTCAAATTTGCTACATTATTACTGGGCAGCCAATGCAGAGAAACTGCTTGGGTGGTTTAGGGGATCAGGAAGTTAGTTGGGTACAGCGAGACATGTCTGGAGACCCTGGTAACACCACCCTTGCCTTCTTAACTGGCAAAATATTCTGGGAATTTAGCGGTCATCTCCACCTTAAAAATATGGCGGCAATTTCATCAACATTTCAAGCTAAGAGTGATGTCACAGTGGGCCCCAATCTGTAGAAGTAATTTATTTGAGCTGGCACAATTGGATGCTGTATTTAGGAGATGGAAATATAAGGGACTAGGGAGGGTGAAGGATTTGTTCTTGGAGGGACGGTTTGAGAGTTGGGAGGAACTGAAGAGAAGGCAGAGCTTGGGAGACTAGATAGATTTAGATTGTTTCAAGTGCGAGACTTTGTCAAGCGAGTGCTTCTGACTTGTCCGGAGGCACCGCCGTCCACCCTGCTGGAAAGGATCCTCTCATGTGCAGGATCTGTAGAGGGCAATATGTCTGGGATTATCAGTGGATGAGGTAAAGGCCAGATGGGAGGAGGAGTTAGGGCCCATTTTAGAGGAAGAGGTATGGAGTGAATCCCTCCATGGGGTAAATGCTACATCATCCTGCGCAAGGCTTGTTACAACTTACAGTTGTGTTTAGAACAAGGTCAGGATGAGTAGATTCTTCGAGGAGGTAGAGGATAAATGTGAGCAGTGCTCAAGGAGGCCTGCTCACCAAACGCACATGTTCTGGTCCTGCCCCAAGTTGGTGGGCTATTGGATGTCCTTTTTCGGCACCATAATATTGACAGTCCTGAAGCTCAACTTAGAACCCTGCCCATTAGTCTCTATTTTTGGAGTGTCAGATCAACCAGAACGGAGGACAGGGGCAGGGGTGGATGCTCAGACATTTGCATCGCTGTTGGCACGGCGACAAATACTGCTGAGCTGGAGGCAGGCGACGCCAGCCAGTGCCACTGCATGGCTGAGTGATCTAACGCAATTCTTGTACCTCCAGAAACTCAAGTTTACGATAAGAGAGTCGATTGACGGGTTCTATTGTAGATGGCAGTCGTTCATTTTGCACTTTAAAGAGCTATTAGTGGAAGAGTAAGAGAGAGGGGAAGGTGTGATTATTTCATATTACCGTTGCTGCTTTTTTCCCCCTGATTTATATGTAGGTTTGGTTCCACCATGTAATGGTTTCTTCTTTGTCATAATATGGTAAAAATTCAATGAAAATACTTTTAAAATTATAAACACCCGATTAATCAAGAAATCTAGTCAATCTGCCCACTGCTTATGGGTCGCTCTGAAATTACACCCCAAGGATCACATAGTTTATTAAATAGCATCAATAAGATGAGTCTATTCCATGAGCATATATTCAAAATGTACTAGACTTGTACCTTGCTTCTATTATAGCAACAGCTTCCGGCAATATCGGGTCAATTCTTGGACATGAGGCTCAATTGTTTGTATTAAACAAAACCATGACTCGGCAGGTATTTGCTTCTTTTACCCCCCCCCCCCCCCCCCCCACCCACCCACCACCACCACCACTCCCCCAACAGCAAGTGGCACCCCCTTCCCACCTTTGCTTAACAAGTAAAATTACCGCTTCCCACTCAACAACTCTCGTAACCCCCACCCCCTCCCAAAGTCTAAGGCATTAAAATTTGGCCCAAATGGGTAAAGGTTTTGGAAGCACTGCTTTGGTTACTTTTATCTTCTCTTGCCACTGGCTTCAGTCGCACTGATACTCATGCAGCTGGTGCTAAGGCGCTGCTTTTTTAAAAATGAGATGGTGTCCCTCTTTCTAAAACAGGTTTTGCTGACTATTACTGGTCTGGCTGTGAGCAATGAACACTGTCCTGTTGGCAGCAGCGTGTCCCATGGCACAAAAGCCTGCACACACGCCTTCGCTATCAAACCGTGTTGGACAGTTTGTACATGTGCATTACAGGGAGCAGAGGTGCAGTCGAATCACAGTAAGGCGAGCAGCGCCATCCACTGGCAAATAAGGGATTGCGGAACAGTTATGGTGCCATCCCAAAGCTGGGCTGCAATAAAATAAACATATTTAAAACAGTAACTGCATGCATATCTCAGCAACCAAGGAAAGGAATTGGAAAACTAATTTATATTAGAAGATCAGTACCTATAGCCTAATGCTATATCGTTTTACAACATAATGTTATATCGTTAGTTATCATTCCCTGAAATTCTGCTTTCCTGTGTCAGTTCTAACTTTAATGTCAAACACAATAAAACCCCACTCCAAAGATCCACAGCCAAATGTTGTGGAATGTCCTGTTACTTCACTTTCATATTGTAGCAAAATGAAATTTAAAAATTCCATGTATATAAATTGATATAACCAACAGAGTCCAATCTCGCGCTACAAACTCAGATTCTAAATTTAATTTATAAAGGTGTCCCAAAAAATGCACTCTAATTTTACTCAAATTTGTCTGTCCTTGGAACCTAATCAACACTTGCTTGTTCCAAAGATTGTGCCATATTTTGTGTTGAGTTAGATGTACACATAAGCCCTAACCCAGCTGACAGTAAAGACAAATACTAAATCAACAGCTGATTCAAAATTGATTCATGCAAGTGAACAAGTCGGTATCACTTGCTCACCCACTTTATGACTAAGCTGATGCTATTTCAGTGAACTTCAGTGAATTGAATAATACCCAAAGTCACACCAGTCTTCACAAATTGGTTTTTACTCACTATGCCATCTGCTGCCAGTGTGGATCCATGAAGCATGTTTTCGACCAAGAATTATGGGCGATTGGTGTACATATTAAGTAGATGATGCACTGTGAGTCTACAACTCATTAACAGAGAACAATTATGAAAAAAAAACAAATCGAGACACACACAGTGAATAACCACGACTCCCCTGCTCCTTGGCAGTCATTACAGATAGAACATACAGTGCAGAAGGAGGCCATTCGGCCCATCGGGTCTGCACCAATCCACTTAGGCCCTCCCTTCCACCCTGTCCCCATAACCCAATAACCCCTCCTATCCTTTTTGGACACTAAGGGCAATTTAGCATGACCAATCCACCTAACCTGCACATCTTTGGACTGTGGGAGGAAACCAGAGCACCCGGAGGAAATCCACGCAGACACAGGGAAAATGTGCAGACTCTGCACAGTGACCCAGCGGGGAAATCAAACCTGGGACCCTGGTGCTGTGAAGCCACAGTGCTAGCCACTTGTGCTACCGTGCTGCCCACCAGATGCAGACGTAAATGCTGACAATGCAGAAACTAAGGAAATATGTCTATCATCATCATGGGATGATAAGTAGAAACAGTAATTAGGCATTAGATATGTATTCTTTTTGTTCCCTATGAATCAACTCAATGCATTCATGGGCAACTCGGTTACCATTTTGCACTGATGTCCATGTGTCTCCCTTACTACATATTGCTCTATAACAACAAAAGTGCGAGGGACCATAATACAGTATGAACAATTAGATGCTGCTTCTGTTGGAAGTTGGCGGCAATTGAGTTTCACTCACTAACTCAAACAGAATTATTAGTGACAAAGCTGAAGAGCTGTAGTCGACTTTTGCCACCAGGTCTGTCATTATGGGACAGAAAAGGTCCACAAAGTGCAATTTTACAATAAAGCCCCGGTTGAATTACGTACAATCTCACAATACATTTAATTTAATCTGGATTAGAGCACCTCTACTAGAAGATGTGCAATTTATATGAAAGTGCATTCAAGAAGCTATCCTGACAAGGAGCCAGCAATGACAATTACAATAAATGGCTCATTACAAGTAAAACCTAACTTGAGTAAGAATTGTTCGTCACACCCATTAATATATTTTTTGGAGTTCATCTTTCCCTTTGCGCTTTGTGAAGCACTTTGGTGGTTTGTAATGTTTTATTGCAAATGCCATTAGAAGGATGATGACTCGACTAGCATTATGGTCCAACAAATACTGGATATGAGTGGACAACAGTGGATTTTGAACATCTGAATTACCCGTTAACATAAAAACCTAGCAATGGAGTAGTGTAACAAACAAGTTACTTTTACAGTGATTGAAATCTACATTGTGATCCATTTCCAAAGTATGGATGTTACACAGCAGACAGATGTAGTATGATAGAGCTATGTAGTGTGATAGTTTGATGGCTGCTGGTGTGTAAAACAGCAGGACTCAGAACCAGGTTTTATGGATTGCCAGACTTGGCAAAAATAGAAACATAGAACATAGGTGCATGAGTAGGCCATTCAGCCCTTTGAGTCTGCACCACCATTCAATATGATCATAGGCTGATCATGCAAATTCAGTATCCCACTCCCGCGCTCTCTCCATACCCCTTAATCCCTTGAGCCGCAAGGGTCCCATCCAGCTCCCTCTTGAATATATCCAACGAACTAGCCCCAACAGCTTTCTGTGGTGGAGAATTTCACATGTCCACAACTCTGAGAGAACAAGTTCTTCCTCATCTCAGTCCTGAATGGCTTACCCCTTATTCTTAGGCTGCGACCCCTTGTTCTGGACGTCCCCAACATTGGAACATTCTCCCCACATCAAGATTTTATATGTTTCTATGAGATCCCCTCTCATGCTTCTAAACTCCAGCAAGTCCCAGCAGTTAAACACACAGATTTAGCTGGCAGCTTGAGACATTAAGAAAATTGCTACAGCATTTACATGCCTCAACACTTTCAATGCATTTAACATTTTTAGTTAAATTAATTAATTATTTATTCACAGTAGAGTAATGTGTCATATCATATAGGAATATTACATTCAAGTCAGATTAACTTGTTTCGGTGATGCATCCTGACAGACCTGCACCAAACAAATTCAGGTTTCTTGCTTATTAAGCGCTTATGCCCCAGTCACTGTGGCCACCTCCAGCACTACAAGACAAAAAGAACTATTGTGCTCCTCTGGCCACTCCTACACCCCAAATTTTCTTTGCTTTCAGCTTTGCCTTCAACTGTCTTGCTGGAATTTGATATTCTCTCCATAAACCTTTCTGCTTATTTAAGATACCGTTTAAAACCTCGCATTTTGACAACGCTTATGATTACCAGTCTTATTGTCTCAAGTGGCTAGATATTATACTTGGTCTGATAATGACCCCACAAAGCGCCTCAAGAGATTTTATTATGTTAAAAGCAAATTGTATGTTCCACTTTCCCTTCCAGATTCTAGGAAAGAAAATATAGGATGGCAATTTCCTGCGCTAAGCAGAGCTCAACATTTTGCTTCTGAAAGGTCAACAGACTGTAAAATAAGATGTATATTAACCAAAACTATTAATAGCTCTGACCAAATACCAACATATAGAAAGACATGCATTTATTTACATTGCACTGTCCACGACCACCAGATGTCTTAAAGCACTTTCAGCCAATGTGAAGTACCTCTTAAGCATAGTCACTGTTCTAATGTAGGAAACATGGCAGACAATTTGCATACAGCAAATTCCCATAAACAGCAATGTGTTAATGATTAGACAATCTGTTTATGTGATGTCGGTTGAGCGATAAATATTAGCCAGGTCACTGGGTATAATTTGCCTGCTCCTTGAAATAGTGCCTTGGATCTTTTGCATCCAGCCATCTGAAAAACAGTTCCCTCAGTACGGCAGCGTCAGCCTTCATTTTTGTAGGAGTAGGATTTGAACCCAGAATCCCGTGACACAGAGGTGAGAGTGCTACCAACTGAGCCACAGCTGACACATATAGTCTCTTCTAAATAACATGATACATATCACACTGGTCCACAGGTCATAGAAAGTCACATTTGTTAAAACCTTAAAAAAGGAATTATGCACAATTCATGTCTAATTAGAAGTGGCCTGAATACAGATTATCCTGCCACAAAACTATAGTAAAGAATTCCAAGAATTGTCCAATCATAATAAAGGAAAGCCTGTTACATATGTAGGCAGATTATATAATTTAGAAAAAGGGTACATCATGGAATCATACAGCATATAACCCCTTTAAAATTCCTTGGGTGGGATTCTCCGACGGCGGTCAGAGTGTCCGCGCTGTCGCGAACGCCGTCGCGAACGCCGTCGCGAACGCCGTCGCGTTTCACGATGGCGCGAACGGGCCGCCGGCAGCATCAATTCAGGCCCCGAAAAGGGGCCATCAGCAGGACCGCGAAAAACGTGGTGGGCGACGCCCAGATGACACCGCGCCGCGTCATTTAATGTGCGTGATTCGCACACAGGCCCCGACAGAGAGACATGGCTGAGCCCCGCCATGCCGCTCCCAGGTTCCGGGACAATGACCTAGAGGCAGTGCAGTTGAACAGCAGAGGGCGATCCTGTGCCCAAGACGTGGCCACCAGTACCTGGCCAGCACAATCAAGCGCAGCTGGCATGAAGTGGGCATCGCCGTCAGCGCTGTGGGGCACACACACCCTGCTCTGGAGGCCAGTGCCGCAAGAAGCTCCACGGCCTCACGAGGGCTGCCAGGGTAAGTACCCTGAGAGTTCCCCCGGGCCACACCCCCCCCCCCCCCCCCACTCACGCAGGAGGGGGAGGGCACCACATTGCACCCAACCCACATGAGCACCACACCCCCCTTGCAAGCTGACATGGCATGGTGCCCAGTTCTCCCTCCCCCCATCACAATGTTGCCAACATCTGCGCGTCTTGCTGCTGACCGCCTAACTATGATGCTTCCCCCCCCCCCCCCCCCCCCCCCCCCCCCCGCAGGACAAGCCAGCCCACAACCATCGTGAGCGTGCAAGAACCGGAGTGGGATCACCGTGCTGCACCCCCTCACCATCCATGAGCTGAGGGTTCTGGACCTCACTGGGGGAGTCGCCACCCATGAGGTAGCGCCATGCCAGATCGGAGGTACAGTAACAAGTTAAGACTCCCCTGCCTGGCTACACTCCCTCAGCCCCTCACCTCCCCGATCCCCACTCACTCTGCACCCCTCACACTGCCCCCTCCACCCCCTAACCCCCCTCACACTCCACCCCCTCACACTGCCCCCTCCAACCGCCCCTCACACCTGACTCTGCGTGTCTAACGGTACATGCTTTATTGTGTATTCCAGGGCCTGCAGCCAATCGTCCCAGAGATGCCCCCGCCATCCAGGTCCAGGTTCATCCGCCCACAGGGACGCACACCAGGGAGGGGAGGGACGAGGGCAGGAGGGCCCTCTTCCGAGGTCGGGGCACAGGAGCGGACGCACAGAGGAACGACAGAAACGACACTGAGGAACACAGGATGGACAGTCAGGACACTGAGGGCCATAAGACGGACGAAGAGAGGATGGAGAGCCCGGACAGCGACGGACAGAGGACGGGGACTCTGGACAGTGACGCACAGAGGACGGCCAAACAGATGTTGGACAGACCGGACAAGGCCCCTCACATGGTCCGGGGACAGCGTCCATCAGTCCAAGGCTCGACCCAGGAGACCCCAGACTTGGGGTCCGATGAGGACATGGACCTTACGTCACTGCTGCCACCCACACCCTCCACAATCGCAGATACCCTCACCTCGATTGGGCACATTAGTGATGAGGCTTCTGGGACACTGGTGCGCACCACACAGCCGAACCGGTACAGCAGGTGGAGGTAGCAGCAGCCGAGGGGCTGGACGGTGGGAGGGCAGGCCAGGCACAGCACCCAGCTGCCGCCCAGACAGTTCCCGGGTTCCTGGACTTACCAGACGACTCACAGACCCGATGAGTTTGAAAACCCAGGGTGTGGGCAATGGGCCACCTTCCAACATCTGCAGACGCAATTGGAGGAGTCCATCCGCATCCAAGAACAGGGAGTGGTGCCGGTCATGGCTGCCACCCAGGCCGACACCGCACGGGTGGTGTCTGCGATGGAGGCAATGGGGGCAATGGTTTCGGCCATGGGTCAGGTTCTGCAAGGCGTGGGGCTTCATGTGCACGCGTCATCCGTGGCCCAGGAGAGGGCTGCCCTCTCACAGGCAGCCATGTTCCAGAGCCGTTGGACATTGCCGCCATGCTCCGGGGTCTGGCCAAGTCTCAGCAGGCCATGGGCCAGTCCCAGCAGGCCATCACTGAGAGTATTGGCAGCGTTGTGCACTTGCTGGATGGCAAGCCCAGCGGGAGGTTGCACAGTCCCTGACAGGGGTGACACACTCCCCGAGCTCCATCGCTGAGAACGTTCAGACACTGGTCGGTGCCACAGTGGGCCTTCAGGATTGGCAGCGGCAGGTGTCAGTGATGCCACGGCACTTGTCTCCACTCGCACCACCATCCCATAGTGAGGCCCGGGGGACACCGGGCTCCCCGAAGGAGGAAGTGGTTCTGGGGCCCGTCCCGGTGACTCCAGCAAGGGAGGTCCCGGAACACTCGGACTCCCCCCGTTCCGTAACTGGTGCATCTGGTGGGCAGCGGGCAGAACAGGGTGGCACCATGCCATTCAGCATGCCCGCCGAGCAGCCTGGCCCATCCAAGCCGGGCCGCCCCAGGAAACGCGCGGCGACGGGGAGCCATGTCGCAGGGCAGGAGTCTAAGCAGTCTATCTCCACTCCCGCTGTACCGCCTGGGGAAACATCAAGGCGTAGTGGTAGGGCCCGTAAGGCAAAGAAGTTAGACATGTAGTAAATTGGCACGGGTGCAGGGCACAGCTTAGTTATAGGGGCTAGGGCACTTGTATGTGAATGTCACTATTAAAGTCACTGTTACACCAAACCTAGAGACCTCTGTGCTATGTCCGGTGCCTGAGGGGTCATGAACGGGACCGGGTGGCGCAGGGGTCGAAGTTCGGTACAACAGTGAGGCCGGGTGCGTGTTCTCTTCCCCCCCCCCCCCCCCCCCCCCCCCACCCAACACCCCGTCGTCCTCGATACACCAACGCCAGCTACCCCACATGGCCATGTAATGGAGTGTCCGTGACGCATTCACCGAGGTGGAGGGTGTAGTTGTGGCCACAAGTCAGACATTGTCTAACGATCCGGAGCTCACAGCTCATCGCAGAGCGGGTTGTCATCATTCAACATGGCATTGATCACACCCACTTACACAAGCAACTGTGTGAGACCATGCCGTTGTGCCGCAGGTGCTTTGAAAGTGGCGGTGTGGGAGCTAGGGTTGTCGAATGGTGTGGGAGGTGGGGGTTGCTGGGTGGTGCATGTGTGGAATGGTGTGAAAGTGCCTTGCTCAGCAATGCCCTCCTCCTAGTTCGTGAAACGTGTGGCGATCAACGCCTCGCGTGCTCGCTCGCCAAGCCGGAGGCGTCGTGCAGCCTCCCAGCTATATACAGCCCCCATGTTGTGTCTGTGCCCCCCCCCCCCCCCCCCCCCCCCCCCCCCACCCCCCACCTCCCCCCACCTCCCCATCCTCCTCCCCCTCATGTGCGTATGCAGCGGTTACTGCTCGGATGCACCAGTGCACTGATGTCCGTGTGATACCAGACAGGTCCCCGCTCGGCGCCTGCAACTACCCCGTCGCATAGAAGTTGAGGGCTACCGTCACCTTGACGGTCACCGGGATAGCATGGCCTCTCCCCTTTCCACGTGGTGCCAGGTGTGCCATGAGGTGGCATATATGTGCGACCGTCTCCCTACTCATTCGGAGTCGCCTCCTGCAACCCCTGTCCGGCAGGTCCTCGAACGACATGCGGTGACGGTACACTTGAGACCTCATGGGGCGCCCCCGGTGCCTTGGCACCACTACCTGCTCCTCCTGCGCCCCTTCAAGATCAGAATCCTCGTCCTGTGCTTCCCCGATGGTGGTCATCGTTCTGCACCTGTCCCGGGGGGGGGGGGCCTGCAGCTTGAGGCGGGTGGCGGATGGCACGGGGCCCTCTGCAGCCAGTCCTTCTGCTGCAGCCATTGCTGCAGCAGCTGCTCTGAGCCGCCTGCGTCGACGCTGCCGAAGGGCCACCTGCAGGGCAGCGGCTCCCGCCATGGCGGTGAACATTGCTGGCTGGTGCGCAAACATAACGATCTGCGGGGGTAGATACAACATGTTTAACGATGGCGCTTTGACACCTTGACAGCCAGGTGCCATGGGATACATGTGTTCCCCGGTTGCCTGGTCTCGCTACAGACACGCAGGCACCCTGACCCCAGCCCACATCGCCACACTTAGCACCTCGGGCGATTCTCCGGCAGGTGCAGCGCCGACCTCGATTTCGCCGTTCTTGCCGGTTGGGAGAATGGTGGGACGGCGTCGGACCAACGTCGTGCGAAAAATCGGCGCGAATGGCAATTCTCCCAAACGGTATGGCATGGGAGAATCCCGCCCCTTATTTTATATTGCCTTTCTTAATACCAAAATGGTTAATTTCACACATGTTCAATTTCACCTGCTACGTGTCTGCCCATTTCACTAGTCTTTATGTCCACTTGCTGTCCGTTACAATCCTGCTCGATATTTACTTAATTTCCAAGTTTCATGTCATCAGTGAACTTTAAATTTTGTCCGATATACTGCCCTCCAGCCATGCCCCTCTGTCTCCCCAAGAATGTATCATAAGAACATAGGAACTAGGAGCAGGAATAGGCCATCTGGCCCCTCGAGCCTGCTCCGCCATTCAATGAGATCATGGCTGATCTTTTGTGGACTCAGCTCCACTTTCCGGCCCGAACACCATAACCCTTAATCCCTTTATTCTTCAAAAAACTATCTATCTTTATCTTAAAAACTTTTATTGAACGAGCCTCAACTGCTTCACTGGGCAAGGAATTCCATAGATTCACAACCCTTTGGATGAAGACGTTCCTTCCTTTTTGGTTCCTTCCTTTGGCTATTTCTATTTTTATAAAAAATACTTTACCGTTCCCTTTTATGTTAGTCAATAATCCATCCTTACACTCGGCCTTTTTAGATTACCTGTGTTAGCAGTTGTGGACAAAATAAAGTGAACATTCCCAGGCTGTTGAGGGACGCAAGGGAGGAGATATCAGGGGCACTGGCAGGGCAGCAGGGTAGCATAGCATGGTGGTTAGCATAAATGCTTCACAGCTCCAGGGTCCCAGGTTCGATTCCCGGCTGGGTCACTGTCTGTGTGGAGTCTGCACGTCCTCCCCGTGTGTGCGTGGGTTTCCTCCGGGTGCTCCGGTTTCCTCCCACAGTCCAAAGATGTGCGGGTTAGGTGGATTGGCCATGCTAAATTGCCCGTAGTGTCCTAATAAAAGTAAGGTTGAGGGGGGGGGTTGTTGGGTTACGGGTATAGGGTGGATACGTGGGTTTGAGTAGGGTGATCATGGCTCGGCACAACATTGAGGGCCGAAGGGCCTGTTCTGTGCTGTACTGTTCTATGTTCTATAATCCTCCCTGGCCACAGCTGAGGTGCCAGAGGATTGCTAACATTGAACCATTGTTAAAAAAGGGACATAGAGATAGATCAGGAAATTATAGGCCAGTCTGTCTAACCTCAGTGGTGGGGAAATTACTAGAAAGAATTCTCAGGGACAAAATATACCTGCACTTGGATAGACAAGGATTAAGCAGAGATAGTCAGCATTTTTAAGGGAACGTCATGTTTGACCAACTTAATGGATTTTTTTGAGGAGATAATCAGGAATGTTGATGAAGGTAATGCATTTTGTGTGGTCTAGATGGCCTTGAGCAAGGCTTTTCATAAGGTCCCTCACAGCAGGCTAGTCAAGAAAGTTAAGGGCCATGGGATCCAAGGCAAAGTGGTACATTGGAACCAAAATTAGCCGAGAAGCAGAAAACAGAGAGTGATGGTAGAGGGTTAATTCTATGGCTGGAAGTCTGTTTCTAGTAGGGTTCCGCAGGCTCAGTGCTGGAGTCCTTGCTATCTGTGGTGTACATCAATGATTTCGACTTAAATGTAGGGAGTATGATCAAGCAATTTGCAGATGACAGAAAAATTAGTATGGTGCTAAATTGTGAGGAGAGCCATAGACTGCAGGTGGATATCAATGGACTGGTCAGGTGGGCAGAGCAGAGCAAATGGAATTCAACCAAAAAAATGTTAGGTAATATACTTGGGGAAGGATAACAAGGCAAAGGATTACACTACGAATTGTAGGACCCTTGAAGCATTGAACATTAGAGGGGCCTTGGGAGTGCCTATGTATGGATTCCTGAAGGTGGCAGAGCAGGTAGATCAGGTGGTTAAGAAGGCATATGGGATACTTGCCTTTTTTAGCCGAGGCATAGAATACACTGGCAGGGAGGTCTTGCTGGAGCTATACAAAACGTTGGTCAGATCACAACTGGAGTACTGCATACAGTTCTGGTCACCATATAGGCAGGATGTGATTGTACTGGAGAGGGTGCAGAGGAGATTTACCAGGATGCTGCCTGGGCTGGAAGTCTGAGCTACGAGGAAAGATCAGATAGCCTGGGGCTGTTTGCCTTGGAGCAGTGAAGGTTGAGAGGAGACCTGATGGAGATGTATGAAATTGTGAGGGTACAGAAAGGGTGGATAGGAAAGCACTTTTTCCATTAGTAGAGGGTCAATAACCAGGGAAAGAGGTAGAAGGCAAGAGGGAGTTCAAAATAAACTTTTTCACTCAGAGGGTGTTGGGAGTCTGGAACTCACTGCCTGAAAGGGGTTTTCCTCATGGGACGATGGCATCACTGGTTGGGCCAGCATTTATTGCCCATTCCTAATTGCCCTTGAACGGAGTGGCGATTTCAGAGGGCAGTTAAGAGCCAACCAAATTGCTGTAGGTCTAGAATCACAGGTAGGCCAGACTGGGAGGACATTAACCAGATGGATTTTTACAACATGGTTTCACAGTCATTTTTATTGAATTCAAACTTCATCTGCTGTGGTATGATTCAGACCCTTATCCCAGAGGATTACCCTGGATCTCTGGATTACTAGTCCAGTGACAATACCACTGCACCACTGCCTCCCTATGAATGGTTGAGTCAGAAGCTCTTGCAACAATTAAGAAGCATTTAGACATTCACTTGCACTGCCATGGGGGATCAGGGGTTATGGGGAGAAGGCAGGAGAATGGGGAAGAGAAACATATCAGCCATGATTGAATGGCAAAGCCCATTCGATGGACCGAATGGCCTAATTCTGCTCCTATGTCTTATGGTTTTATAAGCTCCAGAGCTATGGGCTAAGCACTAGAAAATGGGATTAGCATAGTCAGATCTTTGTTGACTGGCATGGACACGATAGAACGAATTGTCTCCTTCTGTGCTATAAACGTCTACGAATCCAAAACATGATGTATTCAAGGAATATAATAGCCTTTGGGATTCATATAAATTTTGCATGTCACTGGAGTAACATGAACAATTTCTGTGTTCCACTGGATATGCCCAGTACAGACAGCTGTATTCAATTGCCAGTAATCAAAATCCTTCCTAAGCAGTATTAATTTAGGATCTCCAGGGGACCACAGAAATGCACCATTGTCGACAGATTATTCAAAGCAAAATAATTTTCATTGTCTTTTTGAAAACCATTAAAAAATTAAGGAACTCAAAATGATAGATAATCAAGGCACAGCATTAAGATTGCAAGGAATCATTTGCAAAACCTATTCAATGCACAATACCCAAATATTAATTTACATCCCCATTTTCTGTTACAGGCCAACATGGCAGAAGCAGTTGTTAGTTATTCCACACATTTTAAAATATATATTCTTGCAAAGAGTATCTGGAAATATAATGCAAAATACTCACTTGACAAGACCTCAACACAAAGGGAAGAAGTTTTCTCCAGGTTGTACCCCTGCTTTCAATGTAATTACCAGAAATTGACCAAACTTATGCAAGGGATTGAAGAATTTCAAGTGCAGAGTTACCAGTTCAGAGTTTCTGTAACGGTTGAAGTTTGTTCAAAAAAATAGTGTGCTAAACATTACCTCCACCCACAAAAATGTTCACACCCCATTAGTCACCATTGCCAGTTTCTGCTAGTTATGCCTGTTTGCGGGCCTTTGAGAAGGTTCTTAAAATGTAATTAAGCTCTTTTTAAGGCTCAAGGACAAATAGATATTTTAAAAGCTTCTAAACATTACTTCAAGAAATCGACTCCCATACATCAATGGAACATGTAAATATTTTAAAGTAATTTTCAATTATTGCATTTGATTCTAATGCCGTTCATGTGCAGTTGAGCCATTTTACACAGTGACCTCGTCGATAGAGATGTAGATCAGAATCAAAACCAAAACAAGTTAAACCGACTTTCCAAAATAAAAAAAAGCATGCGTTTAACAGAAAGTTAAAAAAAAAATTTGACAAAAAGTTAAATGGGAGCGAGAAACTACGTGTGTGTGTGTGTGTGTGCCACTTTCCCCTCAACCTCCAACTCAATTCAGTGCAATGGGCTTAACATAGTTATATACACAGCCAGTGTCATTCAGAGTCTTTTAAAACTCTTTGCTTCTATAATTAAGAAGGGAAAACAAAGTTTCCCTGATCATTTTAATATTCCTCTCCCCCTCTATCACAGCAATTAGTACAGTACAATGGTCTATAGGTGGAGCCCACATGGGCAACAGCATGATACAATGTAATACAGTGCTGAATGGTTACTACAATACGTTCACCACATTGACTAAATTAATTAATTGAATTGAAATTGCACTAGCTGCCATGGGATTCAAACCCAGTGTCCCCCTAGGGCATTATTAGTCTTGGACTCTGGATTTAAAAATATTTTTTTTATTGGTTTTCACATTTTGTGTTACACATTTCAGTTCCTAGGTTAAGTTACTGATTCCTGGCTGATTTTACGTTTGGCAATAGGCAGATTGGTTTCAGTAGAAACCAAGAGAAAACAAATAACACTTTTCAAAACTACTGCAATTGAATGCATGCACCTGGATCACCAATTGTGCCCATATGATGTTAATGTAGTTAATTCTGTGTTTAAATTAAAGTTTGTTTTCACATAATAGATTGGTCTGAGTCATGACTCCTGGATGAAGTATCCTTTCCTCAACTCCAGGCCCACATCTGTCCTCTTCTAGACTTGTCTGATAACTCCACTGAAGAAAGCACTGCATAAGCAGAAACTTATATCCAAGTTCCGCACACATGAGTATGGCCTCAACCGGGACCTTGGATTCATGTCGCATTACATTCACCCGCCACCATCTGGCCTGGGCTTGCAAAATCCTACCAACTGTCCTGATTTGAGACAATTCACACCTCTTTAACCTGGGGTTACCCCCAACTCTGGCTCTGTAAAGACTTAATTACCTGCAAATGCTCGCATTCAAAGTATCGTCTTACATCTTTGACTGTCTATATAAATGTTTCTGGAACCTACCTCTTCATTGACCTGAGGAAGGAGCAGTGCTCCGAAAGCTAGTGATTTGAAACAAACCTGTTGGACTTTAACCTGGTGTTGTAAGACTTCTTACTGTGCTCACCCCAGTACAACACCGGCATCTCCACATCTTATTTAGAAGTGGCTTTTGAACTGTATTGGGTTGCATAATTGGAATTCATGGCAGGTGTGGATAGTAAATAAAAGGAAAAACCTGAACTTAAGAACTGTTGAACTGATAATTGTAAAGCTATTGCTTTGATATTAATGTGGTTGGCTAATTTGGCCTTTAAATTAAAGTTTGTTTTAACATAAAAGATGCCTATTCGTCAGAGTCATCACTCCTGGGTGAAGTATCCTTTCCCTCCTCACAGTTTTATAAATAGAAAAATTATAGCATCACAGAATTTACAGTGCAGAAGGAGGCCATTCGGCCTATCGAGTCTGCACCTGCCCTTGGAAAGAGCACCCTATTGAACCCCATACCTGCATCCTATCCCCACACCTCCACCCTATCCCCCATCTAACCATTTTTGGACACTAAGGGTAATTTAGCATAGCCAATCCACCTAACCTGCACATCTTTGGACTGTGGGAGGAAACCGGAGTACCCGGAGGGAACCCACGCAAACACGGGGAGAACGCGCAGGCTCCGCACAGACAGTGTCCCAAGCTGGGAATCAAACCTGGGACACCAGAGCTGTGAAGCAACTGTGCTCCCATGCCGCCTCAAATTGTTTGAGGTTCTCGTCCAGTATCCTAACGAAAGGTGGTGTCTGGTTTGACACACTAACACTGAGCACTGGGGGGGGGGGGGGGGGGGGGGGGGGGGGGTGGTAATCGGGCAGAGAGTTGTTTCCATGTCCTCACAAACATACATCTAATTTGTTGGGTCTGTAGAAACTTGAATTAACTTCTGCGCTTTGTATTTATTGCACTATCAATTTTAATTAATACAGATGATCCTGTTAAAAACTTTGCAGTGCAGGTTGTCTAGGCTACCAATTTTCATTTGTTTCTTTTTGTTCTAAATTGCTGTTCTATTATGGAAAAATGTGCTGCTGTATTGTGCTGCAAAAGTTTGTGACCTGTGCCATGCTGAAAGGAAGCTCCACTTTTAATTAGCAATCAACCACATTCAACATCAAACTCTCAAAACGGCAGCAGGGTGGTTAGCATCAATGCTTCACGGCTCCAGGGTCCCGGGTTCGATTCCCGGCTGGGTCACTGTCTGTGTGGAGTCTGCACGTCCTCCCCCTGTGTGCGTGGGTTTCCTCCGGGTGCTCCGGTTTCCTCCCACAGTCCAGAGATGTGCGGGTTAGGTGGATTGGCCATGCTAAATTGCCCGTAGTGTCCTTAAAAGTAAGGTTAAGGGGGGGGTTGTTGGGTTACGGGTATAGGGTGGATACGTGGGTTTGAGTAGGGTGATCATGGCTCGGCACAACATCGAGGGCCGAAGGGCCTGTTCTGTGCTGTACTGTTCTAATTCTTCAATGCTACGCGCATCAAAAACTTCTACTAATTTTTACCATAATGAAAAGATTTATAGAGAAAGTATAACTGAAAAGGAAAAAGGGTGCAGCAATTATTTAACCTGCGGCCCTTAAAGGAATATTTAACCAAGCACAAAACATATTGGACATTTTGACATAGAACCCAAAACACTGATGGGTAATAAAATAGGACAGTTTTATAAAGGGGTATATTCCTAGTTAGAAAACAGCACATTATTACTGCACTGTCTTCTTCATTGGGAAACAATTGTACCTTGCATCCTCATTAAAGCAGCAGCTTTTTTAGCTGTAGCCATTTTACAGATCTAGGAAAGCCCGAGGACTTATCTGGGAAACAATATTCAGGAGGGATTCTCTTAACTGTTGAGAGTCTGAAGAACTGAAAGGTCATAATTTTAATGGAAATTCCATCGTGGGGAATTCCCTTGTAATTACACAACATTAAAAATGCCACAGCAAACTGGCCAGTAAACTGAAAGTTACTGAATAGCGAGACAAATCCATGATCAGAGCCCTAAAAAAAAAAGAGTATTATGTTTTAAGTACTTAGAACAACTTCAGAAATTGGTGTGCTGAACACTAGCGGCTGAGATGTGCTCGGTTTAATATTGTTTTAAAGTTGCTTCATATCTGAGCACTGCTAGTCTCAAGGAAAAGATAACAGGCTTAATCTGACTCAAGGTGAAAGGTGCGGGGGGTGAATAGCCGACCAGTAATGAAAAGAACTGCTGGTCCTGCCTTCTCAGTGCTACAATTACGTAGGTTGCTGGAAAGAAACAGGCCATTTGGCTCAGCTTGCACCTGACAAACCTCCTCCTCCTTCATCCAACCCTATCTGTGTATCCTATTATTTTCTCCCTCATGTTTATCTAGCTTCCCTATGCCATTTGTCTCTACTACTCCTTGTGGCAGTGAGTTCCACATTCCTATTATTCTTTGAGGTCAAAGCTTCTCCCGAATTTCCTATTCGGGGTGGCATAGTGGTTAGCACTACTGCCTTGCAACTTCAGGGACCCAGTTAAATTCTGGCCTTGGGTGACTGTGTGGAGTTTGCACTTTCTCCCCATATCTGCGTAGGTTTCCTCCCACAGTCCAAATATGTACAGGTTAGGGGGATTGTCAATGCTAAATTGCCCCTTAATGTTCAAAAAGTTAGGTCGATTTAGTGGGTTTATGGGGATAGGGTGGAGGCGTGGGCTTAAGTAGGGTGCTCTTTCCAAGGGCCGATGCAGACTTCCTTCTGCACTGTTGATTCTATGTATTAGCGACTATCATATTGAAGACTTCTAATTTTTGACCCACCCTCCCCCACAAGTAGAAATGTTCTCTCAACATCTCTACCAAATCCTTTAAAAATCATAAAGACCTCCATCAAGTCCTGCCATAGTTTCCTGTAATCTAGACAAAAGAGCCCCAACTTGTTTGGCCTTTCCTGATAAGTGCATCCTCTCACTTCTGTTGTCATCCTTGTGAATCTATGTTCCACCTTTAACAAAATGCACAGGATGCCAAATATGGTCCAATCAAGTTTTTAAAAACGTCTTTAAAATTATTTTCCTCTGAACCTCAGTCACATAGAACATAGAACATAGAACAGTACAGCACAGAACAGGCCCTTCGGCCCTCAATGTTGTGCCGAGCCATGATCACCCTACTCAAACCCACGCACCCACCCCATACCCGCAACCCAACAACCCCCCCCCCCCTTAACCTCACTTTTATTAGGACACTACGGGCAATTTAGCATGGCCAATCCACCTAACCCGCACATCTTTGGACTGTGGGAGGAAACCGGAGCACCCGGAGGAAACCCACGCACACAGGGGGAGGACGTGCAGACTCCACACAGACAGTGACCCAGCCGGGAATCGAACCTGGGACCCTGGAGCTGTGAAGCATTTATGCTAACCACCATGCTACCCTGCTGCCCCAAAATCTTTTCCAATGAACTTGCATCGCTACTTTGAGATCTGTGCAACTGTACCTTAGATCTATGCTATCCCATTCAGACTTTATCATCTGTGCAATAGGTGTCCTATTCCTTTAATCAAATGTATTTCCTCATCCATATCAAAATCATATCACAAATTACATGCTTACTCTGCAACTTTATGAATGCTTTTAACATCTGCTCCAATTTTCAGGCAAATATGAATCTTGGCAGCCAGTGTTCCAGTCGGAAACAGGTTGAGAAGCCTCATTATTTACCCAGTGCCATCTTTGTCGGTCATTACCTGACCATCACCAGTTTCTGCACCTGCCTTTCAGCAATGGCCGGTATTGGGAGGCAGCCATTTGGAGCGATGCTGAAAGTGTATCTCAGCTGCTGTCCAGTCGAGCTTTATAGATTGTGAGGCATTTGTTGCTGCTGTTTCTGAACTCAAGTGGCCTGCTGCACTAAAGTGTGGCTTCCTTCTCTTTCGGAGGAAAAATTCACTGCATCTTTTGAAGCTGCTACTGAATGCACTTGGTAAGTCACCACAGCCCTACCCACTTCCCTGCACCATATTCCCACACCACCCAATTTGATTAGCAGTGAATTTTATGCAGGTGGTTCATTGCTTGCATGCAAACGTGTTTTCATCTCTGTTCAGCCAGGAATAGGTGGCCAGACTGAGTTAGAGTGCCCGGCAACCCAGTCTTGGGAGGAAGATGAGGAACTCTACCTCCAGGTGAGAAAAATGGCAAGGAGCAACACAGAAAAAAAAGAGACAAACAAAACTAAAGATTTACCAAGGATAAAGGCAGTAAAAGAGTTGGCAAGAAATAGAACTGACAAAATGTGCATGAGGTAAACAGACAGAAAGAAGGAAACAAAGTTTGGGAGATAGAAAAAAAAGAGACAACAAGGAAAAGGATATATATGGGAATAAACAATGACCAACAAACTTTTCCATAAGCAATGTCACAGGAAAAGAACTAAAAAGTACAACTGTATTTGTTAGTTAGTGCTTTACTATAATATATCTTTCAGGCGGCACTGCCCTGTCCTTATTCAGGATCTGCTTGGATTTTGCATCTGCCTATGAATAAGTTACATTACGCCCAGTTTTTGTCAGGAGTGAATGTTAACAGGTATATTCAGACTCCATGAAAAAAAACCTGGGAGGTTTGCAAATTGTGCAAGTTCTGTTAATGCTCGTGATTCACTGTGGGGTGGATTTAAGATGATGTTACAAACATGGGCAAGATGTGGGCGCATGTCCATTGCTCAATTGTTCCACTCTCACTTTAGCTGTTTGGTTGCAGATCTTCCTCGAGGTTGAGGAACGTCCACAAAGGCTAGCAACATTTTTTTTTTAAAAGCACAGTGCTGTTTTATAAACTGACCGCAGGACAAAACTGTAGCCCTCCTGCGCCCAATTACATTTGTGGGAGATGCCCGTTTGCCTCTCGAAAGCAGGGAACAGAACTACCTCATGGAATTCTGCGACTCCAGCAGCATGCATGTTGCCTTGTTTAATTTTACAGCAGGATTCTGGATGCTGAGATTATAAACAGGAATACGGCGTCCAAGCACAGTTGGCAAGTGCTGCAAATTCAAAAGGCCTGCTTTAATTCAGATTCCAGGGTTCACAAGCTGGGTCTGTGCATACAATGCTAAATTTGGGTCTTTTATCCTGGAAGAATCATAGGCCCATTAAGAACTGAGTTTATTACTTGGATTAGAGAGCCAGATTTACATATGCAAGAGCACTCCCAGAAATCCAAATTAAAATAAAGCACCACTTAATACATGACCATTAAAGCAATATCATTAAACTGTGTTCGTCAGTCACAACACTGAACAAATATGAATCACACAATATAACATTCACACCACTGCTTCAAATTCAACATGGATAGATAACACAACAAGTTCATGAATAGCAGCATAATCTGATAAAGCTTTGATGTAATCTTCATAAATCGCCTTTCTATTTTTTTTACTGATCTCAAAGAACTGCTCTGGCAACAGCATGCAACTTCTTGAAGCTATCTAGGCTGTTACTTTCTTGGTACCTCATCAATAATGATTACACATTCAATCTCACACACAAAAACATGTGCAAGCACCTGCATGCACCACTTTCTCTGCAAAGGATTCAAGTCCAACTGATCTGGCATTAGAACCATATGCTATCAACCAAATATTTAAGGACGTCATGGGAATAGCTTCCCCGACAGATAAGTGATAAATATTGATATTAATGAGTATTAGATGGAAGGGTTAACAGCTTTATTTGAACATTCAGTGTTTGGTGTCCCTGCAGCTGTAGGAATAAACCTCCAACAAATGCGGCCCTAATCTCAAGTTTCAGTCCTGACAATTATTCACACTGGGACTTGTCTTGCAAGTGAATTTCACCGCCTCCATGTACGATTAAGAGGGGAATCACCTTCCATCATTTCTGTTGCTTTTATGCTGATTAGCTGGATCTAGAAACCAAGATAAATAGCTACAAGTGTTACAGATCAAATTTTGTTTTTGTGAATGGGTGGCAAAAAATGCATCAGCACATTTAAAGTTTCATTACACTAGGAGTTGGAGAGAAGGAGCCAGCAACTGAAAACTGGTTCTGGACATTTAAAATTTTTAAACCTCTCTATAAAGCCACAGAGATTGGTGCTAGGATCACAGCTAATCACAATATATTATGATTTAGATGAGGGAACAAAATGTCATATCTCCAAATTTGCAGATGACACCAAGTTGGGTGGGAGGGCGATCTGTGAGGAGGATACTTGGAAGGTCTAATACAGGTAGGGAATATACAGTGAATGGTAGAACCCTCAAGAGTATTGACAGTCAGAGAGATCTTGGTGTACAGGTCCACAAGTCACTGAAAAGGGCAACACAGGTGGAGAAGGCAGTCAAGAAGACATACGGCATGCTTGCCTTCATTGGCCGGGGCATTGAGTATAAAAATTGGCAAGTCATGTTGCAGCTGTATAGAGCCTTAGTTAGGCCACACTTGGGAGTATAGTGTTTAATTCTGGTCGTAACACTACCAGAAGGATGTGGAGACTTTAGAGAGGGTGCAGAAGAGATTTACCAAGATGTTGCCTGGTATGGCGAGCATTAGCTATGAGGAGGTTGAATAAACTTGGTTTGTTCTCACTGGAACGAAGGAGGTTGAGGGGCGACCTGATAGAGGTCTACAAGATTATGAGGGGCATAGACAGAGCGGATAGTCAGAGACTTTTTCCCAGGGTAGAGGGGTCAATTACTAGGGGGCTTAGGTTTAAGGTAAGAGGGGCAAGATTTAGAGGAGATGTACGAGGTAAGTTCTTTTTACACAGAGGGTAGGGGGTGCCTGGAACTCGCTGCCAGAGGAGGTGGTGGAAGCAGGGACGATAGTGATGTTTAAGGGGCATCTTGACAAATACATGAATAGGATGGGAATAGAGGGATACGGGCCCCGGAAGTGTAGAAGATTTTAGTTTAGATGGGCAGCATGGTCGGCGCAGGTCTGGAGGGCCGAAGAACCTGTTCCTGTGCTGTACTTTTCTTTATTCTTTGATACAAAGATGCTTCAGTGTGATTGGGACAAGTTGAGTGAGTGGGTAATTGAATGGCAGATGCAGTATAATTTGGATAAATGGGAGGTTATACACACTGATGGCAAAAACAAGAAGGCAGACTATTATCTGAATGGCAGACTATTATCTGAAATTAGGAGAGGGGAATGTGCAACGAAACCTGGGTGTCCTCGTACACCAGACACTGAAGGTAAGCACGTAGCTGCAACAGGCGGTAAAGAAGGCAAAGGGTACGCTGGCCTTTGTTGCGAGAGATTAGAGTACAGGAGCAGGGATGTCTTGCTGCAATTATACAGGGCCTTGGTGAGGCCACAACTGGAATCTGGTGTGCAGTTTTGGTCTCCTTATCCGAGGAAGGATGCTCTGTCTATAGAGGGAATGCAGTGAAGGTTTACCAGACCGATTCCTGGGATGGCAGGACTGAGGTACGAGGAGTGATTGAATCAGTTAGGACTGTATTAACGGGAGTTCAGAAGAATATGGGGGGGATCTCATAGAAACCTATACAATTCTAAAAAGGACTGGACAGGATGGATGCAGGAAGTATGTTCCCGATGGTGGGTGTGTCCAGAACTAGGGGGTCACAGTCTGAGGATGCGGGGTAGACCATTTAGAACAGAGATGAGGAGAAATGGCTTCACCCAGAGAGTGGTGAATTCGTTACCACAGGAAGTAGTTGAGTCCAAAACATTGCATGGTTTCAAGAAGCAGTTGGATATAGGGATGAAAAGATATAGGGCAAAGCAGGATTAGGCTATCGAGTTGGATGATGATCATAATGAATGGCCGAGCAGGCTTGAACATAGACATAGAACATTACAGCGCAGTACAGGCCCTTCGGCCCACGATGTTGCACCGTCCTGTGATACCCTTCTAAAGTCCCTCTACACTATTCCCTTATCGTCCATATGCCTATCCAATGACCATTTGAATGCGTTTAGTGTTGGCAAGTCCACTACTGTTGCAGGCAGGGCATTCCACGCCCTTACTACTCTGAGTAAAGAACCTACCTCTGACATCTGTCCTATATCTATCTCCCCTCAATTTAAAGCTATGTCCCCTCGTGCTGGACATCACCATCCGAGGAAAAAGGCTCTCGATGTCCACCCTATCTAATCCTCTGATCATCTTGAAGGGCCGACTGGCCTCCTCCTGCTCCTATTTTTTCTATGTTTCTAAACAAATTTCAATATAATGCATCAGGTTATGGTCTGGAATGCACTGCTTGAAACAGTGGTGCACACAGATGTAATAATAACTTTCTAAAGGGAAATGAAAAATAAATTGCAGAGCCATGGGGAAAGAGCTTTTTCAAAGTGCCAACTTTAGGTCAAATAGCCTCCACAAAAAAATTCTTTAATCAAAAGTGGATCTGTTAAAGGGCTTTACAAGCAAGTCTGTTTATTTGTAAACCTATAGCATAGTAGTACAGCACTCACTACCTTGGCAATGAGCAAGGAGTCTCATTGAAGTAAACAGGGCACAAGACAAGCTTGGGAAGTGCAGAGTTGTTTGTGATCCCCGATTCTGGCTTGAGGCAACTATACAGCATCCACGCTTTTACAAAAAGAGAGAAAATTAAGCGTTTATCCTATTATTAGCATTTAACCTTTAATCTTAGCCTTTGCAACAACAACAGCCTATTACAGCTGCCATGTCTTGATTAAATCAACCTGCAGCCCTAACGTATTAAGTCGGCACACCACCCTTTACTGACCTGGACGGCACAGAAAAAAAACCAGATGCATATTCATCACTTCAATTGAAAACGTCACAAACACTTTCTAAGCGATAGATGCTCATCTTTTATCCAACACTGTACTGACCAGGCTAAACACTGATATTTCTGATTTTTCCCTCAACCATGGTCGAGCAGGGTCTGTGTCCAATCCATTTCACACACCTCTGCTCCCTGCCCACTCCTCTGCCCCCCCCCCCTCCCCACCCCCAACCTTTCTCCTTCCTTCCTCTCAGAACCTTGTCCTCACGTTCCACCCCACCAGTCTCTATATTCAAAATGTTTTCCTCTGCCATTTAACCAGCTCCAGTTTGATGCAACCACCAAACACATCTTCCCTACCCGCCCCGGAGCCTCCACAGCTCCCTGGTCTACTCCTCAGTCATCCCCAACACCGCCTCCCTTCCCTACAGCACCTATCTGCACAGTCGTAGGAAATGCAACACCAACCCTTTCACCTTCTCCCTGCTCACTGTCCAAAGGATCAAACACGCCTCCTCTCAATTTAGTACACTGCATTCGCTGCTCACAATGTGGTTTCCTCTACATTGAGAAGACCAAACGTAGACTGGGTGACCGTTTTGTGGAGCACCTCTGTTGAGTCCACAAGCACAATCCCAAGCTTCCGGTTGCTTCTCATTTTAATTCTTTACCTTGCTCCATGCTGACCTTACTCTCCACGGCTTGCAAGTATTCCAGTGGAGCTCAATGCAAGCTCGAGGAACAGCATCTTATCGTTCAACTCAACACTTCTGGACTCAACATGAAGTTTAACAACTTTAGGCCATAACATTAGGGGCAGCACGGTAGCATGGTGGTTAGCATAAATGCTTCACAGCTCCAGGGTCCCAGGTTCAATTCCCGGCTGGGTCACTGTCTGTGCGGAGTCTGCACCTCCTCCCCGTGTGTGCGTGGGTTTCCTCCGGGTGCTCCGATTTCCTCCCACAGTCCAAAGATGTGCGGGTTAGGTGGATTGGCAATGCTAAATTGCCCGTGGTGTCCTAAAAAGTAAGGTGAGGTGGGGGGGGGGGGGGGGGGGGTTGTTGGGTTACGGGTATAGGGTAGATACATGGGTTTGAGTAGGGTGATCATTGCTCGGCACAACATTGAGGGCCAAAGGGCCTGTTCTGTGCTGTACTGTTCTATGTGCCTCCATCTTGTTGTGTGTTCTCTGTTTTATTGGGTTGGCCTTCGTCTTGTTTTTGTTTCTTTATCACTTCATGTTACATGCAGATAGTTTTTTTTTTAAAACAGCCATTCACGTCGCATTTGGCATAACATTAGTTTCTTTACTGTATCCATTATCTCTCTCTTTGGATGTTGCACCATGAAATCTTTTGTTATTCAATCTCTCCTGCTCTCTACCCAATCACGGACCTTCTCCTTTGTTCTTCCTGCCCCTCCCCTTGCTTACAAATTGTTCCCATTTCTATCTCTCTTCAGATCTGATAAAGGTCATTGGATGAAACCAAGTCCATTTCTCTCCACAGATGCGGTCTAGCCTGATTAATTCAAGATTTTTTTGTTGTTATTTTAGATTTACAGCATCTGCAGTATTTTGCCTTTTGTAAGTAACTCAAATATCAATACAAATATGTCCAAAAGCAACAACGATGAAAGATATCAGTAGCCATGATCTGGTATAAAAGGCCAAGTTACAATCTGCATAATGAAAATAACTGTCGAGCATAATAAAAACAATTCCATTTTGATGTGTAACCAACTGGTGCTGTGAGAGTTTAAAAAGCTGAGATTCTGCATACAACAAACCAGGAGGAGCAAAATTTCCAAGGAAGAAAAAATAAAAAATATTTATAAAATTACATATTTAACACGCTCTGCAACTTTCCACAAAGCTAGGTCGGTATTAACTCATGTATTTTGCATGCATCAGGCTGAAAATGACCCAATGTTGCCGCAAATTTGGGGCTGGTTTAGCACAGTGGGCTAAACAGCTGGCTTGTAATGCAGAACAAGGCAGCAGCACGGGTTCAATTCCCGTACCGGCCTCTCCGAACAGGCAACGGAATGTCGCGACTAGGACCTTTTCACAATAACTTCATTGAAGCCTACTTGTGACAATAAGCGATTATTATATTATTAATTCCATTCCACCACCACTGCAGCAACGGCGTAGTGGTATTGCCAGGCTTGGTAGCACAGTGGTTAGCACTGTGGCTTCACAGCGCCAGGTGCCCGGGTTTAATTCCTGGCTTGGGTCACTGTCTGTGCGGAGTCTATGTTCTCTCCGTGTCTGCAGGGCTTTCCTACGGGTACTCTGGTTTCCTTCCACAAGTCCCGAAAGGTGAACTGGATATTCAGAATTCACCCTCAGTGTATCCGAACAGGGGCCGGAGTGTGCCGACCAGGGGATTTTCACAGTAACTTAATTGCAGTGTAATGTAAGCCTACTTGTGACAATAAAGATTATCAGTAATCTAGAGACCCAGCATAATGCGCTTGGCACGGAATTTTGAATCCTACCGAATTTTGAATTTGCTAAAAATCTGGATTGGTAAAGTCCAATGATAACTGTTGTAAAAACCCATCTGGTTCACTAATGGCCTTTAGGAAATCTGCCTACATGTGATTCCAGATCCACAGCAATTGACTCTTAAATGGCCTAGCAAGCCACTCAGTTCAAGGGCAAGTGGGATAAAGAACAAAGAAATGTACCGCACAGAAAAAGACCCTTTGACCCTCCACACTTCCAGGGTCCGTATCCCTCTATTACCAGCTTCTTTGTCAAGATGTCCCTTAAACATCACTATTCAAGGTGCAGGGGTGGTGGGAAGGAGAAGGGGTAGAGTGGCTTAGGATGGAGGAGGAATCTTGTAAGGGGTCTACTTTGAAGGCTATGATGACGGCAGCGTTGCCAATGGCTCGGAGTAGGTATTCAAGTAGCCCGGTGGTGCAGTCTACAGTGAAGATGTGAAATCAGTTGAGGAGGCATTTTAGGGTGGAAGGGATGTTGGTGCTAACGCTGCTGTGCGAGAATCATGAGTTTGAGCCAAGTGGGAAGGATAGCGTGTAAAGGAGGTGGAGGGAAGTGGGGCTGGTCAAGGTGAGGGATCTGTATTTGGAGGAAGGGTTCGCCAATCTGGAGGAGCTAAGGGAGAGGATAGAGCTGCCGGGGGCAGTGAGTTCAGGTATCTGCAGGTTCGGGGCTTTGTGCGAAATGTCTGGAGAGGGTTCCTTAGGTTGCCGGGATACACCCTGCTGGAGCGACTGCTGCTCCCGGATGTGGAAGGGGAGGGAAGAATTGGCAGTGGGAGCAGGGAGGCGAGCGGGTGGTGAAGATCAAAGAGAAAATGGAAGCGGAGTTGGGAGGGGAGATCAATTGGGGTGCATGGAGTGAGGCACTGCGTAGGGTTAACGGGGCCTCCTCATGTGCAAAGATGAATCTAATACAGTTTAAGGTGGTGCACAGGGCGAGAATGAGTGGGTTCTTTCAGGGAGTATCAGAGGAGTGTGAGAGGTGTGGGCGGGGGCCAACGAATCATGCGCATATGTCTTGGGGTTGCGAAAAATTGGGAAGATTCTGGGCGGGAGTGTTCACAGTCTTAGCCAGGATAGTGGAGGAGGAGGTGGATCCGGACCCTTTGGTGGTGATATTTGGGGTCTCAGAGAAGCCGGAGCTCATGGAGAGGAAGAAGGCAGCCTATCTGATTGCACAGCAGCGGATTTTGCTGAAGTGGTGGTCAGTATCGCCACCGGAGGTAGCGGCTTGGTTGGGTGACCTGTACGACTTCCTGTGATTAGAGAAGATAAAGTATGAGTTAAGGGGTTCTTCAGGGGGGGTTTGAGGAAAGGTGGGGGATGTTTGTGACCTTAGGCGAGATTCTCCGACCCCACGACCGTAGAATCGGCGCGGCGCGGTTGCCGCGGTGCCAGTTGAGAGCTGCTCAATGCGCCCCCCCGGCGATTCTCCGCGCTCGACGGCCCAAGTCCCGCCGGCGTGGGTTACCAGTGGTCCTCCCCGGCGGGACCTCGCCATTCATGCTGCATTGGCCGTCCTGGTGTGGCGGAAGAGGGATCCGACTCCGGGGAGGGGCCTCCATGGTGGCCAGGCCTGCGATCTGGGCCTACAGATCAGCAGGCGGGCTTATCCGGCAAGGGGGGGCGGGGGGCCATGTTCCTCCGCGCCGGACCCCTGTAGGATTCCGCCATGTTGCCTGGGGTCCGGATCGGAGAAGGCAACCCATGCGCAAACTCGCGCCGGCCGTGGTCCCACCCGTATCGGCAGCTGGAGCTGCGTGAAGTGCTTCAGTGCTGTGCTGCCCCCCTTTGCGGCGCAGGTTCGCTGCTCCTAGGGGCCAGGTGAAGCTGTAAAATGCTCTGGCATTTACGACGGCGTCAAACTTAGCCCCAGGATCGGAGAATCCCGCCCCATGTTTGAGGGGCTGTGTGTCGCGGGGATTTTAAAAAAAAGAGGGAAAATCTGTACAGACTGTATAGTTGATATCAGGGAAGGATGTTTCCTGGGGTGTTTGTTCACTGTAACCTGGTTTGATACATGTTTGTAATGAAATACATTTTTTTTTAAAACATCACTATTGTACCTGCTTCCATCACCTCCTCTGGCAGCGAGTTCCAGGCACCCACTACCCTGTGTAAAATATTTCCCTCGCACATCTCCTCTAAACTTTGCCCCTTGCACCTTAAACCCATGTCCGCTAATAATTGACTCTTCCACCCTGGGAATAAGCTTCTGACTACCCACTCTGTCCATGCAATAAATGGGATGGGCAATAAATGCTGGCAAGCCATGAATGAACAAACAGAAATGTCTGCCTCCTCTCTCTAACCCTCACTGCTGTCAAAACACTTAATAATTCTATGTCTGGACTCATTTTTTGCTGATGCTCCCTTTACTCGTTCCGAAACGGATCAAAATTCAGCAAACTACTGAATACAGTTTTGTTATTCAACTCTCAAACATTTACAAGAACTGTCAGGAATGAAGGTGACATTTTACATTTATTCATAATTATAATTCTTACTCTCCTCAGTCCCCAGTAGGGATGGACCTGTCAGTAATATTACATTTTCAAGATGGCAGCCAAAATCATCTGGACTCTGGAGAACAGTGAACATAAATACGAGGGCACTGTCCTCTACCGTTAAAACTTATCTACGTTAAAATTGATTCAGTTGAATCTTTTCTTTTATTCTTTGCTTCCATGCTGGATGGCGCAGCTGTAAACCAAAATTTAATCACAGGACTTGAGCAGTCTGTTTACCTCAAAACATACAAGGAATAACCATTCTCAAAGACCAGCTGTATGAAATGTCACCCAGTCACAGAAGGACCAGACTAAGCAAGGAAATGGCAGGAAACATGTTTAGAAGTGCAGGATTCAGACAGGCCACAGAACCATTCAATTGGCCATAATTTGAGTTAGTTCAGGTTCAAGATTAATTTAAATACCTGGAATTGCTAGATTCATAAGGCCAGATTTTGTTTTCACAATAGTGACGAGAAGGGCAGCATGGGGGCACAGTGGTTAGCACTGCTGTCTTAAAACACCGAGGTCCCAGGTTCGATCCCGGCTCTGGGTTACTGTACAGGTGGAATTTGCGCATTCTCCCAGTGTTTGCATGGGTTTCGCCTTTGGCTTTTCCTTTCACAATGCTATCACCAGCCATGCGTCACATGCAATAAACTAGACCATGTACTGACTGCCATACAATCAGACATACAAGCATACCTACGAATGAGGAGCAGGCCACTCAGTCCCTCGAGCCTGTTCCACTATTCAATAAGGTAAAGGCTGATCTGCTTGTAACTTCAATCCCACATTCACTGATTTTTCTGCCAACCGATTACCTTTCACGCCCTTGTTAATTAAGAATCTGTCTAGCTCTGCCTCAAAAACATTCAAAGACTCTGCTTCCAATCACTTTGGAGGAAGAGTGTTCCAAGGACACACTTCTCATTGATCTGGATATTTCAAACTCTAGCTTCACCAAAAAAATCTCAAGCTCCATAACACACTTTGCTACAACATTAAAAGCATCCTACCAAACTAAGAATGAACTTGGCTTAAAGCACACACTTATTGATAAGCCTCTCTCCTCCTCAATGCTCTACACAAGAGTTTCATGTATCAATGTAGACACATTAGAATTGCAAAACATGCCTGGGCACAAAAATATTTCACAAGTTTTTTTGAGATGGAGCTTTAAATGGAAAAATATGAGAGTTTGGTTTTCTGAGAGATCTGGGTGTCCTTGTATACGGAACAAGAAGGTAATATGCAAGTACAGCAAGCAATTAGGAAGAAAATGGGTTGCATGTTATTGCAAGGGGCTTGAGAGGTGGTGCTATAATTGTAAAGGATTTTGACAAGACCACAACTGCAGAACAGTGTGCAGTTTTGGCTGCTGGTCAAGTGTTACACCATTTTTCAAGAAAGGAAGGAGAAACAAAACAGTGAACTACATACAGGCCAATTATCCTAACATCAGTTCTTAGGAAAATGCTGGAATCTTATTCAGGAAGTTTTAACAATACACTTAGAAAGCCCTGTATGATTTGGAAAAATGCTGGAATTTACTTACAAGGGAATAACAATATACTTAGAAAAGCATAGTTAAGAAGTCTTACAACACCAGGTTAAAGTCCAACAGGTTTGTTTCAAACACTAGCTTTTGGAGGACTGCTCCTGCCTCAGGTGATAGTTGGTAGTGGGGGAGGGGTCGGTATGGGAGCGGACGGAGGCAGCCTCTTGTAAGGACTCGGGTTTGGAGCACTGTTAACGGCGCCTCTACCGTTCTCGCCGGTCAGGTACGCCACAAGCCCGGTAGTGGTGGCGCCCTGAGGGTGTGGGGACAGTGTCGGAAGCACCCGAGGCTGGTGGACGCCTCGGTTTGGGCACTGATCTGCGGGAATCATATGTTTGCTGGGGGGGGTTAGGGATCTATTCGTTAAGGGCAGCTTCTCAAGATTGGAGGGGTTGGTGGAAGAATTTGAGTTGCCCGCCAGGAATGGATTCTGGTATTTACAGGTGAGAGATTGTGTCAGGTAGCATGTACCGACCTTTCCCCACCTGACGCCCCAGAGGCTACACGACAAGGTGGTGTCATAAATGGGGGTAATTGAGGGTAGGGTGTCAGAAATTTATAAGGAGTTAATGGATTGGGAGGGAGCTCCGATAGGGGTAGTGAAGCGTTAAGTGGGAGGAAGAGCTGGGGAGGGAGGTGGAGGTTGGGTTGTGGGAGGACGCTTTGAGGAGAGTGAATGCATCCTCTTTGTGTGCTAGGCTTAGCCTTATTCAGTTCAAGGTGGCCCACAGGCACATAAGACTGTGGCCAGGATGAGCAGGTGTTTTGAAGGATAGGTGTAGACGGTGCACGGTTGGGCCTGTCCGAAGCGTGGGGGATTCTGGCGGGGGTTCACAGACGTTATAAACGGAGATCTTGAGGGTGAAGGTGGTCCCGAGTCCAGAAGTGGCTTTCTTTGGAGTTTCGGAAGATCCTGGAGTCCAGGGACGAGAGTGACCAATATCCTGGCCTTTGCTTCCCTGATAACCCGGAGATGGATCTTATTGGAATGGTGGGACTTGGGACCGCCGAAACCGAGCGTTTGGGTGAGTGACATAGCAGAGTTCCCCAGGCTGGTGAAGATAAAGTTCGCCTTGAGAGGATGTGTGTAGGGAATTGCCCGGAGATGGCAGCCGCTGATCAACTTCTTTGAAAATAAATAGTTAAGGTGTCAGCAGTGGGAGGGGATAAAAAGGAGGTAGGGGAGCTCAATAAAATATTTTTCAAAAAAAAATAAAATAAAAGCATAGTATGATTAGAAACAGTCAACATGATTTACCAAAGGAAAGTCCTGATCGACAAATTTATTAGAGTTTCTGAGGTTGTAACTAATAGGGTAGATAAAGGGGAACCAGTAGATATAGTATATACTTGGGAGATATTCGCTAAGGTACCACACAAAAGCTTAAAGGGCAAGATAAACGCTCATGGGATTGGGGGCAACATTTTAGCATGGATAGAGGATTGTCATGGATAGAAAGCAGAGTGGGTACAAATAATTCCTTTTCAAACTGGCAGGTAGTGAATAGTGGAGTGCCACAAGGATCTAAGTATTGAGTGTGAAACTTGTAAGCATTGATGTCCAAAGGAACTTGGGTGTACTCGTACAAGGAACGCAGAAAGTTAGCATGCAGATGCATCAAGAAATTAGGATGGCAAATGACATGTTGGCAAGGGGATTGACATTAAATAAAGTGTTGCTACGATTGTACAGGGTTTGTGAGGCAACTTCTGGAATACTGTATTTTGTTTTCCACATTTACGAAAGAAGATACTTGCATTGGAGGCGATTCAGCAAAGATTCACTAACTTGGTCCCTGGTATGAGGAATCAGCACAGGCGCAACAGACCAAAGAGCCTCCCTCTGTGCTGTAGCCGTTCTATGTTCACACTGGTTCTACAGTTTTAATATCTTTAATAATTTTATTTTTTTCTCATGGTGAAGAGGCAAGAGTTATCAAGGAGAAAAGACAAAAATCAGGAGAGAGCAAAAAGAGGTCCCTTCAAGAAAACTAGCAGTCAAATATAAAAGAATTGCATGAGCTGCTTATGTTGGTGTATAATTTTTAAAAGCTCTGGCTTATGCCTTAGGGTATGCCTCAGTTAAACTGCAACCATAATTATTGAGGGCAAGTATTGAACAGCAAACCTTCCTGCTGATTTTATGGAGCATAGAAAAACTATTACAGCAGTAGATGAAAGTTAACCAGATCTATTCCTGAATACATAATACTCACTTTTTTTAGATGCCACCAGGTAGTGTTGGACTGCAGGCAAGAAATGTATTCATCTGGAATTTTAAAAATTGGAAACTAGCTAAACGTGGAATTTCCCTCCACAACCCACTCATTCCAACATTTTCAGGGTTTTGTGACACACAAATCCAAGTTCTGCTTCTTTGAAATTAACCTGGTGTCAGATCTAATCATTTGTATTTTAAGCCATTGAAATGGTGTTTCCAAAATAAGAAATATAGAAATACAAAAATTGTTGGCAAGATGGCAAGGAGATTTCTTTGGAAGTCTGCAATTAGGATGTGTGACTTGGTCGATTGCTTTTCCTTCATGGTACATAAGAGCACTGTAATTAGCTAATGCGCTACAAATCTAGGCAGCCACTATAAACTCCATGTGCATATGCCAGTTTCTTTTTCTGTTTTGATTATTTTCACATGATTCCTATGTTTAACTATTTTACAAGAATTCTCTTAAAGGAGCATGGGTGACTAAGAGTTTGGAACTCATTAGGGGGAGGAAAAGAAACATGCACATAGACAAGGAAGAGCCAATTATAAATTGAAAAATCTATTTTTGCTCAGTCCAACTAAAGAAATCCACTGGTCTGATGACTTACATCTTGAGAATTAGAAACAAGCTCCATCTTCAGCATCTGCCAATCCCATTCTGGTTTTAAAATCACTGACCAACAAACTTGCTTTCTCCCATGCCTCTTCGGTTTGCAGTTCTTGCTCACAAATAGCAGGATAAAACTTGGTGCCCAGTATTGCTCGTTTTTATTTGGTCTGCAAAAACCAAGGTAACAGAAGCTAGACTGTAGCACACAGTGATTGCAGAGCATTCCGCAGATCCGTGATTGACAGGAAAAGCAAACACCACAAACCCTTTATTTAGATCACATATCAAAAAAAAGTTCACAGCATAAAATACACAGTAATGTAGAATCAGCAACGGGTTTGAAATTTAAATTTTGACCATGACTCTGGTTTGGATCAAATATACATAAATACAGCAATTTCAACAACTGCCATAAAAAAATCTAATTAACCAAAACAGGAGGCAATTCTTGGAAATCAACTGTTCCTATGAAAAATTAAAGGGGAAGTTTAAAAATAAGCTTGTATGCTCAGAGAGCTGTTACAATCTGCCAGTCTCCGTGACAAAACCACTGTTGAAATAAGTCCATTGTTTTCTTTTTCTTAAATTAGAAAGAGGAATGTCAATGGATAATGGTGGGGCAGGGAGGTGTGTAATGGGATGAGGAAAATGAGGTGCCTCGATGAAATACGATGGTCAGATCAAACAGCCTACCTCCATGCTGTATTCTACCAATCATTTCAGTAAAAAATGTGCGATCCAAGGTTGTTTCAATCTGTGTGATATTGCACTGTTTTTCTATTGCTGCTTGGTCAAAGAAGATTTTGAGAGACTCATTTGCACCAGTTGGCTCCTAGAGTTAAGGAATTTAGTTTGACTCCTTTATCCTGGTAGCAGAATTGTAGCTATAGGTTTTCTAAATAGTGCCACATTTAAAGGCTTCCCCAGTCGGTTGCCAGGAAGTGATGGCTGCCAAGAAATCCATGCTCAAATTTTTATACGCCTCCCTGGACAGATGTCTGGATGTTGTAGAGGCCAGAGGTGATGTCCTCCAATCACACACAAGAAAACCAGCTAGCAAACTCACAAATCTAGCAGGAGAGTCGGTGACAGCGGTCGCGAGTGCCAATGCCTTGCAGAAGAGGATAGTCATCTAGTGCAGGAAGGGAGGAATGGTTTCCTTTGTTCTGCCAGGATAGTCATTCTTCTCATCACTCTCAACTCACACACCTATTACACATCCACAGGGACCTCACTAACTGCCAGCTCAAGGTGCATCACAACTCGCTCTCCCACATACATCTTTATCTCCCCTGGGGGTCATGCCTCATCATCTTGCTGGCCCCACTCAACATCTACACCTGCCAGACATCCTCATCATCGGTTTTCATGCTGGAAAGGTTGGCTCACAACAAGAAGGAGATCGAGATCACAGATGGGCAGAGGGAGGCCAGACTGATCCAGCTGGCCGGGGAGGACAGAGGTCACTCTTGTGCTGATGGTGAGGCCGGCAACAATAAACCAAGTGGGGATCCGGCACTGCATCACCCATTAGACAACAATGCTGAGAGTCATGTCTGTTTCTAAAGGTCTCTGCCATACACTAACGAGCTCCCATTTGTGCAGGCACATCTGGGAAGCAGCCTAAGGAGTCAACCACCCAGGTTCTCGACTCCAGCCCTGGACATTATTGCAGGAGAGCAATTAACAGACCCCAATATTGAAGACCTGTCACAGCGCTCACCCATACCCTCACCCAGCACAAAGTCACACCTCGGTGGGCCCTCGTTTTAGAGCAGTCTCGGGGTCACAATCTGGTGAACACATTACACTTCCAGATCCACAGCAGGCAGTAGCAGGGAAGTCCCAGGGTTCCTGCACTTGGAGGATTGCTGGAAGCCAGGAATCTGCGGAGTCCCAATCAGATGACGCGCCTTTGGACTTGGTCACGCCTCAGTTGATGGCCCTTCAAAGGCAAACTCGGGAAAGTCAAGAAGGGATGTCTGGTATACCCCTTGATTTGAAAGGCTCCATGTCTGAGGTGATTATTCTGACATTCCAATGCAATGAGGGCAACACAGCTTGAGTGGTGGCCACCATGGTACAAGACATCTGTCCTGCACTGCTGCGCGATATGTACTCCATAGTGTCGGCTGAGATGCATCAGTGCCAACATCAAAGGACGGCAGGGCTTCAAACTCACTCCAGCTGTCCCTCTATCCCAAGGAGGAAGCCAGGGGCACTTGGGTACCCACAGTGAGGAAGATCCGCTGATGCACACCCCAGGGCCATCCACCCACCCACATGACGCGGAAGTGTCCTATCCATCCGAATCCCCTCTTCCTGTTACCACTTCAGCTCCACAGGCCAAGGAGGGTGGCACTGCCACACAACATGATCCTGAAAGTAGGCTCCAGCGGGGGCCCTCCAGGCCTAAGTCCTCCAGAGGGCGCCCACCAAGGCTGCCTCAGCTCACTGTGGAGGTTGGGGATGCACCAAGATGTAGTGGTAGGGTTAGAAAAATTAAGGAGCTCCAGTTGCACATCGTGGGCACAGGTATTAAGCATTTGTACATAATGTTCATCACTGCAAATAAATTAATTGTACACGTTCTATGACTCCTTGTTTCAATGAGCTGTGTTACTATAGTCCTGACCTGAAAACTGGATTCCTGCAGCAGAAAAAAGGCACGGTGCTCAGTCCAGCGTTTCCTCTATATGTTTTGGGCAAAGTTTCCTGCACCTAGGTGGCAACTCTTCACAGTGACTGAAGACATCAGCCATGCCTGTTTCTCTTGGGGAATGAGAATGTCTCCCACAATGCAAAGGGCTAGCGTCACTGTATAAGTGTGCTCTATACAGCTTTTGAGCTGCGGCTGCCCCCCCCCCCCACCTTTCCATATGTCTCAGCCGCCAGTGACACTGAACCTCAAAGCGCAGCTCATGAAGGATGGCATAGGATCAGGAGAGGTGAAGCTTCCCTGTTGCGTCGCCATTATATGGCCTCAGTCATTGTGAGTAAACGGACTGCAATCAGCCAGACAGGAGTCAGACATTCACAGAAGCTCTGCGAGGATCTATGCACTGCCCCCACTTCAAGTCAACATCATTCTCCTGTAATTTAAGGACTATAGGCAATTGCTGTGTCCCTATAACAGTGCATTATCACAAAGGGCATCGTCATCAGTCAAATGTTAAAGCAGTGTGCACAGAAACCATGTGAATTTGGGGCACTGCCTCCCCACAGTTCATGTCCTTAATACATGGGGCCACCCCGCAAGCGCTAAGCTCACCTCCCAGCTCCCCTCGGATGTGTGCTCACCAAGTGTACGCCTTTCAAAGCCAGTCATTGTTCGTGCCATTCTGAAAGCACGCTGCCGTGGATGGATTTTTTTATGGGGTAGGGGGTATGATTCCAGTGTACAGGCCCAATGAGATGCAAATGTATATGAAGGTGATTCCTAACATTGTATGGCGGGAAGCGTGGCCCATCACCGACAGGTGAGGGGATGATTGTGGCATGTATAAAAGTGGCTTTAGCCTTCTCATGGTATTTTCCGCCGCTATTGTCAAGCCTCGCCGGATGCCAACAGGAAAAGAAAATCCCAACCATAGTGTCTTTAACACAGGAAAACAGCCCAAGGATCATAATCAGACAGGTCCACAGTTCTGCTATGGATTGAGCAATGCAAATGCTTGGGACAATGTTCTGTATTCTGAATGAGCAGCAACATACGCTTCACTGTTTTTGGAAAACTGTTTTCACATTGAGCTTGAGGTGTCATTTCGCTGGCTCCTAAGGCAAATGTCTTCAACAGGAGGCAGCAACCCTCGAGTAAACCAGTCAGCTGATCCTCAGCCTGCCATATTTGGTTCAAAAAACATGATACGGGGTAGCACGGTGGCACAGTGGTTAGCATTGCTGCCTACGGCGCTGAGGACCCGGGTTCGAATCCCGGCCGTGGGTCACTGTCTATGTGGAGTTTGCACATTCTCCCCGTGTCTGCGTGGGTTTCGCCCCCACAACCCAAAAATGTGCAGTTTAGGTGGATTGGCCATGCTAAATTGCCCCTTAATTGGAAAAAATAATTGAGTACTCTAAATTTTTTTAAAAACATGATACCAACACATAATTAATTACGGCTTTAATCTCTATTTTAGCTCTAATTTAGCAAGAGAGTAAACCCAGTAAGCTTATAATTTGCATTACAACTAGCTTTTTAACTAGTCGTTATCTTCCCCTTGCTTGCACACAAATTACAGACATCCTTCCTGTAGCTTGAATTCTTCACTGTGGAGATTTCTTCCAAAGGTTCAGACTTGGATTTTTCTTCCCCCTTTGCTGCTTTCATTCTCTGCCCTTCGCACTTTTTTTACATGTCTTGTAAATACAGACTGTAACCCCCAACCAAATAGATCTCACGGCCCTCATGCATGAGGAACAGGAGTAGGAGTAGACCATTCTGCCCCTCAAGCCTGGTCCATCATTCAATTAGATCATAGCTGATCTGTATCATCAACCTGCCATGTCTCCTAATCCTTAATAGCACTGATGGATTTTTGTTAGGCAATCTCAGTTTTGAAAATATTTAATTAACTTGGATTCAACAGCTTTTTGGGGAGGGTGTTTTCCCCACTACCCTTGTTTGAACGAGTGTTACCCAACATCAACTTTGAACAGTCTAACTCTAATTTGAAAGTTATATCCTTTTGTTCGAGGCTCTCCTATCAGAGGAAATAGTTTCTCTGTCTGTCCTAGTAAATTCTGCAATCTTAAAACACCTCCCTTAAAAGGACTACTTTGGTAGTGGGAAAGAGGAGAGTAAGAGGTCAGGGAAACGAGATTCAATAAGGGCTACAATATATTTTCTGACATGCGGTGCCCAAAACTGAACATCGTACTCTAGATAGATGGCATATCTTCAGAGTTCTGCACAACTGTTACATAGCTTCCATCTCACACATTCCATCAGTCCTCTTGAGAAAATGCAAACATTCCTCAAGCGTCTTAAAAGATATTTTGTGCCTGTCCACTAGCTTTTAGTGATTTCATAGAATCATAAAATACCTACAATGAAGGCGGCCATTCGGCCCATCGAGTCTGCATCAACTCTCCGAAAGAGAACCCTACCTAGGCCTAAACCCTCCACCCTATCACCGTAACCCAATAACCCCACCTAACCTTTTGGACAATAAAGGGCCATTTAGCATGGCCAATCCACCTAACCTGCACATCTTTGGACTGTGGGAGGAAACCAGAGTACCCGGCGGAAACCCACGCAGACAGAGGGAGGATGTGCAAACTCCACACAGACAGTCACCGAGGCTGGAATTGAACCCGAATTCCTGGCGCTGTGAGGCAGCAGTGCTAAACACAGTCATCGCGCCACATCTGGGATGCTTGAAACTTGCTGCTCATCCACACTTCCTAGCATCTCACCATTTAGAACATGCTCCAATCTATCTTTCTCGTGTCCAAACTCTCCCACATTGAACTTCACAGCATTTCTTTCCATACTCACAATCTATCAATGTCCTTCTACAACTTTTTCCTCCCCTTCATGCTATCTAGTGCATCAACTAACTTGGTGCCATCAGCAAACACAGAAGCATGATTCTCTATTCCTTCATCCAACACAAAGTGAAAAACCGAGGCCCCATTATAAATCCCTGAGGACACCATCTAGCCAATTTGAGTTTTACTCCTACTCTGTCACCTACCTCCTAACTCATTCCTGTTCGCAAGCCAACAGAGTCGCCTCGGAGTCCAAGTTCTCACATTTTTGTTAACAATTTGTTTTGTGGAATCTAGAGTTCTGGAAGGCCATATAAATAACACAATCATGGGCTAACACAGCCCACTTACGCCAATCATGCCTGTGCTGGCTCTATGGTAGGTAGAACTATTCAATGAATCCCTCTCCTCTTTCCCCATAGCCCTATAATTCTTATCTTTCATTGTTTATCCAATTCATTTTTTGATGTTACCGTTGAATCTGCTTCCACCACCCTTTCAGGTAGAGCACTCCAGTTCACAAGAACGCATTCTCTGGTTCTTTTGCCAATCACCTTAAATCTGCATTTTCCATTACTGACTCTTCCAGGTGGAAACATTTCCTCTCTTTATTCTATTAAACCATTCATGACTTACATCATCTCTAAACACCAATCTCCTTGTACCCTTCTCTGCTTCAAGGAGAACCACCATAGCTTCTAATCTTTCCACATGATATCCATAGACACTCCCCATGTTCTTTACATTGGTGGGTGGCACAGTGTCACAGTGGTTAGCACGGCTGCATCACAGTGCCAGGGACTCAGGTTCAATTCTGACCTTGGGAGCCTGTCTGTGTGGAGTTTGCACATTCTCCCCGTGTCTTCATGGGTTTCCTCCGGTTTCTTCCCATAGTTCAAAGATGTGCAGGTCAGGTGGATTGGCCATGCTACGTTGCCCCTCAGTGTCCAAAAGGTTAGGTGGGGCTACGGGCATAGGGTGGGGACGTGGGCCAGGTAGGGTGCTCTTTCATATAGTCGGTGTAGACTCGATGGGCTGAATGGCCTTCTTCTGTTCTGTAGGGATTTAATGAGGCTCGCCTCTTCATAAAATTCAACTAAGTTCATGAGGCATGACTTATAAACTAAGATATAAAGGGTGAGAAAGAAGAGGGGAAAATAAAGAGGAGCTGTTTTGACTCTACTGGAAGCCTGCCCAGCATCTCGTGTCTCAGTTCGAAATAATGACTTTTCATCCCTGGTCAGAGTGAATATAACAACACTGTAGGCTCTTCATGGCTTTAATGTGGTTTCCTTACTGGGATGCACGAGACTGTACACATCAAAAAACATCTTTGTTTTTGTACTTCATGCTTCTGAATTGAAAACCCAAGATGTCCCCAACCGATGTTGGCAAAATGAAAGATTTTTCAGCAGGGAAGACTGCAGTAGTTTTTCTCTTCCTACTCCAAGAAAATGGAAGCTAATTGTAGTAATTGCATGCACCGTACACTGCATTTCTAACCACTGACCCCTTCCAGGTAAAATCAGAAAACAACACAATAATTTTAGCATATTTGGCTCAATGCCACATCATAGGGGCTTTTCACAGTAACTTCATTGACGCCTACTCGTGACAATAAGCGATTTTCATTTCATAGTGTAATTACCTAGCAACAAAATGAGATTATGCAGTTACTTCGGAGTACAAAAAGTACGGTATCGCAGGAATAGTGGCGCCAAATCAACAAACCATAGGTTGAGAATACGAAACTGTGAAATTGGGTTTAAATGAATCTGGTAATATTAGGGCTAGCCCCAGGATGGAGAGAGAGGGAGGAACTATTGGTTCGCTAATGGCCTTCAGAATGCAAAATCCAGTTTGACCTATGTGCTCTGATGTGGCATGGGAAATAATTCAGACAAAATCACTTTAACAAAAAGGGGTGGCACTAAAATGTGCCATTTCCCATTTTGCCTGCAACCCAAGCAAAACTAAAAAAAGTGATTTGTCAATCTAATGGAAAAATATAGAATCTTGAGCGGTGGAGGATGTGGGTGTGAAGAATACATCAGTTTTGGACAGATCATTGAAAGAAGCACTAAATTATTAGGTTTATTACAATATGGGCAGTACAGTGGCACAGTGGGTTAGCCCTGCTGCCTCACGGTGCCGAGGTCCCAGGTTCGATCCCGGCTCTGGGTCACTGTCCATGTGGAGTTTGCACATTTTCCCCATGTTTGTGTGGGTTTCACCCCCACAACCCAAAAATGTGCAAGCTAGGTGGATTGGCCACGCTAAATTGCCCCTTAATTGAAAAAGAATGAATTGGGTACTCTAAAATATGAAAAAAAAAGGTTTATTACAATATCTTTTTATTTGTTCATGGATCGTGGGCATCACTGGTTGGGCCAGTATTTATTGCCCATCCATAATTACCCTTGACTGAGTGGCTTAAGAGTCAACCACATTGCTGTAGGTCTGGAGTCACATCTAGGCCAGGCTGGTTAAGGACAACAGACTTCCTTCCCTAAAGGACATTTGTGAAACAGATGAGTTATTTTTTTTTAAAACGACAATCAACAATGGTTTCATGGTCACTAGAATTTTCCAGATTCAAATTTCACCATCTGCGATGGTGGGATTGAACCCTCGTCCCCAGAGCATTACCCGGAGTCACTGGATTCTTAGTCTAGTGACTAAGCACCACTGCAGTGGAACTACAACTACAACATATAAACTCTTGCTCAAGGAGCCTGGGAAAAATGCTAAGAATGCTGGCTAAGAATGCAGTTTTCCAGTAGAAATATAATAAAATGCAGATTTAAAACAATTGTGGAATTCTGTTAGCGTTTTAGATAACATATCAAATTCAGTAATGCTTTGCTTATTTCCCTTTCGTTAATCCTGTCACACAATTGGAAAGGACAATAGCCAAACTGAGATCCTGTGACAAAATGAAAATAATTGACAGATATCATGAGTATACAGCCTTTGTGGTTTTCTTTGAAATACAAAAGGAAGCATTTACATAGATCAGAGATTTTTAAATTATAGCTATGGGCTTGAGCCATGGCAACCTGACCCAGAGTGGGCTGACAACCCTGTTATTGGGGGCCGGTTTAGCTCAGTTGGCTAGACAGCTGATCAATTCCCATACCAGCTGAGGTTATTCATGAAGCCATCTCAACCTTGCCTCATGAAGTCTTCTCAATCTTGCCCCTCGCCTGAGGTGTAGTGAACCTCAGGTTAAATCACCACCAGTCAGCTTTGCCCCTCAGGGAAATCAGCCTATGGTCATCTGGGATTATGGTGACTTTACAGTTTACTTATTGGGGAATAATTTTAAAAATCAGATGATAAAGATCTGTCAGCATCAATAATTTGAGATGTCTATAATTTAATGGGAGCACAAAATTAAACTTTACATGCAGCAATGTGTCCATGGGCTGGGATGAGAGGATGAGGGGGAAGACATGAACACCCTGCTATAGATAAGAATTATTGTATTGAATTATCCAGACAGATATGATTTCTTATGTAGTGATACACTGCATTCTTTTCAGGCGAGCTCACTGGGTAAATATTTGATAATTTGTTGAACATTTTTGTGGTTTTTTTTCTCTCTACGAAACGGCTCAAATTTGCACAGTGTGATAGCAGAAAATAAAAAATGAATACATTTGTACTTGGGGAGTTCTCGGTTACAACACAACCTGTTTTGTTGATTACAAGGGTTAGTCATAGTCACAGCTTTTGGTCTTGATAACGGACAGGTTTATGGAATTCAGATATCATCCTCAAGGGAATACTTATTTTCGCCTCTTTCAAAGTCATAAGGTACTCTATGCAGGTTTTCAGTCACAAGGAGTATCTATTTACAGGATTAGAAATTGGCAGCACGCACACATCCACATATTTTTCTTTATGGATCACTTGGCATAAAAATATATTTTTTTAAACATTATATGCTGATGGTGACATTCTGCTCCAAGATTCCGGGCATTGAGGTCAAAGTTAACCTGAAGTGAATCACTTTGGAAGTAAATCAATCCCTGAAAAAAATATTAAAATTAGCACCCTGGATACAGTAAGGAATTAATCCAGGTCTCGCCGACTCGTATGCTGAGCACACAATAAATCTACAAGCAGAGCCAGAGAATTAGCCTTTCTGGAACTCAAACACATTTAACACACTGACCAGTCTGCTGTCATCTATACCCAGCACTTGCTAGCCTGAGATTCGGTACAGTAATGATTTATGGAGTGATGACTGCCCCACGCCCTGCAAACGTTTGTGTTTGCACATTGCACACTAACTCTTTCCTTTAAATGGATTTCCATTTAGATGCTCCTCCTTTCTCCTACTCCATTGACCTATTTCTGCTAAACCGACCATCCAACTTCCCCTCCTGGTCCCACGAGAGCTAATATTTTGTAAACTGTTCTCTATCTCTTCAGGTTGGCTTTCTCTCCTATAAATCTGCTTTCATTACCCCTCTGCCAAACCTATCCCTCCCCCAACCCGCACCTCCCTTTCCTCCACAAAGTCCTTCAACATGTTATCGTCTCCCAAATCTGTGCCCATTTTCCCCAAGAGGTCCATCTTTGAATCCCTCCAATCAGTTTTCTAACCCCTGCCTTAGTACTGAAATGGCTCTCAACGTCAAGAATGGCATCCTCGGTGACTGTGATGAAGGTAAACTCTCCCCCTCTATCCTTCTCGGCCTGTCTGTAGCCTGAAACATAGCTGACTATTCAATCCTCCTCCAATGTCTCACCAATGGCATAAAGATGGGTGGAACTGTTCTCCACTCGGTTCAATTCTCATCTATCTAATCATAACCAGAGAAATTACTTGCAGTGGTTTCTTTTCCTGCACAGCTGCTGTGCCTTCAAGGACCTAGTCTTGGCTCCCTCCATTTCTCATCCACATGCTGCCCCTCTGCAGTGATATTATCTGAAAGCAGAGTTGGTCTTCACATGTAGGCTGACAACACCCAGCTCTGCCTTGCCACTACCTTTCTAGGCTGTTCCACTAATGCTAAATTACCAGACTGCTTATCTAACATCAAGCAGTGGATGCGCAGAAATTTGTCTCAATTAAATATTGGGAAGATTCAAACCATTTCTTTTTGTTTTCACTCTAAAATCCAGTCCAATTTAAAGGAAAATCTGTAAACCTGTCTGTTCACAACCTTGGGATTACATTTGACCCGAAGGTGAGCTTCCGGCCACATATTTGCCCATCACCAAGATTGCCTATTTTCATAATAATAATCTTTTATTGTGAAGCCCCTGGCTGCCACATTCCGGCGATTGTTCGGGTAAGCCGGTACGGGAATTGAACCCGTGCTGCTGGCCTTGTTCTGCATTACAAACCAGCTGTCTAGCCCACTGAGCTAATCCGGCCCATTTCACCTCTGGAACAAGCCCAAATTTGTTCCATCTCATCTACCTCGGAAAACCTCATTTATGCCTTCATTACCTTTAAACTTGACCACTTCAACGCACAGCTGGGTGGTCCACCATATTCTACCCTCCTGTGTGTCACTAATTTTTGTTGTTCAATCATGCTCAGTTGCTTAGGCCCGGAGCTCTGGAATATCCTTCCCACATCTCTCCAATTATCTACATCACTTTCCTCCTTTGGAATTCCTTAAAACTTTATCCTTGACCACAGACCTAATATCTTCTTATGTAGCTTGGTGTCATGTATTGTTTCATAGTACTCCAGTGACATGCCAAGAGATGCTTTATTATGTTAAAGGAAATATAGAAATACAAGTTGTTGAATTTCAGGTAAATGGACATCTACAAATATACTCTGCAGATGTTTCTAACACATAATATCTTTGGACACAATCCGTCACATAACATGGACGTATGGCAGAGTTGGACACTTGACCCAGTTTGATTATTGTCAGAGGTCTGGCTTCTGATCAAGTGATTTTCTTTAAATGTACATGTGCGGTGCATGTTCAGAGTGAAGACAGCTATAATGCCATTCATGGCATAATACAATGCCTTACTCTTGCTCTCCATTCAAACAGGAAACATGACCACTTAGATAAAGGGCCATTGGATTTCAAGAAACCTCAGAAGACAGCATACCACAATCTTCACAGAGCCACATACAACAGGAACTAAATATAACTTCACCTCCATCTCCACAGCCTGAAAATAAATATATATTTTTTTTAAATCAATGTCCTCTGGAGAAAAGGGGAGAAAAAAAATAAAGGAGGAGGAAAATATCTTCCCATATTCTTTTCCGCAGGATGGTAAATCAAAATATTTCCATTAACTATTCCTCTTATTGTGTTCCTCATGACACTCAATTGTGGCTGACAGTAATCTGGCAGCATGCTTCCAAAGCTTTGCCAATGCCACTGAAGCCTTATGCTAAGTGATGCGCAAGAGTGGCCCGACTATGTCACAGTCTCTGTTTCTTCCTTCCCTGGGTCAAAAATGCTTGCTTTTCATCTCTACATCCTCACAGCAATCCACCTTGAGATGTGAAGTGCAAAGGACCATACAAATTCATGACAAAGACACTAACATCACAATGTAAATACTCCCTGCATTATTTGTGTTCTAACAGTTAAACTAATGTAGTAATCCCAAGACTGTGAACATGACAGGGTGGGTCAGTAAATTTGCAGACGATACGAAGATTGGTGGAGTTGTGGATAGTGAGGAGGGCTGTTGTCGGCTGCAAAGAGACATAGATAGGATGCAGAGCTGGGCTGAGAAGTGGTAGATGGAGTTTAACCCTGAAAAGTGTGAGGTTGTCCATTTTGGAAGGACAAATATGAATGCGGAATACAGGGTTAACGGTAGGGTTCTTGGCAATGTGGAGGAGGAGAGATATCTAGGGGTCTATGTTCATACATCTTTGAAAGTTGCCACTCAAATGGGATAGAGCTGTGAAGAAGGCCTATGGTGTGCTAGCGTTCATTAGCAGAGGGATGGAATTTAAGAGCCATGAGGTGATGATGCAGCTGTACAAAACCATGGTACGGCCACATTTGGAGTACTGTGTGCAGTCCTGGTCGCCTCATTCTAGGAAGGACGTGGAAGCTTTGGAAAAGGTGCAAAGGAGATTTACCAGGATGTTGCCTGGAATGGAGAGTAGGTCTTACGAGGAAAGGTTGAGGTTGCTCGGCCTTTTCTCATTAGAACGGAGAAGGATGAGGGGCGACTTGATAGAGGTTTATAAGATGATCAGGGGAATAGATAGAGTAGACAGTCAGAGACTTTTTCCTCGGGTGGAACAAACCATTACAAGGGGACATAAATTTAAGGTGAATGGTAGAAGATATAGGGGGGATGTCAGATGTAGGTTCTTTACCCAGAGAGTAGTGGGGGCATAGAATGCACTGCCTGTGGAAGTAGTTGAGTCGGAAACATTAGGAACCTACAAGCGGCTATTGGATAGGTACATGGATTACGGTAGAATGATGGAGTGTAGATTAATTTGTTCTTAAGGGCAACACGGTAGCATTGTGGATAGCACAATTGCTTCACAACTCCAGGATCCCAGGTTCGATTCCGGCATGGGTCACTGTCTGTGTGGAGTCTGCACATCCTCCCCGTGTGCGTGGGTTTCCTCCGGGTGCTCCGGTTCCCTCCCACAGTCCAAAGATGTGCAGGTTGGGTGGATTGGCCATGATAAATTGCCCTTAGTGCCCAAAATTCTACGATCTATGATTAACCTAGGGCAAAGGTTCGGCACAACATCGTGGGCCGAAGGGCCTGTTATGTGCTGTATTTCTCTATGACTCTAGGTCACCAGGATAACTCCCCTGCTCTTCTTCAAAATAGTGCCGTGGGATCTTTTACATCCACCTGAGCAGACAGATGGGGTCCTTGCTTAACGTCTCATCTGAAATGTGGCACCTCCAACAGTGCATAGAACATAGAACATTACAACGCAGTACGGGCCCTTCGGCCCTCGATGTTGCGCCGACCTGTGGAACCATCTGAAGCCTATCTGACCTACACTACTCCATTTTCATCCATATGTCTATCCAATGACCACTTAAATGCCCTTAAAGTTGGCGAGTCTACTACTGTTGCAGGCAGGGCGTTCCACACCCCTACTACTCTCTGAGTAAAGAAACTGCCTCTGACATCTGTCCTATATCTACTACCCCTCAATTTAAAGCTATGTCCCCTCGTGTTGGTCATCACCATCCGAGGAAAGAGACTCTCACTGTCCACCCTATCTAACCCTCTGACTATCTTATATGTCTCTATTAAGTCACCTCTCAGCCTTCTCCTCTCTAACGAAAACAACCTCAAGTCCCTGAGCCTTTCCTCTAAGACCTTCCCTCCATACCAGGCAACATCCTAGTAAATCTCCTCTGAACCCTTTCCAAAGCTTCCACATCCTTCCTATAATGTGGTGACCAGAACTGCACGCAGTACTCCAGGAGCGGCCGCACCAGAGTTATGTACAGCTGCAGCATGACCTTGTGGCTCCGAAACTCAATCCCCCTACTGATAAAGGCTAGCACACCTTATGCCTTCTTAACAGCCCTATTAACCTGGGTGGCAACTTTCAGGGATTTATGTACCTGGATGCCGAGATCTCTCTGTTCATCTACACTACCAAGAATCTTGCCATTAGCCCAGTACTCTGCATTCCTGTTACTCCTTCCAAAGTGAACCACCTCACACTTTTCCGCATTAAACTCCATCTGCCACCTCTCAGCCCAGCTCTGCAACTTATCTATGTCCCTCTGCATCCTATAACATCCTTCAGCACTATTCACAACTCCACCGACCTTCGTGTCATCTGCAAATTTACTAACCCATCCTTCTACACCCTCTTCCAGGTCATTTATAAAAATGACAAACAGCGGTGTCCCCAAAACAGATCCTTGCGGTACACCACTAGTAACTGAACTCCAGGATGAACATTTGCCATCAACCACCACCCTCCGTCTTCTTTCAGCTAGCCAATTACTGATCCAAACCGCGAAATCACCTTCAATCCCATACTTCCTTATTTTCTGCAGTAGCCTACCGTGTGGAACCTTATCAAACGCCTTACTGAAATCCATATACACCACATCAACCGCTTTACCCTCATCCACCTGTTTGGTCACGTTCTCAAAAAACTCAATAAGGTTTGTGAGGCATGACCTACCCTTCACAAAACCGTGTTGACTATCGCTAATCAACTTGTTATTTTCAAGATGATTATAAACCCTATCTCGTATAACCTTTTCCAACATTTTACCCACATCCGAAGTAAGGCTCACAGGTCTATAATTACCAGGGTTGTCTCCACTCCCCAACTTGAACAAGGGGACAACATTTGCTATCCTCCAGTCTTCCGGCACTATTCCTGTCGACAAAGACGACATAAAGATCAAGGACAAAGGCTCTGCAATCTCCTCCCTAGCTTCCCAGAGAATCCTTGGATAAATCCCATCTGGCCCAGGGGACTTATCTATTTTTACACTTTCCAAAACTGCTAACACCTCCTCCTTGTGAACCTCAATTCCATCTAGCCTGGTCGACTGAACTGGAGTATTCTCCTCGACAACATTGTCTTTCTCCAGTGTAAACACTGACGAAAAATATCCATTTAACGCTTCCCCTATCTCCTCTGATTCCACACACAACTTTCCACTACTATCCTTGATTGGCCCTAATCTTACTCTAGTCATTCTTTTGTTCCTGATATACCTATAGAAAGTTTTCCTTGATCCTATCCGCCAACAATTTTTCGTATCCTCTCCTCGCTTTTCTTAACTCTCCCTTTAGGTCCTTCCTGGCTAACTTGTAACTCTGAAGTGCCCTAACTGAGCCTTCATGTCTCATCCTAACATAAGCCTTCTTCTTCCTCTTGACAAGTGCTTCAACTTCCTTAGTAAGCCACGGTTCCCTTGCTCGACAACTTCCTCCCTGCCTGACAGGTACATACTTATCAAGGACACGCAGTAGCTGTTCCTTGAAAAAGCTCCACATTTCGATTGTACCCAGCCCCTGCAGTTTCCTTCCCCATCCTATACATCCTAAATATTGCCGAATAGCATCATAATTGCCTTTCCCCCAGCTATAATGCTTGCCTTGTGGTATATACCTATCCCTGCCCATTGCTAAAGTAAACATAACCAAATTGTGATCACTATCACCAAAGTGCTCACCTACATCTAAATCTAACACCTGGCTGGGTTCATTACCCAGTACCAAATCCAATGTGGCCTCGCCCCTTGTTGGCCTGTCTACATACTGTGTAAGAAAATCCTCCTGCACACACTGCACAAAAACTGACCCATCTATAGTACTCGAACTATAGTATTTCCAGTCAATATTTGGAAAGTTAAAGTCCCCCATAACAACTACCCTGTTACTCTCGCTCCTGTCGAGGATCATCTTTGCAATCCTTTCCTCTACATCTCTGGAACTATCCGGGGGTCTATAGACAACTCCCAACAGGGTGACTTCTCCTCTCCTGTTCCTAACCTCGGCCCATACTACCTCAGTAGACGAGTCCTCAAACGTCCTTTCTACCGCCGTTATACTTTACTTGATTAACAATGCCACCCCCCCCCCCCCTTTTTTTACCATCTTCTCTGTTCTTGCAGAAACATCTAAATCCTGGAACCTGCAACAACCATTCCTGTCCCTGCTCTACCCATGTCTCCGAAATCGCCACAACATCAAGATCCCAGGTACCAACCCATGCTGCAAGCTCACCCACCTTATTCTGGATGCTCCTGGCGTTGAAGTAGACACACTTCAAACCAGCGTCTTGCTTGCCAGTGCCCTCTTTCGAACTTTTAACCCTATCCCTGACCTCACTACTCTCAACATCCTGTACGCTGGGACTACAATTTAGGTTCCCATCCCCCTGCTGAATTAGTGCAGTAGATTTTTATGCTTAAAGTCCTGGAGAGGGACTTGAATCCAGAACCTTGTGAATCAGTGGCAAGAGAGTGATCAACTAAGCCACAGTTGACATAAAAGCACGCAGCAGGGCAGCACGGTGGCACAGTGGGTTAGCCCTGCTGCCTCACGGTGCCGAGGTCCCAGGTTCGATCCTGGCTCTGGGACACTGTCCGTGTGCAGTTTGCACATTCTCCCAGTGTTTGCCTGGGTTTCGCCCCCACAACCCAAAGATGTGCAGGCTAGGTGGATTGTCCAGGCTAAATTGGCAATTAATTGGAAAAAAATAATTGGGTACTCTAAAGTTCTTAAAAAATATATATATAAAAAAATAAAAGCACGCAGCAAAAATGCACGAGTGCGCAGTATTGATTAGAAGAGAAAGTAATGAACTATTGGCTACAGATTAGTGTACAGCAAGGAGTAACTTGGAGCGTAGTACCATGAGCCAGTAAAAGATGATATTGATTTTGCTATTACTGTTCTTTGCTAAGCCCAGTGGCATAAATTCAGGCCTATTTGAAAGGCTACATTAACCTACTCACAGAATCAAAGATCTGCAAAAATAACTTGGAAAAATCAATAGCCACGGCTATCATCTGGGTAGTGATGGAATATCTAATTTATAAATTCAAACATCAAGGTGTTCTCAATTTGTAGATAATAAGCTACCTAAAAGCATAAGCAGCTTGCTGACCCAAAAGCAAAATACTGCGGGTGATGAAAGTCTAGATTTCCAGCAACATGCTGAATTAGGGATGTGACAATGCTATTTAGAAAATAATGGAGGCATTGGTAGATGGCCGGCAAAAAAGTACGCCCCAGCCTCATTTACAGCACCTGAACCATGTTTCACAGTGCCCATGGGCAGAGCCAGATCACCACTATTGTTTCAATGAGAGCAAGCCATGTTGTTACGACACACTGGGCTACAGCACTGTCAATTCCAGCCCCACTTGACCCGGAAATGCAACGCAATTGAATTAACCAATAATTCTTAGAAAAATACCGTAACTTTGCCATTGGCTGCCCAATAATTACAGTCACCAGGTTTGTAAATTTAAACACAATTACTTTTTATTTGTAACAGGAATTGTAATTAAATACACAGCAAATACAACTGGTTATCAACTAATTCCTAATTTTTGATTTTAACCTGACCCCACCCTCGACACATACACACACAAGACAGACAAAATTAGAGGGAAGTGGATGAAAATAATAAGTTAAAGGAAAAAGAGTCTTTGTTGCAGACGGCTATCTTTAAGCAGACCTTACTTCAAAGTAAGCTTCCAGAACCAGGTCTCTGTTTGCAGCCTATAATGGTTTCACAGTAGATTCACTCATTCAGTTTCACTGTCGGCTCAGAAATAAACAATTCACAGCCTTTCTGGAAGGAGACAGAGAGCACGAGAATGAGAGAGAATGAGAAAGGGCGAGAACGAGTGAGCATGAGAGAAAGTGTGAAAGAGAGCGCGAAAGAGAGAAAGTGAGCGACAGCAAGAGAGCGAGAGGATCCTTCCAGAGTGTCCAGAATTCAAACTGAGCTCCTTGGATCTCTGAAAATCATTCCACTCGAGTAAGACCCAATAACCACCTGTTACTGGGCAGAATATGGCATTTTGTCCAATTCATTGGCCACCAGCCAATCAATTGAACAGAGTCCCACTCCATTTCTTGGGGTGCCGAAAAGTCTGTGTCTTGCTGTCCAAAGCTAGCAATATCATATACTCTGTTGCAACTTATTGAATTCCTCCTTCTCTCTGCTACTGGACTTAAAGAAACTAGCCATTCAGCATCCACGGATCAAAAAGATAATCTCAAAAATAAAGAAAGAAATAAGGGAATTAGCAGGATGGGCGCTTACAATGTCTACAGGTCCTGGAAAGTCACGCTGCAGGTTCCCATTTCTGGAGTCGGTCTCACTGAGAAAACAGTTTCCAGCTTTTTATAACAGTCTACGAGCACGTAAAGCTAATTTTTGTTTAGGAATTTCTTCCAATATAGTATTTACAGCTATAAAGTTTTAACCAAGGGAAATTTCATGATAGCTGCTCAAACCACGCAGCTATGTGGATGACATTTTGCTTTTTTGGTAGCCTCATGATTGGTTGATTTGCATTTCTTCAGTAGTTTATTTCTTGGTTTTGGATTCTGTATACTTCCTAATTTCTCATTTCTTGCTTTTTGACTTTAATGCAATGAAGAAACTGTGGACCCAGGTGTTCACCGTGTACTGATTTTTATAATACATGTCTACACTTCTACCTTTGGATGTTTGGATTTATTTGCTGATAAAATGTCTAGTGCTTCACCAGTTGTTAATGTTTATCAGTACAGTAGTTCCTTTCTAAATAATGATTAAAGTCCGGTTTTAATTAAGTGGTACTATTCTCGATTTTACATTTACAATGGTTAATACTGAACCATATCAAGAGACAACATGCCAAGTTAGTTAACTGCAGTCAGTGTTTCAAAAACAATTCTAAAATTAGATTTTGTGGGTTTGATTGCCTTCAATGGAAATAAAAATAGAGAGCGATATAAAACAGGCTGCCAATTCACTAACACCTGTTTTATCCTTTTACACAAAGTCAAAATTACCTTGTGCACACACACACACATGCAGAGCTGATTGTTATTGATCTTTATCCAATAGATAGCAGGTGCAGATTGGCAAATAGGGCAGATTCCACTGACAGATTGCCCACCCGAAAATTGCACACCCCACTGAAACACTTACTAAGGGCTTGTATAGATGGAGTATCAGGAATGGTCACGGCCAAACGAAATATACCCAGGAAAAGAACAAGCGCTTTAAGCATAACAATTAGAAAAGCCAATGCTTTCAATAATTTCACTGCAATGTTAAACTAAGTCTATTTGTGACAATAATAAAGATTATAATGTTAGCCTCCTATACCTGTTAAAGTTGGAGCCGGCATTTTGAGCAAAATCTAGTCTCCTACTTTGAATGGTTTTCAGAAATCCAACAGCATTGCCAATTCTAAAATAATACTATTAGGCAATTCAACTATATTAAATCCATAACAGCAGTGTTCATTTCATTCCATTGGACCACACAATGGCTTTCCCCATGCTAGGAAGCGGAAACATAAATTTTCCTTTATATACTCATGTACCCTGTGGCAGTGTCACATAAAAATGTCCATGCAAAGAGCTTTATGTTAGAATAATTACAGAGTTGGCATTGACAGAAAACAAAGGTAATTCTGTCACCTCTGGTTATTGAGGAGATTTCTATTGATCGGTGATTTGGTAATTATGCAGTTATGCACGTACATCTTTGGTGAATTCCAAATTATGCCTTGCATCCAAAGATATATTGGAAAACAGAATTCTCTTAATCTTTCTGAAACATAGGATTCTTTTAGAAAATGGCAGCAATTTTAACCGTGTTGTCCTGTTTTTAATTCTGATAATGGCCTTTCAGAAGGGTAGCATCACATGTTCTACAGCTTTTTATTGCACCATTAAAATATCCTCGTGACTTTTCACCAAAAAGGCAAACCTGTACTGATCTTGCTTTTTTTGCCAAATTCTTAGTAACGTTCAGTTAAAATCTGACAATTCAGAGAGCACTGCACAAGTGTGAGTGATGGTGAAATCAGTTGAGGAATGGGTTGAGATGAGATACGAATTAGATTAGTTCAAACCCTGCTTCGCTTTTTTTTTACACTCCCCTCAAAGCAAACACAGCGATAGATTCCAAAAAGTGTCGCACAGAACAGCTGATCCTTCTCAAGATGGAAATCAGGAAATCAAAGGGACTGGAAATGGGGACAGAACATGTTTCTGCGGGCATTCTGTTTCTCCCTTGGTCCCATGGTGCAAAGACCACACTGCCAACTTTTCTATCCATCATACACCATACTCCTATGTCCCGTTTCACATTTGGTACACACCACCAACCCCCCTCAAGAAATATTACAAAATACATCTCTGTTATGTTGAATACCTCTGAATGGCTTGTCTGTTGTACAGGACTGGAAGGAAAATCATAATGTTGATTGCTGACCTCTCCAACAAAGCGGTTTGGGGCAGTGATAGTACCTCACCCCGTCCATAGAACCAGCACCCCAATAACATCTCTATTGCCATGGGGGCCTGTGTTTAATGAGTGAATGGCCACATCTGTCATGTACCTTTAAGAAATGGGTGTTTAAGAAATTTACCTTTAAGAAATAGGTGTTTATCAGTGATGTCAGAGTGTGGATGGAGCTGGGCTGTCTGTCAGCTTTTTACTTTCATTTTAGGCTGTTTGCTGCAGGGTGTTTTAGTTTTATTTTCAGTGTTGGAGCTAAAGCCAGACAAAACAGATGTACTGCTGTTCTCTCTGCCATGAAAAGACTATCTCGATCATTTGGTGAATTTGGAATTATAAATGTTTTCAGTAGTGGTGAATGTAAACCTGATGTGCTTCTGTTGAAAGGTGTTTCTTTTGTCTTCTGGATGTTGTTTGGAAAGTTAAGGATTACTTAGTGTTGTATTCTTTGAGGGTTGTATTTGAATTGATGGTTGCTAAGATGTTCAGTGTATGTTTTAAAAAGGTTAACTTGAGTTCATAGAATAAACATTGTTTTGCTTTAAAAAGTACTTTTCCATTTCTGCTGTACCACACCTGTAGAGTGGGCCGTGTGCTCCCCATACCACAATCTATTACAAATTGTGGGTCAGGTGAACTCCATGATACACTTTGGGGTTCTCTAAACCCTGACCCATAACACATCTCTAGACCTTTGAAAGAATAGACCAGTAGGCCAATGTTCTAGCCCGCTACACTAAGAGGAGTGCCTGGGCTATATTTTTTATTTTTAAAAATGCTGATGGATTAAAAACACACTCACCAAATTAACTTTTCTTCTCTAGTTTTTAAGCTTATACGGTTGGCCCAACTTCTGCTGAAAACTATGGCATACTTTCCGTGGACACCCCATTAAGGGAAAGAGACCGATGCGACAATGGAAACGAGCACTGTCCTCTAACACATGTTTCAATCCCAGGTTAAAGTCCAACAGGTTTGATTCAAACACGAGCTTTCGGAGCGCAGCTCCTTCCGCAGGTGAATCTGAGGAAGGAGCTGCGCTCCGAAAGCTCGTGTTTGAATCAAACCTGTTGGACTTTAACCTGGTGTTGTAAGACTTCTTACTGTGCTCACCCCAGTCCAACGCCGGCATCTCCACAACATGTTTCAATAGCAAGGCCCAATGCTTTGCTGTTACATACAATTCTTCAAGGTTAGGAAGCATATTCATAATTTGATTCTTAAATACACGGAATGGGACAGACATTTAAATTATTAGAACATAGATAACTAGGAAAAGTGTAACATCCTTCAAGGTTCCCCCACAGAAGTCTTCTGACTTACTGAAAATGTAATGGTATTAGCAACAGTGGAACACAAAACGCTGACAAAATGCAAATTTACTATTAGGTTTACAAATTCAAGGGCAGCACGGTGGCACAGTGGTTAGCATTGCTGCCAACGGCGCTGAGGACCTGGGTCACTGTCCGTGAGGAGTTTGCACATTCTCCCCATGTCTGCGTGGGTTTCGCCCCCACAACCCAAAGATGTGCAGGTTAGGTGGATTGGCCACGTTAAATTGCCCCTTAATTGGAAAAAATAATTGGGTACTCTAAATTTATTTTTAAAAAAGGTTTACAAATTCTGGACTTCCGGTGACGGCGGGCAGGAGGCAGCCGCACATTGGAGGGCTCCCATTCGGGAACGCCATTTTCAGAGTTTAACGCCCGGTCCTGAGGCAACAGAGGCGGCAAAAGCAGGGAGAAGGCACAGTGAAGGGAAATGTCGAAAATAAGCAAAATAACGGTCGTGAATGAGCAGCTGAAAGTCCGTCGGGGAGTGGAAAGGTCACCGCGGGGACAGCAAGTAAAGTGGAGGCTGGGGCACCAGGGGAGGCCGGATTGCCCACGGTTGAAGAAATGACTACGGTGATGGACGCGGAACTTGAAAGGCAGTTCACAAAACACATGGAGGCGATGGTGAAGGAGACGGGGGCGGTATTGAAAGTGCTGGTGACAGGTGTGGCAGGTGTTCGGGGAGCCCAGTGAATCACACCCACATGTTCTGGGCGTGTCCGGCATTGGAGGGTTTCTGGAAGGGTGTGGCGGGGACCTTGTCCAGGGTGGTTGGCTCCAGGGTGGAACTGGGCTGGGGGCTCGCTATTTTTGGGGTAGCATCGGAGCCGGGAGTGCAGGAGGCGAGAGAGGCCGGTATTCTGGCCTTTGCGTCCCTAATAGCCCGGTGAAGGATCCTTTTGCAGTGGAGGGACACAAAGCCCCCGAGCCCGGAATCCTGGGTCAACCACATGGCCGGGTTCATTAAACTGGAGGGGGTCAAGTTTGCCCTGAGGGGGTCGGTGCAAGGGTTCTTCCGGCAGTGGCAGCCTTTTCTTGATTTCCTGGCGGAGCATTAGAGGGTGGTCAATTTCAGCAGCAACCTGGGGAGGGGGGGGGGGTACTATGGGTTTGTTATGAAGGTTTGTTTTTATGGTTCTATGTTTATTACTCTTTCTTGTTGTTAATTTATTGTTTTGTATGGGGGGGGGGGTTGTTTTTCTCTTTTCATTGTTGGGATAAAATTTGTTGTTGGAAAATTTGAATAAAAATTATTTTTAAAAAAAGAAAAAGTGCTGGTGGAGGAGGCGATTGCGATGGTGAGGGCGGTGGTATTGAGCGCAGTGGCGGAGGTGCTGGAGCAAGGCTAGGCGCTGAAGGAAGTGGAATAGACATTATTGCAGCATAGTGATCAACTTACCTCGATGGGGAAGGAGGTGCGGAAGGTGACACAGATCAACAAGGATCTGCAAGCTAAAATGGACGACTTGGAAAACAGATCCAGGCGACAGAATCTGAGGATTGTGGATCTTCCCGAAGGAGTGGAAGGCCCGAGGCCGACTGAGTATTTAGCCATAATGTTGGCGAAGCTGTTGGGAGAGGGGGGGGGGATGATCCTTCCTGATATGAACTGGATCGGGCTCATCGGTCGTGGAGGCCTGTACCAAAAGGAGAGTGAGCCGCCAAGAATAGTGACTCTGTGTTTTCGTAGGTACAGTGTGAAGGAGAAGGTCCTGTGCTGGGCAAAGCAGAAGCGGGTGGGCTGGAGCTGGTATACGCATATATCAGGACTTTACAGTGGAGCGGGCGAGGAGGCGGGCTGCCTTCAACCGGGTGAAGAGGGCACTGTACATCAGTACGGTACAGTGCGGCATAGTATACCCAGCTAAGTTGAGGGTGACCTACAAATCCAAGGACTTTTATTTCGGGATGGCGGAAGCAGTGGAGGAGTTTGCGAAGGCAGAAGGACTGTGGCTGAATTGAGAAGTGGTCATGTACCGATGTAGCCTCATGTATCTGTATTTTTTCACTGTGGCTGATGTATGTGCTAAATGAGCCAACGTTGTATACTTGGACAAGGGAAGAGATGGGACTTTCACTTGCAATGATGGTTCTTTGGGGCTTGGGTGTGTATGCGGGGTTTGTGTGCTAAAGGGGATTTCTTGGTTTTCCTGGGACCAGGCAAGGGGGAAAGAAACCCGGGCGGTGGCCTCCACTCTAGCTGGTTTAAACTGGCCAGTGAACGGGAGTGAGGTGGGGGAAGGGGCTGCGGCCATCGGAGCCTGGCAGAACAGGTTCCGATGAGTCTAGCCGGGGTAGAAAGTTGGGGGGAAGGAACAGAGGTTGGGGGGAGCACTTTTGTAAGAGAAAGTGGAGGGGAGGAGTTGGGGAGGGGGGGGCTTGCAATGCATGGGTGTCATTTATGGTACTCTTTTGGGGATTGGATGGCATTGAATGTTAGGAAGGTTTGGGGGGGGGGGGGGAACGACGGGACCTCTATAGGTCAATGGTGACCACAGGCGATTACCGATTCCTTTTTTTCTCCTTTGTTTGTCCCACCGTGGGAGGGTTTGTTTTATTTGATGCTTATATTGTCAGATGAGCCATTTTTTGGGGTGGTGGGAGGATGGGATCATTGTTGTTGATAAGGGAATTGACTTTGTATTTTTTATCATTTACTGCTTGTTGGTGGGGTGTAAATTCTGAAGAAAATGTGAAAATGGAGAATAAAAATATTTTACCAAACAAAAAAAGGTTTAAAAATTCTGCTCAGTTGAGCTCTGTCGTGAAAATCTATTCTTAATTAGGCAGGACCATTGGATCAGAAGTCACCAATTATGACTGGGTATGCTAATCTTGCAAACATACAGGTAGACCGCAAGGGTTTTTTTTACCTCAAACTAAAAGATACATGGGACCACTAAACTATAAGGTTTCAGCAACTGAATTGAAAGATCTTCTTTTCACTGTTTATACATAAGTGAAAAGTTTGGCAGAAATTACAAAATCAGGGCCAACAGACCTAGTCCTGGACAACTCTCGCATTTTGAAAGATATATGCTGAATAAATATGCAGTAAACTAATATTTATCCACATGTCTGCCTGTCAAAAATATGTTTGTATCTTCCAAAATTTAACTCTTTGAAGTTACTCAAGGTTATCCAAACAAGTTGAGTATCTCAGGAGTTTGCAGAAACGACTGTGCACTGTTTAGTACTGGACAAGGACATCCAATCTTATGTTTTTATATGCCAGAAAAGGTTTGTACCATGCAGTCTTGAGGGTGTGATGAGAGGCTTAAATCTACTTGCTGACATCTGACACTAACACATTTTGGGCTCTAATTCAGGATTAATTCACCAGTGACACACCAGCACCTTTTCAATCTTTCAAACAGCACAAACCAAGCAAATAAATGTAATCGTAAACAGGATGGAGTTGGCTGAGCTGTAGGGCTTCAAGCCACATATAGATTGGATGCAACGTTTGAGAGGTTTTCCTAAGTCTACAGTGTAGACTCTACACCAATACTTTGGAAAAAAGCATACAGCAATTTTTTTTCTCCTGGTCATTACATCTTGACATTGTATTGCAAACACCCCGAAATCATAACAACTATTAGACCACTAAAGTTCAATCTGTCAACATGTTTGGCTACAAGAACAATAGGGGATAAATGGCAAAGTTAATTTTGATGCTGAACCTAAAATACTTGCAGTTTATATTTTATTTTCCCTCATTCTCTTGCTCTATTATTGAGGTCATAATACCCTCCTGTGACCTACTAATACTGACCACTGAAACTGCTATTTAAGTATGTTACCAGAGAGCAGCCAACAGCCATGGAATTATATCCCAGACAAATGTGTTACCAAGTGAACCATGATGACAAGGTTGCGCCTTGGTTCATGATCACAATAATTATTCTGTTCCATGCTGCTGCAAGGACAGAATGCACAACTGTAGTTTGCTTGGACTTCATCTATAAAATGGGGTAATTGGCAAACTACCTTCACTTGAATTAGATACTATATTTTACTTGCCAGTTACGAGAAATCTCACACATGAAGAGGGACTCTAAAATTGCACCCAAATTAATTTGCTGAATCAACTCTCCTCAGGCAAACACTAAGCTCCAAGCATTAGGGGCATAACCAAAAATCATTTTGACCAACGTGCCTTGGTCCTTGAAGGCTATAATTTGAAGTCTGAATTTCTTTCTCAGCTCTGGTTTATAGAGTCATAAAGACATTTACAGCATAATGTACCTTTCTTGATATAACTAATTTGCATTCATCCTAAACTGGGCTAGGTTTTATGCAGTGAGGTGAGAGAATGAGAGGGACTTTCCCCAATGGGAAATTAGTTACATCCAGGTTTTTGGGGCCAGATTTTAACACGTGGTTGCCTGTAGTCATAATGGTTTGCAAAAGGCTTGTAAGTAAGCCACATTCTTCTAATGGGTGACGGGAACAGATCTCAACTCTTTTGCCTAGTCTCCTCTCATCACATAGCACTGCAGCCAGAAGTTCAGATCTCACTTTACTAACACCACTCTTGTTCCACCTGCTTTATAGATGCATGAGCAGGCAGCAGGTTATCTCACTAAATGTCTTACTCCCCACCATTCCCCTACATACATGCCAAGTTAGAAAACTAACAAAAACTGAGGAACATTTATTTAACAGCCCTAAAGATGAAGGTTTGACATGCAGTTTGGTTGAAAGTTCAGTGAAACACTGTATTTTCATAACATTAGCTGTGGACAGACCAAATAGCAATTTAGTTAGTGAGATATTGTGGCAAGCAGTGCATAGATTTTCCCTCATCTCTTGCAGAGAAATTCTGGGGTGTTGCGGTTATGTACCAATACAGTTTGTTGTTAAAACGTACTGTGATAAATGTATAATAATAATGGTTATTGTCACAAGTAGACTTACACTAACACTTCAATGAAGTTACTGCGAAAAGCCACGAGTCACCACATTCCGGCGCCTGTTCGGGTACACATAGGGAGAATTCAGAATGTCCAAATTACCTGGCAACATGTCTTTCCGGACTTGTGGGAGAAAACCGGAGCACCCAGAGGAACCCCACGCAGACACAGGGCGAACGTGCAGACTCTGCACGGACTGTGACCTAAGCCGCAAATCGAACCTGGGACTCTGGCGTTGTGAAGCAACAGTGCTAACCACTGTGCTACCGTGCCACCCATAGCAACATTACAACAATGAGATAGAGGTATACTTCTCTTCCCAGCATGCGCAAGTGCAGAGTGACATCTTCTCTCTGCTGTCATTGGCATTCTCTAGTACTTCTTCCCCTCCCACCAGTTCACCTCATAACCCTTAGTTCATGTTTGCATCATCTTCCTTAATCTATTTTCAACTGCTAAACTTGCGCCGTTGTCCTCTATTCCTTCTCCCGCCAACTCCCCAATTTCACATCAATACGATCCTCCAACTCCCTTAAATGTTCACACACACGTTGTTCCCCACTATTCCCTCCCAGACGTAGTTTGCTTGGCTCATGAATTTCACCCTCACTTCTTAATTCACACATCTGGGGAAAGGCTATAATAAAGAGCTCTCTGTTGATGAAATTGCTGCTGCTTCTGACTTTGATTTGATTATGTTCTGGCGGGATGGAGCTGTGCTGTAGGCCGGAATTCCTGATCTCACAAAACTATCTCGAAAATTCTACCCACAGCATTCCATGGAACAACAGTAAAATTTGTAAACGGCACTGATTTACATCTGCAAATATAAACAAGAGGACAATGGCCTCAAAATGCTGACCGTCTCGATTATTAGTTGGCATGTAATGCTTTCAGATTTGCAGTTCCTGCTAAAAGCAAGGATCAAGAACTACTTAGAAAATTTTAGGCCTAAAGCTACTGTTATGTTTTGGGATCAGCCTTCCTGTGAAAAAAAAAAGAGGATTCCGCAAAATAAGTTACATTAAATGACTTTTAAAGCTTACTGTTCTGTGCAAGTTAAAAAAGGGTCTGGCACATTAGGTAGCTAGAACTTCTGAGCAATGTCATTTTATCAATAATAAGCAATCGCTTAGCTTGTCATAGAAATTTAAAAAACACCATACATCTGCTCTGCTAGGGAATCTGCTGCTGTTTTTGCTCATGAATAAATATAAATGTCACAACAGGTGTAGAGGTCCCAAGGCTGCCCTCGCCTCTTGAGAGCTGACTGGTGGTGATTTAACCTGAGGGTCATCACACCTTAGACAAGAGGCAAGGTTGAGAAGGCGGGATCTTCATGAATGACCCCAGCCGCTGTTGACGTCACTCTGTATCACAAACCAGCGTCCAGCCAACTGAGCTAACTGGCCCCCAATGAATATGAATATAGATAACACCAAGATGAAGTCAGGGAAGCTTTTGAAGCAGGTTATCTGAAGGCAGGCAGGCCTTTGAAACAAAGTAGCATGGCAGAGTACCAGGAAAGGTAGGATAGATTCATATATTTCCATTGGGGGGTCAATTCAAATACCTATATACGGTGGATCTTTTGAATGTTATTTGTTCAATTATCATTCTCTTGAGCTGGAGATTTCTCATTTTCTTTATTCCTGCCCATATTCAAAGAATTGCAGACTAGCTTTTCCAAATTGGCAATCATGCTGAGGCCATTGGAGCGAGCGGAGTTCTCAGCCTCCATGGTACAGCAGCACTGAAGATTACACAAGATTAATCAGGGATTCTGCTACAAGCCCAGTTTACATTGTGTTAGCACATGAAAAAAAAACTGCTGTTTTCAAATCCTGGGGAAGAACAGCGAAGTCCGTAATTAAGTCTATTGCTTATTCTTGCTCATTTATATACTCATGGTTGAATAATTCAGGCTAGGTGGTTTACAGCCTGAGCTACGGTCTGATAGGTTGTTTATTCTTCTGCTTTCTGAAGTCAAGGAAACCACACGCAAACATGTCGATATATCTAGTAGGACAAATACAGTGACAAAGGTTTTCTGTTCAATCCATGTATGACTATGGTTACCTGGTACTGGACAAGGTTAAGAGCAAGGGTTTGATTATGAGAATGGTTGGCAAGATGTTTAGATAAACTTATTTGGAGTAAAAATCCAAAAGATGCAACCAATATAAAAAACATTTAATTATTTCACTTGAAGAATTTTTTTCCCAATGATTCATAACAGACCATTTGTTATATTCCTCTAATTTATTCCAGCTCACATCTATTTCGCTATAGCGATGCTAGTAGTTCACTTTCAGAGGCCAAGAACTTTTTTTTTTAAAAAGGTTGAAAATAGTAAAATCGATCAGGAAGAATCAAGTTTCTTCTTTGAAAGTTTAAAACAACACTGCTGGAAGCCCTTTTTGCACACACAACACTTTCTGTGCATGCATAATATGCATACCATCAACTTTACATGCAAGAACATTTTACTGAATGAGCAGTAACGAGCAACTGTGAGATAATGGGCCATAACTTCCTGGCTTCCCAGCACTGCATTTGGGGAGGTGCCCCAAAGAAGTGCTGGGGAAACCCTCTGGGAAGTTCCCAAGTATGAGATTCCCCAGCAATTGCCCAGAACGGCTAAATTCCCCCAGACAATTTCACTGGGCTGGGAATCATTCGATAAAGTAATTGAAATCGCTAGCTTCAGGTGGCTCTACCAATGTTACATACTCCAAGGTGGGGGGGGGGGGGGGGGGGGGGTAAAGAGAGAGAGAGAGAGAGAGAGAGAGAGAAGAAAGAGAAAAGAGAGAAATGTACTTCTACACATAACTATTTTAAACACCTAGACTGAGCACGGCATAGCACACACCCCACACCTTCCCAACTAAGCACCCCATCCCCCAAATGAGCACGGTGGCACAGTTGGTTCGCACTGCTGCCTCACAGCTCCAGGGTTCAGTTCCGGACTCGGGTGACTGTGTGTGTCGAGTTTGCACTTTCTCCCCATGTCTGCGTGGGTTTCCTCCGGTTGCATTGGTTTCCTCCCACAGTCCAAAGATGTGTAGGTAGGTGGATTGGCCATGCTAAAATTGCCCCTTATTGTCCAAAAAGGTTAGGCAGGGTTACTGGGTTACGGGGATAGGGTGGAGGCATGGGCTCAAGTTCAGTAAGTTGCCCTTTCCAAGGGACAGTGCAGACTCAATGGACCGAAGGCCTCCTTCAGTCTCACACAGCCTGAGCCAGGAAGGTCAGGCAAGATAGGCGCTTTGGAATTCAAGCATAGCGAAGTCGCTACGGAGTGGCAATTTGCTGCTAATTGCCACTCTGAGGAAGTTACGGACCAAAATGTTGAATTTGACAGAGTCAAGATTGTTTAATGCCAAACAACTAATGAGAGCTCATTTTTAAACGTTCACTCTCCCATGTCAATATCTGAATTCTTGTCAGCCAACATGAAAACCAATGATTACCTACTTACTGATCATGGTGAAATATTTCTAGTTCCACAGGAGATAGTGATTGCCCTTGGCATGCAGTTTTGATTGTGTGACAGCAAGCAGCCTTGGTAAAATTGAAATTTGTGGAAATTGAGGGAAATCTGGAGTTATGCAGAGCACAAATGTTGTAGCTCTCGAGACCAATCATATAAGCCCTGAGATATTGCAATAGGAACACCTCAGGGCAGTGTCCGAGGCCCCACCATCTTCAGCTGCTTGATCAATGACCTTCTCTCCATCACAGGGTTAGCAGAGGGTCTGCTCGCTGATGATTTGCAGTGTTCAGAAAATGGAGCAGGTAATGGCCTGGACAACAACATTCAATCTAGGGCTGATAAGTGCCAAGTAACACCCGTGCCAAGCAAGTGTCAGGGAACATCATGAAAGCAAAACACTGCAAATGCTGGGAATCGAAAATAAAAACAGAAAATGCTGGAAAACCTCAGCAGGTCTGGAAGCATCTGAGAGCAAGAAACATTGAGTTAGTGTTAGAAATCCAATTGACTCTTCTTCAGTGCCAGGTTAAGGTCACCTCCAACAGAAACGAGTCTGACCACCTCCCCTCAACATTCAATGGCACTGCCATTGCTCATAATGCCCCATCAATATCCTGATAGTCAACAAAGAAAGCGCAGCCATATTAATACTGTAAATACAAGAGCAAGTAAGGGGACTTCCGGTTGCGGCTATGACCAGCTAAGTCGCACATTTGGCAGCTCCTGCGACAAAGGTGTTTAAGGGCCGATTGGAGGGCCCCGACGGCACTGTAAAGACGAATCCCGGTGGGGGAAGGCTCCCTGAGGAGAGTGAGACCAACTTTATGGTCGGTACTCGGAGTGGGGCGACAAAAAAAGCGGCAGCAGCTCCCCGAAAAAAGCGGGGGAAGAGGACCAAAATGGCGGCCGGTGGCGCACTAGAAGATTGGAGAAAATGGGCGGAGGAGCAGCAGGCCGCTCTCCTCCGGTGTTTTACGGAGCTGAAAGTGGAACTCTTAGAGTCTATGAACGCGACGACCACAAGGCTGATGGGGGCCCAGGCGACCCAAGAGGCGTCGATAAGAGAGCTGCAGCAGGAGATGACTGCAAGGGAGGAGGAGGCCACGGTCCTCGTGGGAAAGGTGGAGGTGCACGAGGCACTCCACCTGAAATGGCAGAGCCGCTTTGAGGAGCTGGACACTCGAATGAGGCGGAAGAACTTGAGGATCCTGGGCCTAGCAGAAGGCCTGGAGGGGCCTGATCTCCCGAAATATGTAGCGGAGATGCTGAGCTCCCTGATGGGAGAGGGGGCCGGTCCATCGCCCCTGGAGCTGGAAGAAGCATATCGGGTCATGGCTAGGCGGCCTAGGGCGAACGAGCCCCCGAGGGCGGTGCTGGTGCGATTCCAGCGTTTCTGTGATCGGGAGAAAGTGCTGAGGTGGGCCAAGAGGGAGAAAAGCAGCAAATGGGAGAATTCGACGGTGCGGATATATCAGGACTGGAGTGCGGAGGTGGCAAAGCGGCGGGCCCGGTTTAACCGGACGAAGGCGGTGCTGCACGCAAAGAGGATCAAGTTCGGAATGCTGCAGCCAGCGCGCTTGTGGGTCACCTACAAGGACCAGCACCATTACTTTGAGACCCCAGAGGAGGCATGGACTTTTGTTCGGGAGGAAAAGCTGGACCTGAACTAGAACTTGGGAACGCCGGCGGTCGAGGCCGCCCGAGTACCCTTGACTGATCAAGTGGCCCATGTCTTTCTTAGGCCAGGTCGGAACTTGGTTAAAGTTGATGGATCGTTTGGTTTCTTTGAAACTTGTGTTATGGGGGGTTTCTTTGTTCCTTTTTGTGTGTCTCTTCCCGTTGCCAACTTCCCTTAATTATTGTTGTTGTAGGGGGGGCTTTTTTACTGTTTTTTGATCTGTTCTTTAAGGGTTATGGTTACTGTTCTGTTCGATTGAAGGTGATGGTTAAATACGTTATTATTGGGTAGTTATTTAGTTATGCAGGCATAGTTATGTATTTATGTATTTATTTGAGATTTGTTATTTATATTGTTATATTGTTAAGTTGGGGAGGCGGGACGGGGGGGGTGCAAGTTGGTTATGCGTGTTGCTGCTGGAAAGGCCGAGGACGGGAAGGGAAGAACGGGAGGAGAGAGGGGGGGGGGCCATCGCCATGGGGAACGGGTCAGAAGGGGAGGGTCGACCCGGGGCGAACAGGGGACAGGACATGGCTAATAGACAGGGGAAAGGGACGGGTCGCTCCGCGACCCGGTTGATTACTTGGAACGTGAGGGGGCTGAATGGGCCGGTCAAGAGATCAAGGGTTTTTTCACACCTAAAGGGACTGCAGGCGGATGTGGCAATGTTGCAGGAGACTCACTTGAGAGTAGTAGACCAGGTACGCCTGAGAAGGGGGTGGGTGGGACAGGTGTTCCACTCAGGCTTGGACGCAAAGAACCGGGGGGTGGCGATTTTGGTGGGAAAGAGGGTGTCGTTCGTGGCGGCGCAGGTGGTAGCAGATAAGGAGGGTAGGTACGTGATGGTGAAGGGTAGGCTGCAGGGAGAGAATGTGGTGCTGGTGAATGTGTATGCCCCGAATTGGGATGACGCGGGTTTTATGAGGCGCCTGTTGGGCCTCATTCCGGGTCTGGAGGCAGGGGGCCTGATCATGGGGGGGGACTTCAATACAGTGCTCGACCCTGGGCTGGACAGATCGAGTTCCAGGACGAATAGGAGGCCGGCAGCGGCAGAGGTGCTAAGGGGGTTCATGGAGCAGATGGGGGGGGTAGACCCTTGGAGATTTGGCAGGCCAAGGGCGAGGGAGTATTCTTTTTTCTCCCACGTCCACAGGGTGTACTCCAGAATAGACTTTTTCGTACTGAGCAGGGGGCTGATCTCGAGAGTGCAGGACACGGAGTACTCGGCCATTGCGATTTCGGACCATGCACCACACTGGGTAGAGGTAGAACTGGGGGAAGCACGGGACCAGCGCCCGTTGTGGCGCCTGGATGTGGGGCTGCTGGCGGACGATGAGGTGTGCGGAAGGGTCCGGAAGGGCATTGAGAGATATCTGGGCACGAACGACACGGGCGAGGTGAAGGTGGGGGTAGTCTGGGAGGCCCTGAAAGCAGTGATCAGAGGAGAGCTGATCTCCATAAGGGCACACAGAGAAAGGAAGGAGAGGCAGGAGAGGGAGAGACTGGTGGGGGAACTTATAGAAGTGGACAGGAGATATGCGGAGACACCAGAGGAGGGGCTGTTGAGGGAGCGGCGCAGTTTACAGGCCCAGTTTGACCTACTGACCACTAGGAAGGCGGAGACGCAATGGAGAAGGGCACAGGGCGCGGTCTATGAGTACGGGGAAAAGGCGAGCAGGATGCTAGCACACCAGCTGCGCAAGCGAGATGCAGCCAGAGAGATTGGGGGAGTGAGAGAGAAGGGAGGGAACGTAGTGCAGAAGGGGCAAGAGGTGAACGGGGTCTTCAGGGATTTCTACAGGGAATTGTACCGGTCTGAGCCGCCCAGGAGGAGGGGGGGAATGGAGAACTTCCTCGATAGATTGAGGTTCCCAAAGGTCCAGGAGGAACGGGTGGAGGGGCTGGGGGCGCCGATAGAGCTGCAGGAGCTAGTTAAAGGGATAGGCCAGATGCAGGCGGGGAAGGCGCCGGGGCCGGATGGGTTCCCGGTGGAATTTTATAAGAAGTATGTGGACTTGGTGGGTCCAGTGCTGGTGCGAGCCTTCAATGAGGCGCGAGAGGGGGGGGTTCTGCCCCCGACAATGTCACAGGCCCTGATCTCCTTGATCCTGAAGCGGGACAAAGACCCTGTACAGTGCGGGTCCTACAGGCCTATCTCCCTCTTGAATGTAGATGCCAAACTGTTGGCAAAGGTCCTGGCAACCAGAATAGAGGATTGTGTGCCAGGGGTAATCCATGAGGACCAGACGGGGTTCGTAAAGGGACGACAACTTAACACAAATGTCCGGAGACTGTTGAATGTGATTATGATGCCAGCAGTGGAGGGGGAGGCTGAGATAGTGGTAGCACTGGATGCGGAGAAGGCATTCGATAGGGTGGAGTGGGAATACCTGTGGGAGACGCTGGAACGGTTTGGGTTTGGGGAGGGATTTATCAAGTGGGTGAAGCTGCTGTATTCGGCCCCGATGGCGAGTGTGGTTACAAACGGGAGGAGGTCAGAGTATTTTGGGCTCCATCGAGGTACCAGGCAGGGATGCCCCCTATCCCCCTTACTATTTGCATTAGCGATCGAACCGTTGGCGATGGCACTGAGGGGTTCAGGGGGGTGGAGAGGACTGACAAGGGGAGGGGAGGAACATCGGGTATCACTCTATGCGGATGATTTGTTGTTATATGTGGCGGACCCGGAAGGGGGAATGCCGGAGGTAATGGAAATACTAGCGGAGTTTGGGGACTTTTCGGGATATAAATTAAATGTGGGTAAAAGTGAGGTCTTTGTGATACACCCGGGAGATCAGGGGGAGGGAATTGGGCGGCTCCCCTTTAAGAGAGCAGTAAAGAGCTTCAGGTACTTGGGGGTGCAGGTGGCAAGGAACTGGGGGACCCTCCACAAGCTGAACTTTTCAAGGCTGGTGGAGCAGATGGAGGAGGAGTTCAAGAGGTGGGACATGGTACCGCTGTCGCTAGCAGGGAGGGTGCAGTCAGTCAAAATGACGGTCCTCCCGAGGTTCTTGTTTCTGTTCCAGTGCTTGCCCATCTTTCTCCCCAGGGCCTTCTTCAAGAAGGTAACTAGCAGCATTATGGGCTATGTGTGGGCACATGGCACCCCTAGAGTGAGAAGGATTTTCTTGGAACGGAGTAGGGACAGTGGAGGATTAGCGCTACCCAATCTTTCCGGATACTACTGGGCGGCGAACGCATCGATGGTGCGCAAGTGGGTGATGGAGGGGGAGGGGGCAGCTTGGAAACGTATGGAGAGGGCGTCCTGCGGCAATACAAGCCTGGGGGCGCTAGTAACGGCACCATGGCCGCTCCCCCCCACAAGGTATACCACGAGTCCGGTAGTGGTGGCCACCCTTAAAATCTGGGGGCAGTGGAGGCGACACAGGGGGGAAGTGGGGGGTCTGATGGCGGCGCCACTGAGAGGGAACCACAGATTTGTCCCGGGGAACACTGGCGGGGGATTCCAGAGCTGGCACAGGGCGGGCATCAGGCAACTGAGGGACATGTTCATAGAGGGGAGGTTTGCGAGCCTGGGAGAGCTGGAGGAGAAATTTGAGCTCCCCCCGGGGAACACGTTTAGATACCTGCAGGTGAAGGCATTTGCCAGACGACAGGTGGAAGGATTTCCCTTGCTTCCCGATAGAGGGGTGAGTGATAGGGTGCTGTCAGGGGTCTGGGTCGGAGAAGGGAAGGTCTCGGACATCTACAAAATAATGCAGGAGGTGGAGGAGGTATCGATAGAGGAGCTGAAAGACAAGTGGGAAGCGGAGCTGGGAGAGCAGATAGAAGATGGGACATGGGCGGATGCCTTAGAGAGGGTCAATTCGTCGTCGTCGTGCGCAAGGTTGGGCCTCATCCAATTTAAGGTGCTGCACAGAGCCCATATGACGGGGACTAGGATGAGTCGGTTCTTCGGGGGTGAGGACAGGTGTGTTAGGTGTTCGGGAAGCCCTGCGAACCATGTACATATGTTCTGGATGTGCCCGGCACTGGAAGAGTTCTGGGAGGGGGTGGCGGGGACGGTATCGAGAGTGGTGGGAACCAGGGTCAAACCAGGGTGGGGGCTAGCGATTTTTGGGGTTGGGGTGGAGCCAGGAGTACAGGAGGCAGGGGAGGCCGGAATATTGGCCTTTGCGTCCTTGGTAGCTCGGAGAAGGATCTTGATTCAGTGGAGGGACACAAGGCCACCAAGTGTTAACACCTGGTTAAACGACATGGCAAGCTTCATCCAATTGGAAAGAATCAAATTCGCCCTGAGAGGGTCGGTACAGGGGTTCTTCCGGCGGTGGCAGCCCTTCCTTGACTTTCTGGATCAGAGATAGGAACTGGAGGCCGAAACAGCAGCAACCCGGGGAGAAAGGGGGGGGGGGGAAGGGAGGGGGGGGGGGGATAGCAACGAAGGGAGCACGTCAGCGGGGGGTCGCGGGCAATGACTGCCCGAGGCCATCGGCAGAAAGGGAGAAACGGTTTGGTTGCTAGACTGGTAGCGCGGGGGGGGGGGGGGGGGGGGGGGGGGGGGGGGGGGGGTGCGCGCGGGGGAGGGCGTGGGGAGGATTTTCCAGGGGGGATTTGTTGTGTTATAATTTAAAATGTAGTAGGGGCAAATGTTTGTATCGAAAAATTTCAATAAAAATTATTTTAAAAAAAAACAAGAGCAAGTAAGAGAGATACAGTATTCTGCTGTAACTAACTCACCTCCTGATTCTCCAAAGCCATCTATAAAGGCACATATCAGGAAAAATATTCTCCACTTCACTGAATGAGTGAAGCTCCAGCAACATTGAAGCAGCTTAACACCACCCAGGGTAAAAGCAGCCTACTTGATTGACACCCCTCCATAACCAGTGCCCCATGGATGTGGTGTATACCATATACAGGGTGAACTGCAGCAACTCACCAAAATCTATTTAAGTGCAGCTCCCAAACCCAGAAATCTACTATGATCTCTAGGAGGACAAGGGCCATAAGTGCATGGGAACAGCACCATCTGCAAAATCCCTATCACCCAGAAATTCAAACTATATCACCATTTCTTCATAGATTCTTGGTCAAAATCCTGGAACTCCCTACCTTAAAGACTGCAGATGTATCACTGTATAAACTGCAACGGTTCAAGGCCAACAAACACCTTGAAGAGAAGCTAATGAACTGCAAGTTGAGCAATAGTACTTTTTTGTGCATTCTGGGAAATCGGTACATTACACAGGCTCATTTCGCACATTCCAAATTCATTTTTAAAATAAATTTAGAGTACACAATTATTTCTTTCCAATTAAGGGGCAATTTAGCATGGCCAATCCACCTACGCTGCACAACTTTGGGTTGTTGGGGTGAGACCCATGCAGACAGGGGGAGAATGTGCAAAGTATCAATGACGGTTTTCAAATATACAGAAGATAACCTGATGGATAAGATTAAGTTGTGAAAATTTTATCTCTTCCTAAACTCTGTTGCCTTGGTATGTTTCTCACTGCTTTTAAGAGCCTATGCAAATATTTTTCAGCAGAGCCTTTTCAGCAGCAATGTCTACATCTCTTCAGATAATTGTTATTCCAGAAGTGCTATATCAATGTTGTTGAATGACTCAGAAGTAACATTTCTGCTGCTCAAGCTTTTGAATGTCTTACAGATGGCCTGATTACGGGTTGCAGAAAATTGTAGATAAAATCTTATACTCTTTTGCACACACAAGTCATGATGTCAGCATTGGTAGTCCACTTCTTCAGGCACTGTTATGGGATTTATACATGAAGGGAAATTCCAGACTAAGAGTACTAAACAATATAATTTACTATAGAAAGAGACCAAAAGGTGACCTGTATTCATGACCTTTGGTATATCCTAAGTGTTTTCCAGCTAATTAAGTACTTGAGTCACTCGCAGCCAATTTATGCAAAACAAGGTTTTATAAACAGCTATGTGATAATAATCAGGTAATCTGTTTTAGTCATGTTGATTGGGGGGGGGTGAGGGGGAGGCTAAATATTGGCTAAGACAGCGGAAAACGTCTCTTCTTCAAAACAAAGTGTCACGGTATTTTTTACATCAACTCGAGAGGGCAGAGAAGGCTCAAGTTTAATGTCACATTCATAAGACAGCACCTCTAACAATTCAGCATCCCCTCACTATTGCATTGGAGCAACAGACTAGATTTGTTCTCAAGTCTCCGGAATTAATATTGAACCCACAAACTTCTGACTCACTCACAGACAAGAATGCTACCCACTGAGCCACAACTAACACACAAAGACAAAACTTTTCAATATTGGTGGCAAGTCATATACAATTTGATTGACAAATGTAAACAAGGTCTCATAATACTCCTGAGACCTTCTTTATTAATTCAAATCTCCCATATGACACTTCAAGTCCTTAAATGTTATTTGCTGATATCATCATTTTTGCCCACACATTTTGTGTCAACATTTGCCTGTTCAATTTAGCAACCATCACATTATAGTTGCAGGCTAATGCCACTAGATGACTCTGTGGAGCAGGTTTTTGAAGTGTTTTCCCCAATTGCAGTCAACATTAGAAGAAAGTCATGTTTTGGCAACACCACAAACCATCTACTGGTATCTTATTAAAATTGTCTGATTGGTCAAAGTAGCAACCTTCTATAGCAATTCTTTGGTCTCCATCGAAAAATTCTAACAGTAGTGAATTAGTTCTGTTGCTGGTCAAGGTGCAATTTAAAACTATCAGCTCTGCAACAGAGTGCAATTGAAGTCTTACCCTTGATTGCCAAGAAAAACAATGCTCGAATCTTGGTATGGTCGAATTAGAATTTCCATAACCTGCAGTTAATAATAGACACCATGCAGATCTCGGTACCAAAAGGTCATTTACACAGTACTTCAGCCAGAATAAAGATAGAAATTAGTTGAACATCACTAAAATACGTTGCTGTCTCCAGAGAAAAGTAAACAAAAAGAAAGACTACATTAATGGATAATGAACAAAATCTCTTGGGTGTAGATCAATGGATTAAAGGATCAGATATGGCAATGGCCCTCCCTTGGGCATTCACCAAAATAAAATCCTGTACGAAATTAAGTTAAAAAACAAACTGTCACTTGCTGGCTGGCCTCCTTATCAGAGTCATGCCTCAGCTCCATTTTGAAACTAGACACTTGCACAATGTGCACACTCTCCCAGGCCCGACTCCCACCATCTCCACTGCCCATGGCTTTCAGCCAACATAAAGATATGTCATAGTTCCATGTCTAGCCTCAGAAAGGCTGCAGATCTGGCAGCTCAGATGAAAAGCCCAGCCAACTTGTATTACATTTCAAGAAACCATAGACATTCTCTTCTTTTAAATTCCATATGACTGTCTTTTCCATGCAAACGCACAAGGTAAAGAAGTCGCCCTAGTGGTTTGTCATCTGATAATGTATACATCTTACTGCTGAACAATAAGGAGCTGTATATAATTGGAACAAATGGTCAGCAGTATGTACAGCACAATTCGATGCTTCGATATAGTCACAGTAAAGGTAAAGTCGCCATAGTCCCAGATGACCATAGGCTGCTTTCCCCTTCAAAGGGGAGAGCCGACTGGTGGCGATTTAACCCAAGGATCACCACACCTCAGGCGACGGGTAAGGTTGGCATGGTGGGCCTTCATGAATAATATATAGTCATAGTGCGCACACACACAGGTCACCATTTAAGGAGTTTTTTGTGGGCGGCACGGTGGCAGTGGTTAGCACTACTGCTTCACAGCGCCAGGGACCCGGGTTCAATTCTGGCCTTGGGTCATTGTGTGGAGTTTGTACGTTCTCCCTGTGTCTTCGTGGGTTTCCTCCGGGTGCTCTGGTTTCCTCCCACAGTCCAAAGATTTACGAGATAGGTGGATTGGCCGTGCTAAATTGCCCATTAGTGCCCAGGAGTGTGCAGGTTGGGTTACGGGATTGCAGGGATGGGGCTGGTGCAGACTCAATGGGACTCCTTCTGCACTGTAGGGATTCCATAATTTTATTTTATGATATGTCGGACATTCCTTTTGAAAAGTTATATTTTGCTCACGTAACAATAAAAATGTCAGTACTGTAGTTATAATTACTAAAGAGATTTTTTGTAAACTTCTTATATGAAACAATGCTCAATAGCAAACTGTGAGATTGTTCTGATGAAAGGTCAGTGACCCAAAATCTTAGTTCTGTTTTTCTCTCCACAGATGCCACCTGACCTGCTGAGTGTTTTCAGGATGTTCTGTTTTTATTTCAGATTTCCTGAATCTGCAGTATTTTGTTTTTGTATTTTGAGAGAGGCAGGATCATAGGATAAAGGTCTCTTTTATCCAGGTGTGATGGTTAGCTGCAGAATGTACCCCTGTGCCGAGTTACATGAAACAAAGTCGTAGTGAATGGTTGTTTTTCAGATGGTATATGATAGTGCTTCCAAGGGTTCAGTATTAGGAATCCTGCTTTTCTCAATATTTATATTAAATGACCTATTTTGGTGTGTTGGGGACAATTTTTTAATTTGCAGATAACACAAAACTGGAAGTATTGTGAACTGTGTGAGGAAGATAGTGATAGTATTCAAGAGGGCATTGACTGGCTGGTGAAATGAGCAAACACATGGCAGGATGAAATTTAATGCAAGTGTGAAGGGATTCAATTTGGTAGGAAGAGTGAAGGAAGGCAATAGAAAATAAAGGATACAATTCTATTCTAAAGTGGGCGCAAAAACAGAGAAACCTAGAGGTATATTTACACAAGTGCTGAAGGTGGTAGGGAAGATTGAGAGAAAAGTTAATAAGGCTGCTGTCCAAAGAAAAACTGGAGCAGAGGTTATGATCTTAATTGTTGAACTCAATGTCCAAAGGGCTGCAAAGTACCCAGTTGAAACATTAAATATTACTCTTGAGCTTTGTAACAATGCAGGAAACGACAGAGAGGTCAGAGTAGGAGGGAGCCATAGAATTAAAATGAGGAAGTTCAGGGTTATGTTTGCAGAAAGTGTTCTGCAAAATGATTGCCCAATCTGTATTTGGTCACCCGAATCCCCAATGTATTATTGTTCATTTGTTCTGTGTGGAATCTTGTCAATTGATTGCAGCATCTGTCTAACTAACAATTTAATCAAACTTGGTTCTTCTAAGTACTTCATGATGTCCTAAAAAGGATCATAAGATACAGTACAAACATGTATGTGTATAGAAACGTTCACAGTTTAATCGTCTTTCAGAGTGCAACTGGACTAAGGGGGAGGAGGGGTTGGGGAGAAGAGAACCCTGACTTGGCTGCGATGTTTCTCATGAACAATAGCAACTTTGTCAAAGTGGGAAAAAGTCATCAAATATCGGTTGCCGCACCGTAGTAAGTGCAACTGCCTGCAGAACAAGTGGGCAACACACCATCTGCATCCTCTGCGCCTACATTTGTTTTATTCTTCTAATTCTGCTCTTCAGGTCTCTCTCTGCTCTGAAATTGCCAGGATTCGCCAGTTTGCCCATCTCACAAACCTTCCAGACAACATGAATGAGAAAATCCAGCTAATTTTCCCAATCGTTTGCCGTTAGAAAAACAAACGCACATTCCAACCATGTATTTTGTCAAACTTTTAATTCCTGCCAACGTGATCTTTATTTCCTTTCACTCATGTAGCACTGGCTCTACTGCTTTCCCCTTTCAGTATACAACAATAGGTAAAAACAAAACAAACCTGCTGCATATGACAAAGAACAAATTGCTGAGTGCTGTGGCAATAATTGAATCCCATGGGTGTACTTACATTTATAAACGGGTAAGCTTTGCTCTTATTGTTAGATATTATCTGCAGTATTTGAATGAATTAACACAGGCTTCTCTAAGCACGTGACATGCTGCATATAAAAACATAAACAGACACTCCTAACGCAACAACATGCCAGAATGACATCTGATGAGTTTTCAGCACCATGGCATCACAGTCATTAAAAAGGTATGACACAACTGAATGACTGTTCCACTACAGTGGAACCTGATTAAAGTGCACCTAGCTGTACATTCAGAACTTGCTCTTTAAGTCTGATGGTCACTGCAGTTGGACAATTGAGATCTGCATAGCGCAAAGGCAGCAAGAAGCCTTGGTTGTCATGTTGCGGGGAGGATTGGAGATGGGCAAACTAGAGAATCCTGGAAATTTTAGAAGAGAGAAAGAAGCCGGAAAAGCAGAGTTAAAACAAAATAACCATAGGCGCAGAGGATGCAGATGATCTGTTCGGACAAATAGGTAACCTTTTAATCCTCCGCTTGTTTAAAAGCTGCAACCTAGCCAAAACTCCTATGCTTTTTGATGCTGCCTCCTGCCCCAACTCAGTTTTTGGCTACACACCAGCTCTAGTTCCTGTCCTGCTCCTGGATCAAGCCTCAACTCCAACAGTGTTTCTGGGGCCAATTTCAACCCCTGCAACTTTCAGCAGCAATTCTGAGCCATGCCCCTATACTGGCCCTGACCAGCATTGCTGAATATTTGTGGATAATCAGGTAGACAGATAAGAGGAATATGGACAATCAGATCATGCTGTTCATCACAATGGATATTCAGCAAGGGAACATATTTTCACAATAATCTCTTACCAAACAAATTGACAACTAAGATGTTTATTAACATATTAATGACATCATGAAATGCTGTTTAGCCACAAAACAGTGTTCTCACCAACTTCTACAGAAATGATGGAGACAATATTTCTAAAAGTCACAGTTTTCCCCCAACTACAGAAGCATGCATTAGGCTCTTTATTAGTGAATTGTTAAAGGAAATCCATTTTCAACAATCAGAAACAGAAAGGCTGAATAAAATAGAAAAAAGATTCGCTGATAATATTTCCATCTTTTCTCTAATCGTGAATCACATTGCGATATGGCTCATGTGCCAGCATTACTGCCCATCCCTAATTGCCGTTGAGGGGCAGTTAAGAGTCAACCACATTACTGTGGGTCTGGAGTTATACATAAACCAGACCAGGTAAGGATGGCAGAGTTCCCTCCCTGAAAGGACATTTATGAACCAGGTGGGTTTGTACAACAATTGACAATAGTTTTCATGGTCATCACCAGATATTTATTTAATTCAAATTTCACCATCTGCATTGGTGGGATTTGAACCTCTGGATTACTAGTCCAGTGATAATACCACTATGCCACCGCCTCCCCAGTGTATGGAGAGTTTAATAGTATAAGTAGATCCATTGGATGGCCAAAATCAAAATACAAGAAATCATGTAAGCAAGACATCTTTTCATGCCAGATTGACGTCAACAACTGGAAACAATATGCACATAACCAAAGCACTTAATGCAAAATCTCCACATCGGAGCACAAAAATTTGAAGAACCAAGTTTTCCGATTGCCAGAGTGAGTATGCAGCAGTAGTCCCTTATCTCAGCCTCACTGCAACAATCACCAACTATTTGGTCAAACTGGACTGCACTTCCACTTGAAGACACACAACAATTGGGCAGCACGGTAGAACAGTGGTTAGCACTGCTGCTTCACAGCGCCAGGTATCTAGGTTCAATTCTATCCTTGGGCAACTCTCGATGTCGAATTGGCACATTCTCCCTTTGTCTGCATGGATTTCCTCCAAGTGCTCCAGTTTCTCCCAAAGTCCAAAAATGTAGTGTGGTCATGGCGTTACAGGGATAGAGCCGGGGAATGGTCCGAGGGAGGGTGCTCTTTCAGAAAGTCGGTGTAGACCCAATGGACCAAATCGCCTCCTTCTGCACCATAAGGATGCTATGATTCTACGAACAGTTGAGCAGATGTGAATTGTAGGAACGATGCAAAGCCAAAGGGAAGAAGTCCCAAAGCTTATAGAGTGAGTATGTAGCTGCCAATAAAAACTCATTACACACAAAATAGTAAATTTATATAATTTATTAATATTTTTCAGCAGTGGAGGAAATGCTTAAGACTAAAATTTAAGACATCTAAATCTTTCTCTCAATTTAGAAGTTGTAATATTTCTGCTAAAAAGTGATTCTCAACACTGCAGATCCCAGCCAAAACAAAAAAGATCTGCTCATATGATGTTTGAGTGGTATTCTCAGGCAGCTCTCATTATGCCGAGTGAGAATCAGTGTGCTTCCTGCTCACTCATGCTGAGTGTGCTGCTTCACTGCAACATTTCAGTTTCAGTGGACTGCAGCTTGTGTAACACAGAGCACATTCTAATAATAAAAACAGCTGAAGAAATACTGCAGCCACAACGGATCAGGACAGGTACGTTTTCACTGGAAGACAGTGGAAGTGTTTTAGTACTTGAATAAAATTTACCATTACAGAGCTCCATTCAGAAATATGCACAGTGGTCTGCCTGTGTACATTTTGAAAAAACGATTTACTATCTTCACTGCAGTCTGCCTCATTCATAGGCTGAACTTCAACTTTCATTTAGCTTGCAGCGAGCAGCTCAAATCACCTCACAGTGGACCGGGAAATGAACAATCTTGGTCCTGCTAAAAATCGCAAGAAACAAAATGAGCTTTGCAATGTTTAAGCTTTGCAATCAATGCGTCAGTCTTTTTCCCCCTAATGCACAACTAAATCATACTTATATAGACAGAGAATCATTTTCCCAAACTGCCAGCGCCAAATCACAGAAGTAGTGGAGTAGAGGGCAAGTGTTCAGCTAATAATTAAGCTAGACTTGACTACACTTCACATGCTTCCAAGATTAGGCTAAAGTAGAACAACAGTCTTAAGTGGCCAATTTATGATTTGCTGCTCGTGTTTTAAGTACTGATGGCCAAATAGTACTTTCCCCCAAAAAAACATAATCGAAATAGTAGCATTTAACCATAGAACCCCAACAATGCAGGAGGCCATTCAGCCCATCAAGTCTGCACCGACCCTCTGAAAGAGCAACCTACCTAGGCCCACTCCCCCGCCCTAACCCCATAACTCCACATAACCTGCGCATCTTTGCACACTAAGGGGCAATTTAGCACGGCCAATTCACCCCCATTTGGACTTCTTTGGACTGGGAGAGAAAACCGGAGCACCCGGAGGAAACCCATGCAGACACGGAAAGGAAGTGCAAACTCCACACAGTCACCCAAAGCTGGAATCAAACTCAGGTCCCTGGTGCAGAGATGCAGCAGTGCTAACCATTGTGCAACCTTGCCATCCTAGTAAAGAGGTTCCATATGAGTTGTCCAAAATAGAGTTATAATCATTTTTTCTATGACAGCTCTCAGCCTATTAAGTGGTAGCATCATAAACCAGCATCCACTTCCCAATCCATTGCTTATAAGTTTGTCATCCAAGGTCTTAATCAGTGAAGTATCTTGGGCTCCCGCAGATCGCTTCAATATCTCCATTTATCTGAGGAAACCAATCTGAACTGAGGTATACCTAATGACTAATCAAAATGCAGCACTAGCTGTTCCAAGGCTCTTCCTTTCTCAGCCAAAATTAGATTGCCAAAACTAACATTAGCACCTTTGCCATCAACTTCTTCAGAGCTTGTGCTATTAGAGTGAATTCATAAAGCTATATTCCTTTCCTAGAGAATACCGGATATGCACCAGCTTCTTAATAAAGATTTCCATTCACATTGTACATTTATATAAACCATGCCAATCCCTGCTCCCAGTGTGGTAGAAAACTCATTTTTATGTAAATACATTCCAGAGAAATAGATTATGCACTGATACTTAGGAAAAGGAGTTGCATAGACGAGCAATGTTGTTGCTATAGACTAGAACTTCTAAGATGCTTCAAATATTCACAGAAAAACTGAACTCCGACGTATTTTTATTAAATGACTAATGAGTAAAAGTATTGATAACGTAACACACTGAATGAAGCCCGGAACCCATACATTCAACAGGAAATTTGATCCAACTCATAACCAGGTAACAACCTAAATGCCAAACCACCGTTTCTCCTACTCACTACAGATTCTACAAACTGCCCCTGATGTTTAGTTGATTATGTTTAATGCTCAATATAAAGTGCAGAGGTTTTCAGCTCAGTAGAGACTTTCAGGGCTTAATCTAGTTTTTGTTGGAAGAGGTGACTTTTATTGTAAATTTCCACATCTGTGGGAGTCATAAGCAAGTAGCAATGCTACAAAATAATTCCACAATTTAAAAATATTTCTGTGTTAGACAACAACATAATATGGAAATGCATTCTTCATTGCCCTAAACTGCAGCTAAAAGCTTGGAACTCTCACTTTTGAGTCAGAAAATAAAGTTCAAATTCCATTTCAGAACAGGAGCAGAAATAATCTCATTTGGGAGGCGGTGGCATAGAGTGATATTGTCACCGGACTAGTAATCCAGAGGCCCAGGATAATGATCTGGGGGCCCGGGTTCGAATCTCACCTCGACGGGTGATGGAATTTAAACTCAATACAATATCTGGAATTATTGTCGGAAAAAACCATCTGGTTCACGAATGTCCTTCAAAGGAGGAAATCTGCTGTTCTTACCTGGTCTCACCTACATGCGACTCCAGACCCTCAGCAATGCGGTTGACTCTTAACTGCCCCCTCGAGGGCAATTATGGATGGGCAATAAATGCTGGCACAGCCTGCAACGCCAACGTCCTATGAGCGAATAAAACAAAATACTCCAGTGTAGTGGAGGGAATTCTGAACTGTCAGAGCTGCTGCAACAAGTAGAAGACATTAAACTGGGTGTTGTCTGCCATGTCAGATAAGTGTAAAGATCCATGGATCTATTTCAAAGAAGAGTAGAGGAGTGATCCTCCATGTCCTGGCCAATAATTTACCCACGTTATTTATTTTACTTTTTAGGTTTTATTCAATTGTTTGACATTTCAAATTGGGTTTCTAAGTACATAACCATAAGAGATCATGGTTTCTAACTCATCCGACATAAAGTTATGTTAAAATGTTTCCAGATCACGTTTAACATTTAATTCTAGTGTTTGGTTCATATTATGTGATTTACTGACATTTTTCTGTACAACCATATTTCAGAGGGAAACTTATTTCCTTTCTTTTGGATTCTAAGCACAACCCCAAAGGTTGTGTAAGTGGAGAGAGGACACAGTTGAAACGGTATAGAGAGAAATGAGTTGATTTACAAGCGTGTTTTTGGGGGGATGGGAGGTAAAGAGAAGAACACAAACTTAGGTTAAAACCTAGTAAAATAATTTAGCTAGAAATCAAACTAGTTTTCAAACGGTGGGCAGCAAGGTGGCGCAGTGATTAGTACTGCTGCCTCACTGCGCCGAGGTCCCAGGTTCCATCGCGGCTCTGGGTCACTGTCCGTGTGGAGTTTGCACATTTTCCCCGTGTCTGCGTGGGTTTCACCCCCACAAACCAAAAGATGTGCAGGGTAGGTGGGTTGACCATGCTAAATTGACCCTTAATTGGAAAAAATGAATTGGGTACTCTAAATTTATTTTTTTTAAACTAGTTTTCAAACAACCATAGCATAAAACACCTCTTTCTCTTTCCTCTGAACTCATTCCTCGCAGGGTTAACAAGAGGGGGCAATGGGATGAAAAATTATTAGGGAAATACCAAATGCAATATTTTGGGTGATTTCTGCTAATTATTCTGGAACTTTCAATTTAGTGATAACTGCTCGAGAAGCAAAGAGTTTAATTTTCTTTAAATGAACGAACAAACACTGCAGCTGAAAGCATTCAAAATGTTTAGAGCTTGTAGTTCTCCTCATCCATTAAACATCTGTTGTTGCATTCCACATGCCAGGGACAGCATGGCCCCCAGACTAGCACATTTGATCTCACACAGATAATGACCGTGATATGCACAAGTTTGGACGTGTTTGCTTTTTACGTCAGAGCCAATGACAATCAATAAATACTTCACTCAATTTCCAACACCAAGGACTGGATTGAAACGCCAAGGGAGGATGGCGGTGCTTTCACTTTTCTTATATACTGCTGGGAAACGAAAATAATTATTCACACTATGAATTTCAGACTGTTCCTCATCCGGCACAAAAGCTGCTCCAGGAAAATTGCAGCAAGCTTTAAAAAATGCAATAAAATCCTAAAAAGAAAAAACGTTTTTTTTTCTATTTAGGCTTGTCCACCCCGTAGGCCGAGCCCCTCTATATGGCCTGTGCAGCGGTGGTTAAAAAGCCGATAAGGTGGTACGGTGGCACAATCGATAGCACTGCTGCCTCACTATGCCGAGGACCTTGGTCAATGTCCGTGTGGAGTTGCATATTCTCCCAGTGCCTGTGTCGGTCTCAACCCACAACCCAAAAGATGTGCAGGGCAGGTGGATTGGCCACACTCGATTGCCCCTTAGTTGGAAAAATTTAAAAAATGAAAAGCCGGTAAGACTGGTCAAGGAGTTTGAAAATTTCTGCAGGGGACCGCTCTTCCAATCACTGTTAGGCCATCAGTAGCAAATGCAGGCGAGAAAAAGACTGTGATTGGAGTAGCAGCAAATATCAGCAACCGCAAGTATGTCAAGGTTGATTCAGAGACCCTGGAACGCGCAGACTCTCCGCTCACCATGCTTTTTCATGTTCTAGTCCCTTCCCCGGCTCCTGTGTTCCCCCCCCCCCCCCCCCCCCCCCCCGATGGTGGGTAGACTGGTGTGTGCATGCAGATGAGACAGCGCATGAGAAAAAGGGGGTGAGGGGTTGAGAGAGGGAGATGAGAGTGCATGTCTGGCTCACTCCCAGTTTCAGGGTTTTCATTCACCTTCTTCTACACACACCAACAGGCACACTCACCCACTCTCACCATGGGTGAGGGCAAATGAGTGAGCATCCCAAGACTGGGAGTGAGGTCGCGCGCTATTACATTCTAATGGTCGTCTTTGCAAATTATTCATTTTTTAAAAATTGTTCATTTAATGATGCAACTTTTGCTCAGCAATTTATTTTCCTACATCACCTTTTTTCATGAAATCTGTGTTTATTGTTGTGTTTTACCCTAACTTTGCCTCTCCACCCCATGGCGTGAGAAAAATTTAAATGTGACCATCCCACAAATAGATTGGACAAGCCTGATCTAACCCGTGCTATTTTTCTGAACTTCTGAACATTTTTGCCATTAGCACATCGTCTGGCTATGCAACAAATATCAAGTTTCCCGGACAGATGATGGTGAACTCGGACAGACCAAACCACAAGTTAATTTAACTTATTGGAAATGATTTTCAGATGCACACTGAAAAATTGTGCATACGCTCTCTGGAAACATGAAAATTCAATTTACCTTAGCTAGGCATTGCTGGTGGCTCAGTGGTGACATGGAAGCCGGGACTAAGTGAAGCAGAGAATCTGTCAACCCATGGGCTTTATTCCAACTACCTGACTGCAGCAGAAATTCCAGGTTCACATAAATATTTTGGACACCATTTCCAGTACAACTGGGTCACTTGCCTGTGCTAGGGTAATGCAAATTTCACTGTGACACTGCCATTTTAGTAGGTCCGCTGTTGTCTGGGAAAAATAGCAAACATTTCTGAAATCTTATGTTGACTTTTACAGCTGGTTTTGGCAATGCAGATAATTAACTGTTTAGCTTAAAACAGCAATTTGAAAGTTTAAAACTGATTCATTCCCACACAACAGAACCCTGGAAAATGCTGGCTGCCCAGTGTGTAAATGCAATAAACAGGTTTCGTTACATGACAATATGACACTGCCACCAATTTGCAGGCAGGCGTATTGATGCATCTACTCCCAAGAGTCTTCCCCAAAATTTCACCCATCTCTCATGGCCCATGTATGCAAACTACCCTTCCCCAGGCCCAGGAGTTTGAGGCTGTTATTCTGAAACCAAAAAGTTCTTGAAAAGGATTATGTCCAAATCACGGTCACCACAAAAATCATTGGGCACATTCTCCAACTTTACAGGATATGTCACAGAGTACAATTGTCAGGCTCACTCACCATACATATGCTGCTCAAAATATTAACCCTTTATTGACATCATACAGAGAAACAACACACTAGAAACATAATCTAGATGACAATAAACTAAAGAACATGGTCCAATATTCTTTGGGATGTTTGACCTGAACTAACCTTTGCAGCTAATCCTTTCTGAGAGGATCATTGGGCTAACAAATGGGGAAAGCTGAGAAAACGTAACCAGTGAGGCCTGTGCTAGTTAAAGTACAATAAAAATTGTATGAATTAAGTTTCCGTAATTGTATTATTAAATTTGCTGTTAACACAACTCTGGGCAGATGAAAAGTGGGAATTCCATTAGATATCTATAGCGAGACTTCGGGAACTTCTGTGTGCCTCAGCCAACCAAAGGTTGAAAACCAATTTTATCTGATTGGGTAAAAGTATTTTGTCTTTGGCAAGAAAGACTTCATGTGAAATGGGTTTTGGCACATTCAACCCAATTCTTAATATGTATGGACTTGTCACAAAATATCTGTCCCCAACTGGGAATGTAATTTAGTGTGGAAAATGAGGAAGGAAAATAAGTGCACTTCAGCCACATTATTAGGAGTAGAATTAGGGAGTTTTGCTGGGTTTGTTTCAAATTTATACAGGGCCACTGAAATGGCAATGGATCAAATCTCAAGCATGATATCTCTGACCTAAAGAAAGGGACGGGGAGGGAAATAAGCAGAGGCTAAACACAGCCGAAACTTCAATGTTTACTGGGTATGAACTGATAAATGCTTGGGGAGTGCTTTTCAGGGTGCTCCAATGCAGTGAGATCTGGGTGCATGACTCACAGAAAACAAGCATGCAGGTGCAGCAGATAATAAGGAAAGCAAATGGAATGTTGGCATTCATAGCAAAATAAATTGACTATAAAAGGTAAGGAAGTGCTTTTGCAACTATACAAGGTGTTAGTAAGTGTGGTGGTATGAATGGGAGCACTGCCATTGGTGCAGAGCATTGGTTTCCCATTGGTTCTGGCTGGTCATGTGCCTCTCGTCTGATTGGCTGGGACTAGTCATGTGACTGCTCACCAATTGGTCGAGAAGCAAGTGGACCCCACGGGCGCCACCATCTTGGGTCCCGGACGCCACGTGTGGGCCCTGGGCGCCGCCATCTTGGGCCAACAAGGAAGTCCCTGCCAGCGATTACTCTGCCACCGAGGATGATCTGGAACACTCGCCACGACTGGCTTCCATCACACTCGACCAGTCGCGACCACGCCCGCTCGCCAAGACTACGACAGCGATCCAGCTCAACGGGCATGAGACAAAATGCCTACTGGACTCCGGGAGCACGGAAAGTTTCGTCCACCCCGACACGGTAAGACGCTGCGCGCTCCCCATCCACCCAGTCAAGCATAAGATCGATTTGGCCTCGGGTTCGCACTCCGTCCAGATCACCGGGTGCTGCATAGCGGACCTCACGGTCCAGGGGAGGGTTTTCAAAAACTACAAACTCCTCATTCTCCCCTGTCTATGCGCTCCGGCACTCTTGGGCCTGGATTTCCAGTGCAACCTGCAGAGCTTGACCTTCCAATTCGGCGGCCCTATTCCCCCCCTTACTGTCTGCAGCTTCGCGTCCCTCAAAGTGGACCCCCCTTCCTTGTTTGCTAATCTCACCCCAGATTGTAAACCTGTCGCCATGAGGAGCAGACGATACAGTGCCCAGGACCGGACCTTCATCGGGTCCGAGGTCCATTAAGGAAGGAGTCATCGAGGCCAGCAACAGTCCCTGGCGAGCCCAAGTGCTGGTAGTTCGGACTGGGGAGAAAAACCGGATGGTCATTGATTACAGTCAGACCATCAACAGGTTTACGCAGCTGGACGCGTATCCTCTCCCCCGTATTTCAGACCTGGTTAACAGGATCGCGAAGTACAAAGTCTTTTCCACGGGGCTGGTTTAGCTCACTGGGCTAAATCGTTGGTTTTTAAAGCAGACCAACAGCACGGTTCGATTCCCGTACCAGACTCCCTGGACAGGCGCCGAATGTGGCAACTAGGGGCTTTTCACAGTAACTTCATTGAAGCCTACTCGTGACAATAAGCAATTTTCATTTTCATCTCAAGTCTGCTTACCACCAGCTCCCCATCCGCGCGAGTGACCGCAAGTACACCGCGTTTGAGGCAGATGGGCGCCTCTACCACTTCCTCAGGGTTCCATTTGGTGTTACAAATGGGGTCTCGGTCTTCCAACGGGAAATGGACCGAATGGTCGACAAGCACGGTTTACGGGCTACCTTCCCGTATCTCGATAACGTCACCATCTGCGGCCACGACCAGCAGGACCATGACATCAACCTTCAAAAATTCCTCCGAACCGCGAAACTCCTTAATTTAACTTACAATAAGGATAAGTGCGTGTTTAGCACCGACCGCCTAGCCATCCTTGGCTACGTAGTGCGTAACGGAGTGATAGGCCCCGATCCCGAACGCATGCCCCCCTGATGGAACTCCCTCTCCCCAACTCCCTCAAACGCTGCCTGGGCTTCTTCTCCTATTACGCCCAGTGGGTCCCCAACTACGCCGAAAAAGCCCGCCCCTCATCCAGTCCACCTCCTTTCCCCTGTCGATGGAGGCCTGCCAGGCCTTTAGCCGCATCAAAGTGGATATCGCGAAGGCCACGATGCATGCTATCGACGAGTCTCTCCCATTCCAGGTCGAGAGCGACGCGTCTGACGTAGCTCTGGCGCCCACCCTGAACCAAGCGGGCAGACCCGTGGCCTTCTTCTCCCGGACCCTCTATTCTTCTGAAATCCGCCATTCCTCGGTGGAAAAGGAGGCACAGGCCATAGTTGAAGCTGTGCGATATTGGAGGCACTATCTGGCCGGCAGGAAGTTTACCCTCCTCACAGACCAACGGTCAGTAGCTTTCATGTTCGATAATGCACAGAGGGGCAAGATCAAGAACGACAAGATCTTGCGGTGGCGGATCGAGTTGTCCACGTACAACTACGATATCTTGTATCGTCCTGTGAAGCTCAACGAGCCTCCCGATGCCCTATCCCGCGGTACCTGCGCCAGCGCGCAGATTGACCGCCTCCGCTCCCTCCACACGGACCTCTGCCATCCAGGGGTCACCCGTTTTTACCACTTTATCAAGACCTGCAACCTGCCCTACTCCGTTGAGGAAGTCAGGACCGTCACCAGGGACTGCCACATCTGCCCCGAGTGCAAACCGCACTTCTACCACCCCGAACGTGCGCATCTGATCAAAGCGTCCTGCCCCTTCGAACGTCTCAGTATAGACTTCAAGGGTCCCCTCCCCTCCAACAACCGCAACACATATTTCTTGAGTGTTATTGATGAGTACTCCCGCTTCCATTTCACCATCCCCTGTCCCGACATGACCACAACAACCGTCATAAAGGCCCTCCTATCCATCTTCTCCCTGTTCGTTTACCCCGTGTACATCCACAACGACCGGGGGTCCTTCTTTATGAGTGACGAACTGCGTCAATTCCTGCTCAGCAGGGGCATAGCCTCTAGCAGGACGACCAGTTATAACCCCCAGAGTAACGGTCAGGTTGAGCGGGAGAATGGCACCATCTGGAAGACCATCCTACTGACCCTACGGTTCAGAGATCTACCTATCGCCCGTTGGCAAGAGGTCATCCCCAACGCCCTCCATTCAATCCGGTCTCTCCTCTGTACTACCACTAATCAAACACCTCATGAACGTCTTCTTGTTTTCCCTAGGAGGTCGTCCTCAGGATCCCCTTCCCGACCTGGCTGGCCACCCCCGGGCCCATCTTGCTCCGGAAGCATGTGCGGGTGCACAAGTCCGACCCTTTGGTTGAGCGAGTCCAGTTATTCCACGCCAACCCGCAGTGTGCGTATGTGGAGTATCCCGACGGTCGGCAGGATACGGTCTCGCTTCGGGACCTGGCACCCGCCGGCTTGCGGCATTCTACTCCTACATCAACACCTCCCCCCCAACCCCAATTCCCCCCAGCGCCCCCACGACCCAGACCCCCTCTTCCCCGATTACAGCGTCTCCACCACCGGCCCGGGGTATGGAGACACATCTACGACCAACGCTCCCGGAGACAAGGACGACCATCGGCCCGACGTCACCGGCTCCACTGCGACGGTCCACCAGAACACCACGGGCACCCGACAGGCTGATCGTGTCCATCTGATGCAACCATGGGACTTTATTGGACTCTATTGTAATCTTTCTGCATCCTACTGTATTTAGTTTTGCTCATTTTGCCACGAGCCAGTGGGCAGCCCCATCTTCTCGGTTGTCTCTACTCATACCACCAGTCCTTGCCCCCCCTCTCTCTCTCTCTCTCTCTTCCCCTTACGACCCCCACCCCCCGCCTTCTTTCTCCACAAGGGGTGAATGTGGTGGTATGAATGGGAGCACTGCCATTGGGGCAGAGCATTGGTTTCCCATTGGCTCTGGCTGGTCATGTGCCTCTCGTCTGATTGGCTGGGACTAGTCATGTGACTGCTCACCAATTGGTCGAGAGGCAAGTAGACCCCGCCTCCGAGGCGGGGTATAAGTACCCAGAGTTCCCGGCAGTCGGCCTTTCTCTGTAGTCGACCACCGGGCCAACAACTAGCTGATTAAAGCCTAAGTTTGGACCTTCATCGTGCCTCGCGCCCAATTGGTGGTACATCAGTAAGACAGCACCTGGAGTATTGTGCACAGTTTTGGTCCCCTTATTTGAGGAACAATGTAGTGACATTGGAGGTTCAAAGGAGGTTCACTAGATTGATTCCAGAGATGAGAGATTTGTCGTACGAGGAAAGATTGAACAGTTTTGGCCTATAAGCTCTTGAGTTTAGAAGAATGAGGGGAGATCTAATGAGGAGAGGCTAAATTGCCTACTCCTGCTCCTAGGTCATGTGTTCTGGCTGATGCTTTGGCTGATTTCGCAATTCGGCTCTTGGTCTGTAACATTGGAGGTGGATGAGGAATATATCAGCCATAATAGAATGGCAGAGCAGTCTCGATGGGCAGAATGGCCTAATTCCTCTCCTATATCTTATGAACTTATGAGTAGATCATCATCTCAATTGCTTCCCAATATTTCCAATAATTTGAATGGAGTGGGTGCAGGGAACAGGAGCATTTAAATAGAGAATAAACACCGAATAGAGTGCAATCATTTCAGGTTTCTGGTTTTCTATTTCACAGTTGACCTATCTGTTGTGCAGTTCCAGCAATTATTTTTTTTCCCTACACTACAACAGTCACGGCACTTCAGAAGTACTTAATTGCTTTGGGATATATTGAGGCTGTAATAGGTGATATTTATTTTTCTAGGCATATGGTATACTTACCTTTATTAGCTGAGGCACAGAATATAAGACCAGGGAAGTTATGCTGGAGCTGCAGAAAACGCTGGTTTAGGCCGCAACGAAAGTATGTGTGCACTTCTGGTCGCTATACTATAGGAAGGAAGTAATTGGATTCGAGAGGGTGCAGAGGAGATCACCAGGATGTTGTCTGGGCTGGTGCATTTCAGCTACCAAGAGAGACTTGTTAGGTTGGGGTTGTTTTCCTTGGAGCAGAGCAGACTGAGGGAGGACTTGATTGAGGTGTATAAAATTGTGGGGCATGTATAGGATGGATACAAAGAACCTTTTCTCCTTAGCAGAGGGGTCAGTAACCAGAGGGCATAGATTTAAGGTAAGCGGCAGGACGTTTAGAGGAGATGTTTTGAAATTTATTTTTACGGGACGTGGGCTTCACTGGATAGGCCAACATTTGTTGCCCATCCCTAATTGCCCGTGAAATGGTGGTGGTGAGCTGCCTTCTTGAACCGCTGTAGTCTATATGGTGTACATACACCCATTGTGCTATTAGGAAGGGAGCACTTTGTAGGTAGTGGACAGTCTTTGGGGAGTCAGGTGAGGAGTTACTTACTACAGGATTCCGAGCCATTTTAGAGCCAGAAAGTTTGCAAAATAATGGTTTCTTTGAAGGATGGAATGGGGATTGATCGGTGGGATGGAATGCACATGGAGGAACGGTGCACCTAGAAGACTGGAGCAAGTGGTGCACGTGGGGTTCCAAGCATACAATAGAGATGCTAATTTCACTGATAATGTTTAGCGGCTCTTTGCTAACATCCAAAGTAATCCCATTTCTAAAAATAGATCTTTGCTAAAACAATGGAATGATAAAACCTTCAAATAAATGTTTCTCCCAGTTTAAATTCAAATGAAAATCTTAGACACATTTACTGTAAGTTATTAAACATTGACGCATAGAAAATAGGAGGTTAATTAGAGCCTCGAGCCTGCCCCAAAAGAGGTCTGCAATAAGGGATGGCAGAGTGGTTAGCACTGCTGCCTCACGGCATCGAGAACCCGGGTTCAATCCCGGCTCCGGGGGCGGCATTCTCCCCTACCCGGCGTGACGGAGGGTCCCGGAGTAGGGGAGTGGCGCCAACCACTCAGGGGTCGCGCCTCCCCAAAGGTGGGGAATTCTCCCCACCTTTGGGGGCCAGCCCCGCGATGGAGCGGTTGCCACCAGAAGACCGGCGTAAAAAACCGGCGCCCCCGGCAGCGGAGCTGGCCGAAAGGCTTTCGCCGGTCCGCGCATGCGCCGGCAGTGACGTCAGCGGCCAGCTGCCGCTGACGTCACTGCCGGCGCATGTGCGATGTGGGGTTCTCTTCCGCTTCCGCCATGGCGGAGGCCGTGGCGGACGCGGAAGAACATAGTGCAGCCAGGGCACTGGCCCGGAGTCTGAGCAGGGGGCCCCGATCGCGGGCCAGGCCACCGTGGGGGCACCCCCTGGGGTTCGATCGCCCCCCGCCCCCCCAGGGCCTGCTCGCGCCGCTGAGCCCGCCGTTCCAGAGATGGTTTAAACCTCGGCGGTGTGAGAGGCCTCCCAGCGGCGGGACTATGGCCCATCCGGGCCGGAGAATCACCGCAGGGGCCTCTCCGATCGGAGTGGCGAGATTCCGCCGCCGCCACTTCCCGGGTGGCGGAGAATCTCTGCCACGGCGGGGGCGTGATTTTAGGCGCCCCCAGGCGATTCTCCGACCCTGATGGGGGTCGGAGAATTTCGCCCCGGGTCACTGTCCATTTGGAGTTTGCACATTCTCCTCGTGTCTACATGGGTCTCACCCCCACAACCCAAATATATGCAGGGTAAGTTTATTGGCCATGCTAAATTGATCCTTAATTGGAAAACAGTATAATTGGCTACTCTAAATTTATTTTGTAAAGAGGTCTGCAATAATAATCATGGGGGGGGGGGGGGGGGTGCTTACTTCTTGACAACCCCAAAACCACCACAAAATTTGTTTAACCAGTTTCCTCACATGCAAAAACTCAATTCAAATGCCAACAGCTAAACCTTCACAGGGACTGAAACAAGTCATTCAGCACCGATTTCTTTTCGCTGGAAGTCTGCCAGTTATATTTATTGGCTGCAGTTCAGAAATGTCAGACTTCTTTGGACTCCAGGTTCCCAGTCAGTCAAACAATCCAATCAGTACTGAGGGTGCATGGTTTATTTTTGTTAAGCAAACTTAGTTTTCTGAAACTGCTGTTAAAGTGACTACTTTCTATAAAGCAAACATGCAAGGTCGGGGCACATATTGCGTTTAGGTTTTACAACCTCAACTGATTTTATAATCCATGACATTATAAACTGCAATTTACAAAGGCAAAACTGAAAACCAAAAAATAATCCTGGGGTTTCTAGAGGCATGCATTTCTTGCGCAGCAAACTATAGTTTTACGGAACCACTAATTCTATGCAAGAGATGGTGTACCTGACTTTTACTTTCAAAATATCGATATTTGTTACGTTTTGTAACAGTCCCAGTGAAGTGAGAGTCTGGAAAGTCATGAAAAACATCTAGGGGAAGAAAATTGTCTGCCTGGCATTGCTTCTTGTGGCGCAACAGACTTACGCCAATTCACTGGGAGAGGCAATGCCATAGGTCGCTTACTAGTATGGCTATCTTCAATAATATCAACGAGGAATGCCACAATAGCCACGTAGGTTAAAAACCGACAGCGCTGAGAACGCAAATTTAGCCTTCCCAATGCTCCTAAAGCATCACATTCAAATACAAGCAAACTGACTTACAATTATAAGTGAAGGACAAGAACAGACACATGTTATAAAATTAAATAGCTGGTAGGGGAGAAGTCAATGTATACAAGTCAACTCTGGATAAGTTTCACCATTCATACCCCTAGCAAAGAATATGTTTAAAAGTCTTAAATGGAACCCTTATTTGCTGTTGGAATCACACTTATTCCTCAACACTTCAAGCATGACACTACAGGACATCCTGATTTACAAGCAATGCCATGGGATATCTTAGCAACGGGCATGTGTTTGCATGTAAGCACAGCCCAGAATGACTTGCTGACGAATTTCCCGTACTTATAACAATATACGGATACATATCTTGAAAAGCTACAATTTTCAAACCTTTCAGCAGCTATGCAGGAGCAGTATTCAACCACAACTTTCTATACTTGACAATTTTAAAAGTTATATGTTTTCATATGGAATTGGTGTAATTGGTTAACAAAACACTACAAAACAGAGCAGCACATCTGCCTCAGCAAAACCAATTAAACAGAAAAAGAAAGAAAAGCTGGTTTTAGAATTAGTGCAGAGTATATGTCACATGCACTTTAACTTAATGCATTTGCTGGCAAAATGATAAGATTAAAAGCACTGTTTTGTGGTTGTTTTACATATTCAACTGTAAATGTGCACGGCGTAAAGCTTGCAGCAAACATTTGGGAAAGGTTGTTTCAATGGCCAGTACATTGCAGCCTTTACGACCAGTTCTCTTGAAATGTATGCACAAGGTTTGGGGGTCAGGGACTAGAGCTGCTGGGAAGGGTGGGATCAAATGTAGGAAGTCAGAGGGAGTTAAAACGGGGCCAGTAATAAAAAGCAGCAAGGGGGAAAGCGTAAGGCAGAGAAGCCATAGTCACAAATCAAAAAGGGCCACAGGACAGGGCACAGTGACTGAGGAGAGTGTGAAAAGAGAGGTGGCCAAAGCAGGATTGAGGGTGTTATACCTAAATGCGTGCAGTATATGGAACAAGGTAAATGAGCTTGTTGCGCACATTGAAATTGGCTGGTACGATGTTGTGGGCATCACAGAAGTGTGGCTGCAAGGGGATCAGGGCTGAGATCTAAATATCCAAGGATATACATCCTATCGAAAGGACAGGCAGATGGGCAAAGGGGGCGGGGTTGCATTGTTAGTAAGGAATGAAGTTAAATCGATAGCAAGGAGTGATATAGGATCAGAAGGCATAGAATCTCTGTGGGTAGAGTTGAGGCATCGCAAAGGTAAAAAGACCCTGATGGGAGTTATGTACAGCAGTAGTCAGGATGTGGGGCAGAAAATAAATGAGGAGATAGAAACTGCATGCAAGACAGGCAATATTACAATAATCATGGGGGACTTCAATATGCAGGTGGACTGGGAAAATCAGGTTGTTAGTGGATCCCAAGAAATAGAATTTGTGGAATGTCTAAGAGATGTTTTTTTGGAGCAGCTTCTGACAGAGCCTACTAGGGAACAGGTAATTCTGGATTTGGTGATGTGTAATGAGGCAGACTTGATTAGGGAACTTAAGGTGAAGTAACCCTTAGGGGGCAGTGACCACAATATGATAGAACTTACCCTGCAGTTTGAGATGGAGAAGCTGCAATCAGATGTAATGGTATTACAATTAAATAAGGATAGCTACAAAGACATGAGGGAGGAGCTGGCCAGAGTTGATTGGAGAAGGAGCCTAGCAGGGAAGACAGTGGAACAACAATGGCAGGGGTTTTGGGGGGCACAACAGAAATTCAACCCAAGGAGGAGGACACATGCTAAGGGGAGGACATGGCATTCATGGCTGACGAGGAATGTTAAGGACAACATAAAGGTGAAGGAAAAAGCATACAAAGTGGTGAGGATTAGTGGGAAACCAGAGGATTGGGAAGCCTATAAAAACGAGCATAGGACAACTAAAAAAGCAGTAAGGGGGGAGAAAGTGAAGTACAAGTGCAAACTAGCTAGAATTATAAAGGAAGATAGGAAGAGATTTTTTTCAATATATAAAAGGTAAAAGAGAGGCAAAAATAGACATTGGACCACTAGGAAATGTGGCTGGAGAAGTAATAATAGGAAACAAAGAAATGGCAGACGAACTGAATTGTTACTTTGCATCAGTCTTCACGGTGGAAGACACCAGTGGGATGCCAGAGCTCCAGGAGAATCGGGGGCAGAGGTGAGTGCAGTGACCATTACGAAGGTGAAGGCTCTGGGGAAACTGAAAGGTCTGAAGGTGGATAAGTCACCTGGACTGGATGGACTACACCCCAGGGTCCTAAAAGAGATAGCTGAGGAAATTGTGGAGGTATTAGTGATGATCTTTCAGAAATCACTGGTGACAGGAAGCGTCCCAGAGGACCGGAAGGTGGCTCATGTAACACCACTGTTTAAGAAGGGAAGGAGGCAGAAGACGGGAAATTATAGGCTAGTTAGCCTGACTTCGGTCATTGGTAAGATTTTAGAGTCTGTTATCAAAGATGAGATCGCGAAGCAGTTGGAAGTGCATGGGCAGCACGGTAGCATTGTGGCAAACACACTTGCTTCACAGCTCCAGGGTCCCAGGTTCGATTCCGGCTTGGGTCACTGTCTGTGCGGAGTCTGCATAGCCTCCCCATGTGTGCATGGGTTTCCTCCGGGTGCTCCGGTTTCCTCCCACAGTCCAAAGATGTACAGGTTAGGTGGATTGGCCATGATAAATTGCCCTTAGTGTCCAAAATTGTCCTTAGTGTTGGATGGGGTTACTGGGTTATGGGGATAGGGCGGAGGTGTTGACCTTGGGTAGGGTGCTCTTTCCAAGAGCCGGTGCAGTCTCGATGGGCCGAATGGCCTCTTTCTGCACTGTAAATTCTATGATTAAAAAATAGTAAAATAGGACTGAGTCAGCACGGCTTGATCAAAGGGAGGTCGTATCTGACAAATCCGTTAAGAGTTCTTTGAGGAGGTAACAAGCAAGTTAGACTAAAGGAGAATCAGTGGACATGATTAATTTAGATTTCCAGAAGGCCTTTGACAAGGTGCCGCATAGGAGACTGTTAAAGAAGTTAAAAGCCCCTGGTGTTAACGGTAAGATCCTGGCATGGATAGAGGATTGGCTGACTGGCAGAAGTCAAAGAGTGGGGATAAAGGGGTCTTTTTCAGGATGGCAGCGGTGACTAGTGGTGTGCCTCAGGAGTCTGTGCTGGGACCACAACTTTTGACAATATACATTAATGATCTGGAAGAAGGTATTGAAGGCACTGTTGCTAAGTTTGCAGATGATAAAAAGATCTGTAGAGGGACAGGTAGTATTGTGGAAGCTAGGGGGCTGCAGAAGGACTTGGACAAGCTAGGAGTGGGTAATGAAGTGGCAAATGAAATACAATGTGGAAAAGTGAGAGGTTTATGCACTTTGGAAGGCAGAATCTAGGCATAGACTATTTTCTAAATGGGGAAATGCTACAGAAAGCAGAAGCACAAAGGGACTTGGGAGCCCTTGTTCACGATTCTCTTAAGGTTAATGTGCAGGTTCAGTTGGCAATTAAGAAGGCAAATGCAATGTTAGCATTCATGTCAAGAGGGCTAGAATACAAGACCAGAGATGTACTTCTGAGGCTGTACAAGGCTCTGGTCAGACCCAATTTGGAGTATTGTGAGCAGTTTTGGGCCCCATATCTAAGGAAGGATGTGCTGGCCTTGGAAAGGGTCTAGAGGAGGTTCACAAGAATGATCCCTGGAATGAAGAACTTGTTGTATGAGGAACGTTTGAGAACTCTGGGTCTGTACTCGTTGGAGTTTAGAGGGATGAGAGGGGATATTATTGAAATGTACAAGATACTGCGATGCCTGGATAGAGTGGACGTGGAGAGGACGTTTCCACTTGTAGGAAAAACTAGAACGAGAGGACACCATCTCAGATTAAAACAGAGATGAGGAGGATTTTTTTCAGCCAGAGGGTGGTGAATCTGTGGAACTCTTTGCCGCAGAAGGCTGTGGAGGCCAATTCACTGAGTGTCTTTAAGACAGAGATAGATAGGTTCTTGATTAATAAGGGGATATGGGGTTATGGGAAGAAGCCAGGAGAATGGGGATGAGAAAATATCAGCCATGATTGAATGGCAGAGCAGACTCGATGGGCCAAGTGGCCTAATTCTGCTCCTGTGCCTTTTGGTCTTAAATACAGATGGATTGTCTTAATTGTGAATTAAAGTTATAAATCAAAACAACACTGATTAAATGAATGGCCAGAAAGTCAGGAAACAATGCATGGGTCATCTAACAGTGCTGAATACATTTGACCAGAACAACAATTCATAGGACAGCAACCACAAACAAAACCACAACAACATGGATCACTGGTTGCCAAAGAGGGAAGAACTGATGCAGAAACAGAGCAGAATTAGGCAGTTTCAGATTGGGCATGTGACAGATTAGTCCCAAGTGATGCGCTGCATTCCAACTGCCAGGGTAGCACCTAACACTGAGCACATGCAAATGATTTGAGAGTGGCAGAAAGCACCCAGTCTTGGTTCTTATTGGAACCAATGACATAGGAAGAAAAGGAACAAGAGCCCAGCAAAAGAATTTTCAGCACTTAAGAGCTAGGGCAGGGCTACTTAAAAGGTTGGTAAACTTACAAATTTTGTTTTACAATTAGCATTATTCTTAATCTTGGGCCATGAACTTCAGGAAAAGATAGAAGTTCGGAATTGTAGGAAAATTCATGGGAACTGCCGTTAAAGAAAATCACAAGATTTACACGGTAATTAGGGATGAATGTTGGCCCAGCCAGCAAAGCCTACATCACTTGAATGAATAAAACAATCCTCCAACTTTGCATTTCATGTTACCTTTTTCACCAAGTCCAAAAATGATCAATTTGATCAAAAATGATTCACAACTTGCTAATCAATTCCAATTTGTGAAAAATCAAGCAACACTTGAGATTTCAGAGTTGACCTCGAATCACCAATGCCATTGAGTGGCAAACGGAATAAATAAAGCAAATACGTTTAAGTCACTTTCCCATATTATTACTTACAGCATGTCACAATTAGATCTGAATATCTCTTAATTTGGTCCATCATACTTCAATAATTGTCTCTAGTTCTCAGTTCACCATGCTAATTTGCCTGAATGTTCACTTACCATCACAACCAAGTTGGAATGACGAGCCAGTATCAGGCCAAATAATTTCTTCAAAATGCTGTCACCAATTTTCCTCAGTTCAATTTGCCAAAAAATAATTTATATCAATCATATAACAAGATAAATATTTCTTTATGTACTCAAGCGTCTTGTGTATGTATCTTTGGGACCTGGAATACAATACAAGTCCTCTCAGAGCTTGTGGGCTCATAGAATCATAGAATTTACAGTGCAGGAGGCCATTCGGCCCATCGAGTCTGCACCGGCAGAAATACTGCAAGTTCACCATTGGAGTTAAAGGGGAGGAAACACACTTTAATCAGATTTTGTAAAGTGGCGTTAAACACAAGCCTTGTGCAAAGACATTTTTGCATCCGTAATGGTGCATTTAATTTTTCTCCCATGTCAGTCACTTAATACTTGTTTCAGTAAATCTGGTAGATCGCACCCATGGAAAAACCACAAATGTTTAAGCTGGAGTGCACTTCACATTTCGGAGTTAAATGTTGCCATTGAGCCGAAACAGACCCAGGTCATGGATTCAAACTTCAATCCAGGACATCAGAGAAGCCAGGCTTAGTGCTGCACTGTTGTAAATGCTCTCCTCTGGATGAGGAATTAAGCCGAGCATTCATCATCTGGTGAGGTGCATTTAAAAGTTTCCATGGCACTATTCAAAAAACAGGGAGGCCCTCCCAGGGTCCCAGCCAACAACAATTGAGCTCTTAACATTGTGGAACATCACAAGGCATTTCGCAGGAGCATTAACAAAATTTGACACACAGTCACATAAGCAGATATTTTAGGACAGGTGACCAAAAACTTGATCAAAGAAGTACATAAATGAAAACTAAGAAAAGTACAGAGGTAGATAGATTTAGTGAGGGAATTAGAGTTTAGAGCCTAGACAGCTGAAGGCAGGGATGCCTCAACGAACACCGCCATAAACATACTTTAATTTTTTTTAAATAAATTTAGTGTATCCAATTAATTTTTTCCAATTAAGGGGCAATTTAGTGTGCCCAATCCACCTAACCTTTGTGTTGTGGGGGCGAAACCCACCCAAACACAGAGAGATTGTGCAAACTCCATACAGACAGTGACCCAGAGCCGAGATTGAACCTGGGACCTTTGCGTTGTGAAGCAGTAATGCTAACCACTGTGCCACCATGCTACCCTCACCAAAAACATACTTAAACGGCAATTTACCTCATTGCTTTTTGCTGTGTTTGCCCAATAAACAACAGTTGCTGCCTTTTAAAAGCAACCCATTGGCTATGCACTAACGTTTATGAAAGATGCTATTTACTTGCAAGGTTTTCATCTAGACTAGGCAAATGAAAAAATTGAGTCAGTCATCGATAGCATGCATTCAGAATGTGAAGGCAACATTATTTTCTTGCCCGATAACATTTGATTGGTTTAAAATTAAAACTCTCCTGCCGTATCAAGCTAGCCACCCTTTTGGCTTGTAAAAAGATGGTTATAGCCTCATATGTCTGTTGTTCTTGCCTACTGCAGAGATGGCACCTTAGCCTCAAAAGAAAACTACAATATTGCAAGAGTGTTGGCAATAGGAAGGTCATTCAATGCATCCGAGTTCAACCACCCAGAAAGAGCCAAAAAGGACTTGTTATTCCTACTTGCTCCAAGGTAGACAAGCAACCTTCTGTCAGCCTGGTACTATAAACATAGTTGAAAGACAATCATTTTGCGGAATAGATTAAATGTGAATGGATCATCCAATGGTTTTGGAGTTGGGAAATGATCCAAACAAAATAGTTAGGTTTAATTGTGAAACATAAAGAATGATTCCAAGGCCTTTGTTCATTCCTAAAATCCTGTTCTGATTGGAATTGTAAAAAATTTGGCTATCATTACCACAGCAAGCAAGCCTCATTTCCATTATATTTTAATCAAAATAGGAACCTAAATAATAAGATGAAGACCAAAAATGCATTATAGCTATTTAAAGATGTTGATTTGATTTATTGTCGCATGTACCAGGATACAGTGAAAAGTATTGTTCTGCGTACAGTCCAGACAGATCGTGCCATACATGAAAAAACATAGGACATACGATAACTACACTATGTAAATACATAGGCACAAATATCGGGTGAAGCATATGGGGTGTCGTACTACTCAGTAGAGAAGGTATCTGGAGCGATCAGTTCAGTCCATAAGAAGGTCATTCAGGAGTCTGATAACAGTGAGTTAGAAGCTGTTTTTCAACCTGTTAGTTTATGTTCTCAGACTTTTGTATCTCCTGCCCAATGGAAAAGGTTGGAAGAGAGAATAACCTGGGTGAGAGGGGTCTTCGACTATGCTGCCCACTTTTCCAAGGCAGCGGGAGGTGTAGACAGAGTCAATGGATGGGAGATGGTTTTGCGTGATGGACTGGACTGTGTTCACGACTCTCTATAATTTCTTATGGTCTTGGGACCAGCAGTTGCCATACCAGGCTGTGATGCAGCCAGATAGGATTGATTCCAAGCTACTCATCAAGCATGTATCATGTCCTAGAACTGACCATTTATAGCACTACAAACCTCTCTCAAGACAGTCACATTCATGGAAAGAAAAAGCATTTTCAATCAAAAGCACTCCTCACGTAGTTTGTTCTACTTAGGAGGCAATGCAAATTCCTTTCATTTACTGATGGCACCAGGTGATGGATGATGCTTGGCTTCAGAGGCAGGCTACTTAGCAAGTATACAATTCTGTCTTCAAAAGTCTCTCATCATAATACCAAGCTTTAGTATTTTGATTCAAACCTTATTGGGGGTCAGTCATGGCCTAGTTAGTGGCACACTCACCTCTAAATCACAAGGTTTTGCCAGGTTCATAGAATTTACAGTGCAGAAGGAGGCTATTCGGCCCATCGAGTCTGCACCGGCTCTTGGAAAGAGCACCCTACCCCCTATCCAAGGTCAACACCGCCACCCTATCCCCATTACCCAGTAACCCCACCCAACACTAAGGGCAATTTTGGACACCAAGGGCAATTTATCATGGCCAATCCACCTAACCCGCACATCTTTGGACTGTGGGAGGAAACCGGAGCACCCGGAGGAAACCCACGCACACACGGGGAGGATGTGCAGACTCCGCACAGACAGTGACCCAAGCCGGAATCGAACCTGGGACCCTGGAGCTGTGAAGCGATTGTGCTATCCACAAGGCTACCGTGCTGCCCGTAAATGATGTCCCATGCTAAGACTAGAGCATTAAAATCCAAGGCTGATATTCCACTTTTAGTGCTAAGGGAGTACTCCGCTGCACTGTCGGAGATGCCACTTTCAGATGCGTTAAAGCCGAGGCCTCTTTGGTGGATATAAAATATCCCATAGCATTATTTTGAAGATGAGCAGGGAAATTATCCCTGGTGGCCTGGCTAATCTTTATCCCTCAATGAACATCACAAAACAGATTAACTCATCATTTTCACAATGCTGGTGTGGGAGCTTGCTGTGCTCAAATTGGCTGTTGTATTTCCTACGTTAATACAGCAACTACACAAAAACTATTTAATTGGCTGCAAAGCACTTTAAGACATCCGTTAGTCGTGAAAGGCATTATCAGTCTTTTCTCTCCCAATTCAGAATACAAGTTCCAGAGCTGTAAAGTGATTCAAAGTCCTTCGTCATTTTGTCATAATTGGATCAATTTTAAGGTGAACAGACATTATTTTTATTTCTTCTACTGTGGTTGGGGCGGGGTAAAAGAGAGGTTTAGAATTTTTAATCCCCATTCTTTAATGGAAGCAAAACTCCAATGAACCCAATTGTTATTAACACATGTAAAACACAGCTAAATTCACTGGCTGACAATGTTCAGCTACGGTAAATGTACTTGGCTGGGCTATCAAATGCTGATACATGCCTAGTTTGTATTCAGATCTGTGCTGATGCCAACAAACCAAAAAGTGACCTACACTCACTGGGTAGGTGGGAAACAAGAAGCCAATACCACTGATTACACCTATTAAAGGATGCCTAATTCACCGCATGCTTGCAATTCTCACTGTGTCATGAATTAAAAAGTAAACTATGCCAGTATCCAGCTTCAGTACTGTATTTATTGGCTTAAAAAAAGGAGCCATATGAAATATTTAGAAACAGTAATGCCCTAATTCGAACCAGTCCACTGTAAACCAATTTCAATTCTTGACTCTGCCTAAATAGTCATTTCATTTCATTTTTAAAAAAAGAATCGTTTTCAACCAAATGCTTGCCAAAATTGTCAGATGAGCATTTTGCGATCATCAATTTCAGGAGGAAATTCATGAATTTGGTTTGGTATCTCAATAGGCAGATACTTTATAGTCAAGTAAAAAAAAAGGGCAGTGCTCTTTAACCACACCTCCTTAATCAACAATGAAAAAAAAATCAATCAATGGGCTGCCAAAGATTGACATCAATTGCTCTTCTGATGGCACACCCAAACGATGAAGGCTCTCAAACTCCTGCCTGGATTAAAGCTCCAGAAGCTGACCTTATCTGAGCTAAAGTCGACAAGGCTGGAGGTCAATGTCTGGTCAAGAATCTCACTGAACTCTTTCAGACTTTGTGGGAGAATGGAACCATCCCACAAGAGTACAAAGATGCATCCATTGTCCACCTGGAAAATCAAAAAGGAATTTGCCAATCTGGAACCAATCATAGAGAAGGATAAGATTCCTCTATCACCGATAAAGTCTTTGCCAGAATCTTTCTGAACCAATAATTGGTGCAACACCTTAACCAGGATCCGCTGCTAGAATCAACGTGGTTTCTGAAAAAGTTGAGGAACCACTATTATGGCGTTTGCAGTTAGACAGCTGCAAGAGAAATGCCAAGAACAGCACAAGGATCTCTACACCATGTTTGTTGACCTGACCAAGGTCATTGACACAGTCAACCGTCAGGGCCATTGAAAAGTAATGGAGAAATTTGACTGCCCTGAGAAATTCGTCACAATGGTTTAACAGTTTCATTTCAAAAACATTTAAAAAAAAATTAAAAAAAATTTAAAGTACCCAATTGTTTTTTTCCAATTAAGGGGCAATTTAGCGTGGCCAATCCACCTACCCTGCACCTCTTTGGGTTGTGGGGGTGAAACCCACGCAAACATGGGGAGAATGTGTAAACTCCACACAGACAGTGACCCAGAGCCGGGATCGAACCTGGGGCCTCGGCGCCGTGAGGCAGCAATGCTAACCACTACGCCACCATGTCACCTGGTTTGACAGGTCCTGGATCACGATGAGTCTTCTGACCCAATTACTAATGGAGTTAAATAGGGCCATGAGTTAGCCCCAACGCTCCACCGTTTTCTCCACCGTGTTCTCCAATGCCTTCCATGATGGTGATCCTGATGTCAAAATCAGTTTCTCTTGGATGGGAAGCTACACAATCTTAGTCAACTCCGTATAAAGACCAAGGTCGCCATGGGCATACTTGGCAATTCTTGTTTGTCAATGATAGTGCACCAGCTGCCAATTCAGAGTTGGACATGCATGGACACAGCATGGACCTATTCTCTAATGCATGTATGATCTTACATCTGACCTTATGATCAGCATGTGGAAAGCTGAAGTAATGTACTAGCCTGCTCCAAGAGAGCCCTCTCTCTAGCCAAGATCAAAACTTGCCTGCCGTACATAAGGTCACTTATCTCGGCAGCACATTCTCTCGATCTGACTATATTGATAGCGCATCACATGCAAGAATTGCCAAAGCAAGTGCAGCCTTCAGCCAACATCAGTATGGGAATGAAGATGAGCAAGCCTGCCTACCAAACTTTAAGTCAATTGTCCTGCCTACTCTGTTCCTGAAGATCAGATGACAGGACAAAATATCAAACCTGCAGTGCTCACCTCAGCTGGCACGCCAAGTATCCACACCATATTGAGATAATCACAACCAAGATGGTTTGGTCATATAGCCAGAATGCCTGACACTCGCTCACCAAAGCCAATCTTCTATAGAGAGCGCAAGTCTGGGTGCACTCTCAAGGCGGTCAAAGGAAATACTCCAAGGATACTCTGTCAGCTGCATTTTGGAGTTTTGATATCAACTTCGAGTCCAGGGAGAAGCTCGCCCAAGATCACTGCGCCTGGCAAAACCAAATAAAATAAGCCTCCTCTGAAAGCAAGAAAATATCAAAGCAGAGAGAAAACACAAAGAGAGGAAATCCTGAGCCAGCAACCAGTCAGTGATATCCTGTCCTATTTGCAGCCGAACCTTCCAGGCACATCCAATTATTTTTCTAGGTTTAACATTCCCATATTAAGATGCAACCGAGACAACTCTTTTTAAAGTGGAATACCACTACCCAAAGGCTTTCACCAGCAGAGTAATAATCTCTGAATAGTTCAGAAACCCTCTGGAACAAAGATTAGATTATGATTCAGTTTTCTTTTTAATGTTCTATTGATTATTTTAAGAACAGAATAAGTGCAAATGCAGTACCTCAGGAGGCATCTTCCTGTCCATCATTCATTGCACTGCAAGCTCTAAACCAAGGAGGAATTAAACATTCCCTACAGGGAGGAATAGAAAATGAGAGGGGAAGACAATCTACATATTCTCATGCAATCAGTTTCACAAAAGCAGGATCTCAGAGCCAACGGATGGTGGCTGGACAAAGACAAGATAAATAAGTTACACAAGCTAAGGGAGCAAGAATTTAAAAAAAGATCAAAATAGACAGCACAGTGGTGCACTGGTTAGTACTGCTGCCTCACGGCACTGAGGACCTGGGTCTGTGTGGTGTTTGCATGGGTCTCACCCCCACAACCCAAAAAGATGTGCAGGTGAGGTGCATTGGCCATGCTAAATTGAAAGGACACTCTATCTAGGCCCACTCTCTACCTAACTATATATCCTTGGACACTAAGGGGCAATTTAGCATGGCCAATCCACCTTCCCAGAATATCTTTGGACTGTGATAGGAAATTGGTGCACCTACACAGACATGGAGAGAAAGTGCAAACTCCACACAGGAGAGTCACCCTGGGAATTGAACCTGGGTCCCTGGCGCTGAGGCAGTAGTGCTAACGACTGTGCCATTATGCTCGCCCCACATTCTGTTGATCTACACCCACCCTGGAGTCTAAATACCACTGTTGTCAGACATCAAATTTCATGAGCATTTGTTTACCTCCATAGAGGATTTGATTAAACTCAACAAATCAGACTCAATCTCAGTCTCCACACTTTGGGAGGCTCTCAAAGCCTTCATTAGGGTGGAAATTATTTTGTATAGGCCTTATAATCTGGAAACAGAGAAGTTGGATCTCTATCCTAGCGGTGGACCACCGATACTCGCTTGCCCAAACGCCGGAACTACTGATGTGCAGGAAAAGGTACAAACCCAGTTTTAACTGGTGTCCACTGGTAAGGCTGTGCGCCAGTCACAATGTTTCAGGGGTACTCTTTACGAGCATGGAGAGAAGGCCAGTTGTCTTCTGTCTCAGCAACTCAAGCGGCGAACTGCCTCTCGCAAGATTCCCAAGATACGCAATAAGGACAGCAATCTTGGTTCCATCCCTCTCCAAGTCAACACAGCTATTAGATCTTATTACCACGCCTCTTATGAGTCAGAACCCCCTGCCGATAACTCGACCATAGCCAGCTTCTTGGATGGTTTGCACATCCCAACTGTTGAAATGAGCAAGAGATATGAATTAGATTCCCCATTATGACTGGGAGAGATTTTAAAATGACTTGGGCTGTGACAAAACCATGGGCCATGATGGCTTCCCCGTCAAGTTTTACAAAATATTCTTGGAACAGCTCATACCCTTAATATTAGATATGTTCAATGACTTATTGTCTCTTGATTGTTTGGGGCCAACCCTCACTTAAGCCTCAATCTCATTATTCCTTAAGGGCGAAAAGACCCAGTTGAATGTGGTTCATACTGATCTATCTCACTTTAAAACACTGAAGTTAAGCTGCTGGCTAAGGCCCTGGCATTCCGGCTGGGGCCTTGCCTTTCAGGTATAATATCAGAGGATCAAACAGGCTTTGTGAAGGGCCGACAATATTCACTGCCTTTTGAACGTCATTCTTTCCCCCTCCGCAGCACACGAGCCTGAAGTTATTGTATCTCTGGACGCTGAAAAAGCATTTGATAGGGTGGAATGGGATGGGGTTATCTATTTGAGATTCTTGGGAGATTTGGATTTGGCCCTAAATTTGAGACCTGGGTTTGTCTGTTGTACAATGCCCCTACCGCCAGCATTCGCATGAACACTGTGCACTAGATTACTTCCCCTTGGGAAGAGGCACTAGACAGGGTTGTCCCCTTTCCAGACTTCTCTTCGCCTTGGCTATAGAGCCTCTCTCAATACCATTGAGGGCCTCTCATCAATGGAGGGATATTTGTCGGAATGGAGTAGCGCTTCGGTTATCACTTCATGCAGACGACCTAGTTCTGTACATAATAAACCAACTTCCTCCATAGATAGCATAATGAAGATGCTTAATATATTTGGTGCTTTCGCTGGTTATAAACTGAACCTAGGTAAGAGTGAGTGTTTTCCAATGAACCCCTCCAGTACAAAGAACAAAGAACAAAGAACAAAGAAAATTACAGCACAGGAACAGGCCCTTCGGCCCTCCCAGCCTGCGCCGATCCAGATCCCTTATCTAAACCTGTCTCCTATTTTCCACGGTCTACTTCCCTCTGTTGCCGCCCATTCATATACCTGTCTAGATGCCTCTTAAATGATGCTATCGTGCCCGCCTCTACCACCTCCGCTGGTAAAGCGTTCCAGGCACCCACCATCCTCTGCGTAAAAAACTTTCCAGGCACATCTCCCTTAAACTTTCCCCCTCTCACCTTGAAATTGTGACCCCTTGTAACTGACACCCCCACTCTTGGAAAAAGCTTGTTGCTATCCACCCTGTCCATACCTCTCATAATTCTGTACACCTCAATCAGGTCCCCCCTCAACCTCCGTCTTTCCAACAAAAACAATCCTAATCTACTCAACCTTTCTTCGTAGCTAGCACTCTCCATACCAGGCAACATCCTGGTGAACCTCCTCTGCACCCTCTCCAAAGCATCCACATCCTTCTGGTAATGTGGCGACCAGAACTGCACGCAGTATTCCAAATGTGGCCTAACCAAAGTCCTATACAACTGTAACATGACCTGCCTACTCTTGCACTCAATACCCCGTCCGATGAAGGCAAGCATGCTGTATTGTAGAGAGCTCAATTTAGTTAATTGCCTTTCTAACACCAGTTTCCCTTACTGGAGGGTCCGAGTGGCCCATAATTGGGCCTCACTTCATAAATTAAACTACTCAAGCCTCATCAATAGCAGATCTACAGAGCTGGAACAACTTATCTCTGTTCTTGATCCAAACGATCAAAATGAATGAATTCCCAGGTTTTTCTTTCAATGTACTCACTTTATTTGCCAAACTCTTTTTTTTATTAAGGTTAACAAATTGATTTATGCTTTTGATCTATGACTCGGCTTGGGACAAAATGGAGGTTCGCTCATGCACCACCTCCAATCTTCATGCCATAATTACTGCCCCTCTCGCGAGATAGATTTTCCTCAAATTCTGTGGCGATCTCCTCCCTCAGGATTCGTAAACAGTTCAGCAGCACTTTAAGCTTTCCTCCCAGTCTGCTTTGGCCCCAATTTATAATAATCACCTATTTTTACCTGCTGGTATGGGCACTTCATTTAAATCTTGGAAGGCAACGGGCATTGTGTATTTTTGGGACCCATTTGTAGAGGGGAGATTTGTCAATTTTAAAGAGCTGGCTGACTAAAATTTCACTTGCCCAGTTCTAGCCTCTTTAATTATTTTCAAAGTTGTGAACTTGCCCCATAAAGATTTTCCTTTAGCCCCCCCCCCCCCCTCCCAAAAACTGAGGAGGGTTTTATTTATGGCAAAGGGTCTATTTCAGATCTGTATGACTATATTCTCTTCTCAGATCCTGCCCCTTTGGAATGGGGTGTGGGTGAGTTGAGAGAAGGAGCTCGGTGCTTATGGATGAGGCTGGGAGGGAAGCCCTCTACAGGATGAACTCCACATCCTCTTGTGTGCGGCTGAGTTTAAACTAGTTTAAGGTATTACACAGGGCACACTTGACCAGGGCAAGAATGAGTGGGTTTTTCCCAGACACAGGGGACACGTCTGAACGTTGTTCACTTGCACCAGCTAACCACACACGTGTTTTGGTCTTGTCCCAAACATGCCAACTTCGGGGCTTCCTTTTTCAATACTATATCAAAGACTTTTCAGATGGTTCTAGAACCAAGTCCATTAGTATCCATATTTGGTGTCTCCGACTCACCAGCGTTTCACTCTGGGGAAGGGGTAGATGTTCTCGCTTTTGCCTCATTGGTGGCCAGGAGGTGAATATTGCTTGGTTGAAGGTCTCCCACTCCGCCCAGTGCATCTGCCCAGTTGAGCAATTTGATGTAATTTGTGTACTTGGAAAATATACCATCAGGAGGTCGGTGGGGGGGGGGGGGTTCTACCTTGCATAGCAACCATTTATCTCCTTTTTTAAAAGATCTAGATACCGTTAGTTGTTAGGGGGCTTAGTTATAGTGTTTAAGCTTTAGTTTGTGATGTTGATGGAAGATTTGTTTGTAACGTTTTGACATTGTACTTTATATCTTTGTTGGGTGATTGTAATATTGTTAGTGTTATATAAAACTTCAATAAATTTATATATTTTTAAAATTAGCTTTCCTTTCTTCTATGGGTCAACAGAAAGTACACAGTGTGACAGAGACACTGAACCATATGTGATGGGCCTTCTCTCTCACTTAGCTACAATGAGTGAATAAAAATAGTTACAGCAGAATTTTCTTTCAACTTGCAAGAGTAGAATATTTTCTCTTACATTGGTGTCAGTGGGATGTTTGTACCATTTGTTCATTAGCCACTTTGTGTCTTCTAGAAACCAGATTTCATGGCTGCAGCAGTTTCGCTTCTCAGGAATAGTGACTCAAACAGCTCACTAACATCGGAATAAAAAGAGAGCATGAAGTTCAGGCAGAAATTGTGGATGGCAAATATCACATATTGATCTCTAATTTTTAACCCGACTAATTAGGACAAAAATGTGAAAGACGTTAATTTAGTGTTCTGCTCATTTATTAACACACAAACATTTTCCAGAATTCGTGGGTTGTTTTTATTCAAGAGTCATGCCACACCCCTAACTGGGCTTGCCCTTGAAAATCTCTGGCTTACCTCCATTAAAGCTGATTTAAAAAAACATTTCTGTGCATTGCAGGCACAAAAAAGCTTATACGTGTGCTGTGTTTCTGGGGAGAGGTGCTGCACCACTGTCATTTTAAATTTCACGGCAGGGCTCCACACATGTTTGAGCTTGCACGAGCAGAGATACCCTTGCTTCACTGCTTTGTGTAGCACTCACCCAAAATAAAAAAGATGAAAGCAGGAAATTGAACTGCAACTGTCTGCTAACATTGTTAGAAATATACATTACTGGAGGGGCTGTGTCAAACACCATGCAGCCTTGTTGTTTATATATAAAATTTATGCATATATCCCCACTAACTTGCATACATCAGCATCTGTTCATATAGCCAGGTTTTGTTGTGGTGACTTAGAATTTGCCTACCTAACTAGAAACAGCCCATACCAAATCTCCAGATTCACATATTCAAATAGGGCACGCCGGCAAATAAGGTGATACAAACAGAAGTTACTGCTAAGGCTCGAGGTTGAAGATTGGCTTACTGTGTAGTCATAACTTGAGCACCAGTAAACACAAAATATGCTGTCAACTGCAGCAAATATCTTGTTTCATTTGAAACGTCTGGCACATTCATGTTATGATCATTACATGAATGAGTGAGTCTTGGGCTGCATGAACGTCAGAAAGACATATACATTCATTCATTCGTGTTCTGCTTGAAGGTAGGTCCTTCCTTGGCTCATGGTTTGCTTATTTTTCATCCTAAGCTATTTTCATGGCAGCTTTTTGTTAGTGGTGATTTGCCATTGCCTTCCATTCTCAAGAGACATGTCCCAAGTCTATCGCAGCCAGAACAATTAAACCCTAAACTGTTAGCATTACTCTGAACCACGTTAATAGTCTAGCCACTGAATGAACTGGCCCTCCAAACTCAAACATTGTGTGCAAGTACACAACCAGTTAATTGAGCAAGGGGGGAAGGGGAACAAGTAAAGTGAGAGGATAAATCAGTGACAGTGAACCACATCTCAATTACCTTTTACCTCACTTGAAAGTTGAAGGCTGGTGAGATGAAAATGCAAGGACCCAGCTGAAATAAAATCATTCTCAGCAGGCATGAGTCGATAGCAGGCCTCTAATAACTGGGCAATCTGACTCAAAGAAATTAAGGCTAGACCTGGCAAATTTGCGCAGCTAGGTATGGGATGCAGTTCAGAGGTTAGGAGACCAAAGGGAAACTCATTCAAGTTTTATTCAAGGCCATTTTCAGCAGCCCTAGCTTAAAAGAACTGCTTGTGCTTTTGTTTTAAGAGTTTACTTTTTTTTTTAAATCACCCAGATACTGGGAGGCATCTACAAACAGAGAAAATCTGAAGGCCACAAGAGAAGCCAGTTAGTTGCTTCAGAAAATACCACTGAAACAGAGTTTAAAAAGTTAACACTCCACGTTTGGCCCCGTTATACTGAAGACTCAGAGTTCTGGATGCCAGCAATGGGTGCCCAAAAAAGGTAACGGCTTCCATTTCCCAGCACCAACATGCCTCAAGCTTGACGAATGCAAACAAATTCAAACAAATTCTCTGTTGTGTCTTCGCAAATATTTCTACGGCACAAGAGTCTCATGTTTGAGGAACCTATCATTTGCTGCAAGCTGCTGTGAAGACTGGACAAACCAGAGGTCATCATACAGAACAAGTACCTTTTGGTCTACTTTCAATGCCAATTGGTATTAGAACAGGACTGACACATTGAATTGATTTGTATCGGCAAAAGAATAAACTGCTAGATTTGGCACTGTTATTAACCAATGATAATTCAAGAATGCTCAATTCCAAAGAAGTCTTACAACACCAGGTTAAAGTCCAACAGGTTTGTTTCGAATCACGAGCTTTCGGAGCACAGCTCCTTCCTCAGGTGAGAGGAAGAGAGAACGTAGCACTAAATGACAACTAGCTTTGAATTCATATTTGATCCAAATAAATAGTCAGGTCACCTGATGCGCTAATTCCACAGCCCTCAATCCGCTCCCGTTTTCCCTATTGTAACCAATATCTGATGTAGCAATATCTCATGTTGAATCCAAATAGTGTCACATGACAGATTTTCTAATCCCCATTGATTTGTAGCTCATTAATCTGGTTGCACTTTACATCATGCAGGTTATCAAACATTATTGATCTCAGCTCTTTAATTGTCTTGACAGAATCTGAGTCCAGCCTAGTTGTACTACTGAGCCATCATTGTAAATGTTCCAAGTACCGTTGTGTACAAATTGTAACTCCTAGTATGACAGTAATTAGTTATTCGGTTTAAAATCAGCAGTGTATTTTATATTTTGGTTCATATGCTAGTGAGAAGCACTTAAAAAGTACTAGAAAGTACAATATTTAAATGATTAGGACAAGTCCTACCCACCATAAGATACATCTTTAAATTCCACAAAAGAAAACACCCAGTTGCAACAAAATTGTCTCACACAGTTTGGGACGAAGTTAAGTGAGACAACCAGCCATTACTAAGCAACTTGGAAGTGCAGGCAAGTTACAGTTGTTTTTGAACCTTAACGTGCACAATTTTTTAAAAACACAACTCTGCATTTAAAAGCTCCCCAAAAACATATTTGCTACCAAATTTACATTAACACATTGTTAAATTTGGATGGCTTTACACACTTCCCAGGGCTCCGGAGTTAGTAATGCTGGAAAGAAAACTCAATTTGATTGCTAGTCCATGCAATGTTTCCTGACCTTAGTTGGAGAAACAATTAACCCTGGGCAGTATGGATCGGGGAAGAAGTCAGTAAGAGTTCTCCTGGTTGTCATCTAGTGCTACCAACTGGAACGGTCAAGGGAAGACAGGCTTGGATTTGGACGCAAGATCCTCATGAAATGATTTTCCTTCCAAGTCTCACCATTTTGCTTCCACATTAAGAACAGCCACTTGGATGATGTAATAGATATGAACTACTGGCTGTGGAACAGCACCCTAGCAAGTGCCCGCAACATCAGAAGAGATGGGAAAGAAACTATCTGCAAACATGCATCAAGGCAAATACCAATAAAGTTGGCAGTCCATCTTCAACGGCAGTTGTTGTCACACTCGAGGTCAGGAGGTCAGATTTACATTCTGACAAGATTTGTCAAAGTGATGGGGGCTTGATGAGAAACATCTAGTTCAGTAAGTTGCATGGTTTGCATTTATTTTGTATGCACAGCTCTAACTAGTGATAGTCTCTATAATATATGCTTCAAGTACTTAACACAACATGACATCTGACTGCATCAATCAGAACCAATCTCTAAATCCCTGTCAATTTCACTCTCCACCAATATATTTTTGCACAAGACAGGGATAAGCTATGAAATCGCTCCTTTTTGCATGCACAAAACCTTCCCCCTCCCTTATGGTATTCTATATGTTATACCCACATACCAAAAGCAACTAAAAGGGAAATTCATTATTTAGCATAGCAATGCTGCTTTTAAGTTTCTCCTATGTCAAGCATGGCCCCATGTATTTAAACTCTATTTTAATAGTTGGGCGAATTCCATCCCCCCACCCTGCCATGCCCTCCATCCCATCAGAGACAAAGTGAACAGTTATCATGCCTGCAAGGCAAGCTCTTTCCAGCAATATTTCAGTGCTTCCCCCCTTTCTCTACAACCGCCTTCAAACCCACAATCCTACACTTTCCATGATCCGCCAATTCTGTCCTCAATCATCCCCAATTTTCTTTTTTCCAATATGGACAGCTGTGCCTTCCGCTACCTGAGCCTCCAGTTTTGGAATTCCTTCCCTAAACCTTTCTGCCTCTCACTACTCCTTTATGATGCTCCTCAAAAACCTACCTATTTGACCAAGCTTTTGGTCACCTGCCCTATTATTTCATGTGGTTTGATGTCAAATTTGTTTGTCAAGGCTACAGTAAGCACTTTGGGGTTGTTTGCTATATTAAAGATGCTATATAAATGCAACGTTATTGTTGTTATTTGTAATATTAACAAAGATTGTGACATGGCCTTGCACCTGCAACTTCCACGCTCCCGGCCTCTTCCTCAAGACCAAAAGGTTGTCGGGGAAGAATTAAATTCCTAAAGGGTAAGTGAGAAAACTGATAGGAGAGTCAGAAATCAAATACAGTCCCTTTCTGTCAAATTTGGAATGTCATCCAGAGAGAGCTGGTGAGGTAGGGAAAGAAAGGATTTGGCTTTGATTTGGAATGTATATGTTCAGGAGCCATTCAAAGACCAATTACAAATTCCCCCCAAAGTTCTGGTTTTGTATAGCCTTTGTCACTCTGTTGCAGTGCGCTGCAGCCGGTGTTTATCCCACAATATTAATAATGGGCTGATCAGCAGTCCTGAAAGAGCCCATTTCAACCCCATCAAGGATGATGCTATAGTAATTCTTGGGTAGTGGGTAGTGAACACGATCGTGGTGGTCAAGCTGCCATTACCTTAGATAATTAGGGACAAAAGATAATATATCCACTTTTATTGTCCTTCAACATGCCTACTGGCAAAACTGAGCCATTCAAAATTTTAGAATATTTGATAACAATGATAGAAAGGTGTCGTCAACCAACATATTTGAATATTATTTTGGAGCACATACTGCCTTAGCCTCCTGTCATCATAGATATCATAGAATTTACAGTGCAGAAGGACGCCATTCGGCCCATTTGAGTCTGCACCGGCTCTTGGAAAGAGCACCCTACCTAAGGTCAACACCTCCACCCTATCCCCATAACCCAGTAACCCCACCCAACACTTGAGGGCAATTTATCATGGCCAATCCACCTAACCTGCACATCTTTGGACTGTGGGAGGAAACCGGAGCACCCGGAGGAAACCCATGCACACACGAGGAGGATGTGCAAACTCCGCACAGACAGTGACCCAAGCCGGAATCGAACCTGGGACACTGGAGCTGTGAAGCAATTGCGCTATCCACAATGCTACCGTGCTGCCCCTAATTCATATACCTAATTCCTCTGCAAATGCATTGTCTGACCGTTCTGCTTTGTACTATTCAAGTCTGAGCAAAACATTACGAAAAGAATTCTGGATTAAGCCAACATGCAAATAGAACAGAGGAACAAGAGTGTACTGTTTAGCCTCTCGAGCCTCTTCCACCATTCAATTAGATCATGGTGACCTACTGTCAAGGTCTAAAATTAATCGATCTAGCAGCCATTTTGGAAAGAATTTCAAACTTCTCACACCCTTTTGCCTGTAGATAGGTTTCCTAATTTCAGTCTTAAACGGTCATATATTAGTAAACGTACACACCAAGAGAAAAATCTTAACTTTAAACTCGGTGATTTTTATCTGTGTAGGCTGTGATATGGAATGTTAATATAAAACATGCTGAAACTCAATGAATCAATAAGCTCTTGAAGACGCTACCATGCATGAGAACCTCTGTAAAGTCAACAGGAACCCAATCAATTTTTATTCTCCTCGCTCAAGGATACCGACAACAGAAATAAAAGTACACCTTTCCAAGAAGAAAAGCTGTAGGATTTGAAACACAGATTGCCTGCTGCAAGGGATTCACGTCCCTGATCAGTAAGCAACCCTAAATGATCAGCTTTGTCCTCCGCCCGGGATCAGAGTTAGCTGTTTCTAACAGCTGAATAGACCACAAATCTCATCCTGCACAAAAGGAGAATAAAGCTCTTCTCTACCTGTTCAGTCTTAACCTTATCTCTTTTCAAGTAGGATTGAAGTTATTAAAAACACAAATTTTTAATTTTTTAAAAGAAATTTAGTGTACCCAATTCATTTTTTCCAATTAAGGGGCAATTTAGTGTGTTCAATCCACCTACCTTGCGCATCTTTGGGTTGTGGGGCGAAACCCACGCAACACGGGGAGAATGTGCAAACTCCACACGGACAGTGATCCAGAGCCGGGATTGAACCTGGGACCTCGGCGCCGTGAGACTGCAGTGCTAACCCACTGCGCCACCGTGCTGCCCTCAGAAAACACACAAATGACCAGACCTCATCCAGCCAGCAATACATAAATGAACTACCAAACATACAAATCATATGATTTGTATCACAAATCTACCACAACAGATCTTATTCCCAAGTTCCCAATCTTAGTCAAAATCATGAGACAACACAAAAAAGAGATTTAAAAATAAAACTGGAGAATGTGTTTATTAAAAAACTATACTGAGCTTGCCATGAATGTTAACCCAACAAACTCATCTTAATCCATATAAATTTTAGGAAAACACCATACCATTTAGGAGGAAAGGGCAAAGAAAACTTAATCTTTCAGGGTATTTAACATTTTCCAGTTTTGATGATGGGTAATAGACCTGAAATGCTAAACTAACTGATTGATCCTTTCTCACAGTTGCTACCTGCCCAGCTGACTGACAACATCTGGAAACACTGGAAACAATAACAGCATCTGCCGTATTTTGCTTTTTGTCTTCCATTGTGGTTTCCATTTCAGTTTGCGAAGAGGGACAAATATACGATGCATGATAGTGACAAATCAAGACAGCTGCTGTTTTCAAGGCTCCAAACACGAGAGCTTTTCTCCACATCCCAAGATGGTTAACGCTAAACAGGAAGTAAATGATGCTCTGATTCCAGCACAACTCATTGACTTTATATAGTTTACAAAAGCTTTTGCAAGCCAATAACGATTGGTAAGTCTTAGCCAATTGAAGATGGGGCACTGGTAAATAATCTCACAATAATAAGCAGAATAGCAGTCCAAAGAAAATACAACATACCACATGAAATGCAGATCTTCAGTCAGCATCCATCAGAATCCATCCATCATCTCTGGAGTATCCATTACATCATAGATCTTCAGCGTGTCTTAAGCATGAATGGTAAATGTCTGGAAACCAAGAACAAAGAAAACATCATTTTTTAATTTTTTATTTAGAGTACCCAATTCATTTTTTTCCCAATTAAGGGGCAATTTACAGTGGCCAATCCACCTAACCTGCACATCTTTGGGTTGCGGGGTGAAACCCACGCAAACACGGTGAGAATGTGCAAACTCCACACGGACAGTCACCCAGAGCCAGGATCAAACCTGGGACCTCGGCGCCATGAGGCTGCAGGGCTAACCCAAGAAAACATTAATCATTATGTTATCAGATGACAATGTAAAATGTATTGCAACGAATTTTAATTGCACTTTGAAGATTGTATCATCTGCGTGTGGAGAAAATGCCAATATCAACCAAAGTAGCCAGTACAGTGTACAGCAATTAACATTCACATTGTAGCTTTAACTTAACAAATTATCTCAAGGCTTCTGCAGTATGGGAGAGAAGCAGCAATGACAGAAAAGGTTAGGAAGAGAATCCATGACGACTTGGATAAGGAGAGCACTGGTGAGTTGGAGTTTGTGGAGCTTGTAAAACTGGCAAGAACAGTGCAGAAAAATCAAGCCTCGAGTTAACAAAAGCATAGACTTGATTTCAGCAAAGTTTTTTAAAATAAATTTAGAGTACCCAATTTTTTGTTTCCAATTAAGGGGCAATTTAGCCTGACCAATCCACCTAACCTGCATATCTTTGGGTTATGGGGATGAAACCCATGCAGACATGGGGAGAACGTGCAAACTCCACACAGACAGTGACCCAGGGCCGGGATTCGAACCCGGGTCCTCAGTGCCGCAGTCCCAGTGCTAACCACTGCACCACATGCCACCCTAGATTTCAGCAAAGTTGGTGGTATGGTTGGATGATGTTTCCAATGTAGAAATAGGCCTTTTCAGTGATAAACAATGTCTGGTTTGAGATCCGAACCAAGTACGTGTACTGGTTTGATCCTGACTGAGTATGAGCAGAAGAGAGCATCAGATGATTTGATTTGACAACTGGTTTGATTTCAACAATGTTTATCCGAAAGAAGCTCTGATTGTTGAACTGCATAAAACCAGCATGGCAACAGCTTTGGAGTCGAAGGTGATGATGGAAACGTAAAGCAAGGTGTTGCCAGCTCAGAACATTACTGCAGACTGTCTCTAACAGCTGTTATCAAAGTAAATAGAAATACAAAACACGTTACTTCACTTAAATATCAATCTTTGAAAAGTAATATAAATTCCTAGTGTCGAAAATTGAATAAATCCTTTAGCACCACAGAAACAAAAAATTGTGCTACTGTCCACCATCTTTATAAATTATAGCGCCAAATTTGGAGAGAAGTTAGGAGTTTAGAAGCTGAACTTTAAACCATTTACAATTTTGGACCCACTTACCAGGCTTGGCTTAGGATTTACAGGAAATAAGTTAAAAATAAATGATTCACAAATTTGTGCAACAGCCCATTTAAATGTTTATCAAAAATTCAAAATGAACAAGCACTAAGTTTTCAAATATCCCATTTTGAAACGTTGGTGAAAAATGCAAAGCTATGGCAATAAAAAGCAGGGCAGTGTGGTTAATCATGGCTCATCGGTTATGATGAAAGGTCATCGACTTGAAATGCTAACTCTGTTGCTCTCCACAAATGCTGTGTTAATGTTTTCAGTGTTTTTTTTGTTTTTAAATTCAGCTTGCCAGCATCCACAGCATTTTCCTTTTGTATTAGTGGTTAGTTTTGGATTTTACCAGCGGAGCTGGCACAGGCACAAAAATATTTCTATAGAGTGAAGAAAGATATTCATAGGAGAACAGAGACAGAGATCATACACAATTAAAAGCAACAAAAGCTGCTACTAGAACAATTAGAAGCTCAATGGAGAAGGTGATGGTGAATAACTCGCAGCTCAGTCATAGCTTGCCTTGATTCAAAAGGTTACAGGTCTAAATCCAGCAACTCGCGCATAAAAGTCTAAGATGACTCTTCAGTGCAGTACTGAGGAAGATTTCAATGTTGAGAGGTATCACCTTTCAATGAGATGTTAAACCAAGGCCCCTGACCGCCATGATCAACATAAAAAGATCCTCTGAAAGATATTGGTGTGCATCTGACATCATGGCCAACATCTAGTCCTCAAATCAACACAACTTTGAAAAAAGATCATCTATATGCCACATTTCCCATATTCACCATCACTGACCATCATGGCATAAACCATCATTTTAAAAGGCAGCATGTTGCTTTAAATTAAATTTCCTACATTACAACAGTAATCGCACTTCAAACTTATTTTGTTGTCTGTAAAGATCCACGGGATTCTCTGCGATCCACAAAGCATTATAGAATTATTCTTTAAGTATGTTAAATGTAGCGTTTTGCACGTGGACAGGACCAATGTGAAACAATCTTGTTTATGAACATAGAACATACAGTGCAGAAGGAGGCCATTCGGCCCATCGAGTCTGCACCAACCCACTTAAGCCCTCACTTCCACCCCATCCCCTTAATCCAATAACCCCTCCTATTGAGAAGGGGAGCTACTTTCTATAGAATACTCAGCCTCTGACATGTTCTCATAGCCAATGTATGTGGCTGGTCCAGTTAAGTTTCTAGTCAATAGTGACTCGCAGGATATGGATAGTGGGTGCAACGATGCAATGCCATTAAATGTCAAAGGAAGGAGTTCAGACCATCTCTCGTTAGAAATAGTCATTTCTGAGCTCTTGTGCGACACATGTAAATACCACTTTTCAGCCCAAGACTGGTTGTTGTCCAGCTCTTGCTGCATTCAGCTATGGACTGCTAAATTATCTGAAAAATAGTTAAAAGGGATTGAACACTGCAATCATTAGTGAACATCCCCACTTCTGGCCTTATAATGATGTGACAGTTATTAATACACGAATAAATAATCTTTATTGTCACAAGTAGGCTGACATTAACATTGCAATGAAGTTACTGTGAAAATCCCAGAGTCGCCACATTCTGGCGACTGTTCAGGTATATGGAGGGAGAATTCAGAATGTCCAATTCACCTAACAGCACGTCTTTCAGGACTTGTGGGAGGAAACTGGAGCACCCAGAGGAAACCCATGCAGACACGTGGAGAACGTGCAGACTCCGCACAGTGACCCAAGCGGGGAATCGAACCTAGAATGCTGGCGTTTTGAAGCAAAAGTGCTACCCACTGTGCTACCATGCCGAAGCTGAAGAGAGCAGGGCCTAGGACACTGCCCTGGGGAACTTCTGCAGGGCGGATGCATTGGGAATGGATGCACTAGGACTAAGATAATTGGCCTACAATGGTGATAGCCATCTTCCTTTGTGCTTAGGATGACTCCAACCAGTGAAGCTTTCCCCCTGATCCTCACTGACTTCAATTTTACAAGAGCTCCTTAAAGCCACACGTTTGCAGTCACTCACACCTCACCTCGAGAATTCAGCTCTTTCGACCATGTTTTTACCAAAACCATAATGAGATCTGGAGTGGAGTAATACTGGCACAGCTCAAATTGGCCACTAATTAGCAGGTCATTGGTGAGAACGTGTCATTTAGTAGTACCATCAATGGGACCTTCCATTGTTTGGTTGATAATTAAATGTAGGCTGATGGGACAATACGCAGCAGATTGTCCTGTCCACAAAAAGCACTACACTTTTCCACAATGTTGGGTAGATGCCAGTGTCGTAATTATATGAAAACAGTTTGGTTAGAGGCATGGCTAGTTCTGAAGAATTAGTCCGCAGTAATTGTGATTGACATGTTATCAGAATAGACAGAATGTTATTGGGGCCCATAGCCGTTGCTGCATTCAGTGTACTCAACTATTTCTTGACACCACGTGGAGCGAATCGAGTTGGTTGAAGGTTAGCATCTGTAATGGTGGGGGCATCATGAGAAAGTTGAGATAGGTTATTCATTTGAAATTTTTGGCTGAAGAATTGTGACAGCTTGAGTCTTGCTTTTTCTAGTCACACTCTGGATTCTACCATCATCGAGAATGGGAATGTTCAAGGGCCCATCAGTTGTTGTAATTATCTACCACCTTTCATTAGTGGTTGAGCCACAACTGTAGAACTTTAACATGATCTGTTGGGCGTGGAATATTTAGCTCCAAGACAAGCTGCTTCTGCTGTTTACCATGCATATGGCCCTGCTGTAATAGCTTCACCAGGATCAGCACCTTATAGGTACACCGGGTTTAGTTTCTTGCATTCTCTCTACGCATAGTCACCTGGCTTGGTAGTAATGGAAGGTGAGCGATGAGCCAAGCTTTCAGAGTACAGATTACAGTGGAATACAATTCTGCTGCAGTATCTCATGGATGCCAATTTTGAGCTGTTCTAAATCTAGCCCTTTTAACAGGGAAATAATGGCACAATTAACAATGTTTGGTGTGATGATAGTACTTAGTCTCCACAAAAATTGCACAGTGGTAACTCCTACCAATATCACGATTATGGATAGCAGCTATACCTGTGATAGGTAGACAGGAGAGGACAAGGTCAAGTAGGCTTTTCCCTAATGTTGGTTCTCTCACCACATGCCCAGCCTCATAGTTATGCCCTTCAGAATTCACCAGCTCGGTCAGTAGTATAGCTACCAAGCCAGTCTTGGTGATGGACATCAAACACCCCACCCAGAGTACATTCTGTACCCAAGCCATCCTCAGTGCTTCTTGCAAATGGTGTTCAACATGGACACTGGTTTAAGATTCTGGGTAATAAATGTCAAAGGAATGAGTAAGAATTATTTTTATGCAACAAATAATAATGCCCTAGAACCCACTAGCCATGCGGGTGGTGGAAGCAGAGTTGACCAATGATTTCAAAAAGAAACTGCATGGGCACTTTATGGAAATACACTGCAGGGCTGCAGAGATAAGTGGAGGAAAAGGACTGAGTATATTGCTTCACATATAGCTGGCATAGACACCATAGGCCAAATGGCTCCTTCAGTGCTGTAAATGACTATGACTCCATGCTTTAAATTGTCAAGTTATATGCAACATTACAAGTCAGGCCTTTTATAAGTTGGGACCCAGGTTCGATTCCAACCTGTCTGTGTGGAGTTTGCACATTATCCCCGTGTCTTCGTAGGTTTCATCTGGGTGCTCGGTTTCCACCCACAGTCCAAAGATGTGGTTAGGTGAATTTGCTATGCTAAATTGCCCTTTAGTGTCCAGGAACGTGCAGGTTAGGTTATGGGGATAGGGCGGGGGAAGTGGACCTGGGTGTAGAGCGCTCTTTCGGAGGGTCGGTACAGATTCAATGGACCAAATAGCCTCCTTCTGCACTGTAGTAATTCTATGACCTGATGGGAAGAATTGCATCAAAAGTAGAGGCAATAGAGCTATTGAACAGATCCGAACACGGGGCGGAAACACTAAAATTTGGAGAGGGCACTGGTGAAGGTGGTTGGGGAACAAGGGCAGTCTCCATTGTTCTTTTGAGCAACAAAAAAAGGGAACTATTTGAAGAATAGAACCACATGTTTAGAGACTCAAGATAAAGGGAAAAAATTGTTTCCAATTATTATACAAGTTGTGATGTTTTTGGAATTTTGCCACAAACATTGTATGATAAAAATGCATTACAGTTTCTTCAACTTCAGCTAACATGGCATTTATTTCAGTTCAATAGTTCAGCAGATAAATGTATACTTAGAATTTTAAAAAATAAACCATTTTGTAATGACCCTTCTTGCACTGCATCCTTGGGTCAAATGATTTTTGTGTACGTTTCCTATCTCTCAATATCATAAATGTAAACAAAAATTTTCCCAATTATATATTTTCAAGGGCTCAGCACAGCAATTCAACACATTAAATATATCTGCTTTGTTGCTCGATTTCATATTTTGAATCATGGACATTTAACAATACTGAAGGCAGTCATCTGGACCAAAGAAAGACTGTCTCAGGCAGAAATGAGACCTTTCTTCCCCTTCCTCACATCCACTATCCTATGGTCTCAATGATAGTGCCAATTAAATTGAATTGAATCTGTCCAGACCCTGGTAGCAAACCTAAAACCCAACTTGGCCAATTATTTGTACATCATCTTCTTGACAAACCCAGACGTGAGCTGTCAATATTCTGTATTTGGGTGAGGCAATGTACTACAGGTAACTGAAGCCACTCCATGCTTAATGCAGTAACTTAATAATAGGGCCTCAACCAATACGACAAAGAACATAACAAATGAAGCCAAGACATGCAGTAAATGTACATACCAGTGAAGATAGTAAATGTTTTTAAGGACGAATAGATTGACAGAAACTTGAAAATAAGTTTGTGCAAAAACTGAATTAGATGTGCTTTGCCACAGAAAGTGAAATCTGATACATTCCAGCATTTGATGCTGCAGCATTCAGTTTTCCGACTGGCAGCTGTTGGATGAGGTCTTCGGTGTAAGTTGTTACAGGAAAGAAGTATTCATGAGAAACGTCAAATGTAGTGGCAACCTTCCCCTTAAGCACCTATGCTTTCATAGACCTGCTCATACCTTAAAAGTTACCATTGAGCCTGGGGTCAGTACTCACTCCATTCCCATTACAGCACAATGCTTTGGGGCCACAAATTGTGTTTTAGGAATGAATGCATTCTGGTGGATGCTCTTTAATGCAATTTAAGCTGGGGGAAGTCAAGAGTTGTATCCTTACATAGGACATAGCATTAAAACTGGCATGCTTATTTTGTGGGTGGAGTATTGTTTTCATCTGTAATTGGTAACTAGCCTTTAAATCTAAAGGTGACTAAAGTGTTTACACTTTACCAATCCTACATTTTTATATACAAGAAATCATCCACTGACAAGATTAAGGGCGCAAAGACACAAATCAAATTTTTTCTTCATGATTTCCCAAGCCATGTTCTTTGCAATACATCAGATATTTTGCCTTCCAAATTAAACTATATTTAGAGTCAACTTGCACTTAACTAGTTTTAAAATTGTTTCACATCAAATCAAGGGCCGTTTTGCTGGGATGTCAAAAATAGATCCCGGACAAGCTGCACGGTGCCGCTGTAGTTAGCACTGCTGCCTCATGGAGTATACGAAATAAGGTAGGGGAACTGGCAGCATGGGTTGGTACCTGGGACTTCGATGTTGTGGCCATTTCAGAGACATGGATAGAGCAGGGACAGGAATGGTTGTTGCAGGTTCCGGGGTTTAGGTGTTTTAGTAAGCTCAGAGAAGGGGGCAAAAGAGGGGGAGGTGTGGCGCTGCTAGTCAAGGACAGTATTACGGTGGCGGAAAGGATGCTAGATGGGGACTCTTCTTCTGAGGTAGTATGGGCTGAGGTTAGAAACAGGAAAGGAGAGGTCACCCTGTTGGGAGTTTTCTATAGGCCACCTAATAGTTCTAGGGATGTAGAGGAAAGGATGGCGAAGATGATTCTGGAAAAGAGCGAAAGTAACAGGGTAGTTGTTATGGGAGACTTTAACTTTCCAAATATTGACTGGAAAAGATATAGTTCGAGTACATTAGATGGGTCATTCTTTGTACAATGTGTGCAGGAGGGTTTCCTGACACAATATGTTGACAGGCCAACAAGAGGCGAGGCCACATTGGATTTGGTTTTGGGTAATGAACCAGGCCAGGTGTTAGATCTGGAGGTAGGTGAGCACTTTGGAAACAGTGACCACAATTCGGTGACCTTTACGTTAGTGATGGAAAGGGATAAGTATACCCCGCAGGGCAAGAGTTATAGCTGGGGGAAGGGCAATTATGATGCCATTAGACATGACTTAGGATGTGTTGGTTGGAGAAGTAGGCTGCAAGGGTTGGGCACACTGGATATGTGGAGCTTGTTCAAGGAACAGCTATTGCATGTTCTTGATAAGTACGTACCAGTCAGGCAGGGAGGAAGGGGCCGAGCGAGGGAACCATGGTTTACCAAAGAAGTGGAATCTCTTGTTAAGAGGAAGAAGGAGGCCTATGTGAAGATGAGGCGTGAAGTTTCAGTTGGGGCGCTTGATAGTTACAAGGAAGCGAGGAAGGATCTAAAGAGAGAGCTGAGACGAGCAAGGAGGGGACATGAGAAGTCTTTGGCAGGTAGGATCAAGGAAAACCCAAAAGCTTTCTATAGGTATGTCAGGAATAAAAGAATGACTAGGGTAAGAGTAGGGCCAGTCAAGGACAGTGGTGGGAAGTTGTGTGTGGAGGCTGAGGAGATAAGCGAGATACTAAATGAATACTTTTCGTCAGTATTCACTCAAGAAAAAGATAATATTGTGGAGGAGAATGCTGAGACCCAGGCTATTAGAATAGATGGCATTGAGGTGCGTAGGGAAGAAGTGTTGGCAATTCTGGACAAGGTGAAAATAGATAAGTCCCCGGGGCCGGATGGGATTTATCCTAGGATTCTCTGGGAAGCCAGGGAAGAGATTGCTGAGCCTTTGGCTTTGATTTTTAGGTCATCATTGGCTACAGGAATAGTGCCAGAGGACTGGAGGATAGCAAATGTGGTCCCTTTGTTCAAGAAGGGGAGTAGAGATAACCCCGGTAACTATAGGCCGGTGAGCCTAACGTCTGTGGTGGGTAAGGTCTTGGAGAGGATTATAAAAGATACGATTTATAATCATCTAGATAGGAATAATATGATTAGGGATAGTCAGCATGGTTTTGTGAAGGGTAGGTCATGCCTCACAAACCTTATCGAGTTCTTTGAGAAGGTGACTGAACAGGTAGACGAGGGTAGAGCAGTTGATGTGGTGTATATGGATTTCAGTAAAGCATTTGATAAGGTTCCCCACGGTCGGCTATTGCAGAAAATACGGAGGCTGGGGATTGAGGGTGATTTAGAGATGTGGATCAGAAATTGGCTAGTTGAAAGAAGACAGAGAGTGGTAGTTGATGGGAAATGTTCAGAATGGAGTTCAGTTACGAGTGGCGTACCACAAGGATCTGTTCTGGGGCCGTTGCTGTTTGTCATTTTTATAAATGACCTAGAGGAGGGCGCAGAAGGATGGGTGAGTAAATTTGCAGACGACACTAAAGTCGGTGGAGTTGTAGACAGTGCGGAAGGATGTTGCAGGTTACAGAGTGACATAGATAAGCTGCAGAGCTGGGCTGAGAGGTGGCAAATGGAGTTTAATGTGGAGAAGTGTGAGGTGATTCACTTTGGAAAGAATAACAGGAATGCGGAATATTTGGCTAATGGTAAAATTCTTGGTAGTGTGGATGAGCAGAGGGATCTCGGTGTCCATGTACATAGATCCCTGAAAGTTGCCACCCAGGTTGATAGGGTTGTGAAGAAGGCCTATGGTGTGTTGGCCTTTATTGGTAGAGGGATTGAGTTCCGGAGCCATGAGGTCATGTTGCAGTTGTACAAAACTCTAGTACGGCCGCATTTGGAGTATTGCGTACAGTTCTGGTCGCCTCATTATAGGAAGGACGTGGAAGCCTTGGAACGGGTGCAGAGGAGATTTACCAGGATGTTGCCTGGTATGGAGGGAAAATCTTATGAGGAAAGGCTGATGGACTTGAGGTTGTTTTCGTTAGAGAGAAGAAGGTTAAGAGGTGACTTAATAGAGGCATACAAAATGATAAGAGGGTTAGATAGGGTGGACAGCGAGAGCCTTCTCCCGCGGATGGAGGTGGCTAGCACGAGGGGACATAGCCTTAAATTGAGGGGTAATAGATATAGGACAGAGGTCAGAGGTGGGTTTTTTACGCAAAGAGTGGTGAGGCCGTGGAATGCCCTACCTGCAACAGTAGTGAACTCGCCAACATTGAGGGCATTTAAAAGTTTATTGGATAAGCATATGGATGATAAGGGCATAGTGTAGGTTAGATGGCCTTTAGTTTTTTTCCATGTCGGTGCAACATCGAGGGCCGAAGGGCCTGTACTGCGCTGTATCGTTCTATGTTCTATGGCGCCGAGGACCTGGGTCACTGTCCGTGTGGAGTTTGCACATTCGCCCGTATTTGTGTGGGTCTCACCCCCACAGCCCAAAGATGTGCAGGTTAGGTGGATTGGCCACGTTAAATTACCCCTTAATTGGAAAATAAAAGAATTGGGTACTCTAAATTTATTTAAAAAGTAGATCCTGGATTTGTCAAATGTGCTGTTCAGAACCTCAAGTCTTTTCAATATTATAGTTAATTACTTTTCTAAAATCACAGTGAACGTTTTGTGTGGCATGAAACATTGCAGTATTTATTCCACAGATTCTACTGAGGATGCACCACGGACCATCCCAAAGTATAATGAACACAAATGGATACAGTATTATGTGCCAATTCATGACAAAAGACAAAAGTCAGAAAACCATTAATACAGTACAAATATGAGTGGTTGTCTCTCAGGTCCATATAAAAGAAAATACAAACTGACTACACTGCAGTTCCTTGCTCTAACTGCTGTTTATTTCACATGGCAATAATTAGCTCATGAACATTCAGAAACCTTGAACGACCGACCAAGAGTTTCATGCACTCCACTATGGTATTTCAGAACTGGGAACAGTGCCTAACAATCTCTCAATTTCAACTTCTAAAACTTCTTGCCTGAGCTTTATAATAGTGATTCCAGGTCGTTTCTAATGCCCTTTGGGTGCTCATTATTCAAACCTACAATCCTGCCAACGTTTGTGTGGTTGTTGCCATTAGAAAAGAATGCCTAATTGGGTCACGACACTACATTCAAACACCATCAGAACTCATTCCAAAAACTAAATGACAAAAATCGTCTTCCCCAGCATTCCTGCAAAAACATGTGTTAGTATCTACCGAGAAAGATTTTTAACATTTTTGTTTTAAATTGAGCATTGGTGGACCAAATAATTCTAATTTAAAATATTAAAGCTCCTTTCCAATGTCTGACCTCTAGCCAACCAGAGTTGAGAGCCAAGCCTGGTCATCTATATCTGTAACCGCAGCAACAGGTATGGCCTTGCAGCCTGCACTGCAGGTGTGCTCGGTGGCACAATTTCCTAAAGGGACACCTTGGAATATTATGGTGACTATCTGAATATAAAAGTTATAATACTATGTTTCTGCTGCTTCCTGACAAAATTACAACAGCAATCATCTTTTTAAAAAGTCACAAAGTTAATGTTTAAAAGTACCAAACATATTCTCCAGCCCGCAAGTTATTGGAATACGTAAAGCTGGTTGGCAGGCTTATTCAGCTTCACAATTTCTGCATAAGATCTTATCATATTGTTGCAATAGTAAATTTTAATTTGTAATTTTGAAGTAACAACTGACTTCATACTCAAGGAACTGCAAAATAAAAATGTGAAAAACACTTCCAATTATCAGATTGTACAAAATGGTTCCATTTTATTCATCTTTACCAAGTCATGATCAGGCCTATCCTGGATATATGAGGTTTGGAGAGATCTAGAAACAATAATACACCTGAAGTTTTTTAAAATGGTAGCTTCTCTTTCGGGTGCATATAAAACTGATATTGAATATGTAATAACAATGCTTCTCACATCTCGCTTTACTTCTCTTTTTAGTCTCTGTACTGCCATTTCACTTTGTTGAAACACAATTCCCTCCCCCACAAATGAGTCATAATGCGTACTATCTCAAAACGACATTAAAATGTGTAGGCAGAATGATACATTAGATTAAAAGACACTTTACAACACAACAATCTATTTTCTTTCTTCTACCATTTTTGCTTCCTTTTGCTAACTTTGTAATATCTCACCTTTTCTCCCTCATTTATTCCTTTTGGCAACACCTTTTTTCATAAGTAGTGACCAAGATAAGATAACACGCTGTAAATGACTGCATGGGAACCTCAGTCTCATCCTTCCTCAGATGCTTAATCTGGTAATCCACTCATACACACACACACTTCAAATAACTCTATAAATTAACAAGCAACAAACAGCGTGACTAAACATTTTTGTTGTATTTTGTCAGGTTCAACTATATATATTATATAGCACTACAGAGTAGTATAGATCTTTCTTGGATGCATAACTCACTTTGTTACACAATTTGGTATCATCCACAAATTTCAATATTACAGTTTTAATATTTTAATTCATTTGATTAACAGGTATGATAAACCATTAGGCTCCAGGTCCAAAGCCAGAGTGTCATTTTTGCCCAACTAGAATGGTTATTACCAATTATGTTTCTCATACAACAAAACTCGCAAAATACTTCTATCCCGGTTTCTTTTAGTATTGATGGATGTATTCAATTTGTGTTAAACCAAATTACTATAGTTTCATAATGAGCAGCGCAGGTTTATTAAGTCCATGAACTTAGATGACTCCCCCAAAACTTTAAATTAGAAACACTAGTTTTATACTGAGAGATTGAGAAAAAAAGAAAATCATAGATCATCCATTTTGCTTGCTCCACTATCTCACTCCTCATTTTTAAAAAGAAACTTATGTTTGTGAATTTTTTTCTGCTCAATGCCCATTATGGTTTGCTTTTCTGCAATTGAAGGAAAATGTTCATTTCTATGCAAAGAGCCATCTTATCCAGCTTTAAGGAGTCTGACCTTTACCTCACTGCAGACTGGCTTTCATTTGTGCGTGTACTGCAGGGAAGAAGGTCAATACCCAAGGGCTTAAATAAAAGTCTCAGGGATCTCAAACTCTCTAACTAAGTGAATATAAAGTTCATGGGGAATATTTTCTTATCTGATTATGAAGTGCTGTGCATTTTGAAAAATACAACTACATTGTTAAATTAGAATCTAACCAAAAATCCTCCACACCCATCGCTAAAACAGTACTTTAATGTTCACAACTTGAAAACTTTAAAGCAAGCATGTGTGCAAGAAAAAAAGCTTTTGGTATAAACAAGGGTAACCTCAAGATTCAAACGGTGATGCTCTCCAGGGTCGACAGGCATAATTTTCCACAGGAGACAAATACAATGTGAGGGTTCATAGATCATAGAATTTACAGTGCAGAAGGAGGCCATTCGGCCCATCGAGTCTGCACCGGCTCCTGGAAAGAGCACCCCACCCAAGATTAACATCTCCACCCTATCCCCATAACCCAGTAACCCCACCCAACGCTAAGGGCAATTTTGGACACTAAGGGCAATTTATCATGTCCAATCCACCTAACTTACACATCTTTGGACTGTGGGAGGAAACCGGAGCACCCGGAGGAAACCCACGCACACGCAGGGAGGATGTGCAGACTCCGCACAGACAGTGACCCAAGCCAGAATCGAACCTGGGACCCTGGAGCTGTGAAGCGATTGTGCTATCCACAATGCTACCGTGCTGCCAATGTGTAAATTAAAGGTTCCGTGTAATTACTTCCACTCCAAAAATAAGCACATTTAAAGATTTTTTTCTTTGTCTTCCAATTTGTGGAATTAGAGATAACAGAATCAGGTTTTCTCCAGGAGATAATTTACACCTACAGCATAGAAAGTTAATCGGTGCTATAAGCACTGCAGACAGAAACAAATGGGAAGAAACAAACAAGTAGATCAAACTGAATGTCCACTCTGGCAATTTGATAGTTTGTATAATCTTTTATTCAGGAAATTTTACCAGAAGCTATTCAACTATCTGTAGCACTGTCGATGGCCACATGATGAATAGATTATTTGAAAACAAGGCGGCAACAGGATTGAGACACACACACATCACAAACACAGCCCACAAAACTCTCTAATACCAAAATTTAGAACTACGTAACAGCAAAGCACAATTGAATGGGAAATTCTGATATACCATGTTGTAATGGAAAATATTAGCAAGAAAGTCTGATCAAAAATCATGACCTCAGGGTTTGGGACAACCTTGGCTCTTTAACAGCACTTTTACTTGAGTCAGAAGGTAGTGAGATCAAGTCTCACTCTCGGATACTTGAGCACTTAATCTAACCTGACAGTTTTGGGCAGCACAAAGTGCATACTGCACCATCAGAATTGCTGTCTTTCGAATGAGAGATTAATTCAAGACCATCTGCCTGCTCAATCCACATCATTATTTGGAGAAAACATTTCAGCTGTTCCAGGGTTCTGTGAGAATTTATCCCTCAATAAATTACCTGGTCACATTTCTTTTGTTATGTGCTAATTTTCTGCCTCATTTGCCCATACTGCAAAAACACGAAGCTGACAGTGAAGAGTCCTGGGATGCGCCAAGGACATGAAAAATGCTAATATAGCTATAATTTCTAATATAGAAAGTATCTCTTTATAGAATGAGGGTATTGGTTGAATATGTCAGTGTGGACTGCACACATTTGTGAAACTAGGGACCATAAATATAAAATAGTCACTGATAAACACGTTCAGATGGTGAGAATGTGGAAAAGTTACAACATGGAATAGTTGAGGAAAATTGCAGAAATGCAATTAAGGGAAAGGTAGATTTTTAAAATAATCTTTATTGTCTCAAGTAGGCTTACATTAACGCTGCAATGAAGTTACTATGAAAATCCCCTAGTCGCCACACTCTGGCACCTATTCGGGTACACAGAGGGAGAATTCAGAATGTCCAAATTACCTAACAGCACGTCTTTCGGGACTTGAGAGTGGAAACCGGAGCACCCGGAGGAAACCCACGCAGACATGGGGAGAAAGTGCAGATTCCACACAGACAGTCACCCAAGGCCAGAATTCAACCCGGGTCTCTGGAGTTGTGAGGCAGCAGTGCAAACCACTGTGCCACCTTGCCACCGACCATGCTATCCTCAAGAATTAAATCTTTTAGCCCTGACATTATTCTGTTGAATTTGCACTGCAACTCCTCCATGGTCAATATTTTCTTCCTGTGGTGCAGTGCCCATATTGACCCCAATTCTCTGAATGGAGCCCAACCGTAGTTTCAAAAAACCAAAATAAAACTTGCTGTACCAACCATAGAACATACAACATACAGTGCAGGAGGTGGCCATTTGGCCCATTAGTGGGCTCCTGGCTCTATTTACCCCCCACCCATGTGACATGGGGTGGTGGGAGGTAAATAGAGCCGGAAGCCCACTAATTAGATTTAAATGTATGGGAATGGGGTTCCTGGCCTTTCAAGGCTGGAACCCCATTACGTCTTTGGTGGGGGTTGGGGATAATCAAGCAGGGAAATCCCGTGATGTAAAAGCTGTTTTGGGAGTATCAGTACTCAATTCTAACATAGGAACAGGAGTAAGCTATTCAGCCCATTGGGCCTGCTCCATAATTCAATACAATCTAGGCTGATCGGACACTCCAATGCCTTTGACACCAACTATCCCCATGACCCTTTATGTGATCGTTAATAAGAAACCTATTAATCTCCGCTTTAAACATGCTCAATGACTGAGCTTCCACAGCCCTCTAGAGTAGAGAATTCCAAAGATTCACAACCCTCTGTGTAACAAAAGTTCTCCTCAACTTGGTCCTTAGTGGCATCTCCCTTATTTTGAAATTGTGCCCCCTGGTTCTAGGCTCCTCAACTAAGGGAAACATCTTATCTGCATCTAACCTGTCTATTCCAATAAGTATTTTGCAGGGTTCAATGAGATCACTTCTACAGAATGCACCCCCAGTTTGCCCAATCTCTCTTCATAAGACAGCCCCGCCACCCCCATTAGCCTGGTGAACCTTCATAGCATTCCCACTATGGCAATAATATCCTTTCTGAGGTAAGCGGCCCAAAACTGCACACTGTACTCCTGGTGCAGTCTAACCAAGCCTCTATACAATTGAAGCAAGACCTCACTACTCCTGCACTCAAATCCTCTTGCAATAAATGCTAAAATTCCATTTGCCTTCCTAATAGCTTGCTGCACCTGCATGTTTGCCTTCAGTCATTTATGGACAAGGACACCCAGATCCTTTTGTGCATCTACACTTTACCAAATCTACCAAATTGGATCTCACATTTTTCCACATTATGTTCCATCTGCAATGCTCTTGCCCACTCACTAAGTCTGCCCAAATCCACCTGTAGCTGCTTTACATCATCCTCACAATAAACATTCCCGCCTAGCTTTGTATCCTCCTTGAATGTGGGAATATTACATTTGGTCCCCACATTCAAATCATTGGCATATATTGTGAACACCTGGGGCCCCAAGTACTGATTCTTGCAGCACCCCAATAGTCAACCTGCTGATGTGAGAATGACCCGTTTATTCCTACTCTTTTTATGCCCGTTAGCCAATCCTCAATCCATACCAGTGTGCTGCCTCCTATCCCATGTGCTTTTATTTTGGTAATTAACCTCCTTTATCAAAAGTCTTCTGAAAGTCCAAACATACTATATTCCTCAACTCTCTTTTATCTATTTTGTCATTAACATCTTCAAAAAACACCAGGTTAAAGTCCAACAGGTTTGTTTCAAATCACTAGCTTTCAGAGCACTGCTCCTTCCTCAGGCAAATGAAGAGGTATGTTCCAGAAACATATAGATAAAGTCAAAGATGCAAAACAATGCTTTGAATGTGACCATTTGCAGGTAATTACGTCTTTACAGATCCGGAGATAGGGGTAACCCCAGGATAAAGAGGTGTGAATTGTCTCAAGCCAGGACAGTTGGTAGGATTTCGCAAGCCCAGGCCAGATGGTGGGGGATGAATGTAATGCAACATGCATCCTAGGTCCCGGTTGAGGCCACACACGTGTGCGGAACTTGGCTATAAGTTTCTGCTCAGCAATTCTGCGTTGCCGCGCGTCCTGAAGGCTGCCCTGGAGAACGCTTACCCGGAGATCAGAGGCTGAATGCCCTTGACTGCTGAAGTATTCCCCGACTGGAAGGGAACATTCCTGCCTGGTGATTGTCGCGCGATGTCCGTTCATTCGTTGTCGCAGCGTCTGCATGGTCTCGCCAATGTACCATGCTTCGGGACATCCTTTCCTGCAGCATATGAGGTAGACAACATTGGCCGAGTCGCACGAGTATGTACCGCGTACCTGGTGGGTGGTGCTCTCGCGTGTAATGGTGGTATCCATGTCGATGATCTGGCATGTCTTGCAGAGATTGCCATGGCAGGGTTGTGTGGTGTCGTGGTCTCCGTTCTGAAGGCTGGGTAGTTTGCTGCAAACAATGGTTTGTTTGAGGTTGCGCGGTTGTTTGAAGGCAAGTAGTGGGGGTGTGGGGATGACCTTGGCAAGATGTTCATCTTCATCGGTGACGTGTTGAAGGCTGCGAAGATGTCGTAGTTTCTCCGCTCCGGGGAAGTACTGGGCGACGAAGGGTACTCTGTCGGTTGTGTCTCGTGTTTGTCATCTAAGGAGGTCGGTGTGGTTTTTTTGCTGTGGCGCGTTGGAACTGCCTATCGGTGAGCCAAGCACAATATCCCATTCGTGCGAGAGCATCTTTCCGTGTCTGTAGATGTCCGTTACGCTTCTCCTCGCCTGAGCAGATCCTGTGTATACGGAGGGCTTGTCCATAAGGGATGGCTTCTTTAATGTGTTTAGGGTGGAAGCTGGTGAAGTGAAGCATCGTGTGGTTATCCAAGGGCTTGCGGTAAAGCGAAGCGCTGAGGTGACCGTCCTTGATGGAGATGAGTGTGTCCAAGAATGCAACCGATTTTGGAGAGTAGTCCATGGCAAGTCTGATGGTGGGATGGAACTTATTGATGCATCATGTAGTCGTTTCAGTGATTCTTCACCGTGTATCCAAAGGAAAAAAGATGTCATCGATGTATCTGCTGTCTAATGTCGGTTGAAGGTCCTGTGCAGTGAGGAGGTCTTGTTCAAACTTGTGCATGAATATGTTGGCACATTGAGGTGCAAATTTGGTTCCTATGGCTGTTCCGTGCGTCTGGATGAAGAACTTGTTGTCGAAGGTGAAGACGTTGTGATCCAGAATGAAGCGGATGGGTTGCAGAATTGCATCTGGAGATTGGTAGTTGTTGGTGTTGAGTACTGAGGCTGTTGCAGCAATGCCGTCGTCATGGGGATGCTGGTGTAGAGTGCTGAGACGTCCATTGTGACGAGGAATGTTCCTGGTTCAACTGGTCCATGGGTGCTGAGTTTCTGTAGGAAGTCTGTCGTGTCGCGACAGAAGCTGGACATTCATTGTACGATGGGTTTCAAGATTCCCTCGATGTAGCCAGAGAGGTTCTCACACAGGGTCCCATTGCCTGAATGTTCCCTTCCAGTCGGGGAACACTTCTACAGCCAAGGGCATTCAGCCTCTGATCTTCGGGTAAGCGTTCTCCAAGGCGGCCTTGAGAATGCGCGACAGAAATCGCCGAACAGAAACTTATAGCCAAGTTCCGCTCACATGAGTACGATCTCAAACGGGACTCATGTCACATTACATTCATCCCCACCATCTGGTCTAGGCTTGTGAAATCCTACCAACTGTCCTGGCTTGAGACCATTCACAATTCTTTAACCTGGGGTTACCCCTATCCCTGGAGCTGCAAAGACTTAATTACCTGCAAATGCTCGCATTCAAAGCATTGTCTTTGTCTATATATGATTCTGGAACATACTTCTTCATTCACCGGAGGAAAGAGCAGTGTTCCGAAAGCTAGTGATTTGAAACAAGCCTGTTGGACTGTAACCTGGTGTTGTGAGACTTCTTACTGTGCTCACCCCAGTCCAGCACCAGCATCTCCACATCTTCAAAAAACTGCAACAAGTTCATCAAACATGATTTCCCATTTATAATTCCATGTTGACTATACCCAATCAGATCATGATTGTCCGTGTGTCTATTTATCACAACCTTGATAATAGATTCCAGCATTTTTCCCACCACTGATGTAAATATAACAGGTCTGAAGAACTGAATTTTCACTCTCCCTCCCCTCTTAAATAGTACGGTGACATTTGCTACCTTCCAATCTTCAGAAACCATTCCAGAATCTGTACAGTTTTGGAAGATAATCACCAATGCATCCGCTAGCTCTATAGCAACCTCTTTCAACACTTTGGGATGCATAATAGGGGGTCCTGAGCACTCATCAACTTTCAGACCTATTAATTTCTCCAAATTAGGCAGCACGGTAGCATAGTGGTTAGCATCAATGCTTCACAGCTCCAGGGTCCCAGGTTCGGTTCCCGGCTGTGTCACTGTCTGTGCGGAGTCTGCACGTCCTCCCCGTGTGTGCGTGGGTTTCCTCCGGGTGCTCCGGTTTCCTCCCACAGTCCAAAGATGTGCGGGTTAGGTGGATTGGCCATGCTAAATTGCCCGTAGTGTTCTAAAAAGTAAGGTTAGGGGGGAGTTGTTGGGTTACGGGTATAGGGTGGATACGTGAGTTTGAGTAGGGTGATCATTGCTCGGCACAACATCGAAGGCTGAAGGGCCTGTTCTGTGCTGTACTGTTCTAAATCTAAACCTTGCTTGTACTAATTTCCTTTAACTCTGCATTTGCCTTAGTCCCTTGGATCTTTACACCTGGGAAATTTCCTGCATATTCCTTAATGAAAACAGACACAAAATAATAATTTAGCTTTTCTGCCATTTCTCTATTTCCCATTATGAATTCTCTTGACTCTGCATATAATGGACCTACATTTGTCTTGGCTAAACACTTCCTTTTTATATACATATAAAAGCTTTCACAGTCCATTTTTATTTTTTTTTGCTAGATTGCATTCATATTCGGTTCTCCCTTTCTTTATCAGTTTCTTGACATTTTGCTGTATTCGAAAAACCTCGATGCTAGGTTTACTACTCTTTCGGACAACTTTATAAGCCATTTAATCTTATACAATCCTCAACTTCCTTTGTCAGCTCTGGTTGACTGGCTTCTTCTGGGTTGTTGCACCCCGTAAGAATGTATAGGTGTTGTATGCTATGTAATAGTTCTTTGACGACTATCTATTGCCTATGCACAGTCATACCTTTTTTTAATACATTTAGAATACCTAATTAATTTTTTCCAATGAAGGGGCAATTTAGCGTGGCCAATTCAGCTCGCCTGCACATCTTAGGGTTGTGGGGGCGAAACCCACACAAACACAGGGAGACAGGGAAAACTCCACACGGACAGTGACCTAGAGCTGGGATCAAACCTGGGACCTCAGCGCCCTGAGGCAGCAGGGCTAACCCACTGCACCACCGTGCTGCCCTGAGTCATACCTTTTTTAATGTATTTTCCCAATCCAGCTCAGCCAATTTGCCCCTCATGCTGTAATGATTTCCTTTATTCAATTTTAACAACTTGCCTTTAGATTGAACTTCCTCACTTTCAAATATAATGTAAAATTCTATCACATTATGGTTACTCATCCCTGAACGTTATTTTACTCCACCCTCAGGTGGCTTTCCACCTGCCAAAACAGGGGCGGAAAAATCTCGGCCCTATCTCTTCTCTCTTGCCACCTAGCCAATTTTTTACTGTATTAATTAGTTACTTCCAATTCCATGTGTGCTCTCTTTTTTTCCTCTCAGCAATCCTTTATAAACAAGCATACTAATACCTTGTAGAAGTCCATAAAATTTACATCCATAGAATCTTGTTTGTCTTACATGTTAGTTATCTCCTCAAAAAGGGGCAGCACAGTGGCACAGTGGTTAGCACTGCAACCTCACAGCGCCGAGATCCCAGGTTCGAACCCAGCTCTGGGTCACTGTCCGAGTGGAGTTTTCATTTTCTCCCCGTGTTTGTGCGGGTTTCGTCCCCACAACCCAAAGATGTGCAGGGTAGGTGGATTGGTCACGCTAAATTGCCCCTTAATTGGGCACTCTAATTTTTTTTTAATTCACTAGGTTAATGACATATGATTTACCATTTACAAATCCATACTGGTTCTTTCAGATCAGTTCATATCATAGAATAATAGAATTTAGAGTGCAGGAGGACATTCGGCCCATTGAGTCTGCACCAGCCCTTGGAAAGAGCACCCCACTAAAACCCATGCCTCCACCCTATCCCTGTAACCTAGTAACCCCACCTAACCTTTTTTGGACACTAAGGGCAATTTTTCATGGCCAGTCTACCTAACCTGCACATCCTTGGACTGTGGGAGGAAACCGGAGCACCCGGAGGAAACCCACGCAAACACGAGGAGAACGTGCAGACTCCGCACAGACAGTGACCCAAGTCGGGAATTGAACCTGGGACCCTGGAGCTGTGAAGCAACTGTGCTAACCACTACACTACCGTGCTGCCCAATGTCCAAGTGCTTATTCACTCTGTCCCCAATAATAGATTCTACTAACTTCCCCAAAATTGACAGGTTTACATGAATTACAGAAACTTACAGAACAATTCGTTCAGCCCACTGTGCCCGTGCTGGCTCTTTAAAAGGAGGTTTACCTAGTCCCACATCACTACTTCTTAAACTGTAATCTTTTTAAAGTTCTTCATCCCTTAAATGCCTGTCCAACTCACTTTTAAAACTTTTAAAAGGTGTCAGCTTCCACCACATTCTTTGGTCCGGACAACTCAGTGAAAAACTCCCCCATCGCCCCCCCTAGATCCATTGCAAATTACTCTAAATGTATGACCTCTGGTTATTCATCCCCCACTTACCAGGCAGGATATTTTTTCCTCTATCTACTCTATTAAAACTTATGAAACTTGGGTAACCTCAAAAATGTCTCTGCTACAAGGAAAATAGACCTAACTTTCACATTTCCCAGTTTATCTCTAATACCTTCTTAAATATTACAGTAACATTGGCTCTGTGCTCTCAACCCTTATGTTTTTAATAAGTGTGGAAATGCTTAAAGTCAATTAAAATGAACAAATAAGATTCCTTAGTTTGTTTATCCTAATACCTTTTAATGGTTCAACACATTCTCAACTTATCACTGACTTTCATTATTACATATTATACTCTATTTTAAAACGTTGTATGCAAGAATTGCCCAAAATTATGAATTAGTGATGAATTCATTAACTAAATTAAGCTAGTCGACTTAACCAGCAAAAATACATTTTGTGCTTCACGGAACTATTTGTTGAAATTCATTCCACTTTTTGTAAAGACTGGTCTTCATAGTTGAAACACTATTTACACTCAAATAAGACTACATCCACTAAACAGAATCCAAACTGAAAACAAATTAGAGGGGCTAGCAAAACCAGAACATCAGGCAATTAACCAAAAGATGGTGGAAGTTGAAACCAACAGATGGATTGAAAATTGGAATGACAAGCGCACATTGTAAGGAAAATAAAAAGCCAAATATATTCAAATATTTTTTGTACGTATAAGTTGCTTTCTTGTTAAAAGTGATGCACAGCATTGCTATATAGTAAATGGGTCTAAAAATCCCTATTGCTCTACCACCTTAACGACTGCCTTTATTAGAGGGCAAAGATTTACAGTAACTGAACTGATGAAAAGCTGGAAGAAAATTACATAAACTTTGTCAACACTGAAATATCAATTGCTTTTAGAAATTCTGAAAATGCTCATAAAAGTGAACCATTTTGAGTAAAACAATTGTGTTCAAGAAAGAATGACAAATAATTACATCTGCAAATTGTGGCAATAGTTTAAAAATGGCAAAAGAAACAAAAATAAGTACCTTAAGGTAAGTAATTGAAGTGAGAAATTGTGGGCTCAAGCCCCACTCCAGAGACTGGAGTACATAATCTAGGATAACACTTAGAACTGAGGGAGCACTGCTCTGTTGCAGTCTTTCAAATGAGAAATTAAACTGAGTATTCATTTGCCCTCCTGGGTGGTTGTAAAACTCTCATGGCACTATTTTTAAAAAGGTGAGTTCCCCCTCAATTAATATTTTTCCTTGTGTCAATATCAAAATAGACTATTTGGTCATTATCACATTGCGTGTGCAAGACCTTGCTCTTTCCAAATTAGCTGCCATGTTTTCTACAATACAACCGTGACTGCAGTTTAATTTTACTCAATTGATTGTAAAACACTTTGGGCCATCCTGAGCCAATTAGAGGTGCTATAGAAATGCCAGTTCTTTTAAAAGTAATTCTCTATGTCATTTGACTTATTTGCACAAATTACCCTATAAAAGTTTTTTTTTTAAAATAGAGCTTTATTATCCATGCAAAAGTGAAAATTTGTCTTTGGCTTCACCTCCATTATAGCATATAATCATACAATCACTAGTTAAAAAACAGCAAATATTTAATGTATACCTACATTCATATATTTGTGCATAAATAACATGCATCCATACCACACAGATATAACACATTGCATTTTTTAAGTACCCAATCTTTTCCCCCCAATTAAGAGACAATTTGGCGCGGCCAATTCACCTACCCTACACATCTTTTGGATTGTGGGGGTGAAACCCACGCAAACTCAGGGAGAATATGCAAACTCCACGCAGACAGCGACCCAGGGCCAGGATCGAACCCGACCCTCAGCACTGTGAGGCAGCAGTACTAACCACTGTGCCACCGTGCCGCCAAACACATTGCAACGTACCATTAAAGCACTGAATGCAATTAAAATAAATAAAAAACAGCAAGTTGAATTTACATTATGTTATTTGGTAAGCTTATGGCACTGGGAACAAAAGACCTCAAACAGATTTTTCCTGGCAGTTGGCATTCTAAAACACCAGCCCAAAGAAAGCCTTTCAAATTGATGAGATAAAAAGTGAGAGGAATCACCGATGATGGCCTGAGCTGTCTTCTTAACTTGCTAAATAAATATCGAACCATGTCTGCTTTCCACCAATGATTTTACCTGCAGTTTGACAATTCTGGCCAGCTTACTTTTGCATTTCACACTCAGGTTACCAGGCCAGTTGTGTTGAATGATAAAATACTCTCAGCCAGACTTTTGTATACTTTCTTTAAAGCTTGACTCTTCGTATCCTGACTGGCTATAGGTGAAATCCCAGAAGACTGGAGAATAGCTAATGTTGTTCCTTTGTTTAAGAAGGGTAACAAGGATAATCCATGAAATTACTGACCAGTGAGCCTCATGTCAGTGGTAGGGAAATTATTGGAGAGGATTCGTAGAGATGGAATTTAGTCCCATTTGGAAGTAAGTAGATGTATTAGCGAGAGACAACATGGTTTTGTGATGGGGAGGTTGTGTCTCACTAACTTGATTGAGGTTTTTGATTGATGAAGGTAGGGCAGTGGATGTTGTCTACATAGGCTTTGGTAAGGCCTCTGACAAGGTCCCCTGTAGCAGACTGATACAGAAGGTGAAGTCTCATGGACCAGAGGTGAGCTGGGAAAACGGATACAGAACTGATTCGGTCATAGAAGACAGAGGGTAGCAGTGGAAGGGTACTTTTCTGAGGGCTAGTGGTGTTATAGTATATATAAATGATTTGGAGAAAAACGTAACTGGTATCATTAGTAAGTTTGTGGACAACACAAAGGTTGGTGGAATTGCGGATAGTGATGAGGAGTGTCAGAGGATACAGCAGGATATAGATCGGTTGAAGAATTGAGCGGAGAGATGGCAAATGGAGTTTAATCTGGAGAAATGTCAGCTAATGCATTTTGGAAGGTCTAATACAGGTGGGAAGTATACAGTAAATGGCAGAACCCTTAACAGTATTGACAGGCAGGGGGATCTGGATGTACAGGCCCACAGGTCACTGAAACTGGCAACGCAGGTGGAGAAGCTTGCATTCATCAGCCGGGGCATCGAGTATAAAAATTGGCAAGTCATGCTGCAGCTGCATAGAACCTTAGTTAGGCCACACTTGGAAAATAGTGTTCAATTTTGGTCGCTACACTACCAGAAGGCTGTGGAGGATTTGGAGAGGGTACAGAAGATGTTTATCAGGATATTGCCTGGTATGGAGGGCACTAGTTACAAGTAGAGATTGGATAAACTTGGTTTGTTTTCACTGGAAACACAGAGGTTCAGGGGGCGACCTGACAGAAGTCTACAAAATTATGAGGGGTATGGACAGAGTGGATAGTCAGAAGCTTTTTCCCCAAGGTGGAAGAGTCAATTACTAGGCGACATAGGTTTACGGTGCGAGGGAATTTTTTTTTTAAACACACAGAGAGTAGTGGTAACCTGGAACTCGCTGCCGGAGGTGGTGGTGGAAGCAGATACAATAATGATGTTTGAGGGGCGTCTTGATAAATACATGAATAGGATAGGAATAGAGGGATATGGACCTCGGAAGTGGAGAAGGTTTTAGGTTAGATAGGCAGCATGGTCGGCGCAGGCTTGGAGGGCCGAAGGGCTTGTTCCTGTGCTGTACTTTTCTTTGTTCTTTCCAAACCCTTATAGTTTTCTAGTTAAAAACAGACGCTGACTAGCCTTTTTAAAGATACAGTTGAAGCTTAGCTTTTTGTCTATATTTCTTTTTCATTTAGAGTACCCAATTATTTTTTTTTCCAATCAAGGAGCAATTTAGCATGGCCAATCCACCGAACCTGCACATCTTTGGGTTGTGGGGGTGAAACCCACTCAGACACAGGGAGAATGTGCAAACTCCACACGGACAGTGATTGGGGCCGGAATTCGAACCCAGGTCTTCAGCGCCGTAGGCAGCAATGCTATCCACTGTGCCACGTGCCGCCCCGCTTCTGGTCTATATATGTTCCCAGATGCTTGAAACACTCTGCAACCTCTGCTGGTTGATCATTAAGATATAGAGGTTCACACATATGCAGACTGTTGTTATACAAAATTAGCTCTTTGGATTTATTGACATTAAGAATATAAGGCTTCACTCATGCCAGATTAATTTTTAACACTTAATTGAATCAAAATACCCCAAAAATATGAATGTGGCTTCCTGTGGAGGTTAGCACATCAGAATCATTCAACTAGCAATAAATATTTGGGAGAGTTGGGGGGAGGGGGACTGTCTTACTTGAAGCAAAATACCCCAAAAATATGAATGTGTCTTCTTGTGGAGGTTAGCACATCAGGATCACTCAACTAGCAATAAAGATTTGGGAGAGTTGGGGGGAGGGGGAACGTATGTGTCAATGGTGACTATGGGTGATTCCTTTTTGTTATTTGTTTATGTGAACATGCGAGCTAATGTTTGGGGTTTGGTGGGAAAATGGGATTGTTGTTATTGATATGGGGATTGACATTGCATTTGTTACTAATTATTGTTTATTGTTGGGTGTAAATTTGGGAGAAAATGTGAAAAAGGAGAATAAAAATATGTTTTTAAAACTAGCAATAAAGATGCATTCTGAAATGTGCACATATGGTTCAAGAAGTACAGCAACATCTGCAAATTGTACTTAAAATGTATTAACTTCCTTATCTGCATCAGCAAATATTTTAATTAATTACAATCAAAAATTGGGAAGAAAGAGCACCAATACACTAGCACCAACTATCTGCAGAAATCAAGTACATTCTACAAACTAACCTTGTGGAATTGCAGTGTTATTTGAAAACAAACATTTATTTTGATCAGTAAACACTGGATCCTTGATGACATGTTGCCACACTTTCTGCAGTTACGCATTAACACAAAATCTGTAAGGCTATTTGAATAATGAAAGTGCTGAGAAAAATCAGCACATTACATTCTAAATGTTTTGATTCTCATGAAAGTTAATCGAAGTGAGGATATATGTCTCAATAAGGGGGGGGAGAAGACCAACTGGGGGCCTTTGTTCTGGCAAGCCACTTGGAGTCACTATTATTCCAGTGCTTAGCTATTTTCATTAACAGTTAATGTGTTTAAGAAGCTGTAAAAATGTGCATGGCTCTTTAGATCTTTACAACTGAACAGGAGGATTTTTGCTTGCTACTCGAGCATTATTTGTGAAGGAGGAAAATTGTCATGGTGCCAAGGCAGTACGTTAGTGTAAATTGTTAATGTATTAAGCTTGGGCATACCAAAAAAGCTGCAGCACATGTCAGATCTCCTGCAGCTTGACCTATTTTTCAGATATTTAGTCCATCTGAAGTAGATGAAGAGTACCAGACTGAAAGGAATTACAAATATTTTACAACGGCACAGTGCGTTGAGATTAAGGATATTTAACCCATTTCTTTAAAAAAAATTCCAAGACTCAAACTTAATTAAGCTATTTGGTACACATTTCAATAGCAGTGGTTTCAATTATTGCAAGAGTTGACCTTGCTCAAAACATACTATCGAGAACAAGATGAGGTTTCACGGGTTTAAATAGGCTGTAGATAACAAGATTGGAATATAATGTACTGAAAGTATGTCTCAGCGCAACATTACAAATGCCATCTAGTGTGCTGAATATAATAATAAAAAAATAGGCAACGGCCAATTAACTATTGTATAACTTGATACACAGCTGCACGATAGAAAATGTAAAAATCTGCATGTTGCAAAGACAGAGCCTAAATTAGTGCAAACGTAAAATAAAGTTAGATGCGCCCAAAGAAATTAAACGGCGCTATAGCCGTGAGTCTAAAAAAAGGTTGTTTTTTTGCTCACTTTGACAGTATTCCACATTGCAAAACGCATTAACATTCCACCGTAGGACTGCAACTCAATCCCTTGGAACCGTTATAATGTGTAAACCGCCACACACGGGCGCATATCCAGCGTACAGAAAAACTGACAGCCGAGGTAGATGTCCCTTACCAGTAGCAGCTCACTACACTTGTCGGACATTTGAACACTTTGTTTTTTGAAGAAAGCAGATGTCGGGGAACCTGCAAACACAAGGCAGACAAATGAAGGACAGCACGCGAAACGCTGCGACCTGCCGGTAAAGCTCCCGTTGTAATCTTCTCTGGGACTGGGTCGACCTCTCCGCTCGGGGGCGGGGTGGATGATGCCGCGGGCCAGGCAGACAGGCAGGTTCGGGGTAGCGGGGGATCCAAAGCCATGGTTACCAGCGACTGACAGCGGCATCCGTTGTGTGTGTGTGTGTGTGTGTGTGAGGGAGTGTGTGTGTGTTAATGAGAGAGAGGCCAGCGCTGGCCTCTCGGGCTGCCTGGGAAGCTCCTCTCCTCCGTCACTCCTATTAAAGGGGCACCTGATGGGGGGGTTCAACCTGAAACCCGTTAAACAAACATACTGGGTGCGCAGCAGTTTCAGCTGCGGGATTTATTTTGAGACAGCCACCTAGTTTTGTCTTCTGAAAGGCGGGAATGGATAAATCTGACAGGTGGCTAATGATTGGGGGGGGGGGGGGGGGGGATTAGAAAGTTAGAAACCTGGTAGATCTTCCTCTCGTCCCTTGGCCGCTGCTTCCTGCTTCCCGGAGGGCCACCATCTTCCTGTGTGCGCTGGTCAATCCCGTCCGGGCGGAATCTGGGGAGCGGGAAGATGGCGGCCCGGTCCGGAGCCGGCCGCTCAGACCCCCACGGGGAAGAGCCCCGAGCCCTCTCCCCGCAAGGATGCAACCTGATCGAATAGAGGACCTAACCTCACACAGCAAATCGGAACAGAAGTGCACAAGGCCGCGGCGCAGAACGAGAGAAGACTCTGCAGTGACACGCAGAAAACTGTGGTAAAATAAACATGGAACCTGACGGGGGAAAGCCGACAAACACCTGATTGTGCAGGATTGGGGCCGGGTCGAAGGCAGAATAAAACATGACGAGATTCTGAAAAAAATCATGGAATAACAGGAAGAATGTAGATCCCGACAGCACATACAAGGGAACACCAGGGACAGGAGCAGTAGACCATATCTGGAGCCAGCTCTGCCATTCAGAACGATAATGGCTAATCTACTGCATCGACTCTACATTCCTGTCCGCTCCCCCATATCCCTTTATGCCCTCAGGGACCAACAATCTGTCCATCGCAGCAGCCTGACATGATAAGAATTCAAAAGATTCACAACCCTTTGACTGAAGAAGTTTCTCATCAACTCAATCCTAAATATTGACCCCCCTTATCCTGAGACTGTGCTCTCCCATACTTTGCATTCCCCAGCCAGCTAAAACAACTTCTCAGCTCTGCCCTGTCAAGCCCCTTCAGCATGGTGTATGTTTCAATGAGATCACCCCTCATTCTTCCAAACTCCACAGAGGATAGATGCAATTTACTCAGCTGCTCCTCATAGGTAACAATATAGTAAATCTTTGCTGTACTGCCTCCAATTAAGTATAACCTTCCTTAATACGGAGACGAATTAAACTAACACACAGTACTCAAGGTGTGGTCTCACAAGTCCTGTACAATTGTAGCAAGACTTCCTCATTCTTGCATTCCAATCCCACTGCAATATGAAATTTCAATAAAAGGCCAACATGCAATCTGCCTTCCTCATTGCTTGCTGTACTTACATGCTACCTTTCTGCACGAGTGCACCCAAGTGTCACATCAACATTTGGAAGTTTCACGTATTTTAAAAAGTACTGTGAATAACTCACACTTCCCCACATGCTCTATTTGTCACCTTTGCAGCCTTTGTGTCTTCTTCACAGTTTATATTCCCACCAAACTTTATAGCATCAACAAACCTAGCTATATTGCCCTTGGTCTCTTTGTATAAGTGATTAATATAGATTGTAAGTAGCTGAGATCCAAGCACTGATGCTCCCACTAGTTACTGTATACCAACTTTAAAATATCCTGTTTATCCCTATTCTTTGATTCCTGTCTGTTAACCAATCCTCCATCCATGCTAATATATTAATCCCAACTCCATACCTCCTTATCTTGCCTTTTCAAAATCAAAATATAATACATATATTTACCTACAGTTATAGTTACATAAAAGATTCCAATACATTTGTCAAATACGGTTTCCCTTTCATAAAACCACACCGACTTTGATCAGACTGATTTTTTTTTTTAAAGTGCATCGTTCTGACTTCCTTCATAATAGTTTCCAGCATTTTCCCTACAACTGATGTCAGGTTAGGGGAGGTCCTGTGGGTGGCCTCCCTGCCTCGGAGCCAGAAACTCCAGGTTCACATCCCATTCAGTACTTGATGGCCGTGGAAGATACATTCATAAAATGGTGAACAGATTGATTGTCAAACTGAATCCTTTCAATACAGTTATAGAAACAGAGAAATAGTAGCAGGAGTCTGCCTTTCAACAAGATCATGGCTGGTCCTCGATCTCAACGCCATACTGCAGTGTTCTCCCCATTCTCCTTTAGAGTCTAGAAATGTATCTATTTCCTTCCTAAATATATTCAGTGATTTGTCCTCCACAAATGTTTGTGGTAGAGAATTCCACAGGTTCACCATCCTCTGAGTAAAGACATTTCTCCTCACCCATATCCTGAGACTGTGATCCCTTGTTCTAGAACCTCCAGTCAGAGCAAACAACATCCCTGCGTCCACTCTGTCCAGTCCTGTCAGAATTCTATACATTTCAATTAGCCCCTCTCATCCTACATTCCAGTGACTACAGGCCAAGTCAACCCAATCTCTCATAAATATTAGCCATTGCTAATATTTAATATTGCCAATCATGCCTTTTAATGATGTTCCCCAATCTATCTTAGCCAACTCACACCTCATACATAGAACAGTACAGCACAGAACAGGCCCTTCAGCCCTCGATGTTGTGCCGAGCAATGATCACCCTACTCAAACCCACGTATCCACCCTATACCCGTAACCCAACAACCCTCCCCCTAACCTTACTTTTTTAGGACACTACGGGCAATTTAGCATGGCCAATCCACCTAACCTGCATATCTTTGGACTGTGGGAGGAAACCGGAGCACCCGGAGGAAACCCACGCACACACGGGAAGGACGTGCAGACTCTTCACAGACAGTGACCCAGCCGGGAACCGAACCTGGGACCCTGGAGCTGTGAAGTATTTATGCTAACCACCATGCTACCGTGCTGCCCAATACCTTCGTAGTTTCCTTTGTTTAGATTTCGAACCCTAATTTCAGATCTGGGACTTCTTCACTTTCCATTCAAATAATAATCTTTCTTAGTGTCACAAGTTGGCTTATGCAATGAAGTTACTGTGAAAATCTCTCAGTCGCCACACTACAGCGCCTGTATTGAAGGGATTAAGGGTTATGGTGTTCGAGCCGGAAAGTGGAGCTGAGTCCACAAAAGATCAGCCATGATCTCATTGAATGGCAGAGCAGGCTCGAGGGACCAGATGGCCTACGCCTGCTCCCAGTTCTTATGTTCTTATATCATATTATGGTCACTGTTCCCTAAAGGAACCCACACAACAAGATTATTCATTAATGCCTTCTCATTGCAGAATACCAAATCAAGGATAGCATGTTCCTTAGTTAGATGGGACCGGAAGACCACCAACAGCGGGCTGCCTCTGTCACCACAAAACACACTGGGGGGGAGCAAATCCCATCCAAACTATTTGTTTAATATCCGTCATTACTTAATTCTCCATGACAATTTTCTCTATCTCTATCTAATGGACCTACATTTATTTTAGCTACTCTCCTTTTTACATACATATAAAAGCTCTTACCATCTGTTTTTATATTTCACTCATGTTCTACTTTTTTGCTTTTTATCAACTTTTTGACTCCCAATTCTCAGGCTTATGACTTTTCTTTGCTACACTATAAGGCTCTTCTTTTGATTTAATATTATCCTTAACCTCTGTAGTTATCTGGCTTTTGGTTTTTTTAATGGATGTATTCTTGTTGAGCATTTTAAATCACTTCTTTAAATATTTCCCACTGTTTACTTTCCACCATGCATTTTAGTCTATTTACCGAATTAACCATAGCTAGTTCTTCTCTCACATCTATCGAATTGAAATTGTTTAAATTCAAGATTATTGTTTGGGACTGGATTATGTCACTTTCAAATTTACTATGGAATTCAATTGTATTATGGCCATTATTCCCAGGGTACTCCTTACAATAAGATTACTAATTAAACCTGCCTCATTACACAAAATTAAATCTAAAATAGCCTTATCCCTAGTTGATTCCACAACATATTGTTCCAAAACAGTTGCAAAAGCATTCCACAAAATCATCTTCTAGACTACCCTTGTCAATTTGATTTGTCCAGTCTATATGAAAATTACAATCCCTCACAATGAATACATCGTCTTTGTTACCAGCTCCAATTACTTCTTATTTCATACTCTATCCAGCAGAATAACTACAGTTACAGAGCCAATAACCTACTCTCACCAGCAATTTCTGACCCTTTTTATTCTTAATCTCCACCCATGCTGGGTTTACTTCCTGAACTTCTGAATTAAGATCCTTTCCCACTACTACACCAATGTTATCTTTTACAATGAGGGCAACTCCTCTTCCTTTTTGATTCTGTGTATTTGAAATGTTAAGAATCCTGGAATATTTATTTTCCAATCATGGTTACATTGTAACAGCGATTAAATATAAACCAAGGGCGGTGCGGTGCCACAGTGGTTAGCACTGCTGACTCACAAGCACCAAAGACCCAGGTTTGATTACGACCTTGGGTGAGTGGAGTTTGTAAATTCTCCCCACTTCTGTGTGGGTTTCCTTCAGGTGCTCCAGTTTCCTCCCACAGTCCAAAGATGTGCAAGTTAGGCGGATTGGCCATGCTAAATTGCCTCTTGGTGTCCAACGGTTAGGTGGGGATAGGGCAAGCGGCAGTGGAGGGGCCTAGGTAGGGTGCTCTTTCAGAGGGTCGGTGAAGACTTGATAGGCCGAATGGCCTCCTGCACTGTAGGGATTCTATGATTTATCTCTATTTGTTCTGCTAGTTCATAGAAACATAGAAAATAGGAGGAGAAAGAGGCCATTTGGCCTTATGGGCCAGCTCCACTATTCAATAATAATCTTTCATTATGATCATGGCTAATCATCCAACTTAGTAGCGTGATCCCACCTTCTCCCCATATCCTTTGATCTTCTTCACCACAAGTGCTATATCCAACTGCTCCTTGGAAACATACAGGGCAGGATTCTCCTTCCTGCCAGATCTGAACACTCTGGGTGAAGAAATTCCTCCTCATCACTGTCCAAAATGGTCTACCCCATATCCTCAGATAGTGACTCCTGGTTCTGTTCCATTGGGAACATCCTTCTGGCATTTACCCTGTTTAGTCCTACCCTGACTGGTGTTAGAACTTTATAGGTTTCTGAGATTCCCCCACATTCTTCTGAACTCCAGCGAATACATCCTAACCAACTCAATCATTCCTGCCATTCCAGGAATCAATCAGATGAACCTTCGTTTCACTCCCTCCAGAGCAAGAACTTTCTTTCTCACATATGGAGACCAAAACTGCACACAATATTCCAAGTGTGACCTCACTGAGGCCCTGTATAATTGCAGCTACACATCCCTGCTTCTGTATTCAAAACCTCTCGCAATGAAGGGCAACATACCCATTAGCCTTATTTACTGTCTGCTTCACCTGCATGCTTACCTTAAGTGACTGGTATACGAGGACACCCAGGTCCCGTTGCACATTCCTCTCCTAATTGATAGCCATTCAGATAATAGTCTGCCTTCCTGTTTTTGCTACCAGAGTGGATAACCTCACATTTATGCAAACTATACTGCATCTGTCATTCATTTGCTTACTCACTCACTCAACTTGCCCAAATCACACTGAAGGATCTCTGCATCCTTCTCACAGTTCACCCCCAACCCAGCGTTGTGCAATCTGCAACTTTGGAGATATTACATTTTGTTCCCCCATCTAAATCATTAATATAGATTGTGAATAGCTGGGGTCTCAGCACCGATTCCTGCGGTACCCCACCAGTCGGTAGCACTGTTGTTTCACAACTCCTTGGTTGGTCCCAGGTTCGATTTCCAGCTTGGGCCACTGTCTGTGTGGAGCCCGCACATTCTCCCCATGTCCACGTGGTTTCCTCCGGGTGCTCTGGTTTCCCCCCACAAGTCGTGAAAGATGAGCTGTTAGGTAATTTGGACATTCTGAATTCTCCCTCAAGTGTACTCAAACAGGCACTGGAGTGTGGCAACTAGGGGCTTTTCACAGTAACTTCAGTGCAGTGTTAATATAAGCCTACTTGAGCCTGCTGTTTGGAAAAAGACGCGTTAATTCCTACTCTTTGTTTTGTGTTGGCCAACCAGTTTTCTATCCATCTCAATACACTACCCTTAATCCCATGTGCTTTAATTTTGCACGCTAATCTCTCATGTGGGACTTTGTCAAAAGCCTTCTGAAACTCCAAATAAACCACACCCACTTGCTCCCTCTCATCAACCTATTAGTTACATCCTCGGAGAATTATATCAGATTTGGCAAGCATGATTTCCCCTTCATAAATCCCTGCTGACTCTGTCCGATCCTGCCTCTGTTTTCTAAGTGTTCTGCCATAAAATCTTTGATAATGGATTCTAGAACTTTTCCCACTACCGACGTCAGGCTGACTGGTCTATAATTCCCTTTTTTCTCTCTACCTCCCTTTTTAAATAGTGGGGTTACATTAGCTACCCTCCAATCTGTAGGACCTGCCCCTGAATCTATAGAATCCTGGAAGATGACCACCAATGCATTCACTATTTCTAGAACCACAGGGGGAATTCTCCGACCCCAACAGGGTCGGGGAATTGCCCGGGGCCTTCGTAAATCCCGCCCCCGCCGTGGCTGGAATTCTCCACCACCCGGGAATCGGCGGGGGCGGGAATCACGCTGCGCCAGTCGGAGGGCCCCCCGTGCCGGTCGGTGGGCCTCCCCGCGGCGATTCTCCAGCCCGCGATGGGCCGAAGTCCCGCCTCTGTCAGGCCTCTCCCGCCGACGTGGTTTAAACCACCTCTGGTGCCGGCGGGAGCAGGCAGCATGAGCGGGCCCCGGGGTCCTGGAGGGGGCGCGGGCCGATCTGACCCCTGGGGGTGCCCCCACGGTGCCACCACCGTGGCGGAGGCGGAAGAGACCCCCTCCACTGCGCATGTGCCGGGGTGACATCAGCGGCCACTGACGCTCTGGCGCATGCGTGGTCTCACGCCGACGGCCTTTCGGTCAGCCCGACGCCAGTCGGCGGGGCGCCAAAGGTCGGTCGGCGGAGCGGGAGCCACTCCAGCGCAAGCCTAGCCCTTAAAGGTGCGGGGAATTCCGCACCTTTGGGGAGGCCTGACGCCAGAGTGGTTCTCGGTACGCCAGGCCCCCCCCCCCCCCCCCCCCCCCCCCCCGCCCGCCCCGCCGGGTAGGGGAGAATCCCGGCTCACTTCCTTTAAGTACTCTGGGATGTAAGTTATCAGGCCCTGGGGATTTATCAACCTTCAATCCCATCAATTTCCCCAAACATTCTCTACTAATATTGATCACCTTCAGTTCCTCCCTCTCACTAAACCCTGCATTCCCAGTTCATTTATCTTACTGTGAATGCTTCATGCATTCAGATTAAGGGCATTTCTTTTTTTTACTACTATCCCTTACATGGACTTTATTCATGGATACATTGTTACATTAAATTCTGTACCTTCCTCTCGCACTCTACATAGCTTTATCCAAATCACTACACTGCTCTATTATCTCGACTTTAGCTGATAGAATCCAGAATTGACTCTGATAGAACGTAGATTGGAAGCCATTTGAACCGTAAAAGGATCCCAACAGAATGGACTCCAATAACAACAACAACTTATATTTGTCTCGTGCCTTTAGTGTATTAAAACATTCCAAAGCATTTCACAGGAGCATATAATAATAAACTTGATATTTGCGTCACATTAGATGAAATTAGGGCATCTGGTGAAAAGCTTGGTAAAGAGGTAGGAAAGTCTTAAAAGCAGCATAGAGAGGTGGAGAGGACTGAGAGGGAAACTCAAGAACGTAGTCCCTGGGCAGCTGAAGGTATAGCCACCAATAGTGAAGCAATTAAAATCAGGGGTCCTCAAGAGGCCAGAAATAGATGAGCAAAGATATGATGAAGGGTTGTGGGACTGGACAAGATAACAGAGATAGGGAGGGGGAGGGCAATGGAGGGATTTGAAAACAAGGATGAGAATTGAAAAATTGAAGTTTTACTTGACTGGGAGCTGAAGCAGGTCAGCGAGCACAGGAGTGATAGGTGAACAGGAATTGAAATGAATAAGGAGACAAGCAACAGAGTTTTGGATGACCTGTTTACAAATGGGGAAGGCGAATCAGGAGAAGTCTTCAAGTCTAGAAGTAGCAAAGTGTCATGTGAGAGACCCTTTAAGAACTGGGTGTTTATTAAATACCTGCAGTGGATGTACCTTTACGAAATGGGTGTTTATTAAATACCTGTAGTAGATGTACCTTTAAGAAACGAGTGTTTTTTCAATAGCTGCAGTGATGTCAGGATGTGGGTGGAGCTGGGTTGTCTGTCTTCACTTTCGTTTTTGAGCAGACAGCTACAGGGTGTTTTTAGTTTCGTTTTGAGAGCTGGTTAGCTGCAGGCAAAGCAAGCAGCTTTATAAGGATCTCTTTGCAATCTAAAGACTGTCTCCAGATCATTTGGGTGATTTCAAACCTGATCTCTGTGCTAAAAAGGGTCTTTTGCCTTTTGGATGTTGCAAGCAAAGATTAAGGGTTACTTATAGAATATTGTATCTGTGGGGACGATTGGTGTTGATATTTGTTAAGGTGTTTACTGTGGGTTTATAAAGTGTTAACTGGTTTCATAAATAAACATTTTTAAAATTTAATTCTCTGTTGTACTACACCTGTAAAGTAGGCCCGTGTGCTCCCCATACCACAATCTATTAAAAGTTGGGGGTCAGCTGAACTCCATCATACACTTTGGGGTTCTCTAAACCCTAGCCCATAACAAATGGCATAGATGAGGGTTTCAATAGTAGATGAGCTGAGATGGGGGTGGGGTGGCGGCGAAGTCAGGCAAGGTTAGGATGGTGGAAAAAGGTTGTCTTAGTAATGGCGTAAATATTTAGTCAAAAACCTCATTTCGAAATCAAATATAATAAAATTGTGAATAGACTGGCAGGGGGAAGGATGGAGTTGGTAACCACTGAATGGAGTTTGTAGCAGTGACTGAAGACAACGGCTTTAGCCCTCCCAATATTTAACTGGAGGAATGTTTTGCTTATCCAGTACTGAATGCTGGACAAGCAGTCAGATAATTTAGCAACATTATAGGAGGCAAGATTTGTGGGTGTGAGGTAGAGTTGAGTGGTGCTGTCAGTGTGCATGTGAAGACTACACTTTGCTTTTGAATGATGTTGCCGAGGAGTTGCATGTCAATGAGGAATTGGAAGAATTTAAGGATAAGAGACTTAAGAGACACTAGTGGTAACAACTGACCAAATGGACCCCGATACACTGCAGAATAAACATCAATAGAATAAGTGAATAAAATCTGACACCACAGAACTGATCTTGATGGAGTTTGGAATAAAAGATGCCAGTGTGCAGTACAGCACAGAACAGGCCCTTCGGCCCTCGATGTTGTGCCGAGCATTGTCCGAAACCAAGATCAAGCTATCCCGCTCCCTGTCATTCTGGTGTGCTGCATGTGCCTATCCAATAACCGCTTGAAAGTTCCTAAAATGTCCGACTCCACTATCACAGCAGGCAGTTCATTCCCCACCCTAACCATTCTTGGTGGTTCATGTATCTCATGACCTTCATGTATCTGTTGTAGAATCATGGGTCTAAGTGACATAGGAATCTCTGCGATCGAGTCGGAGTAATAATCCATCAAGAGTGACAATAAGAGAATAAACCCAACTATAATCATAGTGATAACTGGAAAATAATACAAATCAGAGAATAATGCTCAATAAAATGCAGAACAGAACCTGATAGAAGACAGAATTGAACTTCATAAAACCAGAGAATTGAATCCGATTGAACAACAATAATAATCTTTATTATTGTCACAAGTAGGCTTACATTAACACTGCAATGAAGTTACTGTGAAAATCCCTTAGTCACCACACTCCGGCACCTGTTCAGGTACACAGAGGGAGAATTCAGATTGTCCAATTCACCTAACAAGGTGTTTCTAGAAGCTTGTCCACCACTAATTCTTAACTGACTGGCCTGTGATTGCTCAGGTAACCTTACAACCTTTGTTAAACAAGGGCGTAACATTTGCAATTCTCCAGTTCTCTGGCACCTCTCATGAATCTAGGGATGACTGGAAGATTATGGTCAGCAGCCCTGTAATTCTCATTCTCACTTCATTCAGTATCCTTGGATGCATCTCATCTGGTTCTGGTTCCTACTCAACTTTAAGTACCGACAGTCTATTCAACACTTCCCGCTTAGCAATTTTAAACCCTTCCCGGGACAGAGTTTCCTCGTGTGTTGCCATGTCCTGGGTAGCATCTACCTCATTGGTAAAGACTGATGGAAAGTATCAATTTAATACTTCAGCCAGGCCCCCTGCCTCCAGGAATAAATTATCTTTTAGGTCCTTAAATTGGCTCTATTTTGGCTTTAATGACCCTTTTACTATTTATATGCCTATAGAAGACTTTGGAATTCCTCTTTATGTTGGATGCCAATCTTTTCTCATTATCCATGCTCGCCTCTCTAATGAGCTTTTTCCACTTCCTCTCTGAACCTTCTGTATTCCTCTTGGATCTCGACAGAATTTTCGACCTGACACCTGTCATAAGCACACTTTTTATTTTAATGAGTAGCTGGTACTCATGTAGTATTAGTCATATTATCTTAAAATCTACATGTTAAAAAATAAAGTCTGACCTCAGGGGATTAAGATGTGCAGAGCTTTTCACTGAATGTCTCAAATTAAAATAGAAATAAGAAGCTACCTGGAAATAGTCCATGTAAAAAATGTAAAATGTCACCACAGTTCCAGAGGACCATAGGCTGCTCTCCCCTTTGAGAGTTGACTGGTGGTGATTTAACCTGAGGGTCACCGTACCTCAGGCGAGGGGCAAGGTTGAGAAGGACGGGTACTGCATGAAAAACCTCAGCCGTTATGGGAATTAAACTCGCGCTGCTGCCGTCACATCACGAACCAGCCGTCCAGCCAACTTAGCTAACCTGTGCGGGAGTTCGCCTTCAGCGGTACTGGAGGATTCCGTCAGCAGGAAAAGCCGGAAAATCCCATCCCTTGTTTCTTTTGTTATTCTGCACTTTATTCAACCTTAATGTATGGGAAGGACAGCCAAATGAAGCATTCAAGAAGCTACTGTTCTCAGAGGATGCAGCTCACAGGATATTGGTTGGCCATCCCATGTTAAGATAGAAGTATAAAGTACACTGGAAACAGGGGTTTTAGGAACAACAGACATTTTGAACAGAACTGGTGGACTATATGACTACAATATAAAATAAGGAGTAAAATTCTTAAGGGGCTGCAGGAGCAGAGGGACATAGGTGTATATGTGCATAGAACATTGAAGGTGGCAGGACAGGACGATATGCACTTGCCCCAACCCACCACTCTTTGCCTTTACACCTTCCATGCCAACTCACCAGTACCCACCATGGCAGATCTCTGGATCCATGCTGAGATGAAATAAAATAAATGTTCCAGTGTTTGTTGCAGAATTTATTTTAAAAATGCACTCAAAAAATTATTCACTACATTTGCATCCCTTCCTTTAATCCAGGGGTGGGAAAACTTTTCCGTGCAAGGGCCACATTCAGAAATTCACAATTCACAAAGGGCCGCATAGTATATTAAGTAAAATAATTACTTCACCCGGTTATGATTCTGGGCGCCTCATATAGAACATAGAACAGCACAGAACAGGCCCTTCGGCCCTCGACGTTGTGCCGAGCAATGATCACCCTACTCAAGTCAACGTATCCACCCTATACCAGTAAGTAACCCAACAGCCCCCCCACCCCCCATTAACCTTAAAAAAAATTTTTTTTTTTTTTTAATTTAAAAAAAAAACTTGTTTTTTTTTTAATGACTTGGTGGGCCGCAGAAATACCTTTGGCGGGCCGCATGTGGCCCGCGGGCCGTAGTTTGCCCACCCCTGCTTTAATCCTTATGAAAACAAATATTTCATTCAAGTGATTAATCCCTTAGAAAAACAAGAATTGATGGGCAGTACGGTGGCGCAGTGGTTAGCACAGCTGTCTCACGGTGCCCAGGTTCGATCCTGGCTCTGGGTTACTGTCTGTGTGGAGTGTGCACATTCTCCCTGTGTTTGCATGGGTTTCGCCCCCACAACCCAAAGTTGTGCAAGGTAGGTGGATTGGCCACGTTAAATTGCCCCTCAATTGGAAAAAATCAATTGGGTACTCTAAATTTATTTTTAAAAAACACGAATTGATATTCATTGCCACACATCAAAGACATTTTAACCACTTGGGAGTCGTCAATCAAATTGAACTGACAGGCATCCCACTGTGATAGTGATAATTTGTGAAATCAGTCATTCGGCACAAGTTCTAAATTCATGACCCTCAAATTTATGTCAACAGAGTGAAATAGCAAGGACTGGTATTTTTAAACTGCAGATGTATTTTAACCTTTAAAGGTTGGCAGATTTAAATACCTGTTAGTTGACAGCTCCAACCAGCTTTACAGTTTCATTGCGTTTATCCAGTTTCTACATTCACCCATGTCTACCGTTAACAATTCCAAGGAGCACTTGACCTCTCCCAAAGGTGTCTCTGAACCTTTCCAAAAAGGGTACTGTCAAGTCCCACATGGGACTTATGGGGTGGGAATGATAATCTTCCCCGTGGCCCTCGCGGAGTATGAGCTCCCCCGGTGAGGGCGGAGGATCTCCATTCAGCTAGAATAAAAGGCCAGCCAGTAAGGCACCGGCAGTGAAGAAATTCAGTAGGGATCTATCGGGAGTTGTATATAACGTAACTGTAAATAAACCAAAATTCTTTATTCTTATTCGGTGTGGACTCCCTGTGTCTTTATTAAACTGGCGATGAGGAATAAACTGGTTTGTTGTCGATTCTGCATCCTACTCGGCTGAGCCACCTCCCTGATTTTGCCATGTCCCTGTTTGGGCGATTCGATGAATTTGACGCTGGTGTTGAAGACTGGAACCAGTACGCAGAAAGGATGTGTTAATTCTTCCTGGCCAATCACAAAGGACGAGCACCAGATGGTCTCACCATTGTGTAGGGCGCACATGTTTAGAGTAATCAGGAGTCGTGCGTACCCGGCGGTGCCAAATACACACTCATTCAACCAACTTGTGGCCGATCCCGGCCCTGGGTCACTGTCCATTTGGAGTTTGCATATTCTCCCCATGTCTACATGGGTCTCGCCCCACAAACCAAAAAGATGTGCAGATAGGTGGATTGGCCATGTTAAATTGCCCCTTAATTGGAAAAAAAGAATTGGTACACTAAATTTATATTAAAAAAAGAAAAACATGTATGGCGGAGAGGTCCCCTGGTGAGTCTTTCCCCCAGTTCATATTTCCGCTATGGAAGATAGCCGAGTTTTGTGAATTCGGAACTGCTTTACTTGATAGGTTCCGCGATCATTTGATCAGTGATATAAATGACATGGAGACACAAAAAAGCTTTTGGGTGAGACCTCCCTGACTTTTTAAAAAATATATATTTTTATTCAAATGTTCAATATTTTAACATTTTTACAACAATGCACAATCCCAGACCATCCCAGGGCCCTATTGTCAGCCATGGGCAGGTCCTGCCCACCCTGGAGAAGAGGGTGTCCCTCTTCTCCTCCACCGCATTCAACAATCAATTGAGCTCTGACCCTGTGAATCTTGGGGCAGCTCTCTCATGTGCTATTTTCTTGGCTGGAATGAGAGTGTGTGGGGAATGGAGTGTCTATAAGCAGCTCCAGCTTGTCAAGCTCTCCAGCAGCAATTCCTGCCGAAGCGAATCAGACGCCTGCGGGAATGGGAATTGCTCTGATTCACGTGGGCAGAGAGCTGGCCCAATAGCATGAGCATGCCCTAAATTGCTCCACAAATAGCACCCCCAATGGTGAACTCAAACCGCACACAATTCAGCCATGACATCAACACTTGTCTCCCAAACGGAGAATTTTGCCCTACTACTCTGGTTTAAACACAATGCCAGAGTAGCTATTTGTTTTAACTTGATGTTCTCCTGATCAGAAATTGATGTCAGTCTGCATTGCTGGGTAGAAACGTCTTCTGAAACAAAGGGTGGAATTGGCCACTGATTTTAGATAAAATAATATAAGTAAAAGAGAGAGAGGAATGGGGCAGAATTCCTCAATATATTGTGAAAACTAAACTTTCAGAAGTTAGTCAGGCCAGTTTAAACTTTAAAATTAAGCCAGAAAATTATGTCCACAAAATAACCCATGAACCATAGATGGAACAACCAGCAGCATCCTAGCCTAAAGACCGTGGGCGAGATTCTCCCAAAACGGGAGAAATCGTAAAGCTGCCGTAAAACCCGGGCGGGTTTGACGCCAACGCGCCCCTTCCCGACCGGGAACCGATTCTGGTCCCCGGTCGGGGCTAGCAGCCCGACGCCGTAGGCTCCGGCAAGACGGGCTTAACGAAAATCGTTAAGCCCGCTTGCCAGAGTTAGCGCCGGCTGACGCGTCATATGACGTCAGCCGCGCATGCGCATGCCAATCGGTGCCATGGTTATTAATAGCGAGTTTGTGACGCTGGTTTTACGAACGGCAAGAGCAGGTGTGTTTGCCGTTCGTAAAAGCGGAAAGGGCTGGGACTTCGGCCCATCTAACAGCTGAGAATCGCTGCCGGCCGTAAAAAAACGGCGGCAGCGATTCGGGTCGGGACTTCGGCGGGGGGGGGGGGGGGGGGGGGGGAATAGCGGGAGGGCGGCAAAAATGTCGGGAAGGCCCTCCCGCTATTCTCCCACCCGTCGTGGGGGTCGGAGAATTTCGCCCCGTTTGCTTCTGAACTCTGCCTGCAAACATTTTCTACAGGAATAGATTTGTCAACTTCTACATATTCTCTGAAATTTGAAATAAATGTTCATTATAAATAAACATCTCTATATTCACAAATTACTATTTTCCCCATTTTCATAGAATTTACAGTGCAGAAGGAGGTAATTTGGCCCATCGAGTCTGCACCGGCCTTTGGAAAGAGCATCCTACTTAAGCCCACATCTCCACCCTATCCACGTAACCCCACCTAACCCTTTTTTGGACACTAAAGGCAATTTAACATGGCCAATCCACCTAACCTGCACGTCTTTGGACTGTGGGAGGAAACCGGAGCACCCGGAGGAAACTGGAGCACCCGGAGGAAACCCACGCAGACACAGGGAGAACGTGCAGACTCCACACAGACAGTGACCCAAGCCGGGAATCGAATCTGGGACCCTGGAGCTATGATGCAACAGTGCTAACCACTGTGCTATCATGCCATACATTTATGAGATGTGGGTGCCGCTGGCAAGGCCAGCCATTATTGCCTAGTCTTTGAGAAGGTGATGGTGATCCACCATATTGAACCATTGCAATCCATGTAGCGTAAGGACTCTCACAATGCTGTTGGGTGGGGAGTTCCATGTTTTAGACCAAGCAACAATAGTGGGTGGTATTCTCCGCTCCCAGGCCTAAGTGCCCGTGCCATCGTGAACGCCGTCACGTTTCACGACGGCATGAACAGGTCCTGGGCATGACCTATTATGGCTCCCACAGGGGGCCAGCAGGGCGCTGGAGTGGTTCCCGCCATCCAGCGTCCCTATGCAACGCCAAATGGGCGCCTCACCAACCCGCGCATGCAGAGTTGGGGCAGCTCATTCCTGCGCATGCGCAGTTGGGCCGCGCCATCCTGCACATGCGCGGGAAAGTTCTTACGTGCGCCGGCTCCTCACCAACATGGTGCTGGTGTTCTGAGCCCGGGCGCGAAAGGAGGTAGGCCCGGGTGGGGAGAGGCCGGCCAGCCAATCGGAGGGCCCCCATTGCGGGCCAGACCCCATCGGAGGCCCCCCCCCCCCCCCCCCGCATTCCCACACAGTTCCCGGCGACAGCGACCAGTGGTGGACGGTACCGGCGGGAACCTGTCGTGTCGGAGCGATGGCTCGGCCCATCCGGGCTGGAGAATCGCCGCTCGCCATTTGCTCTCCGGGCCGCTCGCCGTTTGCGGCAATTCTCCGAGCGGCCCGGCGCAATTTGTCCACCGCTGGTTTCGGGGGGGGGGTGGGAGAATCACGTGCGGGGGTGGGGCGGCCTGATGCGATTTGCGCGGCGCCCCAGCGATTCTCCCACGTGGGGGGGGGGGAGAATACTGCCCGAAAGATCAGCAATTGTATTATTTAAGTTAATGTAACAATGCACAATGCACTTTCAGAGACTTCATGAGTGAGCAACAATCAATTTATTTATAAGAATCTACAAGAGCAACAGCAAACCTACTGCTAGTTCTGGAATGCCAAAACCTAAGGGGACTCCTCCCCCTGGGGTGATTCCCCACTCTGTGTCTCGATTGGTCACCCAAGCCAGATGACCCTTACCCTTCTGTGTTGCCCTTAAAGGAACAATCACCAAAGTTGGGCTGGTGTGTGACTTGGAGAAGAAGTTGATGGGCGGGGATTCTCTGCTCCTGAGGCTAAGTGTTGATGGCGTCGTGAATGCTGTCGCGTTTCTCGACGGCGTCAACATGCCCCCAGGAGCAGTGATTTTGACCCCTACAGGGGGCCAGCACGGCACTGGAGCGACCCACGCCTCTCCAGCTGCCGATACCAACGTCAGATGGGCGACACGGGTCTGCGCATGCGCAGTGGCTCCCTTCTCCACGCCTGTCCCGACGCAACATGGTGTAGGGCTACAGGGGCCGGCGCGGAGCAAAAGAGGCCCCCAGCCCGAGAGGCCGGCCCGCCGATCAGTAGGCCCCGATCGCGGGCCAGGCCACAGCGGGGGTCCCACCCGGGGTCGGGAACCCCCCCCCGGGGAAGCCCCCGGATGGATGGATGCCGAGGTCCCACCAGGTAAGACCACACGTGGACTGTGCCGGCAGGACTCAGATTTTTTTATGCAGCCGCTCGGCCCATCGCGGGTGGAGAATCGCCGGGGCACCGGCGGCAATGACGCCGATTGTCTGTCTCCGGGGAATCGGCGGGCCGGCGTCAGGGTGCCGTCGCGCCATTCGCGCCGAGCTCGCGATTCTCCAGCCTGGCGTGGACTGAGAGAATCCCGCCCGATATTTCTTGACCTGTTAGCTTGGTCTTTCTGAGCAGTAAAGGTCATGAGATTGAGAGATGTTGTAGAAAATGTTGCTAAAGTGCATCTGCAACACACGTCTGCCACGATGTGCAAAAAGGAGTAGATGTTTAAGGTGCCAGGTAGCGTCAAGCTCCTTGAAAGCTGCTGGAGCTGCATTCATCCGGACAAGTGGAGAGCATTCCATCACATTCCTGACTTGTGCCTTGTAGACACAGGAAAAGAGGTGAATATTTTCAAATTACAGCATTTCTATATCATAGAAACCCAATTCTCCCATCTGGCAGGGGTGGGAACAGGGAGTGTTTCTCACTTCGGAGGTCAGCGGGAAACCATGCCATATCTTCCGGCCCCAACATAATTAATTATGCACTCAGGGGTTTAGCACCATATTCCATGATGGGGCGTACATGACAGAACACGTCAGCCATCACATCTGGGTGCCATATTTAAAAGGCACTCAACATAACTGTCTCACGGTTGAAGTAAGAAGATGGACCTCCTGAAAAAGAAGATTAAGCTCAAGGAACACTGTGAGGCTGGTGATATCCATGCTCTATGACACTGAAGCTGGAAGATCTATCTGATAAGATATTCCTCACCCACTGCTTTGGGGTTCAGGGTCTAAGGTTGCAGGCAGCTTCCATCCCGAAACCCAGAGGCGGCACCTGCCATTGTTCAGTTGAGTCCCATCTTCATGCCAGGCTGTTTCAGACGTGTTTTCCCACTGGCGTTGCGGAGAATTGGGTGTGGGGAGGGAAGATTCCAGTTGGGCCTTCATCTGCATCTCATTAGTGGGATGCAAATCAGTTTCACGCCGACTTCCAGCGGGATTCCTGATTCTCATGGGGGCGGCGGTGGGAGATCACGTGGGAAATTCACGCCAGCGTGAAACCAATTATCGGACTGCTGCCGAATTCTCTCCCCTTTTCGCCATTGAACCCACCGGCAGGGATATGGGAGAATTCTGCCCAACCACAGGCTATGGGCGCAATTTAACGGGAGGAAACTGAGTCCCAATTTTGTCGCATTTAAGCAGTGTGTTTCTCGACGCCTGCAGCGCTGAGAACAATCCCGCTATCAAACAGGACTCTTTATTTTGGCCTCGGCGAGGAATGCCCAGGTGCCCCGGTAGCAGTGCAATGTGCCAGGCAGTGCCTGCCATGTGGTAGTGGGAGTGCCAGGGTATCACCTATCACCTTGCCCAGAGCCCGACCATCCGGCTTCCCCGGCGGCCAGGGAAACCCACCAGGTGTCATTATGCCTGGTCCACTTTTGTGCAGATCAGGCTAAATGGCATCATGCCGCCGTCTTCAAGGCACCAACGTTCGATCCCTAACAGCTCACTTAAATATGCAAATCTTGATCCCGCCCAGTGAGTGCGGGAGCCACATCATAACGTCTCGTGAAGCTTCCCAATTTAATAGCCTCTTCAGGTCCTGAGCCTGGCCTATTGTAATATTTCACCGTTAGAAATGAACTATAACAGCCTCTTAAATTCAAGTTCTCAAATATAAACAAACTACTCACAAATTGATGTAATTCCCCATTTAAAATAAACAATATAACCTAACAACTGACGTTATTTCTCACATTTTAGTTCTTCAGAGTCTCAAACTGCATTATAAATCTTATTAATTAGTGCCCCACCATTGTGAATAATCCACAATATATCTGAAATTACAATATTTTTCAAATATAAACTGCTCTATATCCTTGAAATGCAGCATTTCTCCTTTATACCTGTAATTGATATTGTCAATGTACAACAAATACTGATTTTTAAAGTTATAATAAACTTCAATAAATTTTGTTAAAAACACGATTTCTTCTCTCTTGCTGCAGTTGGAGGATATTTGACCATGAACAATATCACAGCCTACCCTCACCCGTCTTTGCCCACCAGTCTTTGCAAACTTTTCATTCGGTGTGGGGCTCTTTCAGAGGGTTGGTGCAGACTCAATGGGTCGAATGGCCTCCTTCTGCACTGTAAAGATTCTATGATTCTATGAGGTGGATAATTGAGTACAAACTAGGGATTATGGCTGAGACAATCTGAGTTGATATCGTTTAGTGCTGCACTAGGTGGCGCCTTTATCCTGCCAGCATTTGAAAAAGCTTAAACATATAGGGTGGGATAATCCAGCTGTTCACGCCGGTGGGATCTCCCGGTCCCACCGCCTGTGCACCCACCCACGGTGGCGAAGGGTCCCTTCAACAGGAAACCCCGTTGACAACGGCGGGATCAGACAATTAGCGAATTTCCCTCCGCCACCGCGAGACGCGCAGCGGGTTGCATGGAAAATTCCACCCAAAGTATATATAAAATGCAAGTTAATTCTAGCATTTCTTTTTTAGCGTAACTTCACACCCACACTGTTTTTCCCTTTGGCAGATAGTGGTGGAAGAATTCCCAAACTAATTATTAGCTTGTTGAACTGCGTTATGAGCACTCCTTCCGTGGCCAAGAGGTGCTGACGTTGGACTTGAACCCAAAGCTTCTGATCCCGGGGTGGGGACACGGCCATGTGCAACAAGGCCTCCTATTCTAGTAGTATGTTGCACAGTAAATATCACAAAGGTTAGAAATGCAATAGCCCATTTCCCTACGTGAACATGTTAACGTTTGCTGCAATTAAAATGAAAATCTGAAGTTGCACCTCAGCACAGTAGAGTATGTAAACAGGAGGCAAATAGTTTAACTAGGATAATAGTAATAGTTGTGATACATTAATAGGAAAAATACACAATTATAATGAGGCATTTATAGATGTACAAAGAAAACCCTCACAATAGTATCATGAATGGAATTGTACAGTGTGTTGATTTTCAATATACATCAATGTGACATCTAACAACCATCTCATCAAAAGATTCATGTTGGAATACTCACTGACATAAACTACTAATTTTCTCAGAAAGGCAAGTCTACAACTGCATCATTAGTTGTTCAAAACATAGGCTCTATTCATCACCTTAACAATTACTGTGTATCAGAGGTCTTGCAGCACCTTGAATGCTTTTTCAGAATATGGACTTAATGATGATAATGATATGGACTTAATAATGATATGGACTTAATACTGATGAGCCATGATCATAATTAATGGCCATAATCACAATGGAAGGCGGAGCAGGCTCGAAGGGCCGAATGGCCTCCTCCTGTTTCTATTTTCGGTGTATGTTTCTATGTATGGACTTGCCACAGAATTTCTGAGGAATCGGGGGGAAAAATTACATCTGTGTAAAAAGTGTAAAGTGGCCATAGTCCCAGATGACCTTAGGCTGCTTTCCCCTTTGAGGTGGTGATTTAACCTGAGGATCTCCACATCTCAAGCGAGGGGCAAGGTTGAGAAGGCAGGGCCTTCATGAATAACCACTGCAATCAGCACGTCACAACAGTTAACCCTATGACGTCCACACCTGAAACTAGTATTGACAACCAATGAACAGGAAAATCTGACCAAATGAAAACATGTTGCAAAATAAAATTAAGACAAGATCTATTCTAGAAACCAAATTAATACCATGAAATTATTTTAAAGTTTGAGATAAAGTAATGAACTCTCAAGATTCACTTGCACAATTTATGATGTTGTTTATACCCCAGGATTAGATTACCATTTTGTAATGACTCCCAGGTGTCTATTGTTCCCGATTCAAATTATAATTCTGCATTAAATAATGTCTGTTCAAATGAGCATCATCATAAAACAAAATGGCAACAGCTAATAACAGTTCCCACAAATAATTACAAGTGCAACAATACTACCTGGCAGTTACTACCCGCCAGTCACACGTTAGTTGTTTTTTTAATTTGTTCAGAGAATATGGTTATATATGGCATTTGTTTCCCTTCCCTATTTGCTGTAGTGAAGGTGGTGGTTAAATCATTGTAGTCTTTGTGGTGTAGGTATCTCTGAATCACACAACAATACAGCACAGCTCTTCAGCCCATTGAGTCTGCACCGACGCTTGAAAAACACCTGACCTGCCGACCTAATCCCATTTTGCCCGCACTTGGCCCATAGCCTTGAATGTTATGATGTGCCACGTGCTCATCCAGGTACTTTTTAAAGGATGTGAGGCAACCCACCTCTACCACCCTCCCAGGCAGTGCATTCCAGCCCACCGCCACCCGCTGGTAAAAAGGTTTTTCCTCAAATCCCGACTAAACCTGCTGCATCTGACCTTGAACTTGTGTCCCCTTGTAACTAACCCTTCAACTAAGGGGAACAGCTGCTCCCTCATTAACACTACACCCTGTATGCTTCAACCGATGCCAATGCTTATGTAGTTACGTTGTATATCTTGTGTTGCCCTATTATGTATTCCCATGTATTTTCTTGTCTTTTCTTGAATTTTGTTTAATTCCCTTTTCTTCCATGTACTGAATGATCTGTTGAGCTGCTTGCAGAAAAATACTTTTCACTGTACCTTGGTACACGTGACAATAAACAAATCCAATCCAATCCAATCCACCCTGTCCATGTCCCACATAATCTTGTACACCTTGATCAGGTCATAGAATTTACAGTGCAGAAGGAGGGCATTCAGCCCATCAAGTCTACACCGGCCCTTGAAAATGCATCCCACCCAAGCCCACACCTCCACCCCATCCCCGCAACCCAGCAACTCCACCTAACCTTTGGACACTAAGGGGCAATTTAGTATGGCCAGTCCACCTAACCTGCACATCGTTGTACTGTGGGAGGAAACTGGAGTACCCGGAGGAAACCCACACAGACACAGGGAGAATGTGCAAACTCCACACAGACAGTCGCCAGAGGCCGGAATTGAACCGAGGTCCCTGGAGCTGTGAGGCAGCCATGCTAACCACTATGCCACCATGCCACCCCAATCAAGGTACACTCAAAGTGCTGATAGCCACATAATTCCAGGACTTTGACTAAGCAACCCTGAAGGAACAGCAATAAAATTCCAAGTTGGGATGCTGTGTGACAGGATGGGAACTTGGGAGGTGGTAGCATTCCGAAGTACCTGCTGCCCTTATCCTTCTTGGCAGTAGAGATCTTGGGTTTGGACAGTGTTACTTGCCACTTATCAGCCAAAGCCTGAATATTGTCCAGATCTTTCTGCATGAGGTACAGATTACTTCATTGGGTGAAATTTAATCCAGTCTGTCGCGGTGAGAAGCACGGCAGTCGGGTCCGTTTAATCGCAGTGGACGCCATATGTTAGTCTGCGATTAAGTCACAGGCGGTTTGGGGCCAATGCGAGGACTCTGCCTGCTTGTAGTGGGATGTAAATTAGGCTCATTAATGAACCAATTGACACCAATTATCATCAAGCGGAATTTAGCGGTGGCTCAGGGATAAGTGGGAGTCGCATGGCTTTCCTTTGTCTCCAGAAGGCCACCCAGCAGGCAAGTCCTGACACTCGTCACCCACATTAAACCTTGGCCATTGTGTAAGGAGTTGTGAATGTAATTGAACAGTATGCACTCATCAGCGAGCATCCCGCTTCTGACTTTAGGAGGAAGGGAAGGTTATTGATAAAGGAGCTAAAGATAGATGGCACAGGAATTCCTACAGCAATGTCCTGGGCTGAGAGGTTTGGCCCTCAACTACCACAACATTCTTTCTATTTGCTGAGGATGACTCCTGGCAATGGAGAGTTTCCCCCCTTAATCCCAATTCAATTTTACTAGGGTTCCTTGATACCACATTCATTCAAACACCACCAACATTTCAAGGACAGTTACTTTCATCTCATTTGTGAAATTCAGCTCTATTGTTCATGTTTATACCAAGACAGTAATGGGAGCTGAGCGGTCATGACAGAACCCAAGTGGAGCGTTGCTGAGCAGGTTATGATTGAGTAAGTTTGGAAGAAAAGTCATATTGTGTTCAGAACACTAGTTCTATTTCTTTCTCCATTGATGTTGCCAGACCTGCTGAGTTTCTCCAGTGACTTCCTGTTTTTATTTCAGATCTCCAGCCTCTGCAGTATTTTGCTTTTATATTGGGAAGCACTGCTTGATAGTAAACTGCTTGAGAGAAGACTGATGGGGCAGTAATTGCTCAGTTTGGATTTGTCCTGGTTTTGTGGACAAGAAATATCTGGGTAATTTTCCACTTTATCAGGTTGATATCAGTGTTGTAGTTGCACTGAAGCAGTTTGACTGCTGGAGCACAGGTTTATTGTCAGGATGTTATCAAGGCTCACAGTCTTTACAATATTCAATGCCTTCAGCTGTGTCTTGATATCAAACAGCATGAATGGCTGCAGACTGGCATCTGTAATGATGGGAATCTCAGGAAGAGGCTGACTCAACATTCCTGGCTGGAGATGGTTGCAAATGCTTCAGTCTTGTCTTTGGCACTCACGTTGTAGCTTCACCAGGTTAGCCCTTCATTTTTAAGTCCACCTGGGTGCTCCTGTTATGCACTCTCACGCTCATTGAAACAAGGTTGGTCCCCTGGTTTGATGGCAATGGTAGAGTGAGGAATACGCCCATTGGGGATATGTACAGATTGTGATAGAATACAAATCTGTGGCTGTTGATGGCCACAGTTTTGAACTCCGAGACCCATTCCGAATCTCATTTAGAGCAGTGGTAATGCCATACAACACGATGGAGCATGTTCTTAGTATGAAGATGGGACTTTGTCCCCCTAACACCTATGTGATGGTCCACAGAGATCATAGAATCCCTAAAGTGCAGGAAGCGGTCATTCGACCCATCGGGTCTTGTGGTGAATGTGATTCACACCGGATTATAATCTGTATATACATGTGTCTATATTGTAAGTGCAGTTGCACTACCTGACCACCAGGGGGAGTAGCTCTGGGAATGCTCGAGAGTTGTACTGGGCTTCTCCCTTGGCTCCGCCCAGGACTCCTCCCCCGGGAGCTGCTGTATAAAGATCAGTGCCATAGGGTCAGCCGGCCAGTTCACCGAAAGTTCAACGGCTAACAGGCTGGCTCTGTTGTAAGTATATTAAAACCGCTATTCTAATCCTACGAGCACGTGTCCATAGAATTGTTGATTCCAACAGGTCTGCACCGACCCTCTAAAAGAACACCCTACCCAGGGTCACACCCCACCATCCATCTCGCCCCATCCCTGTAACTGAAACTGAACATCGCTGGACCATAAATAGGCAACCCAACATGACCAATCCAACCAACCTGCACATATTTGGACCGTGGGAGGAAACTGAGGTACCCGGAGGAAATTCATACAGACACGGGGAGACCGGGCAAACTCTACAAAGACAGTCACCCAATGCCAGACACGATCCCAGGTCCCCGGCGCTGTGAGACAGCAGTGTTAACCACTGTGCCACCGTACCGTCCGTGGCCATTCCTACTAATGCCATCAAGGACAAATGCATCTGCAACAGATAGACTCGTATAGACAAGGCTAAATAGAGTTTTCCCTCATACTGGTTCTCAAAACCTGCTGCAGGCCCAGTATGGCAGATATGTCCTTCAGACTTGGCCAGCTCGGTCAGTAGTGGCGCTACTGAGCCTCTTTTAATGATTGGCATTGATGTCCCCCATCCAAAGTACATTTTGTGATTTTACTAGCCTCAGTGCATGTTCAGTAGCTGAGGGCAGTAGCTGGTAGTCATCCTTATCCAAGTGTGACCTGATGCCAAAACATCAAGAGATTCAGAGTCAATATTGGGAGTTCCCAGGGCCACCCCCTTCCAATTGTATACCGGTGTTATCTATCCTGACAGTGGGATGAGGTGATGGAGCAGCCTGGGACATTGGCTTAAAGATCCAATTGTATGAGTATGACTACATCAGGCCATGCTTCATGGGCCTGTGGGACATATGTGCAATGCGACATATGTTACTGAGGAGGACTTTGCTCATTTGACAAGGTGTGCCTTTGTTCTGTCCAGTGCCTCGAGCAATGCCAAATGGCCTGTCTGGATTTATTGTTCTTAGACCTCTTCATTGTGATTTGATGCTTAGGGGGCGACTTCATGAGGAAGTTAACAGCGAATCACACATCTTTGGGTCTGGAATCACATGTAGTCTGGAATGGGTGTGGAGAGCAAATTTACTTCCATTAAAGGACAGTAGTAAATTACATGGATTTTTACAGCATCCAGTGGTTTTATGGTCACTTTACTGATGATCACCATAGCCATGGACACCATTACTGATACTAGCTTTTTATTTAGTTAACTAAATTAAAATTATCTTGTTGCCATGGTGGAAATTGATATTTGGTTGTACAATTGAATCTCATTCTATTCACAATGTGAATGAAAATTCCATTGCGGTTGTGCTGGAAGACATATGTGATTGGCATACCAAATGTTCTGACAGTCAAACCAGCAAGTGAAGTGTTTTTCCTCCTGAAGTATTATGAAACATTTTTTAAAACACACAATTACAGACAAATTACAAGTTGTGTAACAGCTAAATAGCACTAAAATTTAAACAACGTTGAACTCGTTTCCCAAGTATTTAAAATTTCCTAAATGTAAATGAGATCGATCATTGGCAATGGAGCACATCAGTTACAAAACACAGCCAATCCCAAAGGAAAATTATTTTGTTCACAACTGTTTTAAGGATCCAAATGTAATAAGAGTCTTAACAAATATTACAAACAGTCCTTAACTTAAAGCACAATACATACAGCGCTCCCAGTGGATTTGTACATCTGCTTTGATCAGTTTGGAGCATCTTACCTCTCGAGTCCAAAAACCATCGGTTCAAGGTCCATTCCAGGATTCAAAAGAAATCAGAAACATTTCAAAACCATGGTTCACGCTGCTGTCTTATAGCATCAGGGACCCGGGTTCAATTCCGGCCTTGGGTGAGTGTGTGGAGTTTATATTTTCTCCCCTTGTCCGCGTGGGTTTCCTCCGGTTTCCTCCCACAGTCCAAAAATGTGCCAGTTCGGTGGATTGGCTATGATGAAATGTCCCTTAGTGTCCAAAGATGTGCAGGTTAGGCTGGGTCACAGGGTGACATGGCTAGGGTGTATTGTGGGCCTAGGTAGGGTGCTCTTTCAGAGGGTCGATGCAGCGTCAATGGGCTGAATGACTCCTTCTGCACTGTAGGAATTCTATTCTAAATCCTAGTCAGATACTTTAGTAGTGTGGGAGTGCTGCTTTGTCAGATTACACATCTTTTTGTTTGAGGTGTTCAACCAAGTCCTTGTATGCCTGTTCAGTTAAATTTAAAATACTAATTGTTTGAAGAAGAACAGGGAGTTCTTCTTAAGAATAAGATCTGAAGATATAAAAATTATTATTTTTTTCTTTATTGACATTTGGGCCGGGATTCTCCGAACCCTCGCTGGGTTGGAGAATCTCTGGGGGGGGGGGGGGGGGGGGGGGGTACGTGAATCGCGCCACGCCGCCCCGACTCGCCGATTCTCCGGCGCCGATTTTTGGTTGCCCGCGGGATCGCACCCATGCCGGTCGGGGGCCGTTGAAAGCCCCCCCCCCCCCCCCCCCCCGACGATTCTCCGGGCCAAGTGCCCGCTGAGTTCGGCCGAGTCCTGCTGGCGTGAGTCGCGTATGGTCCCACATGGCGGGACCTGGAAGTTGTGTCTGCGGGGGCCGTCCTGGGGGGGGGGGGGAAGAATCCGACCCGGGGGGGGGGGGGCCTCCAAAGTGGCCTGGCCCACGATCGGGACCTATGTTCCTACGTGCCGGGGCCCTGTAGCGTTCCGCCATTTTGCCCAGGGGCTGGCGTGGGGACGGGAACCCACACGCATGCGCAAACTCGCGGCAGCCATGCCGCGCCGGCTGGAGCTGCGGAGATCACTCCGGCGCCGACCTATCCCCCTTGGAAGGGGAGCATACCTGATTATCGAGAACGGTTGACGCCGGAGTGGTTGGCGCCGCATTTCACACCAGCGTCAGAACTTGGCCGCAGGATTGGAGAATCCCGGCCCTTGATATTGTTAATAGACATTTTCTCATCTTGCCATGCTCAGGTGAAATGAACTCATGTTATTTATTTGAAATGAACATTTTTACTTTGAATCAAAATGTAGACTGGGCACACTTTTGAAATAAAATGGAGTTGAGAGGTCAGGTGACTTTTTTATCTTTTTTTGTTAATATATATGGGACTACACAAGGCTCTGGATGCCAACCTGTCTGTCTGTCTGGACTAGACATTTAAATGCAAAAAACCTCTGTGGCCATTTCATTGAGACGACATTAAAATGCATCAAACCTTTCCTTGGATTAACGGCTGCCATTATCCAAATAGTTACAGAAACCCGTTCACAATGGACTTGCAGACTTCTTGGCTTCAGTGTGGAATTGCAAGAATGGGCGTGAGAAGAATCCCATTCTATCACAATGATATGTAAATTGGTGAAACTTGAACACTGTTATGTCTCAATGGAGAAGCCATTGGAGACCATTTATGAGAACAATGGAAAAAAGGTATTATGGTCACATGACAGAAACCAGGTATCTGATAAAGGACATTTAATATGACACATTTTGGGAGTAGTGGACAGAAAGAAAGAGGAGTTCCAGACCAGTGATGGAACAAGATCCTGCCTAAAATCCATCAGGCAGCAGAAAATTTTGACTGACCTTTAGCTACGTATTTGAGAAACCGAACCAAGGTTTTGCTGCAGAGGTTTCGACTGTACCTCGACTAGAGTCAAATCAGAGAAACCAGCTATTGTAAACAGCGAACCATTGGAAATCCAACTTCATAAATCTCTGACCTCTAATTCTTCAGTCAATCAAAAAAACAGAATCACAGGTTTGCAATGTTTGAAGACTTCACCTCAAAAGGTGCAAATGTAACAGTGCTATTTTGGACTTTTAAGACCTAAGACCTAATTACCTTTTCTTGTACTTGTATGTGTGGGCATTTTGTATGTGGGTGTGTGTCGAATACAGTTTGGGGTTGAGTAATAAACATTTATCCTACTTTTCAAAACTCTACGAGAAAGCATGTCTGTTCTTGTGAGTTACAGCACTTAGGGTGTTAAAACGCTTTTCATTTACAGAACATCTATCTTTGGTCACTTGAGAGGGGACAGAAGATGGGGGAACAACCTTACCACCTGTCTCCTGTCACATAACACTCTCTGGATGAGTTGAGTAGAGGTGTGTCTTTTTCAGCTTACAAAAGCTTAATAATTCCCTTCTCTTTATCCTCTTCCTCGCAGCCTTTCACTCCCTAAACACGGGCAGCATGGTAGCATTGTGGATAGCACACTTGCTTCACAGCTCCAGGGTCCCAGGTTCGATTCCGGCTTGGGTCACTGTCAGTGCGGAGTCTGCACATCCTCCCCGTGTGTGCGTGGGTTTCCTCCGGGTGCTCCTGTTTCCTCCCATAGTCCAAAGATGTGCAGGTTAGGTGGATTGGCCAGGATAAATTGCCCTTAGTGTACAAAATTGCCCTTAGTGTTGGGTGGGGTTACTGGGTTATGGGATAGGGTGGAGATGTTGACCTTGGGTAGGGTGCTCTTTCCAATAGCCGGTGCCGACTCGATGGGCCGAATGGCCTCCTTCTGCACTGTAAATTCTAGAATTCTATGATAAACAGCTGAATGGTCAGACAATCAGCAGCAAGCAGTTTTCAGTGCCTGTTGTGATCAGGTGACAGAGACGTTACAAGTTGACCTACCTCTGATTTCTCCTTTCCTCCAAGGAACTGGAACCACCTCAATGAGTCACTTCCTCCTTTACAACCCATTCAACTGACCTCAGAAGCTTTCCATGTTTGAAAGGGCAAGATTAAACCAGTGCTTTGCATAATGGCACAGTTCATTTTCTTTTTTATGCATATAAATCTTCCTATTGTTGCTATTATATGTTCACACATTATTGAACGCAGTAAATATCTTCACATTGAATTTTTAAAAAATATTTTTTATTGGTTTCGCAATTATTTACAGAAACATTTGCTATGGATAACACACAATAAAAAAGAAGAAAAGCGGGAATCTACCAAGTGGGTATACAAACAGTTATCATGAAGGGCAAACAAATCTTTATACATTCACGTAAATGGACCTATGTGACAGGTATGGGGTCCCCTGTTTTTGAACCCCAGGGAACCGATAGCCACAACCGTACTATCTTGTTTATGTCCCTGCTGCCCTCTGGTACTAGAATGTATCGGGTGGGGGGGGTTGTATCTGGTGTCGGCTGTGCGTGCTTTGGCTTTGCTGCTGTGGTCGCCCCAATGTGTGCCGTCACTCTTTGTCCCTTCTGGCTCCCCTGCCCTGCTTGCCCTGTGATTGCCTTGGCGTCTTCACCGGCCCCCCCTCTCCTATCCCCCCCTTTCCCCCCCCCCCCCCCCCCCTCAAACCTCTCTCTCCATTGTCCGATTTGGTCCTCCCTCCTCCCTTACTTATTGGTTGCTGGTCACAAACAGGTCTCAGAACAGGCTGGTGAATAGCCTGCACGAGTTGTGGAAACCTTCCTTCGATCCCCGAATGCCGTATTTTATTTACAAGCTTTGCAATAACTGCCCCTGGTGTCTTGTCATGGACTCAGCACCTGGCGGTCATGGAACGTGGGATGGGAAACATCGGATGGAAGGGAACATCGGGTGAGCACTCTGCCCCACCCCCGACGCCCAGGTCAGTGAGCACAACGTGGTGCGCCACACGTGGCTTCAATGCTGTAAAAGGTTCAATGATCTTCTGGAGTTGGCAAGGCTTACTGCAGAAATGGCACGGACCTGTGCGAAGTGTAGTCGGGTGGCCGTTCCTCATGACCCTCAGGGGTGTGAGTGTGTGTGCCAGCTGACTCTGAAGCATGGCCTGCCAAGGCTGGGGTGTCTGCACACCTGACCTCAGTGCATTCCAGTGTGAAATGTAGCTATGGGGAGGGGGTGGGCATGCTGGGGTGGGCAAGGTGCAATGGATCTCCAGGGTGACAGAACACTACTGATAAATTCTAATTTTCTCTGTCTGGAATAGGGAAACCACCATGCTGCGAAGCGGCGAAGAATGGGTGATGGTGATCCAATCTGTATGTCATCACCAAACATCAGTGCCCTGGTGTTGGAGTGCCACCGGACAGCTCGCTTCACCAGTCATGGAGAGCTGGGCATCTCGGCTGACGGTAAGTTGCCTGTGCACTGGGCACTGCAAACATTATGAGGTCCTCTCATCTGAAATGGAAAAGTCGCAGCCAGAGTGCCCACAGAAGTTCCAATGCAGATGGCACCATGCTGCTTGTCTCCATTGTCACCTCAGCCCACCTAGCAGGCATTCTGATTATGATGATTAAAATACACCATGCGGAGGAGCCGACGGACCCCCCACTGAGCTCCGAGGAAGACATCAGACCTCCATCAACATCGCACCCTCTCTCAGAACCAGGCACCAGCACAGATACTCACGTCAGGTCATCAGCTCCACGTGTGATGCATAGTCGATGAGGATACTTCACACTTCAAGTGAGAAGGTGGCAGAGGCAGAGAGGTCCCAGGGTGCTGTCAGTTGGAGCACTGTGGGAGGCCATGACGAGGCTGAGTCCCAGGTAGATGATGAGACTCTGGATTTGTTCATCAGGCGTCAGATTCTGTATGCCCAACAGGATGTGTGGGAGATCTGACAGAGATCCATGAGGCTCTGCATGTCATGGCCTCTGTCATGGAGGAGTTCATGCGGAGCACGAGTGCTGTGTTGATCCTTAACACCAATCGCACAGCCTCCTCCATGGAGAGGGTGATGAATCTCATGGAGAGGCAGCTTCAGAAAAAATACGTTCCTTGGTAACGCTTGAACCTGCAATCCAACACAATGGTCCCTCTGCTAGGTACCCGTTCATCAATGGCTAGGAGGGAGGTCCAAACGTACCTCACTCTGATGGACATCATCATGTCTGCCATCTCTATGGGCTCCTCTTAAGGCACTCCAGATGAAGACACCAGCTCCCCTGCCCCTCAGCCAGTGGCACTGCATGATACCATGGTGACTGAGGAATACCTAGCCATGTGGCTGGACGTATCCCCCCAGGCAGAGCCAACGCAAGCTCTGCTGGGCAGAGGACAACAATCAAGGTCATCATGGCCATCAGGACAGCAAAGTCAGCAAGCTGCCTCCAATGCACTGCCAGGAAGCACCAAGACACAGCACATTGCAGATGCAAGTTGAAGGTACCTTGAGCACAATAGGGGCTTATCACGGGTGACAATATTTACATTCATTATTTTAAAGTTTGTATTAGGGATGGCAACTTTGCATGTTCTTTGTTCATTTATAGTAACAAACAATTATTTTACTTTTTTTTTTTAAATATTTTATTTAGGCATTTATGGTTTTACATTAAAAAATACAAATGTATACATGGTTCAGTGTGTAACACATTCCTCCATCTCCCATTGTTCACTCCTACTCTAAACACAAAATAATCTAACCCCCCCCCACTCATTGAACCTGCTGACCGTTTAGTTTTCTCTGAGGAAGTCAATAAATGGCTGCGACCTCCGGACGAACCCTAATGTTGATCCTCTCGGGGTGAACTTAATTTTCTCAAGTCTGAGAAACCCAGCCGTGTCACTAACCTAAACCCCTGATCTTGGGGGCTTTGAGTCCCTCCATGTTAGCAATATCCGTCTCTGGGCTACCAAGGAGGCAAAGGCCAGAACGTCAGCCTCTCTCGCCCCCTGGACTCCCGGATCTTCCGACACTCCGAAAATCGCCACCTCTGGACTCGGTGCCACCCTTGTTTTTAGTATCGTGGGCATGACATCCGCAAATACCTGCCAATATCCCCTAAGCTTTGGACATGCCTAAAACATGTGGACATGGTTTGCTGGCCTCCCGCGCACCTCACACACTTGTCCCCGATCCCAAAAAACCTGATCAGCCGGGCCACAATCTTGTGTGCCCGGTGAACCACCTTGAATTGTATCAGGCTGAGCCTGGCACATGATGAGAACGTGTTGACTCTGCTCAGAGCGTCCTCCCACAGACCCGCCTCTACCTCCCTTCCCAGCTTATCTTCCCATTTACGCTTCACCTCACCTATCTGAGTTTCCTCCCACTCCATGAGTTCTTTATAGATAGCTGAAACCTTCCCCTCCCCCACCCCCATTTTAGAAACTACCCTGTCCTGTATCCCCTGTGGCGGTAGAAGCGGAAAAGTCGCAACCTGCC